>NC_053500.1:55492339-56692339 GCF_905171775.1 Rana temporaria | reverse complement strand
TACTAAGGGGGAGGTTTATACTGATGAAGAGAGGGTCTGTACTGAGGGGAGGGGGGTCTGTACTGAGGACAGAGGTCTGCACTGAGGGAAGGAGTCTATACTTAGTGGGGGAGTCTATACTGAGGTGCACTAGAGGACGTAAAATAGGGCTTTACAGAGACTGTGAGTCATGAAATTAGATAAAAATTTAAGTTGGCAGAGGAGACAAGAGTCACAGAGGAGTGTTGTTAGGTTGGGATAAGATGGAGACAGAGATATGGTGATAGGTGGAGAAAGACAGAAACAGTGAGAATATAGAAACAATCATCAATTCCCAGGCAAGCTCTATGTGCAAATTGAAACCTTTACTCTAATTTACTCCCTATACTTTATGTAGGTTGCTGCACACTTTGATATGTGTTCCCACACCTTAAGATAATGTGATTTATTCTATGCATGAAGGTAAAAAACATTCTGTGTGTAGCATCCCCCCAACCCCCCTAATACTTACCTGAGCCCCATCTCGATCCAGTGATGTGCATGAGAGCCTCGGCTCCTGTGTGTGAATGGATGCGCAGAGCTACGGCTCAGCAGCGAGCCTGCTTGGATGCCCCCAGAGCAAACTGCTTACTGTGGGGGCACTTGGCAGGAGGAAGGGGCCAGGAGTGTAGCCAGATCATATTGTTGAAACCTTTCAGTCACTAAGAAACAGTTAATCTATCTGGACTACATTAAACTGTCACATTATTATATTGGTATTGTTTTACTTTATGCCAAAAGAGAGCTTTTCGGTAAAAATACTTTCTGGTTCAATACCGCCTGTGTCTATTTACTACTACTGAGGGGGGGTGACGGGTCTATACTGATGGAGGGGTCTATACTGAAGGGGTCTGCACTGATGAAGGGGGGTCTATACTGATGGAAGGGGTCTGTACTAATGGGGGGATCTTCATTGATGAAGGGGGGTCTGCACTTAGGGAGGGACTATACTGATGGAGGGGGTCTTTACTGAGGTGGGGTCTGCACTGATGGAGGGGGTCTGTACTTATGGGGGTGTCTGCACTGGGGGGTCTATACTGATAGAGGGGAGTCTGCACTGATGAAGAGGGGGTCTATACTGATGGAACAGGGTCTGCAATAAGGAAAGAGGGGTCTGTACTGAGGGGAAAGGTCTGTACTAAGGGGGAGGTTTATACTGATGAAGAGAGGGTCTGTACTGAGGGGAGGGGGGTCTGTACTGAGGACAGAGGTCTGCACTGAGGGAAGGAGTCTATACTTAGTGGGGGAGTCTATACTGAGGTGGGGGAGTCTATACTTTGGAAGGGTGGTCTGTACTGAGGAAGAGGGGTCTATACTGTGGGAGGGAGGTCTATACTGAGGAAGACGAGTCTATACTGTGGGAGGGGGGGCTATACTAAGGAAAGGGGTCTGTTCTTAGTAAGGGAGGTCTGTACTGGGGGAGGGGTGTCTGTACTTAGTGGGGGATGTTTATACATATTGAGGGGGTCTGTACTTAGTGAGGAGAGTCTGTACTGAGAGAGTGGGGTCTGTACTGAGAGAGGGGGTCTGTACTGAGAGAGGGGGGTCTGTACTTAGTGGGGGGGTCTAAACTGAGGGAGGGGGGCCTTAAATTTGGGGGGACAATAATTGGGAGAGGGGGTGTGACACCATGTTTTTCCATACACCATTGCTCTCACTGCACCAGAAAAGCTGCAGTGTCTGCATCTCCCTAGTAGTATTTAACCCTTGAGGAATAACTCACCAAAACTGAAATTACTGTTGCAGGGGGTGCCTAAAAAGTGATCTGTATATTTGTGCAGAATAAGAATCAGTGCACCAATCATACAGGGTGAAAATTACACGTCTTGGAGAGTTATGCACACCAATGGAAAACCTCCAGGCTGCTACATTCAATTGAATTTTACAGAAAAAAAATTACAGCAGCTGCATATTGAAATGAAAATGTACTTTTTAATAACATTAAATTACAACAAGGCGTGTGTGTTTTGATCCTGATATGCTTCCATACCGTCTTCACTCCCAGAAGAAGCATTTGGAAGAATCCAGTCATTTTCTTTGACACGTTTTTAGTGGAGGACAAAAATCTATGTTCCGCTCTGACAGCACTGCTGGTAAGATTTAGGACTCATGCACATGAGCAATAAAATGCCACTTTTAGAAGCTATTTTCTTTTTTTATGCTTCTAAATACAGCTCTGTTTTAGTCCTTGTGGGCTTTAGATTTGTATTTTAGATTAGTATTTAGGGACATTATAAAATGGCCCAAATTTGTGTTCAGAGAGGAGCGTAATGGTATTATTTATATACAGTACATATATGTAATTTCATTCTAGTGGATAGAAGAACATTTTAATATTCTAGGCAATAGAATGAGTTTACACACATATGCCTCTACACAGCATATGAACATTAACCACTTAAGGACCGAGCCTCTTTCTGAAATTTGGTGTTTACAAGTTTTTTTTGCTAGACAATTACTTAGAACCCCCAAACATTATAAAAAAATTCTAACACCCTAGAGAATAAAATGACGGTTGTTGCAATACTTTATGTCACACCGTATTTGCGAGCTGTCTTACAAGCGCACTTTTTTTGGAAAGAAGTACACATTTTGTAGTTAAAAAATAAGACAACAGTAAAGTTAGCCCAATTTTTTTATATATTGTGAAAGATAATGATAAGCCGAGTAAATTGATACCCAACATGTCACACTTCAAAGTTGCACCCGCTCGTGGAATGGCGACAAACTTTTACCCTTAAAAATTCTACAGGTTGCATGTTTTGAGTTACAGAGGAGGTCTAGGGCTAGAATTATTGCTCTCGCTCTACCGAACGCGATGATACCTCACATTTGTGATTTGAACACCGTTTTCATATGTGGGCACTGCTCACGTATGCGTTCGCTTCTGCACGCGAGCTCAGCGCAACAGGGCGCATTTGTCACTATTACAAGGAATGTAAACATCCCTTGTAATAGAAAAAAAAGCATGGCAGGTCCTCTTAAATATGAGATCTGGGGTCAAAAAGACCTTAGATCTTATATTTACCCTAAAATGCGATAAAAAAAAATTGTCACTTAAAAAAATGCAAAAAATAACATGGCCCTTTAAAGCAGAGGTCCATCCAATTTTTTTTTTTTTTAAAAGCCACTTACCTGTCCAGCATGCCCGCGATGATGGCAGCCGAGGCCGAGTAATCGCTCGTCTCTCGGCTGCCCCTGCCACCATCCTCGGTGAGGGAATCAGAAAGTGAAGCATTGCGGCTTCACTGCCTGGTTCTCTACTGCGCATGTGCGAGCGGCGCGGCCCGTCCTCACTGGTCCCGCTCTCTCCTGGGAACAGTGTGTTTCCCAGGAGACAGCAGGGGGGACGAGAAGTGGTATGACTCCCACAGGAGTCTATGCCCGGAAGTGGGTTCAAATACCTGTCTTAGACAGGTATTTGCACCCCCTCCCCCTGAAAGGTGCCAAATGTGACACCGAAGGGGGGAGGGTTTCGAAATGCGGAAGTTCAATTTTTGGGTGGAACTCCGCTTTAAGAGCTATGGGCGGAAGTGACGTTTTAAAGCCACTTCCACCCTGCTATGGTATGGAGATGGGTGGGGTCCATCTTCCCCTCACTCTTCTCCATACCCAGCCACAAGAAGGACCCGTTTGCCTCTGCTGCTGCCGACGGCTCCGGTAATCGGCAGAGGGCACGGAAGACCGGCGGGAGCCCTCTGCCACCACTGATAAAACTAATCTTGCGGTGAATCCGCCACAGAGACCACTATTATCAAAAAACCGGACCGCCGGCTGAAGAGGAGGATACCTGGGTTATGGTAGCTAGCTGCTGCCATAACAAAGGTATCCCCCTTCAAACAGCCCGCGTATATCGACGTGCGGCGGTCCGGAAGTGGTTAACACACATAAATATGCATCACACTGAATCTTTTATGCCTGGTTCACACAAGAAGCTGTGCGAATTCACAGCAAATTCGCACCACACTGCATCAAAATCTCCTAATCTCCAAAACCTGTTGATGCAAACTGATTGCAGAGTGTATGTTAAAGTGGATGTAAACCCTTTACAACAACTTTATGCTACAGGTAAGGCTATAATAAGGTTTACCTGTAGCTACCCAGGATATCTCCTAAATCTGTACGGTTTAGGAGATATCTCCTGTCCACTGCATGCGCCGATGTCATCGGCACATGTGCACTGGGAAAAACTGAAGCATTGGCACGTATGTACCGTTGCTTCAGTGATTGTGCCATTACCGGTGGTGCCCGCGTGCATGCGCAGGAGTGACGTCATTGCGGCTCCGGCCAATCACAGCACTGGAGCCGCGCTAGCCAGAAGTAACCCTCAGGGGAGATGTCACCGCTGGGGGAAGAGGACCGCTGCAGGGGCTTTGATGTTAGATAAGTAATTCATAATGTGCTAGTATGCATAGCATACTAGCTCTTTATGCCTTTGTCTTTCAGGTTTTTTTTTTGTTTTTTCCAAGGGTTTACAACCACTTTAAGTTAAAAACACCCCACAACCAGTTTGCAAAATGCAGAATCAGATCGAATTCATCGATACCGCTTGTATGGCTGAATGCGCATTGCACAAACATTGCATGTAATCTGCACAGCAATGTGGGGAAAATCACATGCGATGACTGGCATCGTACTAATTGGCCCTTAAGGCTGATATTTCTGCCAGATCCTGGGCAGGTATTATTTTAATACACTTAAGCCTCGTACACACGTACGGGATTCCCGGTGGTAAAAAGTCCGCCGGGAAACCCGAGAACCCGCTCTGTAACTTTTTCCCCCTACAGATGACCAGGTTTCCCGACAGGAAAACTGCCATGAGAGTTTTGGAATCCCGGCCGCGTGTATGCTCCATCGCAGTGTTTCCCATAGGAAAACTGACGGGTTAAAAACCGGCGGGAATCCCGGTGGGGAAAAAAGAGAGCTCGTTCTCTTTTTTTTTCCGGCAGTTTTCCTATCGAGAAAACTGCGAAGGAGCATACACACGGCCGGTTTTCCCGGCCAAAAGCTCTCATGGCAGTTTTCCCAACGAGGAAACCCGTATGTGTGTACGAGGTTTCACAGTGCCTTGCAAAAGTATTCACCTTTTTCGTGTTTTGTTGCCTCACAACCTGGAATTAACACGGATTGTTTGAGGATTTGCATCATTTAATTTACAGAACATGCCCACAACTTTGAAGATTTTTTTTTATTGTGAAGCAAACAACAAATAGAACAAAATAACAGAAAAAGCAAATATGCATAACTATTCACCCCCCTAAATTCAATACTTTTGCCACCTTTTGCAGCTATCACAGCTCCAAGTCGCTTTGGATAAGTCTCTATGAGCTTGCCACACCTTACCACTAGGATTTTTGCCCATTCCTCCTTGCAACACAGATCCAGCTCCTTCAAGTTGGATGGTTTGTGCTTGTGAACAGCAATCTTTAAATCTGACCACAGATTTTATATTGGATTGAGGTCTGGGCTTTGACTAGGCCATTCCAACACATTTACATGTTTCTACTTAAACCACTCAAGTGTTGCATTAGCAGTATGTTGGGGTCATTGTCTTGCTGGAAGGTGAACCTCCGTCCTAGCCTCAAATCACACACAGAGTGGTATGGGTTTCGCTCAAGAATATCCCTGTATTTAGCACCATCCATCTTTCCCTCAACTCTGACCAGTTTCCCAGTTCCTACCGCTGAAAAACATCCCCACAGCATGTTTCACTGTTGGGATGGTGTTCTTTGGGTGATGTGATGTGTTGGGTTTGCTTCAGACATAGTGTTTTTTTTGATGGCCAAAAAGTTAAATTTTAGTCTCATCAGACCAGAGAACCTTCCTTCATACATTTAGGGAGTCTCCCACATGCCTTTTTGCAAACTCAAAACGTGTAATTTTTTTTGTGCAAGTAATGGCTTTCTTTTTTTTTTCAATAGTTTTTATTTGTATTTCGAGTTTCATATATAAACAAGTTGTACGTATTACTTTTAAATACATTAATAAATAATATCGTGGAGCACAAGAGACAAAGGAAGAAACAATATGTATGGATTCACATAAATACATGAATCCTTGTTGAAGAAGAGAACATCAATCTTCAGAAATATCACACTAGATAAGTACCGTCATGGGATACTGTAGTAAATCAAAATAGCTATAAATTCAGGACAAGAAATACAATTGATGGAAATTTATCAATCCCAAGTATGGTCATAGAGTCGCCATATTCGGGACAGGATTTCCATATACAATTATTCAGAAATTGAACATATAAATGAATATCTAATCTTTGCTGTCGAACCATGCTCTCCAGGGGGCCATGAAATATCGTGTTTATGTAAAGTATTCAGGGAGACAGCTAGTAAACGTTCATACGTCATATGGAGATTGGTCAGATCAACAGCTTCAATAGCAGATGGAGGGCAAGAGTCCCTCCATCTCCTAGTGATAGATAATCTGGCTGCAAGAAGCAGGTGGATGATAGAATTTCGTAGATTGATCGGAAAATTGTCTATACCCAGGGATAGTAATGCTAATGCAGGATTAAGGTTTATCCTGGTACCTGTCATAGTGGTTATTATACTGAATATGTCCACCCAGTAATTTTGGAGTTTAGGGCAACTCCACAATATGTGGAGTATGTCACCCCTAGCTCCACAGAGTCTCCAGCACTCGTCAGAGTGTTGTCAACTAAATTTGGATAAAACACTAGGTGTATAATACCATCTTAAGGTAATTTTGACCGACAATTCCCAGAGGGATGTGCATTTAGAGGTTGATTGATTCATTCTACATGCAACATGCCATTGTTCGTATGTAAAAGAATGTTCTAACTCTTTTTCCCATTGCAAGTGGGAGGGGGATTTTGTAAAGTGCCTCTTACTTTGAAGTATATTATAAAAAAGGGTGATACCTTTTTTCTTTAGAACTGGAGATGTTAAAAAAGACTACGCAAATGCGTGAATGTAAAGATTGGTAGTGGTCAAATTATTCAAGTAGCGTACTATTTTCGTGTATTGGCAGTGGCATTTTTGAGGTAGATTATAATCAGATTGAACTTTTTCAAAAGATTTAAGTACACCCCTATAGTAAAGGTCCTGGATAAATTTAATGCCTTGCACGTTCCATATGTCTAGGGGAACTCGACTCATAACAAGCTGTAAAACTTGAAAAGGAATATCCACTTTAATTTTGGGATCAGAGGGGTCTGTAGTTCCTAAAAACTTAAGCCATGTTGCAATGGATATTTTCATTGTTGGTGGAAGATGAGTAGGAATTTTAAATCCTATTTGTGCTCCAAATAACCACATCTTAGTAGGTCCTTGGATGCAATAAGTAGATTCAATCAATCCCCAAGTAGTTTTTGGGGAAGATTGAAACCATTCCTTTAATTGTGATAAAACACAGCCATAGAAGTGATCCTGAAAATCAATGTAACCAACACCACCACACATCCTATGTTTAATGAGTTTGTGATGGGCACACCTGGACTTTTTCCCTTTCCAAATAAATCTGGATAAAAGTGATTGTAGAGCTTTGAAAAAATGAATGAGGACCGGGATGGGGAGACTTCTAAATAAGTACAAAACCTGAGGTAGATGGATCATCTTGAATGCAGAACGTCTACCCCACCACGAGAGTTCGTGTTTTCCCAAATTCAATAAGTCCACTTGTAATTTCTTTTTTAGGGGTATATAATTGTGCGTGAATAAAGATTTAGTGGATTTAGTTAACTGAATGCCCAAGTACGGAATGCTAGTATCTGCCCAAGTGTAGGGAAATTGGTGTTGAAGAAGATTATTCGTTACGGCATCAATACCTATATCTAGTATAGAAGATTTAGAGGCATTCACCCTGTAATACGATACTTTACCGAACCAAGACAATATTCGCTGTATTTCAGTCAGGGAAGTGAATGGACATGTTAATATTAATATGACATCGTCAGCAAATAAGCTGATCTTGTGGGTATGTGAACCAATAGTTACACCCGATATCTTGGAATTAGATCTGATATGTTCTGCTAAAGGTTCCATCATTAAGTTAAAGATTAATGGGGACAGGGGGCAACCTTGTCTGGTACCATTGGAGATAAGAAAAGGTTGAGATAATAGGTTAGAAGCCAAAACACGTGCATTGGGATTTGAGTAGAGGGCCATTATGGATTTCAGAATGAGACCCTCAAAGCCAAACTTCCGAAGAGTCAATGACAAATAGTTCCAATTAACTCTATCGAACGCCATCTCTGCATCTAAAGAAAGAAGCAGAGAAGGCGTTCCCGTTATGTTTATATCATGAATAACATCTATCAGTCTTCTAGTTGCATCTGATGTCTGACGACCCTTAGTGAATCCAGTCTGATCTATATGAACCAGATTGGGGAGTATGTTGACAAGCCTATTTGCAATTGTTTTGGCGAATATTTTAATATCAATGTTGAGTAAGGAAATTGGGCGGAAATTTGGGGGGGAGGTCGGATCCTTTCCAGGTTTGGGAAGTGTTATTATTAGTGCAGATAGCATTTCATTTGGAAAAGAAGATGTGGAGGCAGCCTGGTTAAACACATCTTTCATATGGGGTATCAGTAATTTTTTTAACAATTTAATGTATTCACCATTGAATCCATCAGGACCAGGCGCCTTGGCTCTAGGTAGGGATTCGATGGTGTCTGAAATTTCCATGTCATTGAAAGGGGCATTAAGTAGGTTAAGATGGTTCTCGGATAGTTTGGGAAGTTCAATTTGAGAGAGGAAAGATTGAATTTCCTCAGTAGAAGGTTGGTGAATATTGCCATCCTTATTAAGGTTATAAAGCTTGCCATAGTAAGAACTAAATTCATCAGCTATTTTTTGAGGGTTGATTATCTTTGTTTGAGTATTAGGATCAATAAGATGAGAGATTCTAGTTTTAGTCCTGTATCCTTTAATGCGATTCGCCATGATTTTTCCAGCCTTATTACTCGTTGCATGCGAGCTCGCTTTTAATCTCCGGAGTCTAAAGTCATAAGATTCCAGGAGCATAGAGCGTAAATCATGTCTCAATCTAAAAATTTCAGATTGAAGAATGGGTGAGGGTTTCTTTTATTCGTCAGATCTAATTCGTTCAACTTTTTAGTTAATTCCTCAAATTTTTTGTTTCGTTTTTGCTTGTGAGCCTAGTTGAATAAAAAGACCTTGTATGAAATATTTATGAGCATTCCATATCACAGCCGGGTCGGATACAGAACCCATATTGTTGGAAAAGAATTCATCAATTTTCTGAGAGATATATTTCACATTTTCTGGTTCTTGTAAAAGGTAGTTATTTATACGCCATAGGTAAGATTTTTGATAAGAGTTCGCATTTTTTAATTTGATACCAATGGGAGCATGATCCGACCAGGCAATAGTATGAATGCGTGCATCAATTACATTTTGTAGCAACCACTTATCAGATACAAATAAGTCTATACGGGAGTATGTGTTGTGACGCGGGGAATGGAACGTATAGTCCATCTCAGCCGCGTGACAACACCTCCACATGTCATACAAATCATCATCTGTAAAAAAGGCTGATAGAGGAGAAGCAAGTCTTTTAGCACTAGAAGAAGAGTCAATAACTACATCTGGGACTAGGTTGAAGTCCCCACATATTAAAAGATGTCCTTTCTGTAGTTCACGTATTTTTTTTTACAACAGTTCTATGGAACCTCATTTGCCTGACATTTGATGCGTAAACGTTCAATAGAGTGTATATGACGTCTAATTCGCACACCAAAATGATGTATCTGCCTCCTGGATCCGAGTGGTATGTCAATAAATTAAAAGTCAAGGAGTCCCGAATGGCGATCAAAACTCCCCTTTGTTTACAGGTGTAATCGGCTTTAAAAATATGAGGAAAATTCTTATGCTGACATTTTGGAGCATTATCTAGAGTAAAATGCGTTTCCTGTACTCATAGAACGTCACATCCATGAGATAGTGCCGTTTTCCACATAGAAGATCTCTTAGCCGAGTGGTTCAGGCCGTTGGCGTTAATAGAGAGAAAATTGATGGACATTGTAGTGTGACGTGGGTTTCAGGCACAAAATTACTCACAAATCAAGATGACCGTCGGTTGTAGTAGATCAATCGAAGATGATATTTCGTCTCGAGAATAGATGCGATTTATACAGACGATTCCAGTCAGGTACTGTTGAACAACTAGAAAAAAAAAACTAAAACAAAAAGAAATTAAAAGAAAATAATACAAATAAACAAAATAAATAAATAAACAAACAACAAATAAAACAAACAAGAACTAAAAAATAAACTATATAAACGAAACAAAATAATATTCCACCGCCGGAAAGCAATAGAATTTGTAGAAGTTGGGTACAAAATTCAGCCGACTAAAAAAAGGGGGTAATGTCCAAAACAAAACAAGAATAACAAAATGTGTCAAAACAGACACACACACACCGGGGGTATAAGTAGATTGGAATAAAAAAAGATAAGAGAAAAGGAGAAGAAGCTAATCTTCACTTTCCCTTAGGAAGAAGGTAGCCTACTCGTAAGTTGCCATCGAACTTTGGTTTTTCCCTGTTTTTCTTCTGGAGATACTTCAGGGACTATACCCCATGAATGGAGAAGTTGCATGCCTTCCTGAGGCTTAGAAATAACAGTGGTATTACTGTTATTGGTTACCAGCAATGTGGCAGGATGTTTCCATTTTTATGTAATTTTTAGCTCGTATAAAGCTTTTGTAACAGATTTCAGCTGTCTTCTCAAGTTCAGAGTATGCTGTGACAAATCTGTATACAGTTGAATTTCCTTATACGGCTCAGGTAAAACCTTCAGGAATCTGGCTTTTGCAAGCAGCTTCTCCTTAGTAGGGAAGAAATTAATTTTCATAAGTATGTCCCTGGGAACAGAAGCATCCAGGTGTTTGGGTTTGGGTATACGGTGAATCCGCTCAATCATGCGCTCAATTTGAGAGATTTCCGGCAACAAAGTAGCTATCAAATCATTTGCATATATTTCTAGATCATTTGGGGATACGGATTCTGGTACCCCTCTAAATTTTATATTACATCTTCTTGAGCGGTCCTCTAGGTCAGCAAGCTTAGCCCTGACCCATATGTTTTCCTTCATTTGATCCTTACATGCCTCCACTAGGTCACTGACAGTGTCAGACTGATCGTCCATTTTGTGTTCAATAGTAAGCATTCTGTTATCTAGCCCTTTTAGCTCAACAGAAAAGTTATTCATCATGATGGATAAATCAGACATAAGGGACGATTGCAATGAAATGAGCATATCTTTCATGGTAGTATCCATCACTGGCATTCCTGATGTGGGGTAGTAATAAATCGATGACGCAGCATTGGGGCCTGCCTGATCTTGACTGACAGCTGCCATGTCTGATTGAATAATCTGTGCGTCACCATCTATCCTCTGTTTTGTTTTTGCAGGACTATGTGAGGAAGGGCTATGCGGTGGGGAGATCGAATCTCGAAGCTGCGGGATGTCAGTGACCTGTGGGCGGGGGTTATCATCAGGGAGGTCTGTGTATGACGACGAGTTTTGTAAAACATCGTCACCTCCGCCATCTTGTCCCAAGTCTCCAGCTCCGACCGGCATTTCAAAGAAGTTAACTAACTTCTTAGCCTGTTTCTGGTCCTTTCATTTGCGCGGTAACATCGGGTCTCCTCCGTTCCAAGTAGTTGTACCTTTTTCAATCCGGTAGCCGCGTTAGAGAGGATCGTTTTCCCGTTAAACCCCCGGCGGTCTGTCAGAGCAAACACTCAAGCAGCCATCACGGTCGCGCACAAGCCATGCCCCCAGCCAGTAATGGCTTTCTTATGGCCACTCTGTCATAAATCCCAACTCTATGGAGCGTACGGCTTAGGCCTCGTACACACGGCCGAGGAACTCGACGTGCCAAACACATCGAGTTCCTCGGCCAGTTTAGCACTGAAGCCGCCGAGGAGCTCGGCGGGGCGAGAGCTCCCATAGAACAACGAGGAAATAGAGAACATGTTCTCTATTTCCTCGCCGAGCTCCTCGTCGGCTTCCTCGGCCGAAAGTGTACACACGGCCGGGTTTCTCGGCAGAATTCAGCCAGAAACTCGGTCGGAAGCTGAATTCTGCCGAGGAAACTGGTCGTGTGTACGGGGCCACATTGTCGTCCTATTTACAGATACTCCAGTCTCTGCTGTGGAGCTCTGCAGCTCCTCCAGGGTTACCTTAGGTTTCTGTGCTGCCTCTCTGATTAATGCCCTCCTTGCCCGGTCCGTGAGTTTTGGTGTGCGGCCGTTTCTTGGCAGGTTTGCTGTTGTGCCATGTTCTTTCCATTTGCTTATGATATATTTGATGGTGCTCCTAGGGTTCATCAAAGATTTGGACATTTTGTATAACCTAACCCTGACTTGTACTTCTCAACAACATTGTCCCTTACTTGTTTGGAGAGTTCCTTGGTGGTCTTCATGGCGGTGTTTGGTTAGTGGTGCCTCTTGCTTAGGTGTTGCAACCTCTGGGGCCTTTCAAAAATGTGTGTATATGTAATGACAGATCATGTGGCACTTAAATTGCACACAGGTGGACATCATTTCACTAATTATGTGACTTCTGGAGGAGCTTTTTATGGGCTTCATAACAAAGGGGGTGAATACATACTTATATGCCAATTATCATCTTTTTATTTCTGAAAAATTGTTTTATGTATATTGTTTTCTAATTTTACTTCACCACCTTAGACTATTGTGTTCTGATCCATCACATATAATTCAGATAAAAAAAAAACATTGGCTGTAATGTAACAGAATAGGTAAAAAGCCAAGGGGGGGGTGAATACTTTTGCAAGGCACTGTATAAGCACGCAGCCTTATGGGTTGTACACACAATGAGATTATCAGATGAGTAATAATCATCTGTTGTTTTTTTTTATTTATTTTTTTGCATTTTAGTCCCCATTAAAAAATGAAAAGGTCACTCAATTTACGAAAAATACAATCTCGGAAGTGATGTAATGTGTTATAATGCATATGTATTGTATTTTTGGACAAAAACTGTGCTGATTAAATGGAAATTGTACCATCGGGTATCATACAAGAAAACTTTTGTATGGTTGGATCAGATTATTGTACGATCGGTTCGCAAGCAGTATTTTTTGTACGATTTTCTGATCATGTGTACTAGGCTTTAGACTTTTACCTTTACACATTAAGACTCATTCACACTATGATGTGCAAAGCCAAGTGTGTGCTGCTGTGCTACATTGCATAGGGCAGACCATTTATCTCAATGGGCTGCCCTATGCACAACAAATACGGCAAATGAGCTAATGCATGTTTTTGCAACTTGAGCGTCATGCATTTTTTAACCATGTGTTTTACTGTGTGTTTTTTATGTGAAAGATGCAGGAAGGAGGTTAACAGCAGGTTAAATGCACCCATCTTTAATATTCTAAATGATGCCAATACAAAGTGGGGATTGGTCAGGGCTCCTCACATGAGCTGCCTGCCACTCCAGTCCCAGGCCCTGCCTAAATTTACCTGTGCTGACAGTTTCATTAGAAAAATCCTATTCTAGCCGTAGCACCTACCTACAGTAGGTGAACGCGATATTGTGTCAATCTCGCTCCCTTTCTCGGCGAGATTGAGCACCTACGAGCCCCATCGCGGGAGCCAGCGCCGAGCTGGCTTGCCGCGATGGAGACAGAGCCGTCATAGAAGCGACGGGAGATCCGACTTGGATTCCCGCCAATTCTACACGTGTGCGGCGTTTGTTATGAATCCTGAAGGGGAAGTCCCCGCTGGATTTTAAATAAAAATCCGGCATGGGTTCCCCCCTCAGGAGCATACCGGGCCCTTAGGTCTGTTATGGGTTGTAAGGAGAGCCCCCCTACGCCGAAAAAAACGGCATAGGGGGTCCCCCTACAATCCATACCAGACCTGTATCCAAAGCACGCTACCCGGCCGGCCAGGAAGGGAGTGGGGACGAGCGAGCGCCCCCCCTCCTGAGCCGTACCAGGCTGCATGCCCTCAACATGGGGGGGTTGGGTGCTCTGGGGCAGGGGGGCGCACTGCGGCCCCCCCACCTCAGAGCACCCTGTCCCCATGTTGATGAGGACAGGGCCCCTTCCCGACAACCCTGGCCGTTGGTTGTCGGGGTATGCGGGCGGGAGGCTTATCGGAATCTGGGAGCCCCCTTTAATAAGGGGGCCCCCAGATACCGGCCCCCCACCCTAAGTGAATGGATATGGGGTACATCGTACCCCTACCCATTCACCTGGAGGAAAAGTGGTAAAAACACAAATAAAAAACACAGGGTATTAAAATATTTTATTAGTCTGCTCCGGAGGCTCCCCCTGTCTTCTTTAGCTCTTTTACCAGGGGGAGCTTCTTCTTCCGATTTCCGGGGGTCTTCTCCTGCTCTCCGGGGTCTTCACCGGTCTTCTGTGACGTCTTCTCCGCTCCGGGGGGTCTTCTTCTATGTTCGCCGCTCTCCGCTCTTGACTCGGCGCACACCGGTTCTTCCTCCCGCTGTCCGGTGCCTTCTCCTTCTTCCGCTGTTCTGTGACGTCTTCTCCTCTTCTTCCGCTGTTCTGTGACGACTTCTACTTCTCCCTTCAGGCCGCTGTGCTGTGACGTCTTCTCTTCTTCTCTTCTCCCGATGTTGACACGCCGGCTCTTCTCGCTGAAATGGCAGGTGCGCTGCTTTCATCGGACCTATATAGGCCTCACAGTCCCATCATGCTCTGTACCTACCCATGTGATACCTACCCACGTGGGTAGGTATCACATGGGTAGGTACAGAGCATGATGGGACTGTGAGGCCTATATAGGTCCGATGAAAGCAGCGCACCTGCCATTTCAGCGAGAAGAGCCGGCGTGTCAACATCTGGAGGAGAGAAGAAGATGACGTCACAGCCCGGAAGAAGAAGAATACCTCACAGCACGGAAGAAGAAGATAGACGTTCAGCGCTGAAGGAGAAGGCACCGGACAGCTGGAGGAAGAACCGGGGTGCGCTGAGTCAACAGCGGAGAGCGGCGAACATAGCAGAAGACCCCCGGAGAGTGAAGAAGACCCCCCCCGGAGAGTGAAGAAGACCCCCGGAGAGTGAAGAAGACCCCCGGATAGCCGAAGAAGACCCCCCCGGATAGCGGAAGAAGAAGCACACCACCCCCCGCCGAAGACATCGGAGGAAACCCGCCGAGGAGTGGGCGCTTTTATAAAAGCGACCCCCCCCGGCGGTGGAAGAGCAGCCCCCACCCGAAGACGTCAAAGAAGAAGCCCCCCCTGGTAAACAGAGCTAAAGAAGACAGGGGAGCCTCCGGAGCAGACTAATAAAATATTTTAATACCCTGTGTTTTTTATTTGTGTTTTTACCACTTTTCCTCCAGGTGAATGGGTAGGGGTACGATGTACCCCATATCCATTCACTTAGGGTGGGGGGCCGGTATCTGGGGGCCCCCTTATTAAAGGGGGCTCCCAGATTCCGATAAGCCTCCCGCCCGCATACCCCGACAACCAACGGCCAGGGTTGTTGGGAAGGGGCTCTGTCCTCATCAACATGGGGGCAGGGTGCTCTGGGGTGGGGGGGCCCCGCAGTGCGCCCCCCTGCCCCAGAGCACCCAACCCCCCCATGTTGAGGGCATGCAGCCTGGTACGGCTCAGGAGGGGGGGGGGGCGCTCGCTCGTCCCCACTCCTTTCCTGACCAGCCGGGTAGCGTGCTTTGGATACGGGTCTGGTAAGGATTGTAGGGGGACCCCCTACGCCGTTTTTTCGGCGTAGGGGGGCTCTCCTTACAACCCATAACAGACCTAAGGGCCCGGTATGCTCCTGAGGGGGGAACCCATGCCGAATTTTTATTTAAAATCCGGCGGGGACTTCCCCCTCAGGATTCATAACAAACGCCGCACACGTGTAGAATTGGCGGGAATCCAAGTCGGATCTCCCGTCGCTTCTATGACGCGCACGTTGGAATGTGCTGTCACTATTCCAGTGAGTGCGAGATGTCGGCGAGATCTCGGCACCATGTCGCCGAGAATCAGCGCGATGCTGTCATGCTAAAAACACAATATCACAAACACCTACTGTATGGTAAATGGTGCTACATAAATAATTGTCTATAGAAAAAATATTATCTTTTATTTACTTTACAAAATAATTTGGTAATATATTCTGGTTGTTTGCCCAAAAATGTTCTTTAGTGTATTTTTTACTGAAAGTTTGTACTTGATAAACCATTGCACAAATACTGTGTAGCATAAATAATTGGAACTACAACAATTTTTTTTTTCAGGGTCTCTGCTTTCAAAAAAAGATATACTATTTTGCATTTCAACTAATATTCAGACCTAAAATAATTTTGTATTTATGCATGCAAAAAAATAAAAAAAATAAACACAAACATAGCAGTGAAAGGGTTAAAAGATGTAGTTTACTTTTTAGGTGTGTTCAGCTGTTATGTTCACCTTTAATAACTGAGAGGTAAACTATAGGGACAAGAAACAATTTATGTAGAAGAAAACTGAATAAATCTATACAGAATAACATGCTTATATTCAGAAAATTTACATAAACTAATAATTGCAGCTATTCCACTTGATTACATCACAAACAGCCTTCATAGCCTAACAGCACACTGACAGTGACCACATCTCCTCCACCACTGTTTCTGACCTTATTTGTCACACTGAAAGATATGTGTGTCCCAATAATTCACTCATCTGTGAACACTCCAGTGAAATGAGAATTAAATGGAAATATGTAAGATGAGTTATCCATCAACATCAAATTGAACATGCGGTATGTTGAAGACACTGATTATGAACAAGACTAACCAAATATTTACAGAAACAGAGCAAACGCAGGTCTTTCCAATTTGTTTCCTGGTTGCCTCTAAGCAATTAGTTTAATTTCACATTTAATTACATGCTCCATCTCTTAGGGAGAAGGCATGAAAAATATCAAAATTAAGTATTTTTTCTCCCTGCAATTGTCTTACTGTAGAGTAATAGACATTTTGTTACGGAAGAATGAAGCAGTTTATGGAATACAATTTCATTACACTGCTAAAAAAAAAAAAAACATTATGAAAATAGATTGTTGGATAACATTAAAACAACAGGAACAGAAAAATGTATCTGATTTTTATTGACTGTTTTAATTAGCTTTATTGCCAGATGCAATGTGGATAGCTCACAGTGTACATCAATTTAAAATTAAAGGGATACTAAAAGTGAAAATTAAATAATATATTTTTTTACTAATTATATTTTCCTATGTATCTTTATCTTTTAGGCCCCTTTCACACAGGGCCATTTGCAGCGGCAGAAAACCCCCGAAAATACAACAGTAAAGCGCCGCTAAAAATAGCGGCGCTTTACTGTCGTATTTGCGGGGGTTTTTGGCCACTAGTGGGGCACTTTTAACCCATGCTAGTGGCCGAAAAAAAGGGTTACAACCACTCTCAAAGCGCTGCTGCAGCAGCGCTTTTCTGGCGGTATAGCCGTGTTGCCCATTGATTTCAATGGGCAGGAGTGGTATACACACCGCTCTTTCACCGTCCTGCTAGCGCACCACTCCAGTGGTGAATGCCCCAGTGCTGTGAAACTTCTTCCTGAACTCTCTTCTTGTAGGTAAATGCTTTCTTTTTAGAATCTTCATAAGTATAGAATTTTTATTGGGTTTTCAAAACAGAGTACAGATACAAAGATATCGTTTAAATGGAAATATTCCAAAAATATAAAGCCAGTTTTCAGTTATATATAGAAATCAGGTACAGAGAGTATTGGTTGCTGTCTCTCACATCATTTACAGTAAGGTCTTTTAATTTTGAGCACTGGTAATTGACATTAGTCAACAAGAGATTATTATTAATATACAGGATTTATATAGCCCCAATACATATCACCTTAGTTGAGTGGACACCTGGATGTTCGGGTTCGGACTTTGAAAAAAAAGTTTGGGTTCGGGACCGAACCCGACCTGAACTTTGACCCGAACCCGAACCCCATTGAAGTCAATGGGGACCCGGACTTTTGACTACAAAAATGTCTCTAAAAAACTAAGGGAAAGGGCTGAGCATGGCAAGTACTCTGGAAATAAATGTGGATAGGGAAATAACTTAAAATAACATAAAAAAAATAAAAATAAAAAATAAAATCATTTTGACCTAGGAGGACGAGGTCCATACAGTTTTGTTCAAAATTATTCAACCCCCCAATGCTGTAAAGGGTTTTAGGGAATTTAGTGTACATTTGTAATTGTATTCAGAATGAAATCCTACAAGGACTTCTTAAAGAACCATATGCAACTAAAATGACATCAATTGGTTTTGCAATACAGTAGTAAATGTTTATTTTGTGAATTCTTCATTTACACAATTATTCAACCCCTTAAAGACTACCACTCTGAAGAACAGAGTTTCATTGAAGTGTTTTCAATCAGGTATTGAAAACAACTGTGGATGTCAGGGAGCAGCAATAAAGCCTAATAAGCACCAGGAAGACAAGAGAAGAGGTGATTACTCTTCACAGGAAGGGCAATGGCTATAAGAAGATTGCAAAGATGTTAAACATACCAAGAGACACCATAGGAAGCATTGAAATAAATATAGCATTATAAACCCCATTGTAATTTCAGGGGGCCGATATCATGGCCTAATGAAAAATTACAATGTACATAAATGTCACAAATAGCTGATGTAAGGAAAACTTTTCACCTAGTTTAAGAAATGTATGTCATCTTTTTCACTAAGCTCTGTAATCAATGAACTTTGATTCGGCTCATCTTTGTTTAAGATAAAGTATACTACTATAGTGCTTATGTAAACTCATAAACCAAAGGTTATATTCTATGTGTTAAAATGAACTCAGGTAACAGCTAACAGTAAATTATTAACTGAAATGTATACTTGAAAAACCGCACAGTATGTATTTTAGAATTACAAAGGTTGTTCTGAAATTTGTATAAATATGAAAACATCTTGAACTAAACTTCAGAGAATCACTTGTCACAACACCTGCTCGTTTCCTCTGTGTCAAATGATTTTCTCCGGGCGCCTGTGGCAGACTGAAATCTCCGTTCCATCATTTGAACCTAACAACCTACCTGGGTGGTCTTAGAGAAGAACAATTTCGCCTAACAGAATGGGAGCTCTTCCGGGATAAGCAAATCAACTGAGGTAAGGGTCTTTTTTTTGTCTTTACTTGACTAAAAGTATCATCCTTGCCTCAGCTCTGATTAAAGCTTTTTTAGAACCATAAAATTAGTAGGGGATAAGAAACCATGCCAGGAGGTAAATAGTAGGGTTTTTGGTAAGCCCACATAGAAGGGTTTTGGGTAAACCCATAGGAGGGTTTTGGTAACCCCACAAAAGATAAGCAGTACTGCATAGACATTCCGTTAAGTGGTTGATGAGGAAGGAGATTCCAGTAGCCTAAAAATCTTTGCTTTTTTCTTTCTATCGCATAGAATTATAAGTATTGTTAAAGTATAAGTATCATTTGTTGTGTGGATCAGAAGACTGTGTGGTAAGTCAGTCATCTCCCACTTTCAATATGGGTCAGAAACAAGGTAAAGAAGGTCCTCCCCCTCCACCCAACCCAGGGGAAATATGTAAGGATTTTGTAGCTAGAATTTGTGGTACTAATTATGAACTCATAGACCCATGGGTTTCAAATTTAGCACGATGGACCACAGCCTTACACAGTACAGACCCGTTCCCCAAAAACGGTAGCAATACAGAATTCCACATCGATATGGTCAAAGGATTGTGTTTAGGAGATAAGAGAGCTTTCCCTTGGTACCCCGGGGACCCTCAATGGGATATGGATTATATGGAAAAGGGAGCAGAGAATTGGTTAAAATATGCCCCATATTGGTTCCCAAGGAAAAATATAAAACAGAATAAGCCCACCAAATGTTTAAGTAAGGAAGATTATGATCAAAAACATAGAGAAGAAGCTAATAAAAAGAGAGTTGTCCCTGACCCAAGAGCCCCACCCCTGTCAATAGTCAGTCACCCTCCACCCTCATATGTACATGTCTATCTGAGTTTAGCAAAGGAAGATATTGATCTTTTGGCTGGACATTATGCAATCAGACAACAGGCCCC
This sequence comes from Rana temporaria, assembly GCF_905171775.1. Taxonomy (NCBI): domain Eukaryota; kingdom Metazoa; phylum Chordata; class Amphibia; order Anura; family Ranidae; genus Rana; species Rana temporaria. The sequence continues at coordinate 56,672,250 of NC_053500.1, read as the reverse complement.
CCCCAGTCCTACAACCACAACAACAGGCCCCCCCAGTCCTACAACCACAACAGGCCCCCCCAGTCCTACAACCACAACAACAGGCCCCCCCAGTCCTACAACCACAACAACAGCCCCCTCCAGTCCTACAACTACAACAGCAGGCCCCCCCAGTCATACAGCTACAACAGCAGGCCCCCCCAGCTCTACAACCACAACAACTGCCCCCCCCATTCTCCCTCACGTTTCACAACAAGATAGACAGCACCTACAGAGGCACAGACAGGAAGTCAGAGTCAAGGTAGCTGAACCAGAAGAAGATCAGGGAGCTATAGGAGGGGTAGTTTCACCACCTGGCCAAGAGCAGGAGGAAGAACAGGAAGGCACTGAAACAAGTAAAACATTTAGCCCCCCTAAAACAAAGAGTGGAACGGTATATAGTAACATTGACCTTTCATTGCCTTTCATGACGATTGGAAATGAAATTTAAAAAAAAGTAATTGACATTGAAGACATTGATAGGATAGTGAAACATTGCCCCAAACCCACCGCCTCTGCAGGAGGTACTTTAACTTACTTAAAAAAGGCATGTAAGGGGAGAAATTACACACAGGAAGACATGCGCCTCATCATTGATGGCATTATAGGACACACCAGTTCCTGGAGCTGGGCAAATGTTCCAAGCATAAACACTATTGACACTGGAAATGCGGGAGCATATGGGTTAAACACAGTAGCAGGTATCAATACCATGTGGACAGAATTAGAGGCTGAAATGATGAATGTATTTAAAAATAAAAGTTCCCTTCCTACTGCCATAGCATGCAAACAAAAGTCAGAAGAAACTGTAGTTGAGTTCTGGAAAAGATTTCATGACAATTGGACAACAGAAGCTGGATTAGCTAAAACGGCTGATGTGGGAGCTTTGTTTATTCAAACCTATATGAATAATCTAAAGCCCCAGTTCGCCTTGTTGGTCAAACAGATGATATCTGAATGGACCACAAAGACGATTGACCAATTTCAGGAAACTTTAATGCAGAAAGAAGCAGCGGGATGTTTTGATGTAATAAGAGAGAAAGCAGTGAGTACCCATTATCAAGGTGGAGTGCAAACCCAGCCTCCCCAAAATAATGGAGGACAATGGGGAAGTGGAAATAGAGGCAGAGGAAGAATAAGAGGGAGAGGGCGTGATTTTTCTAGACCACCCCAGCAGTCCCGCACATGTTGTTTTAACTGTGGCTTGGAGGGGCACTGGCGAAATCAATGTCCCTATGAATGTAACAACTCAAATAATCAAGATCAAGATCAAATGCATACACAGGGACCCCAAAATAGGCAACAAAATCAAGTTGCCCCAAAGCAACAGGGTCCCCGATTCCCTATACAATGGAATCAACAACAACCGAAATGAAGCTGCCCGGAAGGTAGTATCCCAGCATTTCCCTTGATCTCACACCCTTACAATGATCAACCAATTGTGACCCTATATGTTAAATATAAGCCGGTTCCCTTCCTGCCTGATAGTGGGGCAACCCGAAGTACCATCAGTGAGGACTACTACAGAGGTGAGACTAAAATTGCTGAACCTTCTATGGGAATTAATGGGATACTTACCAAAACATACAAAACACCGCCTTTACCAGTAAGTGATGTTGAAAGGGGAGGTGCAACAGTCTTGCATCATTGTTTCAGGATTATACCAAACTGTCCTGTGAATCTCTTGGGTAGAGATTTGATGGGAAAGTTGGGTATAACACTGAAAATGACCACTGACGGAGGGGTTTTCATACACTCCAAAGTAATACCAATATATTACATTGAGGATAGTGATCTCCCTCCACCAGATGATCCGGTATGGTCCAAAAGCTCCTTGGATCTAGGTCTTATTTCCTGTACCCCATACAAGGCAGCTATGAAATCATGGGCACAGCCGGTTTATCACAAACAATACCCCATTTTAAAAGAAAAAGAGGAAGGAATTGCCCCAATGGTAGAGAGGTTCCTGCAACAAGGAATTCTTAAAGAGACACTGTCACCCTACAACACCCCCATCAACCCAATAAAAAAGCCAGACGGCTCTTACAGGTTTGTACAAGACCTCAGAGCTATAAACAACCTGGTGGTGCCCATTGCACCCATAGTGCCTGATGTGCCATCACTCCTAACCTCCATACCATCCGATGCAGAGTACTTTTCGGTCATTGACCTTTGTAATGCATTCTTTAGCGTTTCTGTTGATGAAGAGACACAGCCTATTTTTGCATTTAATTTCAAAAATCGCCAAATGACCTGGTGTAGAATGCCCCAGGGTTATGTAGACTCCCCTGTAGTATACACAGTGGCCCTCCAAGCAACCCTGCGGTCTTGGACACCCCGCCATGGTTCCGTCCTGCTCCAATATGTTGATGACTTATTACTGTCCAGTCCGAACCAGGAAGCATGTAAAAATGATGGTTTAGATCTGTTACATTGGTTAGCAGACAATGGTCACAAGGTTTCTAAGAAAAAGCTACAATGGTGTCAGGAAACTGTTGAATACCTTAGTTTTGTACTCTCCAAAGGAGAAAGGAAAATCAGTCACAAGAGAGCTGCGGCTCTCATGGGTCTGCCCCGCCCACTCACTAAGAAGGACATGCTATCCTTTCTTGGTATGATTGGTTACTGCCGCCAATGGATTCCTGATTGTTCCTACTATGATAATCTCCTGAGGCAAGCCACAGGTACTGGCATGCCACATTGTGTAAAATGGAATGATGAAATGTACAATGCTTTTGTGTATCTTAAAACTGCAATGGTCACGGCTCCTGGACTTGGGTTACCTGAATATGGAAAAATGTTTCACTTGTTTGCAAGGGACAACTGTAAAACTATGGCGGGGGTCCTGGCACAGGAGCATGGGGGCAAACTACGCCCTATTGCATTTTTTTCAAAAGTTGTGCCTATGCCAGTACAGGGTATGCCGGCGTGTCTCAGAGCTCTAGCATCCTGTGCGATGGTGGTGGAAATGGCTACATCATTCACTCTGGGTCATCCCACCACCCTGCATACTACACATAATGTATCAATTTTACTAAAGAATATCCATACCCAACACATGTCAGCCCAACGGCTGAGTGGGTATGAGGTCATTCTTTTGTCCAACCCACAGCTTGAAATAAAGTACACCTCTCCTACTTCTGGCCCCGCCCCAATTCTGAACGCTTTGTTAGGGTTAAAAGGAGAACAGGATGAGGTTGTCCCACAGCATAAATGTATAGATCTCATACATCAGGATACATCCCCAAGGCCAGACATGTCTTCTGTGGCTCTTCCAGATGCACAGAATGTCTTTGTGGATGGTTCCTGTTCCAGGCCAAATGACAACACATACCATGCTGGGTATGCTGTTGTGCAATTACCTGATAAAATTCTAGAAGCAAATCCAGTTCCTTTCCAGTCAGCCCAGGCTGCTGAATTAATTGCGCTTACCAGAGCTTGTCAGCTTTTTGAAGGGCAAGATGTAAACATTTACACTGACTCAAAATACGCACATGGCGTGACACACGATTTTGGGGTCATATGGGAAAGGAGGGGCTACATAGCAGCGGATGGTAAATCAATTTCACATTCCACACTTGTCACAAATCTATTAGAAGCCATACAGTTGCCAAGGTCCATAGCTGTACTACACTGTAAGGCACATACAGGGCAACAAAATGACATAGCTAAAGGCAATGCCTTAGCTGACAAAGCAGCTAGAGAAGCAGCATCCACATAGCCAGCAGACATCCAAATGCCATTGCTCTCACCTGAAATCCCACTCCTAGATCAAACATTGCATGACCTCCAAGCATATGTCACAGACCAAGACATCCAGCAATGGAACAAAATAGGTGTGCAGACAAGCCCAGAAACTGGCCTTGTCTGCCAAGAGGGGAGACCATGTATCCCTGTAGCCAGCGCACCCATTTTTATTTCACAATACCATGGCATAGGTCACAGAGGTTGGAAAGTCACATGTGAACTTTTGGATAGGGATTTTTACATTCCAGGTCTTCCCTCTCTCGTTAAGGCATATGTTTCCAGATGCATCATATGCATTCGGAATAATCCCAGGATCACAAGGCAAAACATGAACATCTGATATATCCATCCACACCATTCACTCATTTACAAATTGATTTTACACACATGCCCAAACTAGGTAAAAGACAGGAATATTTTCTAGTAATAGTGGACATGTTCTCGAGATGGATAGAAGTGTTTGTAACAACAAAGGAAGATGCACAAACAGTAGTAAAAATTCTCACACAGGAAATCATTCCCAGATGGGGATGTCCACTTCAGATCAACTCAGACAATGGTCCTGCATTTGTGGCCAAAGTTTGTCAAGATCTAGTAAAGACACTGAAAATAGAATGGAAGTTTCATATTCCGTACCATCCCCAGAGCTCAGGTATAGTTGAGAGAATGAACAGAACCCTTAAAGATAAGATCAGGAAGGCCACTGGAGGTACATATGCAAATTGGAAGAAGGTCCTACCAGCTGTACTAGCCGAGGTAAGAATGACACCCTCTAAAAAGACAGGATACTCTCCTTTTGAAGTCTTAATGGGTAGACCATTCCCCACCCCATGGGCCAGACAGCCACTTATGTTAGAAAGAGGGGACCTAGATCTTATTCAGGAAGAATATGTAAAAAAACTTATTGAAACTTTAGATCAAGTTGAAAGGAATGTTGCTCGCACCTCTCCTTTTTCTTCACAGAAACCAACTCATAACTTTCAAGTAGGAGATGTCGTAGTGGTCCAGCAACTGAAGCGTACCAAGAAGGAAGAGTATCCATTTGGACCTCCGACTACAGTGATCGCGGTTACCCGAACAGCTATTCTGGTAGAGGGACAACAGGCTTGGATCCATGCCAGTCATGTGAAGAAGGTGAACCAAACACCTAAGAAGCAAGCCAAAGATAAAGGAGGTGAAGAAGGTGATACAAATCCTCGAACAGTGAGTGAAGCAGGTGGAAAAAAAGTCTCTGAAGAAGATGACGTCGCTTATTTCACCACAGACTTCTGGGAAAGCCTTGTGCCTCTTATTCTGGGCTGCCCTGATCGTGTTCCTGCCAATTTGGCTGACAACTAACTGTATTTATCATCCTGAAGATTTGGGACACATAAAGAGCATTTGTGGAGCTTCTAACAGTCCACAACAGAATAATATGAATAGTATACATGACAGACACAAGAGAAATGAAAACTCAGAAAGTTTTACAGATAAAATGTTATTATTGAAGTTTAAATATGCTTATGCACAGAAATCAGGATATGAAAAATGTTGGATATGTAGTAAATTACACCCCTCCACCATTAGTATTCCTCTCATGGCAGTACCTCTAAACTTCACCCCCCTCCTTAATAACACACCTCCTCTCGTCCTTACAAATGTCACAAGAATGCTTTCAAATAATACCCTTACTTTTCAAATTATTAGTAGAAGTTATTTCCCAGACTGGTGTTTTAGGTTGGGGAACTCCACAAAAGGAGCTGAAGTTTGCCAACAAGCTAAAATTAACTTTTCAATGACTTCAATTGAGAGCCCTGTATTTCACACTTCAGAACCTGCCCTAAACACCACTCTAATGGACTTTCTTAACTCCAGTTCCACTTCTGCAGTAGGACAATTATTGTCAAGTTTAACCTTTTCCAGTCTTTCTGATGAAATGATGACAATATTTAACAAACGACCCCTAGCTTTAGGAAACAGTATTTATATCTGTTGTGGGAAAACATGTCATCCATGGATTCCCATGGACCCTCAGGGATGGTGTTACCTTGCATCACTGATCCCTATAATGGGTGTGTTGGGGGATGATAAGGGAAGACACCTACTAGAGGCCAGTATACATCCCAGATACCCCCTTAAGTATCGTGAAAGACGGGATTTATTCCAAGAAAAGGATATGGGCATGGGCATGGTTTCCCTCATGGAGTGGGTGGGGAATAGACTTAATGAAAAGGGTAAATAATTATACTGGAATTATTGATGAAATAATGGAAAAGAATTCTGATGATATTACTAAATTAAATATAGAAACTAGAGCAATTAGAAAACAATTAGAACTACATGAGTTAGCCATAGAAAGCATAAGTGCTGCTTTAACTGGTTTATGTGAAAATACAGAAGATTATGAGTGTTGTACCTGGTTCCATAACACAAGTATTGAGGTACCAGATTATTATGATATAATTGCACAACATCGAAAAGAAGTAAGCACATTACAAGATGAAGCTAGAAATATTGCCAAAACATGGGATCCTTTTGCAAACTTAAATTCTGGAGTAGGAATTCTGGCATGGTTAAAAAGTGCTGCCATAACCATCATTATGATTATTCTTTTTGTTTTGTTTCTATATGCGTGTTATAAGCTTATAATGTGCATAATTGCCAAGGCATCCCGAACCCCTGATCCTGCTGCGGCAAATAGGATTTATCTAAGTATGTATTATGATAAAAGAAATATTATCTAATTGTGAGACATATTGTCTCAAAGAGGGGTAATGAAATAAATATAGCATTATAAACCCCATTGTAATTTCAGGGGGCCGATATCATGGCCTAATGAAAAATTACAATGTACATAAATGTCACAAATAGCTGATGTAAGGAAAACTTTTCACCTAGTTAAAGAAATGTATGTCATCTTTTTCACTAAGCTCTGTAATCAATGAACTTTGATTCGGCTCATCTTTGTTTAAGATAAAGTATACTACTATAGTGCTTATGTAAACTCATAAACCAAAGGTTATATTCTATGTGTTAAAATGAACTCAGGTAACAGCTAACAGTAAATTATTAACTGAAATGTATACTTGAAAAACCGCACAGTATGTATTTTAGAATTACAAAGGTTGTTCTGAAATTTGTATAAATATGAAAACATCTTGAACTAAACTTCAGAGAATCACTTGTCACAACACCTGCTCGTTTCCTCTGTGTCAAATGATTTTCTCCGGGCGCCTGTGGCAGACTGAAATCTCCGTTCCATCATTTAAACCTAACAACCTACCTGGGTGGTCTTAGAGAAGAACAATTTCGCCTAACAAGCATCATTCGCAAATTCAAGGCAAAGGGCACTGTTGAAACGCTACCTGGTCGTGGCAGAAAGAAGATGCTGACTTCGACTGCTGTGCGCTACCTGAAGCGTAGAGTGGAGAAAAGTCCCTGTGTGACTGCTGAGGAACTGAGAAAAGATTTGTCAGATGTGGGTACTGAAGTTTCTGCTCAGACAATACGGTGCACACTGCGTAATGAAGGCCTCCATGCCAGAACTCCCAGGCGCACCCCCTTGCTGTCTCCAAAGAATAAGAAGAGTCGACTGCAGTATGCCAAAAGTCATGTGGACAAACCACACAAGTTTTGGGATTGTGTTCTGTGGACTGATGAAACAAAATTATAACTGTTTGGGCCCATGGATCAACGCTATGTTTGGAGGAGGAAGAACAAGGCATATGATGAAAAGAACACCTTGCCTACTGTGAAGCATGGCGGGGGGTCAATCATGCTTTGGGGCTGTTTTGCTTCTGCAGGTACAGGGAAGCTTGAGCGTGTGCAAGGTACCATGAATTCTCTTCAGTACCAGGAGATATTGGATGACAATGTGATGCAGTCCGTCACAAACCTGAGGCTTGGGAGACGTTGGACCTTTCAACAGGACAATGATCCCAGGCATACCTCCAAGTCCACTAGAGCATAGTTGCAGATTAAAGGCTGGAACATTTTGGAGTGGCCATCGCAGTCACCAGACTTAAATCCGATTGAGAACCTCTGGTGGGACTTAAAGAAAGCAGTTGCAGTGCGCAAGCCTAAGAATGTGACTGAAGGTGGAAGCGGCGGTGGAGGAGGAGGAGGTAGCCAACACAGCAGGTTTTGGTTTTTAATTGATTTATTTTTTAAATTAGGGTAAGCCCCAAAATAGTGAGAAAGATCTAGGGTTGCTACCTCATCCCTTTAAACCTGAACACAGAGTAATTACCCAGGTTCTGGGGCTAATTTAATGTCGATAAGGCACCAAGTGAGTTTAATTAGCAGCACCTTAATCAGCCAGAGAACCTGTGTAATTAATATGTTTTTGCTTTTAAAGGGATGAGATGGCAACCCTAGAAAGATCAGAAAAAAACAATGGCTGGGTAAGGCCGGCCCGGTGTCTATTCTGCACAAGGTACGGACAAGTCCTCTGGGATCCATGCCTGGTTCATTTTAATGAACGTGAGCTTGTCTACATTGGCTCTGGACAGGCGGCTGCGCTTGTCTGTGATAACGCCCCCTGCCGTGCTAAATACACGTTCAGACAATACACTGGCCGCAGGGCAGGCCAGCACCTTCAAGGCGTAAAGGGCAAGCTCAGGCCATGTGCCCAATTTGGAGACCCAGAAGTTTAAGGGGGCATAGCCATCATTCAGTACGTGTAGGGGTGTGCTCACATACTGCTCCACCATGTTGGTGAAATGCTGCCTCCTGCTAAAACGTTCCATATCAGCTGGAGGTGCTGTTTGTTGTGGCGTGCTGACAAAGCTTTTCCACATTTCGGCCATGCTAACTCTGCCTTCTGAGGTGCTGGCGGTGCCCCTGCTGCGTTGGCGACCTCTTCCTCCTCCTCTTCCTTCGCCTTCTGCTTCCACTGTGCCCCCGCTGCCAGGGGGGAATTGCACCAGCAGCGCGTCTACCAGCGCGCGCTTGTACTCGCGCATCTTGCGTTCACGCTCCAGTGAGGGAATTAAGGATGGTACATTGTCCTTGTAACGGGGATCCAGCAGCGTGGCCACCCAGTAATCAGCACCTGTTATAATGTGCGAAACACGCCGGTCGTTGTGGAGACACTGCAGCATGTAATTGCTCATGTGTGCCAGGCTGCCCAGAGGCAACGAAAAGCTGTCCTCTGTGGGAGGTGTATCATCTGTGTCCTCTGTATCCCCCCAGCCACGCACCAGTGATGGCCATGAGCTGGTCTGGATGCCATCCTGCTGTGAACATGGTTCCTCCTCCTCCTCCATGTCTTTCTCCTCCTCATCCTCCACCGCGTCATCCTCCAGAACTGTGCCCTTGCTGGACAATTGTGTACCTGGCCTTTGTTGGTGCACGAACCCACCCTCGGAGCCACTTGTGAATGACTGCCCTGAAAGCCTTGGAAATGATCCCAATTCCTCCTCCTCCTCCTGTGCCACATCCTCTTCCATCATCGCCCGTAGCATTTTTTCAAGGAGGCATAGAACTGGGATAGTCACGCTGAGAGCGGCGTCATCGGCACTGGCCATGTTGGTGGAGTACTCGAAACAGCGCAACAAGGCACACAGGTCTCGCATGGAGGCCCAGTTATTGGTGGTGAAGTAGTTCTGTTCCACAGAGCGACTCACGCGTGCGTGCTGCAGCTGAAACTCCACTATCGCCTGCTGCTGCTCGCACATTCTGGCCAGCATGTGCAAGGTGGAGTTCCACCTTGTGGGCACATCACATATGAGGCGGTGAGCGGGAAGGCTGAAGTTACGCTGCAGCGCTGCCAGGCGAGCAGCAGCAGGGTGAGAACGCCTGTCAGGGCCAAAGCGCTGTACTTCCTCCTTTAACACACCAGCGTAGTAGATTGGCTTCCCGGCGGCTAACTGGGCACTTTAGGCGTGTGCGCATACGCATGTGACCTCTCGGGGCCAATCACCAGCGTGACCGCCCTATTTAAACCAGCTCCTGTCAGTAGACAGGTTGCTGGTTTATCGTCAGCTACTTCCTGAACCTGTGTCTCTGGAAACCATTTCCTGTTGGAATTCCGTTCGACTCACCTCTCACCTGGAACCTGACCTCGGATTGCTTCACCACTCTATTGAACTCTTCTGACCCCGACCTCGGCTTGTGACCTGGACTCTGTTGTTGTTTCTCCTGCCCTTGAACCTCTTGGCTTGTGACCCGAATCTGCTGTCTTCTCTGCTCCCCGAACCTTGGCTTGCACCCCGGACTTTCCAGTTTGTTTCTTGGACTCTTTCAGTACCGGTTATCCAGCTTCAGTATCGTTTGTTCCTGTTTCCATCTGCAGTCACCCAGAAGCACCTGTCATCTACAACCGTCACCGGTCAACGCTTCTCCACTGGCACCGGTACCGCCTCGTGCTTCCGCCACCTGTTCCAAAACTCAGTGGGCGGGCGCGCTTGGTCGTAAAGGTGAACCACCCTCGGCAGTTCGGTCTCGGTGAGTACTTGATTCCTGATAACGCCGAAAGTGCGCACAGACGGCCCGCACTTTCTGCAGCAGCTGTGGCATATCGGGGTAAGTTTTCAGGAAACTCTGCACCACCAAATTCAGCACATGCGCCAGGCAAGGGATGTGCGTCAAACCGGCTAGGCCCAGAGCTGCTACGAGATTTTGCCCGTTATCGCACACCACCAGGCCCGGCTTGAGGCTCACTGACGCCAACCACTCATCGGTCTGTTGTTCCATGTCCCTCCACAACTCCTGCGCGGTGTGTGGTTTTTCCCCCCAAACAGGAAAGTTTTAAAACTGCCTGCTGACATTTACCCATGGCTGTGCTGAAGTTGGTGGTGAATTTGTTACGCTGACTGGATGAGGAGGCGGTAGAGGATGAGGAAGCGGAGTAGAAGGAGTTAGGAACAGGAGGCAAACTGAAGAGCGCTGCAATCCTCGGTGGTGGAAGGACATGCGCCAAACTGCTATCCGCCTCAGGCCCAGCCGCCACTGCATTTACCCAGTGCGCTGTTAGGGAGATATAATGTCCCTGACCGTGCTTACTGGTCCACGTATCCGTAGTTAGGTGGACCTTGGCACAGATGGCGTTGCGCAGTGCACACCTGATTTTGTCCCCCACTTGGTTGTGCAGGGAAGGGATGGCTCGCCTGGAAAAGTAGTGGCGGCTGGGCACGACGTACTGTGGGACAGCCAATGCCATCAGGCTTTTAAAACTCTGCGTCTCCACCAGATGGAATGACAGCATTTCAAAGGCCAGTAATTTTGAAATGCTGGCATTCAGGGCCAGGGATCGCGGGTGGGTAGAGGGGTACTTCCTCTTACGCTCCAGTGTTTGGGAGATAGAGAGCTGAATGCTTCCATGGGACATTGTGGAGATGTTTGGTGACCCAGGTGGTAGTGTTGCTTGCTGGTCCTCTAATTGAGGTGGATGAAGAGGCAGAGAGGCCCGAGACTGATGCAGAAGAGGAAGCAGGAGGAGCCAGAGACCTTTCTTGGTTTTTGAGGTGTCTACTCCACTGCAGCTCGTGCTTTGCACTTAGATGCCTGGTCATGCAGGTTGTGCTCAGGTTGAGAATGTTTATGCCTCGCTTCAGGCTCTAATTGTACAATGTGCAAAGCACGCGTGTCTTGTCATCAGCACATTGTGTGAAGAACTGCCACGCTAGGGAACTCCTTGGACCTGGCTTTGGTGTGCTCGGTCCCTTGCTGCGTTGGGCAGTAGCAGGCGTACTGTCTAGGGGATGGACGCTCTGCTTTGGCACCCTGCTCCCTCTTCTGCTGTGCTGGTGGCTCTGTGCGACCACCGCCTCTTCCTCCGAACTACATGGGTCACCTGCATGAGGTTGATTCCATGTCGGGTCGAGGACCTCATCGTCCTCCACATCATCTTCCACCCAGTCTTCACCACTGCCCTCCTTGTCGGTCTGCACAATTGCAAAAGCACCAGCAGTTGGCAACTGTCTTTCATCATCATCCAAGACGTGCTGTGATGGTCCCCCATGTACTCATCTTGAAATATAAGTGGTTGGGCATCGGTGCACTCAATCTCTTCCCCTTCTGGGGCTGGGCTAGGTGGATGGCCCTGGGAACACATGCTAACAGACTCATCAAAAAGAAGAAGAGACTGCTGCATGCTTTGGGGCTCAGACTGCTTGGCTGATTTGCAAGGGGGTGAGGTGAAAGACTGATGGTGGACATCGGCTGCAGGCGCCAACTCTGAACTTTCAGCACAAGACTGGTTGGAAAACAATGTGAAGGAACTGGGGGCACTGTCAGCAACCCAATCTACTACCGCCTGTTCTGCTCCTGGCCTCAACATTCGTAGAGCTGGATTAGGCCTGACCAAATACCGCTGCAGGCTCTGTCGGCTACTCGCACCTGAGAAAGGTGTTTCACTTGTGCGTGTAGCTGGCACAGATCGACCACGTCCTCTCCCTGTAACAGGAGCTCCACCAGCAGCACCACGACCGCGGCCACTTCCTTATATTTCTCAAAATATGGATTTAAATATTTAAAAACAACAATAGTGTAATATGGTGAAATAGGCAGAGATTCACCTATATATCTCTCTACCTATAGCAAGAAGCAGGAACCTACCCCTAAACAATGTACTGCACAGACAGTATATCACAGGGGACAGGTGGAGTGCTGGTGAAATAGGCAGAGATTCACCTATATATTTCTCTACCTATAGCAAGAAGCAGGAACCTAGCCCTAAACAATGTACTGCACAGACAGTATATCACAGGGGACAGGTGGAGTGCTGGTGAAATAGGCAGAGATTCACCTATATATTTCTCTACCTATAGCAAGAAGCAGGAACCTAGCCCTAAACAATGTACTGCACAGACAGTATATCACAGGGGACAGGTGGAGTGCTGGTGAAATAGGCAGAGCGTCACCTATAGATTGCTGTCCATATAGCAAATAGCTGGAACCTCTCCCTCAACTATGTACTGGACACACACAGTATATCACAGGTGGTGGCAGGTGCAGTGCTGGTGAAATACACGGAGAGTCACCTATAGATTGGTGTCCCTATAGGAAACAGCTGGAACCTCTCCCTCAACTATGTACTGGACACACACAGTATATCACAGGTGGTGGCAGGTGCAGTGCTGTTGAAATATACAGAGAGTCACCTATAGATTGCTGTCCCTATAGGAAACAGCTGGAACCTCTCCCTCAACTATGTACTGGACACACACAGTATATCACAGGTCCAGGCAGGTGCAGTGCTGTTGAAATATACAGAGTCACCTATAGATTGCTGTCCCTATAGGAAACAGCTGGAACCTCTCCCTCAACTATGTACTGGACACACACAGTATATCAGAGGTGCACAGGTGGTGGCAGGTGCAGTGCTGTTGAAATATACAGAGTCACCTATAGATTGCTGTCCCTATATGAAATAGCTGGAACCTCTCCCTCAACTATGTACTGGACACACACAGTATATCACAGGTGCACAGGTGGTGGCAGGTGCAATGCTGTTGAAATATACAGAGTCACCTATAGATTGCTGTCCCTATAGGAAATAGCTGGAACCTCTCCCTCAACTATGTACTGGACACACACAGTATATCACAGGTGCACAGGTGGTGGCAGGTGCAGTGCTGTTGAAATATACAGAGTCACCTATAGATTTATGTCCCTATAGGTAATAGCTGGAACCTCTCCCTCAACTATGTACTGGACACACCCAGTATATCACAGGTGCACAGGTGCAGTGCTGTTGAAATATACAGAGTCACCTATAGATTGCTGTCCCTATAGGAAATATCTGGAACCTCTCCCTCAACTATGTACTGGACACACACAGCATATCACAGGTGCACAGGTGGTGGCAGGTGCAGTGCTGTTGAAATATACAGAGTCACCTATAGATTGCTGTCCCTATAGAAAATAGCTGGAACCTCTCCCTCAACTATGTACTGGACACACACAGTATATCACAGGTGCACAGGTGGTGGCAGGTGCAGTGCTGTTGAAATATACAGAGTCACCTATAGATTGCTGTCCCTATAGGAAATATCTGGAACCTCTCCCTCAACTATGTACTGGACACACACAGTATATCACAGGTGCACAGGTGGTGGCAGGTGCAGTGCTGTTGAAATATACAGAGTCACCTATAGATTGCTGTCCCTATAGCTGAACAAAATTCCTAAACTATATGAAGCAGATGTCACAGAAATAAAGAGTGCTTGTTTAGATTTCTGAAGCAGGATACACCTCTCTGACACTGTCCCTCAATAAACAGCAACCTGTACCTATAGCAAATAGCTGAACAAAATTCCTAAACTATATGAAGCAGATGTCACAGAAATAAAGAGTGCTTGTTTAGATTTCTGAAGCAGGATACACCTCTCTGACACTGTCCCTCAATAAACAGCAACCTGTACCTATAGCAAATAGCTGAACAAAATTCCTAAACTATATGAAGCAGATGTCACAGAAATAAAGAGTGCTTGTTTAGATTTCTGAAGCAGGATACACCTCTCTGACACTGTCCCTCAATAAACAGGAGCCTGTCCCTACCATAGCTACAGCAGAGTGACGAGCCATAAACCATAAGATGATGCAGATCTCACAGAAATAAAGAGTGCTTGTGTAGATTTCTGAAGCAGGATACACCTCTCTGACACTGTCCCTCAACCAGCAGCAGCCTCTCCCTACACTAGCTAATGCAGAGTGACGACCTGTGCTGTGTGCCTCTATCTAATATAGAGGCTGGTCACATGCTGGGTCACATGCTGCACTGGCCAATCACAGCCATGCCATTAGTAGGCATGGCTGTGATGGCTTCCTAGTAACTCTAGTATAACAAATGGCGATTGGCTGCCATGCAGCGTGCCATAAAATAGCCGAACTCCGAACCTGAACTTTTTCCAATTAATCGGTTCGGGAGCAAAAAAAACTCAAAGTCCGTACCGAACCTGAACTTTACAGTTCGGGTTCGCTCAACCCTAATCACCTCCATTTGACAATACATCAAATAAATATAAATGTGTATAAATATGTGCCAAGTGCTTATATACAGATATTCTTCTCAGAAAAAACACCAACAAAACCACAAAAAAAACATACATATATATGCTATACACTTAAAAAATAGTGCTCTTATAAAGCATGTGTTCCCCTATTCCAGATTCAAAGGATCACTACCTCAAGGACAAACAAATATTATAGTAACCACAAAGAAATTTGAAATATATATATGGAAAAAATGAAAAAAATATATATATGAAAAAATATATATATGTGACAATTAGATAGAGGATTTCTAGATTGGTCCTCTTCTCATTAAAGTCCCAATATGCTAGTCAAGTGCTTATATAAATGCTTCTCCCGTGAGATGAGATGTCATTTTTTTCATATATATATTTCAAATTTCTTTGTGGTTACTATAATATTTGTTTGTCCTTGAGGTAGTGATCCTTTGAATCCGGCATAGGGGAACACATGCTTTATAAGAGCACTATTTTATAAGTGTATAGCATATATATGTATGTTTTTTTGGAATTTTTTCTGAGAAGAATATCTGTATATAAGCACTTGGCACATATTTATACACAGTAAGTGTATATACAATAATGCGCAAACCAAATAATATTGTGAATCAGGCTGCCAACATACCAAATGGATGAAAGGTGATAAAAATGTGAAAAAAATTTAGCGCCCAAAACAATAAGGAACCCTAAAAAGGGGAGAGTTTCTATGTGACCAGAGGGCGATTGACTTACGATTGACTTAATTTTTGTGTTTATTTCACTTTATATGTTTCACCACTGTGTATTAAGGGGTGTAAGACTTTTCTCGTAAGTCAATCGCCCTCTGGTCACATAGAAACTCTCCCCTTTTTAGGGTTCCTTATTGTTTTGGGCGCTACATTTTTTTCACATATTTATACACATTTATATTTATTCAATGTATTGTCAAATGTAGGTGATATGTATTGGGGTTAATAACTAAAACTATTGCCCAGAAATAGGTGGCGATAGATGAACCACCAGGGGAGCGCAATTCACATACCACATTCATTTTTTTAAGGACTAGACACCATTTGGTGTCTTACCCCTTTTCTTCTGATTGCAGCACACCCACTATTATAGAATAATTTAACTTGCGCCAGCAACACTCGTATCGAGGATTTATATAGCGCCAACAGTTTACGTATCGCTTTACAACAGGGGTGTCAAACTCAATTTCATTGTGGGCCGCATCAGCATTATGATTGCCCTCAAAAGGGCCGGTTGTATCTGTAAAATTAGATCTCCAGCACATCCCATCACCTTACGTCAAGAGCCATCCCACCATCAGAAGTTGAGTCCCCCACCCTCTCTTACATCACAGTGTGATTTAGATTTGTAATGATTCACTGCTATAATCTGTGGAAATAAGCAAAGACAAACGAACACACACACACACACACACACACACACACACACAGCTTCTTGTGGTCTGGAGCTGAAGTGCACAGCAGGAAGATGAGAGAAGAGCAGAACAGACAGATGCACACACAGAGAATGTAGTAAAATAATGAAAAAGGAGAGAGAGGCGGGCCTTCTCCTCTTAGATTTATTGACTTCATGATGTCACAAAATACACACCCATCAATCCCTCCCCATCACCCTTGTGAGTCTTTTATTGGCCAGTTCATAGAAGGGTGGCTTCTCCTCACAAGTCCATTTCATGTTCTTCCAAAAGTCATACAGGCTCCTTCTGGGGTCTGTAAAAGTCAGGATGTGGGGGATGGGAAGGCTTTTCCTGTTACAACTGAGGAATCCAGGAGGGAGGGGGGACACAGAGTGAGTGAGTGGATGGAGTTGCTTTTTGATTTCAACAGCTCTCTCTGTATGTCCATCCAAGTTAAAATATACTTTAAGAACATATCTGACAAAATCTGAAGAATCATTTCAAGGAAAATATACACTCCATTTCAGTGGTTCTAATCATAACACAAAAATATTCATTTTAGTTTCACGTCTATCACAGCCCCCCCTTGAAATGAATATTTCATCAGTTCATTCTCTTTGTTATTTCTTAACAGACAAGTACAGTAATGGAGGACACGGTCCATATAACAAAACATTATCATAACCAATATAAACAGAATTGCTATACCTATTTGAGTACAAATGTGTTATCACCCAAAATATTGTCCGCAGGTGACATTCTAAATGCCCCCCTTGTTCACCTAATATCCTGTATAAGGCCATAATTTTATACAAAGTCATTTGTGAAGTGGCCTCTAGGTGTTCAGTAATATACTGGAATGCATTCTTGTTTATAGTTAACAAACCTCTATTGACCATAGCAACCAGAATTTATCCAATCTACATTTACATTACTAAGTTAAATTTCATAAAAGCATCCGTTCTCACCAAATTACTATATTTCCCTTCATTAGCATTTTAATTTTATATTGGGCTCTGTCCTAAATATTTTATTTCCTAAAGAAACTTTATTACATTACACTAGTTTTCAGGACTGATCATGCAGCATGAATATTCTTGTCGCATGTCTGTTTAAACAAACATAGCAGCCTTTGGTTCAGTCTTAAAGATTCACTGTATCTCATAGGGATCCTTCTACAAAACACAACTTCCCTCTCTGACTGAACACCTTTTTCACTCCAAAACCTGGAAGATGACCCTTTAATCCATAAATATGGCTGTATCATACCGCATCATCTATCCATATTTGTATTTTTATTTTTAAACTATTTTAACTGACTTTCTTAAGCTATGCAGATTAACACCATTATCATTCTCTTTAAAATGACACCCTCAAAGTAAGGTATTCTTCAAACCAAATGGTGCAAAAAAAAACCACAGTTTAGTAACATATGAGAGAAAGAAAGAATGAGAGAGAAAGAAAGAAAGAGCAAAAGAAAGAGAGAGAGAGAAAAAGAAAGAAAGGAAAAGAAAGAGAAAAATAATACTTTATTAATAAGGGCTTTCTTTCAGATCTTCTAATGATTGTGTACAAATTACCTTTTATTATTAAAGAAAGATTTACCCTCATAATACGCTTCCATAGTTTACTTAACATAAACTCTGATATTTATTTATTTTTCCCTTCAAACTAGGCAAAGTTGAGGATGTTTACACTGGGAGTCGGATTTCAAGCTAGCACTCACTCCTGTAAACCACCACAGCCTGTAACCTGATCTGCTGTTAATGACCTCTTAAGGGAAAACATCTGTCCCCCCCCATGCTTGGAGCAGATTGTACAAGTTTTAGACCATATACAATCCAATCGAATTGCATCGTTTTTCTCATTTTTAACTCTTTTTCAAAAATTTTAAAACATATTTGGTTTGTACATCTGCCAAAAATCATGTACACCACATTATAACATGACATTCCTTAACTTCCAATAGCGACAAAAGATCGCTTAGAGGACAAATCTCATGAAATCCACTGACCAGTCCCTGCGCATGAACCGACCATTGTTTTCTACTGATAAAGTCACTCATAATTACTCACAATCTATATTTTATCAGAAATGTCATTTTATAATAACTCTTAAAACTTGTTTATTTTTTAATTTTATTTTTACAATTTTTATAATAATATTTTTTATAAAGTTTTTTAGATTGAACATAACTTTCATATTTTAATATTTTTCCTGGGGAACCTTATAATAAACCAAACCCAAGTTTAGAATCTGTTGTAAACATTGCTCAAACCTCTACTTATTAATTCTTACAACCAGATCTGTAGGATTTCAGTTAAATATAAAATACCATGTTGTTTACCATAGACTGAATTGTATACAATTCTTCACACAATCTCAATCAACAATTTTCCCATTAAACCTTTGTTCTAATCCCATGCATGTTTTGACATGTCATAATACATTTTCAGTTGTTGGGGTAAACATATTCATAAACATTTACAGGCAGAATTAAACTTAATTATCTCATTAGAGAACTTCTTTACACTCTGACATTATTTAACTAATTACCCCATGTAACCGGGACCCCCCTTTGAGATATTCCAACCCACAAACCCCAGTGGTCACAATCCCATGTATTTGAAAAAAAGATATATAATTTCATTCAGATTTGGGCGGCACAATCCATAATATCACTCATCTTCCAGAGAATATTTTCGAAGGAACCTCTTAATCATCACCCAGGGGATATTGGTAATTATCGGTACCTACATCAGAAATGTGAGAAAAACTCGTACACGAATATTAGTTACCTATTTTCAAAAGTGGTCACATAATCATAGCTCATAACAATCTAATCTAGAGACTGTCTCAAACAAGATTTCAGAAAGGGATAATGTATTGAATGCTCCCCCCTTGGGGCCACTTACCCACTTAACCCTGAGGATGGCATGGCACAGCATGTGGAATAAAACCATTTAAATGTACTATGTAAAATGTTCTACTGTTCCAATGTGATACCCAGAATCTCCTCATCCCTCATTTGTGACTTGTGAACACAGCTTCTGTAGTCATGAACGCCAGGATTTACACACTCTCTCTACCGCTTTTGGGCACCCCATGCACACAGGACAGCATATAAGCGGATTCTACCTTCAGGTAGGTCTGCCACTCCCATCTACATCATTCTCCTCCCTTACGTGTCTGTCCAGCAAAGTGGCATTGTAGTTACCCCCCCTGGACAGACTAAGGAGGGCATGAAGAAGAAGGCCCGTGGGCCGGAGGGCACAGAATCCAGTATGGGCAGCGGGCAGGAGGCGACACCATCTGCGTTCAGAATGAGGCAAAGCCTTCAGCAGGGAAGAGCATCCGGGCAGGCCCATGCTTCCTCCAGCGGGGCATACAGTTGGGCAGAACGTAAGGGGAAGGAAGGGGCACGGCCTCAAGCAGTCGGGCGGGGCCCATGCTTCCAGCAGGCATCGTGGGCAGAACATGAGGGAAACGAAAAGACAATAACAGGCCCTGGGTATCACATTATAAATTTCAAAACTGGCAAAAAGCCCTCTATGTATCAAGTCAAAATACAGTGCATGGCATCGTCAGTGTAAGTGTAAGTGGGCAACCCAGATGGGACAGGTCCCCACAGAACACGCATTCAATCTATCCGATTAAAAGGATAAAAAAAAAAACGGGACGAAATAATTCACCTAAATTAATTCTCTGTAGAAGATTTTAACTGTAAAATAAAGACTTAACAATTGCTTATTATGTGCATCAAATGTCTGTTCCATATTTTTTAAACCTCAGGAGAAATATCCCATTATTTCTAGTTAAATCGAATTATCTGATAAATCAGCGTACAATGTAACAGGCATATTCAGACCAATTTTAATTGTACAGAAACAGTTGCAATATCCCAAGTCAACCTTTTGTTAAAAAAAAACTCTGTGTTACAAAAAAACTGTCTCCTAGGTTGTCGTCCCTGGGGGGGAAGAGGGGGGCTATCCTCCAACTTGCAAATGTGGCAGAGCTCAGGGCGGGCAGGATGCAGGGGTCTGGACCTCCCACATTCCTCACACACCCAGTTCTATCCCCCCACCAGGGAGGGGGCAGGAGTATATATTATATCAGGGAGGCATCCCAGAAATATAAAAAAAAAAACAGCAAAAATAATAATAAGAAGAATTCATTCACCACTTGCCAACAAGGAATTGGGAAAAGGGATCAATGAATTTCAATGGGAAGAAGAAAAAAAGGGTTGAAGAAAGGAGAAAGAAATAAGAAAGAAAGAGTTCGATTCCAGCACAGAGTTGAGAACCCAAACGAAAAGTGCAGGATATAAAGGTAGACACCAGAAGTTTTAGAGCACACAGAATGGAAGCACAATCAATTACAGACACAATGTACCATTAGACACAATCAAATCAATTCTTGCACAGTCAGTACAATTGGCATGCTACATAGAGGGAGAGGAAGTTAGAGGGGCTACGTAGTAACCAGCAATGGAAAGGGTTGGCAAGGCAAGCTACAACAGAAGAGAGAGAGAGAGAGAGAGAGAAAGAAGGAAGGAAGGAAGGGCTATGAAAAAGGGAGAAGAAAGAGAGGAGCTATAAAAAAGATGGCAGAGGGGGGAGGAGCTATGAAAAAAAAGCGGCAAGGATTTGGAGAAGAAAGGGAGGAGCTAAGAAAAGATGGCAGAGAGGGGAGGAGCTATGGAAAAAAAAGCGGCAAGGATTTGGAGAAGAAAGGGAGGAGCTAAGAAGAAGATGGCGGAGGGGGGGGAAATCAGGAATCAAGGAAAAAGTAAAGACAAAGCAAGGAGAGAAGAAAAAAAATTCAACCTTCAGCCAGATATTAAAAACAGAAATCAATGTCAACAGCAGTTGATATATATATGACAAGAAATCCAGATATATCTATACTTATCAGAAACAAGTAATTGCTTAACCATGCGGTCCTTTCAGACTGGCAAGGAAAGGGTTCGTTCTATTCCTGTACCAACACAGTGCTTTCCAGCAAAAACCCCATAAGCATATATATATATATAAAATTAACTAAGAAATGGAAAGGCACAAAAATGAAAAAGGTTTTCTGTTTAGACAGCAAAGGGATAAGTATGCTATCTATTGCAAGGCTCAAAGTGAAATGGAATCCAGCTGTGACAAAAGGCATAAGGTTTCAGGTCACAAATTAGCACAGTTAGCAGAGCAAGAAGCCAGACACAGAATTTAGCAGCCTTTGTCCAGATAAAGGGTTAAGTAAGCTAGCTATTGCAAGCCAGCTGTAACAAAAGGCAGAAGTGTAAGGGAAAAAGCAATTTAAGACACACAAATGTACACAAATAGCCAGCTAGCAGAAGCCACACAAAAACGACCTCCTCCAGCTCAGCCCCCACCTTTCCTAGCACAGGGAAGTTCAGTAAACAAAAACCCCCGCGTTATTCAAAGCAAGGACAAAATGTGGAAAAGCTGACTCAATATCTCACCACAGACATACTCAAATAAACCCCAGAATCCCAGTTCCCCAATTAATCTAAACAAGGAGGTTTGGAATATTTTTTCACAAGCATAAAATAAAACAAACCCATATCTTCGCAGCCAACTTCCTTAGAGCTGTATCCCAGGCTCAAATCCCAGCCAGCATGCACTCCCCGTGCACACAACCTTTATCACATCGGCTTAATCCGAGACGATGCACGACCAGTACCTTAACTTAGTAGGCCGATTTCACACACAGTAACCACAAACAGCAGCAAACAACCCACAAGCTCACCCTTCTACACACACCCTTACAGCGCACCCTTCTACTCACAGGCAGCAAACAACCCACAAGCTCACCCTTACAGCATACAAACAGGCAAGAACCAAAAAAAATTAATAGCAGTGAATCAGCACAAACCGGGGTTCGCTTCTGGACCAGAATTATACCGTCTGTTTCAAAGGCTCGGAATTTGTAGACAAACTAGATGGGAATAGAGGCCGTCCAGCCTGTAACACGGTGTAAGGGAGCCAAAAAAAACTCGCACTTACCGTGTTTAGGGGTTCATGACGCCCCTTTCAATGGTAGACGGTCCCTCAATTCTCAGCCAGTTTCTTGTGCGTCCACAAAGTCTGTCCTTGAAGTCCAAAAGAAGCACGTTGAGCGCCAATTGATTTAGATTTGTAATGATTCACTGCTATAATCTGTGGAAATAAGCAAAGACAAACGAACACACACACACACACACACACACACACAGCTTCTTGTGGTCTGGAGCTGAAGTGCACAGCAGGAAGATGAGAGAAGAGCAGAACAGACAGATGCACACACAGAGAATGTAGTAAAATAATGAAAAAGGAGAGAGAGGCGGGCCTTCTCCTCTTAGATTTATTGACTTCATGATGTCACAAAATACACACCCATCAATCCCTCCCCATCACCCTTGTGAGTCTTTTATTGGCCAGTTCATAGAAGGGTGGCTTCTCCTCACAAGTCCATTTCATGTTCTTCCAAAAGTCATACAGGCTCCTTCTGGGGTCTGTAAAAGTCAGGATGTGGGGGATGGGAAGGCTTTTCCTGTTACAACTGAGGAATCCAGGAGGGAGGGGGGACACAGAGTGAGTGAGTGGATGGAGTTGCTTTTTGATTTCAACAGCTCTCTCTGTATGTCCATCCAAGTTAAAATATACTTTAAGAACATATCTGACAAAATCTGAAGAATCATTTCAAGGAAAATATACACTCCATTTCAGTGGTTCTAATCATAACACAAAAATATTCATTTTAGTTTCACGTCTATCACAAGTGCACCCCCCTTTCCTTATGCTGCTGGGAAGAAGGATGCAGTGCTTGAAAGCAGAAAGTAAGGCCCATTTCACACAGGGCGGATCAGTAATGATCAGCCCCGTGAAACTCCGCTTGCTCAGCGGGGATCGCTCCGTTGATCCCCGCTGAGCCGGCGGATGACAGGGCGGTTCCCGCACACTGTGCAGGGACCGCCCTGTCTTTTCTCCGCTCTCCCCTATGGGGGGATCGGATGAACATGGACCGTTTGTCCGTATTCACACGATCTGATCCGCCAGACGGATGGAAAAGTAGTTTTTTTCTCCGTCACACTTTGGCGGATCGGAGCGGGTCGGATGTCAGCGGGCATGTCACCGCTGACATCCGCGGCTCCATAGAGGAGCACAGAGCGCCCGTTCAGGTCCGCCTAAATAACTGGCAGGCGGACCTGAACGGGCCACCCGTGTGAAAGAGCCCTAAGGGTCTGGAGGACTAGAGGAGGGCTGGAGGTCTACTGCAGCTGCAGGAGAGGTGCGAGGGCCAGATTCGGCCCGCGGGCCTTGTGTTTGCCACCTGTGCTTTACAACATAAGGACAGACAGTACAATTACAATACAGTTTAATACATTAGGAATCAGAGGGCCCTGCTCGTTAGAGCTTACAGTCTAGGAGGGAGGGTCAAGAGATACAGAGGCTTTTGGAGGGGACTGAATTCTAGCCTTTTGCCTACCGATCATGGGCCCTGGCATTTTGGGGAATGGTGCTCTTTGTGAGCTATATGCCTGGGGACCCCTGAGGTGGTGTTACTTTGGATTCAGGTCCATTGCCCCCCAAGACACACAGACTCTGGGAACCCTGTATATTCCATATTAGAAATAGTGACTAATTCATAATGTTGGGTCTCCTAGAAGATGCTGATGTCTTCAACTCCAGCTTCCTGTCTGTTGTCTGCTATAATGTGTTTATTGTAAATAAGTGGGCTAATAATACTGGGCTCTAAGAGTATTTCCCCATTGTTGTTTGTGTTAATTAACCCTGCTATTGTGTGAAGGAGTTTCCGTGTTGATGTTTATGATAATGTGTATTGTATAGGACCCTAAAAGGTCATATCTCTGAGTCACCTAGTCTGGGTAAATGATTTAGTAAACTAGACCATGTTAATTAGGTTTCTGGTTACAGTTTGTATTGTAAGCCTGCTGTATATATTTGTGTGTCATCTCAATTAAAACAGTCCATGTTCAGCAATCAAAAGTGTATGGTCTTGTTTGTAGTTGTCAGTGGTTGGAATATCTGATATCTATATTCAGACTGGGAGGAAGCCACATATGACAAAAGCACTCATGCGGAGTGTGGGACATTTCGTTACATTGGTGGCAAGCAGTGGGACGCTTCCTGCAGTCTGGGACATCCAAACTTCCACCTAGATCCAAGGTCCGGATAGTAGAAGAGGAGAGGTACAGATACCAACGCCATGGAAGAGGAATACACAGAAAAATATGTTAACTATTCTTTCGAGTAGAAGAAGTGTCAGAAAGGAAATGCCACATACTGTATATGATTCATTTGCAATTCAGTAAAATTTGTATTTATAATGCTTTAATAAGCATAGAAGGGTAGATGTAAGATCTGACAGAAGGGGGACTTACTGTCATCAGCTATCTTGCAGAACACTCAACTGCAATTTAAGCCTGTGAGCTTTAAAGGGGTTGTAAAGGTAAATGTTTTTTCACCTTAATGCATCCTATGCATTAAGGTGAAAAAACATCCGACAGCACCGCCCCCCCCCCGAGCCCCCGTGGCCCCCACTGTATCATGGGAGCACGCCCGCAAAAGCTTTCCACCATGCGAGGGAGCTCACATGAATGTGGAAAGCTCTCGTGAGGAGGAGCCGAGACATCCGCCGAGGGACCCCAGAAGACCGGGTTCAAGGACACCCTGTGCAAAACGAGCTGCACAGTGGAGGTAAGTATAACATGTTTGTTATTTTACCAAAAAAATATTCTGCCTTTAGTGTTCCTTTAAGCTTGGCGTATGTTCCAACAGGCAGTTCATTTCTGGGTATGATGTGTTCTATGCTTGTAGATGTCGTAAGTGCAGTGGACATCTGGAGTGGTAACTGAACAGTCAAACTGAACTAGCACTGGCCTGATACAACAGAGCAGTTAGGACAAAGCAGGTCAGAATGAGGTTGGAGAAGACTTAAAAGGGATAAAGAGGCTAATGAAAGAAAGGTAATATACTGTAAAAGACCTGGTATCCAAAGCAAATATCAGATGGGTAAAATTGAAATACTTGCAGTAAAGAAAAATATAGCAGATAATTAATAAGTCGAATAATAGTTTGGTTGGTTGGTTTGAACATGTCGCCCTTTATTTTTGTGTTTTAGTACATATGGTTTGTCTGTGAGAATTTTCCCTTGCTTCCTGTCCTTATGATGACCTTCGCAAAAATAGGGGTTGCCGTTTTTGCACAGATATTAAGCACAGTAATAAAAACATTGTCAAAAGTTCAACTCTTTCATAATTTCTACAGAAAATGTGTCCCCATTGGAGAGATTTTCCATCACTTGCTATCCTGATGATATATACTTATATATTGAAAGAATTTGTGTTTTTATGGGGGTATAATTTTAAATGTTTTCATTTAAATGGTTATGTATTTATTTTTATCCTTAATTAATTAACTTCAGTTACTTTGAAAATTATCTGGTAGTCTTTGCAAGCTCATTTCCAGCAGTTTCTTTTTTTCATTTTGACATGTAAGTACATGATTGATAGTGTCAAATCCTTTTATCAATTGTGTATTTTACTTCAAAATATTTGTTGTTCTGTCAGCATTTTGAATTCTTTTTTGGAGACAATTTGTTTTTAAGTACCATCTGTATATCTCACATTCATGTATCCTTTAAGAGTTACATGTGTTTAAATAATTCTTAAATTATGAATAAGTAAATGTTGTAAAAGGTTCCGTCGGTAAACACGGCTTTGAATAATTTAAGCCTTTTGGTTACCTGCAGTTGTGTATAGGAGACAGTTAAGGATGAAAAATGATCTTTTCAGCACAAATGCCATCCTACACCAAGGGATTTAACGGAGATAGCTTGTGAATATAAATGCAAGCTGAAAACCCTAGACACTATTCTTATCCTGTAAGAGCGTTAACAAGAAATACATCTAGCAACTCTTTAGACTTCGAGCAAGTAGCCAGCACTCTTAAATGTATCCACATTAAAAAGTATTAATAGCAAGCATTGGGGAAAAACAATATTCCTGACAAATTTCAGCCAATCCTGGCCTCATTCATGGCTAAATATGGGTGGATCTCTGCATATACCCACCCATCAGAGGGGCAGGGAAAAACAAGGGTGGACATAATATACCAAACTGGAATGCTACCTAGAAAAAACACTTAGGGCCAGATTCCTGTACACTAGCGGCGGCGTAACGTATCCCGTTTACGTTACACCGCCGCAAGTTTTCAGTGTAAGTGCCTGATCCACAAAGCACTTACCTGTAAACTTGCGGCGGTGTATCGTAAACACGTCCGGCGCAAGCCCGCCCAATTCAAATGGGGCGTGTACCATTTAAATTAGGCGCGCTCCCGCGCCGGACGTACTGCGCATGCTCAGTTTTGAAATTCCAGTCGTGCTTTGCGCGATGTGACGTAATTTTTTTGAACGGCGACGTGAGTTACGGCATTTCGTATTCCCGGACGTCTTACGCAAAAAAAAAATATTGAAATTCGAAGCGGGAACGACGGCCATACTTTAACATGGCTCGTGTAAAGTTAAAGCGGAGGTTCACCCTCAAAATGAACTTTCCAGCATCCTTAAAGCGGAAGTAAACCCATCAATTTAACAGTTTGAAAAAGCAGTTACATTCCTGGCATGCCGGGAATGCTAACTGTCACATTGGTTGTGCTCTCAACCAAACTGTCAAACCATCCAATGGCTGGTGTCATAACTGATCACATGTGCAGCATCATGGCAGTTGAAGATTAAACAGAGGCCAAGACACACCTTAGCAGCTGTCAATCAACTCCTCTTTGCTTAGAAACGCCCATTCCCCGCAGGATTCCCCGCTCGGAGCCGGAAAACAAGGGCTCATATAACGATAAGTACAAGTAAAAAAAAAAAAAAAAAACAGCATACTGCAGATGTTAGCAGTATGCTACAGCAAATGTCAAAAAGTGGATTTTTGGGTGAACCTCCGCTTTAAGGCATGTAAAATCATGACTAACTTTGCGACGGGAAAAAAATTACTAGCGACGACGTAACGAACGCGAAAACCGTCGTGGATCGCCGTAAATGCTCATTAGCATACCCGACGCAGGAAAACGATGCAAACTCCACCCAACGGCGGCCGAAGTATTGCGTCCTAATTACACCTGTCGGATCTTAGGGCTATCTATGCGGAACTGATTCTATGAATCAGCCGCATAGATACGACAAGAGATACGACGGTGTATCAGGAGATACGCCATCGTATCTCTTCTGTGAATCTGGCCCTTAATGACCACAAATCATAAATAAAAAAGTAAAAAATCAGGAATTTTTAACAAATGCTTACCATGTATAGCATGATGACAAAATTTAGTACAGAGATAAATACTTATCAAAGAAGCAACCAAAAAGAAAAAGGGAAAATAAGAATACTATATGTGCAGGTCAATGTCTCATTTGTAATTCCGGCCAATGGATATTCCGGCCTGGAGCTTAAATATCCTCCTGAGTGACTCCCATTGAAGTTGGATGTGGCTGAAATCTCACACTACAAACAGAGCCATCTATGTACTTTATAACATGGAAAGGAAAATAATCCATATTGCCCTTGTGTACCATTCAAAATTCTGTCAGCACTGAACATGGAATTGCACAATAGTGCTCACCTGAGAAGAAAGGGAAACTTTGGGCAAGTTTTTTGGACTTTTCAGGCACAGTGTGCTGGTAAGAATACAGTCATACAAAGAGAATTTTCTCTAAAAATAAATTTAATTGAACATGAAAATACAGTTCATATATTAAAAAACTTGACGTTTCCGAAGGAACTAAGGGCCAGATCCACAAAAGGGATACGACGGCGTATCTACTGATACGCCGTCGTATCCCTGTTTCTATCTTTGGAACTGATCCACAGAATGTGTAAGGGACTTACACTGTCGGATCTTAGGATGCAGTACCGCATCCGCCGCTGGGGGCATTTCGAGTCGAAATGCCGCTTCGGGTATGCAAATTAGCACTTACGGAGATCCACAAAGCTTTTACGCTTCGTTTTTTCTCCGTAAGTATTAGTTTGCAATCGTAAAATTAGGTCTGCTTTTACAAGGCCTAAACTGTTTAGGCCGTGTAAAAGTAGACCCTTCTATCCCGCGTCGCCGTCTTTTTTTTTTAAAAAAAAAGTTTTCCCGCTGCAACTTGTATTTTTTTTTTTACGCCAGTCACGATTCTCAAAACCCGGCGCAACGTAAAACCGCGCTAAGCACGTCGGGAAAATGACGTCGTGAGCATGCGCAGTACGGCCGGCGCGGGAGCGCGCCTAATTTAAATGGGACTCACCCCATTTGAATAGGAACGCCTTGCGCTGGCCGGATTTAAGTTACACAGCCGAAAATTTCTAGGTAAGTGCTTTGTGGATCGGGCACTTAGGTTGAAATTTTCCGGCCGTGTAACTTAAATTAAAAAAGTTACGTTGTGCCGGGTTTTTGTGGATCTGGCCCAAACTAACCAACTACCTAGGCATTACAATAAGCCTTCAAGACCATAACAGGAAATAGTCAAATGATAATCAAAGCAAAATGATACAGCGTTTCAAAATAGAATGAAATACAAGCTATAAAAAGTAGATTAGGTAATTGAAATATCCTGAGTAAGGGAGGTTCGGACATAAACTCAGGGCCGTCTTTACCACAGGGCAAACGGGGAAGCTGCCCAGGGCCCTGTCACTGTTGGGGGCCCAAAGCAACCCCCAGATGGCAACCCCCCTTTTTTTTATTTATTTTTAAATACAAAAAAAAAAAATGTTAATATATTTTTATTTTATTTTTTATTAAAGGGACAATTTTTTTTAGAGGTCTGGTGGTCCCCAGGGGCCCGTAGTTCCCCAGGGCCCCGGATTTTTTTTTATATATTTCTTTATTTCTTTTATTTTTTATATATATATATATATATATAAATATTATATTATATTATATAAAATTTAAATGTTATTATTATTATTATTATTATTAGAGGACCCAGAGGTCCCCAGGGCCCCGGATGGCAACCCCCCATTTTTATATATTATTTTTATATATATATATATATATATATATATGTATATATATATATATATATATATATTAATTAAAGGGCTCAGAGGTCCACAGGGCCCCATGTGGCAAACACCCTTTTTTTTTTTTATAAATGTTTATATATTTTTTATTTATTTTTTATTCAAGGGCCCAGAGGTCCCCAGGGCCTTGGATGGCAACCCCCCCTTTTTTTTTTATAAATGTTTCTTTTTTATATATTTTTTCTATTTTTTATTAAAGGGCCCAGAGTGAATTAGAATGTGATTTTATAACATCTAGACATGTGCAATTCGTTTAGTTTCTAATTCGTTTTTTAACGAAAATTCGGAAATTTGTTAATTCCGAATTTTCGTATTAACACATTTTTTATTTCCGAATTTTCGGACTTCCGAAAATTTCGAATTTCCGAAAATTCGAATTTCCTAATTTTTTCATTTCCGAAATTCAGAATTTTTAATTTCAGAATTTTCGTATTTCCGAAATTTGGATTTTCGGAAATACGAAAAATTTTCTTTTTTTTTAAAATTTTCGAAATTTCGAATTTTTCATTTTTTATTTTCGAATTTTTCAATTTTGGAAATTTCGAATTTTAAATTTTTTTGAGGAATTTTCGAATATTCGAATTTTCAAATTTCGAATTTTCACATTTCGAATATTCAAATTTTTTATTTTTCCATTTTCGAATATTAGAATTTTCGAATTTCGAATATTCAAATTTCGAATATTCGAATTTTTCATTTTCGAATTTTCAAAATTTGGGATTTTTCATTTTCGAATTTTCAAATTTTTCAATTTTCGAATTTTTGATTATTTTCGAACTGTTCAATTTCGAATTTTTCAATTTCAAATTTTTCATTTTCGAAATTTCGAATTTTCGAATAGTTCATTTTCGAATTTTCACATTTCGAATTTTTTACTTTTTAATTTTCGAATTTTCGAAATTTCGATTTTTCGCATTTTCGAAATTTCGAATTTTTCATTTTCGAAATTTCGAATATACGAATTTTCTAATTTTTCTATTTTTCGAATATTTCATTTTCGAAATTTTTCATTTTCGAACTTTTAATTTTCGAATTTTGAAAAATTCGAAAATGAAAAATTCGAAAAATGTTTAATTTTAGAATTTTCGCATTTTCGAAATTTCGAATAAAAAATTCGAAATTCCGAAAATTCAAAAATTAAAATTTTTCGAATTTTCCATTTTTTAATTTTCGAATTTTGAAAAATTCGAAAATGAAAAATGCGAAAAAAAAATATTTTTTAATTTTCGCATTTTCGATTTAAAAATTCGAAATTCCGAAAATTTTTTTGGACTTTTCAGGCACAGTGTGCTGGTAAGAATACAGTCATACAAAGAGAATTTTCTCTAAAAATAAATTTAATTGAACATGAAAATACAGTTCATATATTAAAAAACTTGACGTTTCCGAAGGAACTAAGGGCCAGATCCACAAAAGGGATACGACGGCGTATCTACTGATACGCCGTCGTATCCCTGTTTCTATCTTTGGAACTGATCCACAGAATGTGTAAGGGACTTACACTGTCGGATCTTAGGATGCAGTACCGCATCCGCCGCTGGGGGCATTTCGAGTCGAAATGCCGCTTCGGGTATGCAAATTAGCACTTACGGAGATCCACAAAGCTTTTACGCTTCGTTTTTTCTCCGTAAGTATTAGTTTGCAATCGTAAAATTAGGTCTGCTTTTACAAGGCCTAAACTGTTTAGGCCGTGTAAAAGTAGACCCTTCTATCCCGCGTCGCCGTCTTTTTTTTTTAAAAAAAAAGTTTTCCCGCTGCAACTTGTATTTTTTTTTTTACGCCAGTCACGATTCTCAAAACCCGGCGCAACGTAAAACCGCGCTAAGCACGTCGGGAAAATGACGTCGTGAGCATGCGCAGTACGGCCGGCGCGGGAGCGCGCCTAATTTAAATGGGACTCACCCCATTTGAATAGGAACGCCTTGCGCTGGCCGGATTTAAGTTACACAGCCGAAAATTTCTAGGTAAGTGCTTTGTGGATCGGGCA
Organism: Rana temporaria; assembly: GCF_905171775.1. Taxonomy (NCBI): domain Eukaryota; kingdom Metazoa; phylum Chordata; class Amphibia; order Anura; family Ranidae; genus Rana; species Rana temporaria. Next base: position 56,641,063 of record NC_053500.1, on the reverse strand, counting down.
CTTAGGTTGAAATTTTCCGGCCGTGTAACTTAAATTAAAAAAGTTACGTTGTGCCGGGTTTTTGTGGATCTGGCCCAAACTAACCAACTACCTAGGCATTACAATAAGCCTTCAAGACCATAACAGGAAATAGTCAAATGATAATCAAAGCAAAATGATACAGCGTTTCAAAATAGAATGAAATACAAGCTATAAAAAGTAGATTAGGTAATTGAAATATCCTGAGTAAGGGAGGTTCGGACATAAACTCAGGGCCGTCTTTACCACAGGGCAAACGGGGAAGCTGCCCAGGGCCCTGTCACTGTTGGGGGCCCAAAGCAACCCCCAGATGGCAACCCCCCTTTTTTTTATTTATTTTTAAATACAAAAAAAAAAAATGTTAATATATTTTTATTTTATTTTTTATTAAAGGGACAATTTTTTTTAGAGGTCTGGTGGTCCCCAGGGGCCCGTAGTTCCCCAGGGCCCCGGATTTTTTTTTATATATTTCTTTATTTCTTTTATTTTTTATATATATATATATATATAAATATTATATTATATTATATAAAATTTAAATGTTATTATTATTATTATTATTATTATTATTAGAGGACCCAGAGGTCCCCAGGGCCCCGGATGGCAACCCCCCATTTTTATATATTATTTTTATATATATATATATATATATATATATGTATATATATATATATATATATATATTAATTAAAGGGCTCAGAGGTCCACAGGGCCCCATGTGGCAAACACCCTTTTTTTTTTTTTATAAATGTTTATATATTTTTTATTTATTTTTTATTCAAGGGCCCAGAGGTCCCCAGGGCCTTGGATGGCAACCCCCCCTTTTTTTTTTATAAATGTTTCTTTTTTATATATTTTTTCTATTTTTTATTAAAGGGCCCAGAGTGAATTAGAATGTGATTTTATAACATCTAGACATGTGCAATTCGTTTAGTTTCTAATTCGTTTTTTAACGAAAATTCGGAAATTTGTTAATTCCGAATTTTCGTATTAACACATTTTTTATTTCCGAATTTTCGGACTTCCGAAAATTTCGAATTTCCGAAAATTCGAATTTCCTAATTTTTTCATTTCCGAAATTCAGAATTTTTAATTTCAGAATTTTCGTATTTCCGAAATTTGGATTTTCGGAAATACGAAAAATTTTCTTTTTTTTTAAAATTTTCGAAATTTCGAATTTTTCATTTTTTATTTTCGAATTTTTCAATTTTGGAAATTTCGAATTTTAAATTTTTTTGAGGAATTTTCGAATATTCGAATTTTCAAATTTCGAATTTTCACATTTCGAATATTCAAATTTTTTATTTTTCCATTTTCGAATATTAGAATTTTCGAATTTCGAATATTCAAATTTCGAATATTCGAATTTTTCATTTTCGAATTTTCAAAATTTGGGATTTTTCATTTTCGAATTTTCAAATTTTTCAATTTTCGAATTTTTGATTATTTTCGAACTGTTCAATTTCGAATTTTTCAATTTCAAATTTTTCATTTTCGAAATTTCGAATTTTCGAATAGTTCATTTTCGAATTTTCACATTTCGAATTTTTTACTTTTTAATTTTCGAATTTTCGAAATTTCGATTTTTCGCATTTTCGAAATTTCGAATTTTTCATTTTCGAAATTTCGAATATACGAATTTTCTAATTTTTCTATTTTTCGAATATTTCATTTTCGAAATTTTTCATTTTCGAACTTTTAATTTTCGAATTTTGAAAAATTCGAAAATGAAAAATTCGAAAAATGTTTAATTTTAGAATTTTCGCATTTTCGAAATTTCGAATAAAAAATTCGAAATTCCGAAAATTCAAAAATTAAAATTTTTCGAATTTTCCATTTTTTAATTTTCGAATTTTGAAAAATTCGAAAATGAAAAATGCGAAAAAAAATTATTTTTTAATTTTCGCATTTTCGATTTAAAAATTCGAAATTCCGAAAATTCAAAAATTTTCGAATTTTCATTTTCGAATTTGGAATTGTTCATTTTCGAATTTTGAAAAATTCAAAAATGAAAAATTCGAAATTTCGATTTTTTTTTAATTTTCGAAATTTCGAATTTTTCATTTTTCGAATATTTTTTATTTTACGAATTTTTCGAAAATTCGAAAAATTTGAAAATTCGAAAATTAAAAATTCGAAAATTCGAAAATGAAAAAAAAATCGAAAATTAAAAAAATCAGAATTTTCGAAATTGTGGAATTTTCGATTTTTTTAATTTTCGAATTTTTAGAATTGTAAATATAAGTTTTCTGTAGAGTGTGCCCAAACTCTTTAAATCCCAAATTTTAGAATTAACATTTTTCGTACATTTTTTCATTTCCGAATTTTTAGAACTTGTTTTTTTCATTTTCGTTTCATTCGTTTTTTTCGGAAATTACATTTTTTCCGTTTTTTGCTTTTTCGGAAATCCGAAATTTCGAATTTCCGGAATTTACAAAAAAAGCCAAAAAACCGAATAAAACAGAAAAAAAATATTTTTCGATTTTCCCGAATTTCCGAAATAAAAAAAACTTTCCCGAAAAAATTAAAAAAACGAAAATAACAAACGAAAAAAAACAAATTTTTTGGCAGTGCACATGTCTAATAACATCCCCAGTTTGCTCTTCCCGAGGCTGACTTCTTCATGTCCTGCTCCTCAAGGTATGTCACTGTTTGCTAATCTATATTGTAAATAGAAGTTTTCTGTAGAGTGTGCCCAAAGTCTTTATAATATTTGATGATTCACTGCAAGTCTGGTCAATGTTTTAAAAAGTTCCTCTATTTTACACATGGCATGGCATGGGGTCACAGCACCGTCTGTCCATTCTGCTTTAGCACCATGGGACCCCATGCCATGCCATGTGTAAAATAGAGGAACTCTTTAAATCACAGACCAGACCTGCAGTCCAGGCTGAGTAAGGCCTCAGAGCATATGGCATTACTGTCTGTATTTAACTGCTTGATAGGGTTATTTTGGGCCTGGCTGGTTCACATGTATGTGTTTTGTCGGCCCACATTTGCGCAGGCACAGCAGCCCATTCATTTGAATGGGCCGCCATGCCTGCGTTTCCTGCAAAGAAAAGCGCATGCCTCATGTAATAGGCTGCGCACACGGCACGCCTATGCCCATCAAGCACTGAAATACAGCACTGTCTGTCCATTCTGCTGTGACTTATCTGTAGTTCCCGCACTGTCAAACTTGCTGCATTTTTAGACGTTTAGGTCACGCTTTTAAAAACACAGTGCGTTTGTTTCCGCAAGAACTGCAGGTAAGTAGCATGGTGCAAAAGCAGAATGGATTTCAAGGCAACTGTATTTTTAAAATGCTGAATGCACCTTTTTTCTGCAGGAAACAAAGGCATGGCAGCCTATTCAAATCAATGGGCTGCTGTACCTTCACAAATGAGGACCGCCAAAACATACATGTGAACCAGCCAGGCCCAAAATAAGCTGGAGGGGGGCCCAAAAAAATGTTTGCCCAGGGCCCAAACCATATTAAAGACGGCCCTGTAGCCAACACAGCAGATTTTTGTTTTTAATTCATTTATTTTTTAAATTAGGGTACACCCCAAAAGAGTGAGAAAGATCAGAAATACAGAATGGCTGGGTAAGGCCGGTATACGTGTCTATTCTGCACAAGGTACGGACAAGTCCTGTGGGATCCATGCCTGGTTTATTTTAATGAACGTGAGCTTGTCCACTCTGGACAGGTGGCTGCGCTTGTCTGTGATAATGCCCACTGCCATGCTAAATACACGTTCAGATATTACACTGGCTGCAGGGCAGGCCAGCACCTCCAAGGTGTTAAGGGCAAGCTCAGGCCATGTGCCCAATTTGGAGACCCAGAAGTTTAAGGGGGCAGACCCGTCATTCAGTACGTGTAGGCGTGTGCACACATACTGCTCCACCATGTTGGTGAAATGCTGCCTCCTGCTAAAACGTTCCATATCAGCTAGTGGTGCTGGTTGTTGTGGCGTGCTGACAAAGCTTTTCCACATTTCGGCCATGCTAACCCTGCTTTCTGAGGTGCTGGCGGTGCCCCGGCTGCGTTGGCGACCTCTTCCTCTGCCTTCGCCTTGTGCTTCCACTGTGCCCCCGCTGTCAGGTGGGAATTCCACCAGCAGCGCGTGTACCAGCGTGCGCTTGAACTGGCGCATCTTGCGATCACGCTCCAGTGAGGGAATCAAGGACGATATATTGGGATCCAGCAGTGTGGCCACCCAGTAATCAGCACTTGTTAAAATGTGGGCAACACAGCGGTCGTTGCAGAGACACTGCACCATGTAATCGCTTATGTGTGCCAGGCTGCCCAGAGGCAACGAAAAGCTGTCCTCTGTGGGAGGTGTATCGTCTGTGTCCTCTGTATCCCCCCAGCCACGCACCAGTGATGGCCATGAGCTGGTCTGGGTGCCACCCTGCTGTGAACATGGTTCCTCCTCCTCCAGAACTGTGCCCTTGCTGGACAATTGAGTACCTGCTGTTTGTTGATGCAGGAACCCACCCTCGGAGCCACTTGTGAATGACTGCCCTGAAAGCCTTGGAAAGGATCCAGATTCCTCCTCCTCCTCCTGTGCCACATCCTCTTCCATCATCACCCGAAGCGTTTTTTCCAAGGAGGCATAGAACTGGGATAGTAACGTTGACAATGGCGTCATCGGCACTGCGTGCTGAAGCTGAAACTCCACTATCGCATGGAGTTCCACCTTGTGAGCACGTCACATATGAGGCAGTGAGCGGGAAGGCCGAAGTTATGCTGCAGCGCTGACAGGCGAGCTGCAGCAGGGTGAGAATGCCAAAAGTGCGCACAGACGGCCCGCACTTTCTGCAGCAGCTGTGGCATATTGGGGTAAATTTTAAGGAACCTCTGCACCAACAAATTCAGCACATGTGCCAGGCAAGGGATGTGCGTCAAACCGGCTAGGCCCAGAGCTGCTACGAGATTTCGCCCATTATCGCACACCACGAGGCCCGGCTTGAGGCTCACTGCCGCCAACCACTCATCGGTCTGTTGTTCCATGTCCCTCCACAACTCCTGCATGGTGTGGGGTCTTTCCCCCCAAACAGGAAAGTTTTAAAACTGCCTGCTGTCGTTAACCCATGGCTGTGCTGAAGTTGGTGGTGAATGTGTTACGCTGACCAGATGAGGAAGCGGAGTAGGAGGAGTTAGCAACAGGAGGCAAACTGAAGCGCCCTGCAATCCTCGGTGGTGGAAGGACATGCGCCAAACTGCTATCTGCCTCAGGCCCAGCCGCCACTGCATTTACCCAGTGTGCTGTTAGGGAGATATAATGTCCCTGACCGTGCTTACTGGTCCACGTATCTGTAGTTAGGTGGACCTTGCCACAGATGGCGTTGCGCAGTGCACACCTGATTTTGTCCCCCACTTGGTTGTGCAGGGAAGGGATGGCTCGCCTGGAAAAGTAGTGGCGGCTGGGCACGACATACTGTGGGACAGACAATGCCATCAGGCTTTTAAAACTCTGCGTCTCCACCAGACGGAATGACAGCATTTCAAAGGCCAGGAATTTTGAAATGCTGGCATTCAGGGCCAGGGATCGCAGGTGGGTAGGGGGGTACTTCCTCTTCCGCTCCAGTGTTTGGGAGATAGAGAACTGAACACTTCCATGGGACATTGTGGAGATGTTTGGTGACCCAGGAGGTAGTGTTGCTTGACGATCCTCTGATTGCGAAATGGCAGGTGCCACTGTCACTTCAGAGGTGGATGAAGAGGCCGAAAACTGAAGCAGAAGAGGAAGCAGGAGAAACCAGAGACCTTTCTTGGTTTTTGAGGTGTCTACTCCACTGCAGCTTGTGCTTTGCACTTAGATACCTGGTCATGCAGGTTGTGCTCAGGTTGAGAAAGTTTATGCCTCGCTTCAGGCTCTGATTGCACAGCGTGCAAACCACTTGTGTCTTGTCATCAGTGAAAGGCGGTTAGAGTTCCCCCATATGTATTGATAGGCTATAGTTCCCCTGTACTAATAATGCATTATAAGGCTTGTTAGAGTTCCCCTTAGTGATGAATGCGTGTATGTTTATGTACCCTTTTACCCAGAGCTTTTAGGACAAGTTACATGGAAACAACCTTGCCATTTTGGTATTATGTTCTAGATGAAGAATGAAAAACATTAAGATTAGCTGCAGTAGAAATGAATGAATGAATGAATGAAAAACTTATATAGCGCGGCACATGCGAACTAAATCGCCTCTGGGCGCTTGTTGTTCCTGTCTCCTTTGATATCAAAAGAGATGAGTTTTGATCTTTCTCCTGAAAGCTAAGTGATTTTCCTCCAACCGAATGCTGGTTGGTAAAGCGTTCCATAGTCTGGGACCCTGGACCGCAAATCTTCTTTCTCCTTTGGACTTGTATTTGGCTTTTGGTATTTGGAGCAGATTTTGGTTGGTGGATCGCAGAATGCGATTGGAGTTGTGAGCTTTTATTTTTTCGCATAGATAATGGGGAGCATTCCCATGGATACATCTATGCGTTAGACAGAGAGCTTTAAAGACAATTCTGTCTTTAACTGGCAACCAATGAAGGGCTCTCAGTGAAGGTGAGATTGATTCCCAGGGTTTTTTCCCAGTCACTAGTCTGGCGGCCGTATTTTGAACGACTTGCAGGCGGGCGACTTGGTACTTTGGGAGCCCGAGGTAAAGGGCGTTTGCATAGTCCAATCTGGAGTTTACAATAGCTCCCACCACGACTGCTATGTCTTCTTTGGGAATAAAAGGGGTGAGTTTGCGTAGTAGGCGCAACAGATGGTGAGATCCACTGACTACTGACCCTATTTGTGCGTCCATTGTTATGTGGGAGTCGAAGATGACCCCGAGACTTTTGACTTTGGCGCTAGGGGAGATGATTTTGCCCAGAATGGGTGGGGGTATCCAGGTTGTTGCAGATTGATTCATACGCTTGGCGTGAAACAGAAGAAGTTCTGTTTTCGCTCCGTTGAGTTTAAGATAACTCTTTGTCATCCAGTCCTCTATCAAAGAGAGGCATGTCTCTAGATCAGTGGTCTCAAAGTACCGGCCCGCGGGCCATTTGCGGCCCGCGGACCAGTTATAAATGGCCCGCAGGCAGGGTGGAAGTGAGGGGAGCAAAAAAAAAAAAAAAAAAAATTTTTTTTTTTTTTTTTTTGAGCTGGAGCCATCTGGTGGTGAGCCATTGGTATTACAAGTTATTACCACCAGATGTGAGCTGGCGCCATCTGGTGGTGGCCATTGGTATTACAAGTTAAGCATTACAAGTTAAACAGCAATTCTAATGTCATTTTACACTATTTTCACTGCCATCTTCTTCCCTCTAATTAGAACCCCCAAACATTATATATATTTTTTATTCTAACACCCTAGAGAATAAAATAGCGATCGTTGCAATACTTTCTGTTACGCCGTATTTGCGCAGCGGTCTTACAAGCGCACTTTTTTGGGAAAAAATTACACTTTTTTTAATTAAAAAATAAGACAACAGTAAAGTTATCCCCATTTTTTTAATATTATGAAAGATAATTTTACGCCGAGTAAATTCATACCCAACATGTCACGCTTCAAAATTGTGTCCGCTTGTGGAATGCCGACAAACTTTTTTACCCATTAAAATCTTCATAGGCGATGTTTAAAAAAAATCTACAGGTTGCATGTTTTAAGTTACAGAGGAGCTAGAATTATTGCTCTCACTCTACCAATCGCGGCGATACCTCACATGTGTGGTTTGAACACCGTTTACATATGCGGGCGCTGCTCACGTATGTGTTCCCTTCTGCGCGCAAGCTCGTCGGGACGGGGTGCGTTTTCTGGCTCCTAACTTTTTTAGCTGGCTCCTAGATTCCAAGCAAATTTGTCAAACCCTGACTTACACCAGTGCTGGTGGTAATAATGCGCTCGCTGACACCAGTGCTGGTGGTAATAATGCGCTCGCTGACACCAGTGCTGGGGGTTCATAATGTGTTCGCTGACACCAGTACTGTTGTTTTTGAAGTTTGAAAGTTTGCATGCGGCCCCCCATGGCATATGAAAACTTGTCTTGTGGCCCTCAGGTAATTTGAGTTTGAGACCCCTGCTCTAGATTGAGATGGTGATCCTTTTTGTTGCAAATGCGGAAATACAGTTGCGTGTCGTCTGCATAGGAGTGATAAAGCAGTTTTTGGCTGCTAATGATTTCGAAAAGAGGACGAAGATAGATGTTAAACAGCACTGGCGACAGAGGGGATCCTTGAGGGACTCCGTACGGTACCGTGCGTTTCTCAGAAGTGAAAGATCCTAATTTCACTGTTTGTGACCGGTTTTCCAAAAAAGAGGAGAACCAAGGCAAATCACCTTCTGCGACTTTGGCTACGTCAGCTAACCGAGTCAGTAACAGTTTGTGGTCTACAGTGTCGAAGGCAGCGCTCAGGTCCAGTAGAATCAGGAGACAAGATTCTCCTTCGTCTGCGGCCTCTAGAGCGTCGTCCCATATGTTGAGTAATGCTGTTTCCGTACCGTGTCCGGGACGGAAACCAGATTGAAATGGATCAAGTAGGTTGTGGGTATCTAGATGCTGTTGCAGCTTTAGTACCACTACTTTCTCCATTACCTTAGAGAGGACGTTTAGGCCTGTTATGGGACGGCGATGAAGTGGGTCCTTGGGGTCTAGGGTGGGTTTCTTCAAGATGGGTTGAATTTTGCCCTCCTTCAATTGGGAGGGCACTATACCTTCCTTGAAGGATTGGTTGATAAGCTGCGTGATAGGGGGTGCCAGTATATCGGCACATTCCTTCAGCAGTTTGGTTGGAATAATATCATTTGGTGCTGTGCTGTTTCGCAAAGTTCCGATGATATTTTTAGTGTCGTCGATGGTAATCGGTTCTAGAGTGAATTTTCCTAATTGTGGTGAATTTCTGTGGGTATTAAGTAAATAATTACGGGGGGGGTTGAGGGGGGTATTGTTTGGTTGAATGCTTTCCCGGATTCCCTCAATTTTATTAATGAAGTAATCCGACAATTCATTGCAGAACTCTTGGGTGTCTGAATTGGGGGCTTCAAGACAGATGGGATTCATGGTCTGAGTGACCAGCTTGAAGAGTTCGCGGGGGCGGTTTAGGGCGCTGTTGATAGCCTTGGAAAAGTAATTTTTCTTGGCTTTAAAAATTTCTTTATGGTATTTTCTTGTTATTACCTTATGCCGCGTACACACCATCGCTTTCTGCGATGGAAAAATGCGACGCTTTATGTGCTTTAAAAAAACGTCATTTTTCAAACTTCAATTTGAACAACGACGTAGCATACACACCATCGCTTTTTCACAACGCTCTAGCACAGCGCAGTTCCGTCAATCACGCACGACGTCACTATAAAGGGTCGTTTCCATGCGGAAGACGGCCTCTTTTGCTGATATCGTGTTGCTGCGTGTTAGTAAAAGTTTGGTGAGATACGATTCGTGGACCAATATATATATTTAAAATGTTTAAGATGGAAGATACAACTAAATAACAGAACACAAACATAAACATTATCAAACAAGAAAGTAACTAATTAAAAGCTTGTCATAACTATGCAACAAGATCAGCCGCAACAAACGTCCATTTCTGGGTAGCAGTTAAAAGCAGGGGTTAAAAAGAAGCGCTTTATTTTCTTGTCTATAAGCTGAAAAACACCTTAACGAATGTGCTGATTCCATTCTGAACAGTCGTTTTACATGAATGAGCGCTGCCGTCTCCTAACTTGCTTCTGAGCATGCGCGGGCTTAAATCGACGTTTTTACGTACACACGGTCAATGTTTAGAACACAGAAAACGACGTCGGCCAAAAACGACACATAAAATTGAAGCATGCTTCAATTTTTTTCTGTCGTTTTTTAGAAGACATAAAACGACGTTTTTGCCCACACACGGTCAATTAAATTGACGTTTTTGAAAATGACGTTTTTTTCCATCGCAGAAAGCGATGGTGTGTACGCGGCATTATAGATGATGAGATTTTCTTCTGAGGCGCTTCTTTTCCAGGCGGCTTCCGCCCTTCTGCGCTCTTGCTTCAGTAACGATAGCTGGTTGTTAAACCAGCTAGAGGTGTTTTTCCGGATGCAGGTTTTACGCTTCGGCGCTATTAAGTCGGCTGACTGTAATAGGGCTGTGTTTATGGCATTCAGTGTTTCTGAGGCCGTTTGATGAGGTTGAATTGTTTTTGTTTTTTCCCTTAATGTGGTTTTGAAGAGTTCCGAGTGGAGCTTCTTCTGACATCTAGTCCAGTGTGTTGTCACTGGTTTTGATGTTTTTGTTAAGGGGGGGATTTTGGAAATTATGAATTTGATTACATGGTGGTCTGTCCATGGCAACGGTTCATTTTCCAAAATGTTTATTTCCAGATCTTGTCTGAAAATAAGATCGAGCGTGTGACCTGAAGCATGTGTGGGCCCACATACTAGTTGCTGTAGCCCTAATCCTTCCAGGTGGTCAATACAGGCATCTGCAACGGGGTCTTGTGAGGAGTTGGCCCAAAGGTTGAAATCCCCGAGCAGCAAAAAGTGTTTGCTATTAAGGGTGTAAGTGGCGATAAACTCCGTCAATGATGGGAGAAGCTGCGATTTTGGGCCAGGTGGCCTGTAGCAGAGTAGGATGCGGACGGTTTCCTGGGGATTGGTTTGCAGTTGCAAAGTAAGGGTTTCCATGAATGGAAGGGGGTTTTGAAGGACTGGTTTTGTGATCGCCAGGTGATTCCTGTGGATCACCGCCAGGCCTCCTCCTCTTTGCCCTATTCTGTTTTTGGTTATGATACGATAGTTTTCTGGCACCAGTTCTCCAAGAATGGTGTTACAGTCGGCTGTGAGCCAGCTCTCTGTAATGAATAGACAGTCTAAGTCGTATTGCAAAATGAGATCGTGGATTTCTAGTCGGTGTTTTACTGCCGATCTTGTGTTGATCAAAGCACATAATATGTGCTTAGGCTTGGGTGAATGGCTGACATTCTTGACAGTTGATCGTCGAAGTAATCGCTCAATTCTTAGTGCTTTTTTGGTGATGGCTGGTAGTATTGCGGCAAAACGCCTCAGACCCCAAATGGTTTCCGCCGAATATTGCAGATTAACCATGGTCGCCAAATACCATGGGGGGGTGGAGGGGTAGTTTTTAAGGGTGATGGAGGGGAGATCGACTTAATCCTCCCTCCTAGCTTGGTCCAGAGGAAGGCAAAAAAACCCTGGCCGAGCTACGCCAATCTGCTACGGCAGGGGAAAAAATTCCTTCCTGACCCCCCGAGAGGCGATCGGACAAGGCCCTGGATCAAGTGCTGATTGTATTGAGAAGGGGGGGGGGAGTGGGCATGAGGGGTATCCTTGTTGCTGAGTGTAGCAAGATGGTCACTGACCAGGCTGCAGGAACCAGGCTGGGGGCTGCCTGTTTTGGTGGATTGGTGCTACAGTGGAGGATTAAACAGCAGGGGTGGGGGGGGGGTGTTTCTGGGTAATTTGGCTGAGATTATCGGGCGTTGGAAGCGGTGCGCCGCTAGGCCGCAGGTGAAGCCGCGGTCTTTCCTAGATCGCGGCTGCCGCGGCTCTCCATAAATGAGATAAGCAGGGCACAAAGATGGGACTGCTATATTCTATGCACGTTGTATAATTGTGACGAATATTACTTGTATAACCTAATTACTTACATATGATTGGCTGGGACTAGGGCGTCCCTTCTTGTACGATTTGCTTATGTACAAGTATGCAGGAGAGGAATAAACTCTAGTCTTGGACATACCATTAGTGCGTGTGATGTTTTCCTGACTAACCAATGCATTGGGGACTTTCCATACATTCAAATTGTCCTTAAGACCCGGGTCTAGTTGAACCAGCAACCTTACAGATGGTGGCAGCGGTGGGATAGTCGTCATGCAGGGACAGTACATGTTGCCGAGAATGTGTTTCTAGCACGACAGCATCGCGCTCATTCTCGGCGACAGGGTGCCGACATCTCGCACTCGCTGGAATAGACAAAGCACATTTCAGCGAGCGCGTCATAGAAGCGACGGGAGATCCGACTTGGATTCCCCTCAATTCTAGCTGCAGCGTTTGGTATGCATCCTGAGAGGGAGAACTCCACGCCAAATTTTAAATAAAAAAACCGACATGGGTCCCCCCCCAGGAACATACCAGGCCCTTAGGTCTGGTATGGGTTGTAAGGAGACCCCCCCTACGCCGAAAAACCGACATAGGGGGTCCCCCACAATCCATACCAGACCCGTAACAAAAGAACGCTACCCGGCCCGCCAGGAAAGGGGTGGGGGGCGAGCGAGCGCCCCCCCTCCTGAGCCGTACCAGGCCGCATGCCCTCAACATGGGGGGTTGGGTGCTCTGGGGCAGGGGGGCGCACTTCGGGGCCCTCCCACCCCAGAGCACCTTGTTCCCATGTGGATAAGGACAGGGCCTCTTCCCGACAACCCTGGCCTTGGGTTGTCGGGGTCTGCGGGCGAGGGGCTTATCGGAATCTGGGAGCCCCCTCAAATAAGGGAGCCCCCAGATACCGGCCCCCCACCCTAAGTGAATGAATATGGGTTAAATCGTACCCCTACCCAATCACCTGGAGGCAAAGTGTAAAAGTAAATAAACACACGACACAGGGTTTTTAAAATAATTTATTAGTCTGCTCCGGGGGCCCCCCTGTCTTCTTTAGCTCTTTTACCAGGGGGAGGCTTCTTCTTCACCGCCGTCTGGTTCTCTTCCGCTCTCCGGGGATCTTCTCCACTTTCCGGGGGTCTTCTTCTATCTCCTCCGGTTCTTCTCCCGCTCGCTGTCCGGTGCCTTCTCCTTCAGGGCTGGCCGCCGCTATCTTCGTGTGTAGATACCGGAGCATGATGGGACTGTGACATCATAAGAGAGGCCTATATAAAATCGGATGCAAACCGTGCACCCGTCATTGCAGCGAGAAGAGGCGTCGTGTCAACATCGGAAGAAGACGACGTCACAGAAGAGCCGGGCTGGCCACCGCTAGTAATTGAGCTAACACACGAAGATAGCCGCGGCCAGCCCTGAAGAAGGCACCGGAGAGCGAGCGGGAGAAGATAGGAGAAGACCCCCCAGAGAGCGGAGAAGACACCCTGGAGAGCGTAAGAGAACCAGACGGCGGTGAAGAAGCCCCCCCTGGTAAAAGAGCTAAAGAAGACAGGGGGGCCCCCGGAGCAGACTAATAAATTATTTTAAAAACCCTGTGTCGTGTGTTTATTTACTTTTACACTTTGCCTCCAGGATGGGGGGCCGGTATCTGGCGGGCCCCCTTATTTGAGGGGGCTCCCAGATTCCGATAAGCCCCCCGCCCGCAGACCCCTACAACCAATGGCCAGGGTTGTCTGGAAGAGGCCCTGTCCTTATCAACATGGGGACAGGGTGCTCTGGGATGGGGGGGCCCCGAAGTGTGCCCTCCTGCCCCAGAGCACCAAACCCCCCATGTTGAGGGCATGCGGCCTGGTACGGCTCAGGAGGGGGGCGCTCGCTCGTCCCCACTCCTTTACTGGGCGGCCGGGTATCGTGCTTTGGATACGGGTCTGGTATTGATTGTGGGAGACCCCCCACGTCGTTTTTTTGGCGTGGGGGGGGGTCTCCTTACAACCTATACCAGACCTAAGGGCCTGTTATGCTCCTGGAGGGGGAACCCATGTCGGTTTTTTTATTTAAAATTTGGCGTGGAGTTCTCCCTCTCAGGATGCATAGCAAACGCCGCAGCTAGAATTGGCAGGAATCCAAGTCGGATCTCCCGTCGCTTCTATGACGGCTTTGTCTCCATCGCGGCGCTGTCTCCCACAATGGGGCTCGTAGGTGGTCAATCTCGCCGAGAAAGGGAGCAAGATTGACACAATATCGAAGTCACCTACTGTAGGTGAAGATCTTTGTAAAGATTTTATTTGCGAAGAATATTCACTTACTCTGCCAGCGATTGATCGCACTCATATTTTAATAAAAAAATATATATATTTTATGCCCAGGGGGCTAGGTTGGCCTTCCCTGTGGTAGATGTAAGGGTTGTGTGGAATAAAGGCAAGAAATATTTTTCCCGCTTGGATGGCCGGAATAAAGGTAAAAGATATTATCCCGCTAGTGTGGCCAGACTTAGTTTAAGAGATAGTGTATTTATTGGTGTATAATACTCATTTTTGTGTGCCTGTGTGCTATACGCAGGGGGCTGTGGAAAGGTTTTTTTTCCCTCTTAAAGTTAGGGTGCGTTTTATACCCCTGTGCGTGTTCTACGCCAATAAATACGGTATATTGTCCCCGCCTGGAGGGCCAGACTAGAGTAGGGAGTGAGAGCGCTATTGTTGTCTCCCACAAAAGGACGGATGTATGGAAACTCTAAGGGGTTATATAATCGCGATTTCTTTCTTGATTGGCCATTTTTATATGTTTTTAAATGTTGTTATATGATTGAAAGTATATACATACATACATACATATGACATCTAAATGTGATTACCGGTTTTTATATCCCTCTAGGTCATAGGTGGCTATTAAGGGAAACTTAAATTTAAAGGTGTATACACAAAATACTCTGTTTGCTTTTGCTTATTTTTCTATCGCATAGAGGGATAAGTATAATCTTGTATAAGAATATTGCTGGTGCCTGGTAAGTGCCCAGAGTGTGAGTGGACTTTTTTATTTCAGTAATCAGACATATTTTAGAGTATAAGAACATTATTAATGTCTCATAGATGTTCTGAATGTGTTGTGGGTGGACTGTTTTGTTATTACAGAAGTCACACATATTTAATATCAAGTGTGCAGGGTGTGTATCATTCAAGGATCAGTAAGGGTCCAGGTATTGTGTTAAGCGTTTTAAAAGCGTTTTAATTAAGTGATTAAAGATATTATAAGTAGAAATATAGGATCGGTAGAGGTTGTTTATTTAAGGAAGTAAGAACCTTCCTCCTGCAGCCATAGCCTGCAGATAGAAAACTGGGCACGGTTCAAAAATGTATGGATACATGAAGCGGGTCTGAGACCGATCCGTTTTATGTAGGATCTGTAATTTTTATTTATTACAATGTTATATGTTTTTAGTTACAGAGAAGGTCTAGGGCCAAAATTATTGCTCTCACTCCAACGTTCGCAGCGATACCTCACATGTGTAGCTTGAACACAGTTTTCATATGTGGGCAGGACTTACGTGTTTGGTCGCTTCTGCATGCGAGCACACAGCGACAGGGGCACTTAAAAAAAAAAAAAAAAAAAATTTATTGTTCATTTTACTTTATTTATTTTAGTTTACATTTTTGATCACATTTATTCCTATTACAAGGAATGTAAACATCCCTTGTAATAGGAATATAGCATGACAGGTCCTCTACAGTGAGATATGGGGTCAATAAGACCCCCACATCTCACCTTTATGCTGGGAAGCCTGAAATAAAAAAAATAAAAAACGATCCTGGCTTCGATCGTAGCGGTATGGCAGAGTATTGGCGGGGTATGGCTGCCGAGTATTGCACAGGGATATTGCTGCAGAGTATTGCACAGGGATATTGCTGCAGAGTATTGCACAGGGATATTGCTGCAGAGTATTGCACAGGGATATTGCTGCAGAGTATTGCACAGGGATATTGCTGCAGAGTATTGCACAGGGAGGGATGGCTGGATCTGTGACTGCAATTGTCACAGATCCAGCCCACAGCACTGCTGCTGCCTCCGCTCCCCCCCTCTCCTCTCACACTATACCGATCGGTACAGAGAGGAGAGGGAGGAACTAGCGTAATCACATGATGCCGGTTTGTTTACAAGTGATCGCTCCGTCATTGAACAGAGCCATTACGTGGTAAACAGACGCTATTAGCGGCAATTTACCGTGATGCGCCGGGTCTTCTTGACCCGGCGGTCACGGATGATTCCAGGAGCGCGCACCAGGGGGCAACTCGACCGCGCTGTAGCCGTCTTTCGGCTATGGCGCGGTTGTCAAGAGGTTAAACAAACTAGGGGTGGGGTCAACTATATCACAAGGGGTGGGGTCACCATTGACAATACATGGTCCATGATGTCACTGGGCAAGTCCTTTCTTGTGACATCACTAACCCTGCCCCCCCTCGCCAGATTAAGGGGCTGGGGGAAGCAGCATGGCAGTCAGCAGTGGATGTGTTGGCCAGTGCCATTTGTCATGAGCACTCAAAATCTTTGATTTTCACATGTCAGCACATTATTTTTAGCAGCTTATGAGATGTAGTTTAAAATAAAAAAAAATAAAATAAAAAGGAGGACACTTTTTCACTATTGCTGTACTAATGCCATTTGGAAATGATAAAAACATTGCTGTATCGCCAGTCGGCATCGTTTATGATTGACAGTATGATAGTCGAACCTCCGAATTTTGTTCTTGATTAATGAAAACTTTCTTGGTAAATGCTTACGTTTTGGTTCGTCTTGCGACCAGTCCAAGAATTTCATCTCTAGTGGCACAATACGAATGCCCCGGCCTTCCCTCTTAATCATGGTCTCAGTTACGAAAACCTACAAAATAGAACCGGAGTCCTATTCTATTATTCCCAGCTCAAGTATTTAGAAGACTAGTCTGCTTTGGACATTTTTAAGTAAATGCTTTGGGCCCCGGGCCACTCAGTCAAGAGCATCGGGAGAGCCTGCCAGCTCGTTCCCAAGACCCAACAACAAGGTTTTTTAACTGCAGCAACTGTAATATACTGTAAGCTTTTGGAGTTGAAGTATTTTTTTTATTTTATAAGACTGCAACCAGCATTACATTTATACATCTGAACATAGTATAATAACACATTTACACATGATCAATACTGAATATTTTTACAGCTCGTAAGTGCAAGAGCCAAACCATTGACATGTTTTAATCGATGCAACATACAGTAGCTCCGAGTTTGGGCATTTTTACAGCCCACCAACTAAATGACCAACCCAGAGCTTTACCACTTAGACATACAAACTAACACCTACCTAGACAGAGTTTTAAACTCTCAAATACTTGCAGCCTTATTCCAAAACTAAAAACATCACACAAAATCTACAGGGGGGCAGGGAGAATGGGGTTAAAGACAGAACAGCAGAGCAGAGGCAGGGCAAGCACTTCTAGGAGGCTGGAAATAGAAGCCCCTCCACAACTAGGCAACTCTGAACCCACCCTTTCCCCGTCTCAAGATTCCAAATCTTGACCAGCTCCCCAAAGATGTCACCCACCACCTCATGGACGGGGGGGTTTATAGTCACTAGCAGACACTAAAGACCTTGCGTGCCATGTGTAATACAGGACTACTACACCAACCAGATTAAGTGAGGACAACTCAAACCCTCTCCTTACCCGCAAAGCACCATAGACTCACTCAAAAATAGGACAAATATGCATTTATTCATTGTGGTGAAATCACTTTTTTTAGCAGCAATTTTTGGTATACGATTGATGTAGTGTATATCAGATTTGAACATGGACTGCACTGATTGCTTTGGGGGATTTCAGTATCCAATGGCATCCCCTACCCCCCTCTGAACTTACGAATGGAAAAGGCTTTCAACTAAAGGGTAGATCATATCCAGCCCAACTAACCTTCTCCGTGGGTTCAGGGCTTCTCTTCTGATCACTTTTAGTGCAATTTATACACAGGAGCAGGAAGAATAAACTGCTGCACCGTGTATAGAGGAAAGCTGGCAACAGTCATACGTACCCGACAAAGAAATTCAGGTACATCTTGAGCAGACTCACCCTTTCCCTCAGTGACAGCTTCCAGCCTTTTCTGGCTGTTGCCTTCCTTTGGTAATCACCCTGGCTGGGAAAAATGCCAAAAACTCAAGATTTCTGCTTGAGATCTGGAAAACACGTTCGGAAGGGGGAAACTCCTCACCCTCCAGAAAACGTTCCTATTGTCCCAGTTCACTAAAGAACCGGATGCCTCAGAATAGTCTCCAATCTTCATTTTCAGAAACTGGCCCTCCTTCCCACTGGACACTACTACTGAGATGTCGTCTGCGTAAGCCAATGTCCTTAACCGCTGATTAGTGCCCCCACTGGGACCCAAAAAGACCCCCCCTCAGATGCTTAGTCTAACCCAGGGTTTCTCAACTCCAGTCCTCAAGGCGCCCCAACAGGTCATGTTTTCAGGTTTTCCCTCAGATGAAATGGCTGTGGTAATTACTAGGGCAGTGAAACTGATCAAATCACCTGTGAAAAATAATGGAAAGCCTGAAAACATGACCTGTTGGGGCGCCTTGAGGACTGGAGTTGAGAAACACTGGTCTAACCTTATGAAGGGGTCAACTGCAAATACGTACAGAAGGGGACAACCCCTCCCAGAGACTGGAGCCCACATATGCTGTCAAAGAGTCTGGAGCGTTCGACTCCACAGGATACCGTTTCGTTAAGAAACCCATTCATCCTATTCTTTTCTAAACACTTCACTTTCAGAAAGTCTAAAAAAAAAAAAAAAAAAAAAAAAAAAGTAGGCTCTGATGACCCTCTGGATCTCCGGCCTGAACCGAACCAGGGTCCCTCTCAGACCATGTATAACCTTCAAACTCATTGTCTCACCACAGTTCCTGTAAAGGCCAGGGGAGCAAATCATCCCATAATCTCTCTCCAAGACCAGGGAGGCAAGAAGGTCATATTGACGCTCCTTCAGCTGAAGCTTCATAGAGAATATATATCCGTTCCTTGGTGTACCTGGCACACCCATTGCATCGATGCACCTAACTGCATGGCTGTGCTGGCGCACCTGGCTGCCCTGCGGTGTCCGATTGTTCCATCACCAATTCAGTACACGCGCCCGTTTTTCATGCTGGCAGTATGCTTGGGCTCTAAATCCTGAAGAACGTGCAAACATTCAGTTATTCTATGTTCTACAACTGATTCCTGAATCCTCCACCACCCTGCTGACCAGGTGTTCAAGACAATACCCAAATCCCAGAGAAGCCCCTTGGAAGGATTCAGATTGTCAGGCGATCCTGGCTGCCGAGACTGTCCCTGTTAATATGTCTTTGTACTGCAGAAACAGATGGTCTTGACTGTTGGGAGTGTCTCTGGAGCTGTGTAGGATTACCGACAATCCCAGCTGGTCCTTCTCACTGGCAGGCTCCCCTGCGATATCCCAGTTGGCGTTTGCCAGAAAGCTGACCTCTCTGAATTGCTTTGTGGCTTCCATTCACCGCAACACTTCCAAACACCTAGTCAAATTCACAATAAAGCCATATTCAGTGCTCCCAGCTCTAGATCAGCTTCTCAATAAAAATAATAAAAATCTGTTTGCTTGACATTCAATTTTCAAGCAGTCAATGTCAACTCTTGTTTTTGCTAGCCCAGTCTCTAGTGTTAAGCTAGAGAGATCTGCCATACACATGCTTCAAAGTATTCATACACCTTCCACAGTCAGCATTTCACTTTCTCACTCCTAGCTACCATTTTAGCCTGACTCGCGCCGGGCTGTAGTTTTGTCCAGTTTAACAACTCCATCAGTGTTTGAAGGAATAAAAGGTTCCTCCACCTTTAGATTCTTTGCAGCTCAGTCTCCTGGCGAGATCCATAGCTTTTTCAAACAGGAGCTCACATCGCACACAACCTCTCCCTGCATGATTGGAGCTGGAGTTTTTTTTTTTGAAGCTGAAACAAAAACAGAATAAAATCCTGAGACAACCTCATCTCTGCATTTACAAAAATGGCCCCAGACTACCAATTAAAATAGACAACTCAATTTATAAATATATCCTCAAACCTAGGAGTTTTTTTTTTTTTACTAGTGTGTATTAGCCTACACATTAAAACATAAAAATCATATCATGCAGAACAAAAAAAAATTAAAATACTGGAGACAGTGTCCAAAAAATTAACACAATGGGCCTAGGCCAACCACATATCTAGAGTTGGGCAAACGGTTTGGCCTGAATAATAGTTCGGGCTGAACATTGGCTGTACATCCCATTTAGGGAACACCCAAGATTGGGCAAAGCTTTGTCCAATCAGGGTGCAGTATAAACTGGTTAAGGAGAGGGGCCGGGAAGTCGACCATAGTGTCCCAAACAACCGATGAGTCCTCAGCTGTCAATAGGCTTCCCTGCTGACAGTGTCCCCGGATGCAAATCCATTGCCAATAATGCCGCCCGCCACACCTGAAAAAAATAAAATAAAAATTGCTCCCACCGTCATATGGGTTGGTCGCCTACTGCAGGCTAAGCTGTTTGACAGGTATTTATATAGGTAAGGGGCGGGGCCACCTGGCTACATCACCCCCTTCTGATGTCATGGACTGGTGCATGCTGGGTCATTGACGTTATAAGGGGGTGGTGCCACCCGGTGATGTAGCCAGGTGGCCCCACCCCTTACCTATATAAAAGAACTGTCAAACAGCTTAGCCTGCAGTAGATGACCAACCTTCATGACAACGGGAGAATTTATTTATTTTTCCGGCTGCGGCGTGATTGGCAATGGATCATCAGGGGACACCATTTTATTTTTTAATAAAGGAATTGTTGTGTGCGTTATTACTTTGACACTTTTTTGGTGAACGGGTACCCATGCCCAGTCATATGGCAGAGCCCCCCTGTCCCAATGCATGCACCCCCCATGTTAAGGGCATATGGTCTGCTATGGTACAGGAGGGTGGTCAGCCCATTTTTTACATAGAACATGAACCAAAACTAAATTAAAAAGTTTTGAATTTAAAATATACACAAGACTTGGCCCCCCACACACTTAGTTTTTTTTTTACAGCCCCACCAATTAGACTCAGGCAACCTGTGTGCATTTACCAACAAATTATATCAACATAAAATATTATATCATGGCCCAGATCAAGGTTGTGCCCCCCCAGGCCAGCTCCCCTATGGATGTTGTGCATGGCCACCAAGTTCCTTCTCCCCATCCCCGCACGCACTCAGGGCCGGGACAAGGGGAGAGCATCCCAGAGCAATGAAGTCCAGAAAGTGACAGAGAGAAGAGCTGGGAGGAGATGCGCTGTGCAGTGTTGTCCCCCATCCTGCTAGTGGAGTGCTCCTTCATACAGCAGAAGGCAAAAGATTGCCAGATCAAACTGTACACAGTTTACCTGCAGCCTATCCACATTTCCTGCTGCCGGAAGAAATGCAGTACCTGGAGAAGATAGGGTAATCAAACTGTGTACAGTCTAATACAAGATTGATCCTGTGGCATCTGCTATATGAAGAAAGAGCACTCCATTGACAGGAAGGAGTAGAATCCGCACCTCCTCCTGATCTGCAGCAGTGCGGTTTCCCGACTGAGTTGTGGGAGGGTGAGCTTATGGGCAAATTGTACACAATGAAAGGAGTGTGGGGGAGGAAACAACCATTTGTGCTTAGCATGTGAGGGCACTATGTGCTTGGCATAAGGGAAGAGATGTGCTAGATGGAGGGGGTGGGGGGCTGCACCTATTTGTGCCAAGAGAGGGTGGGGTTTTGTGTTGGGAAGGGGGATTTATGCTAGGAGGGTATTTTTTTGGCAAAGTAGGAGATTTGTGCTAGGGGGAGGGGGGTTGTGGGGCATTGGAGGCAGAGATTTGTGCTGGGAGGAGGGAGAATTTTTGTATGGGGAGAATTGTCTTGCAGATGGAATTTATGCTTGGGGGTGAGTGTGCCAATTTGTGTTTTTTGTATGCTCTTTGTTTTTTGAGGGGGGAGGGATTTATGACCTTGTCCTGGCACGGCCTGCTTAGATAGGATTCCCTTACAGACACAGCCTCAATCTGCACAGTGGGTAGCTGGCTACTGCAGCTGAATGGCTATTCTGATCTGGGGATTCCACAGATCAGAACTGACACAATGCAGCCAGCTATACACTCTGGAGATTGAGGCTGTGCTCAGTGGTAGCTGGATCAGGGGGCCGGACACATGGATGGGAGGAATTTCCCATGCACCCCTACTTGACGGCCTGCCACTGTGCATGTAAGGGAATCAGATGCCAGATATGTGTTGTGTGGGGAGGAAGCAATTGGCCAGTCTGTGTGCAGTGCAATGATGAGTGGTGGAGCTCTAAAGAGTTCTCTGTGACAGAGCACTGCCGACCACTGCCACTGCCCCGATAACCCCCGTTAGCCAAACTGCTGTCATCTGCCTTACTGACTACCTTACTTCACTGGCCTACTGACTCTTGTACAGGCCCCCGCTTACCTCCCATCCTCTGCCTTGCTGACTACCTGTACACTGTCCTACTGACTCTTGTACACTCCCCTGGTAAGCTCTGATCCTCTGCCCTTCTAACCCATGTACACTGCCTTGATAACTCACTGTACGCTGCCCTACCGGTTTCTATACAATATCCTGGTGATGTTTTGTACTGCACCCCCACAGATAGGTACAATAGACAGTATCTCACAACAGTGAGTACAGACCTCACATTTTTTGTAAATATTTTATATCTTTTCATTTGAAAACACAGAAGAAATTACACTTTGCTACAAAGTAGCGAGTGTACAGTTTGTGAAACAGTGTAAATTTTCTGATGTCTATGTAGACATACAAAAATATACTAGAAAGTTGATCAAAAAATACATGTTGAACCAACCCGTAAAAAGGAAAGCGGATTGAAATAATTTATTGGGGAGAGTTCAACATAGTCAGTTGAGGAATAAGTCTCTTTACTCCGCAGGTACATAATAATGAACATGTTGAGGTCTTTAACCGCTTCCCGACTGCCGCATGTAGATATGCGTCGGCAGAATGGCACGTACAGGCACATTGGCGTACCTGTACTTCCCTGCCTTTCCGCGGGTCCGATCGGGACCCCCCCCCCGCTACATGTGGCAGTCGGATTCCCGCGGGGAGCGATCCGGGACGACGGCACGGCTATTCGTTTATAGCCGCTCCGTCGCGATCGCTCCCCGGAGCTGAAGAACGGGGAGAGCCGTATGTAAACACGGCTTCCCCGTGCTTCACTGTGGCAGCTACATCGATCGAGTGATCCCTTTTATAGGGAGACTCGATCGATGATGTCAGTCCTACAGCCACACCCCCCTACAGTTGTAAACACACACTCCTACAGCGCCCCCTGTGGTTAACTCCCAAACTGCAACTGTAATTTTCATAATAAACAATGCAATTTAAATGCATTTTTTTGCTGTGAAAATGACAATTTTCCCGAAAATGTGTCAAAATTGTCCGCCTATAATATATACAGTCCCAAAAATCCACAAGGACCCCCTCAGACCACCGGGAAGACCCATAATCAATGGAATCCAGTCCATCAATTCCAGATTGGGGGAATATGTGGATAAATTCATCCAGCCACTGGTCCCGCAAACACGGGCATTCCAAGCACCTCATTCAGGTCCTAGATACGGTACAAATTGATACATCGGGTGGCTACTTGTTAGCCACAGGCGATGTGGCTTCACTGTATACGATCATCAATCACGCAGAAGCTATCCAGGCTTCTAAGTGGGCTCTGAATAAATTTTGTCTGTTCGTTTCTAAGCAGAATCGATTTGTCCTAAGATGCCTGGCCTTTGGACTTCAACACAACGATTTCTGGCATAACCAGGAATACTATAGGCAATTGAATGGAATAGGCATGGGGGGCCAAGTATGCACCAAGTGTGGCTAATGTCTTTATGTCAGAGTGGGAGGAAACTGCTATATATACACACTGATACACCTGACCAACTAGTATTATATAGAAGATTTATTGATTACTGTATATTGATCTGGAGGGGTGATGAAAGTTCACTTATCCAGTTCTTTGATTAACTAAATGAGAACCAGAGGAATATCAAACTCACATACACCATTAGTGAGAAAATGATACAGTTCCTCGATCTGGAAATCACACTGGAGGCACAACAATTAACCATGAAAACCTTTTTTAAACCAGTGGAGAGAAACAGTTACATACCGGTGGACAGTTGTAATTTTGATCCCTGGTTGATCAATATCTCCAAAGGGCAAATGGTAAGAATGCGTAGAAATTGTACTGACTCAGACATTTGAGCAGGCCAATATGATTGGCACCAAGTTTGTAAATAAAGGCTATGACACCAAATTTATACAGGCACAGATTCAAAATGTGCTAGAAATGCCGAGAGACGTACTCATACAGGATAAAGTAAAGAGTGAGGGTCCTGATAATGAAGTACCTATTATGCTCAACTTCAATGTTCAACACAAACAACTAGAAACCATCTTCAAGAAGCATTGGCCTATATTACAGGCAGATAGACAGCTTCAATGTATATTACCGAGTATGCCAAGAATAGTCTATAGACGAGCACCCGCCTTAAGGGATTTGGTGGCTAAGCATATACCAGATCCTCCCACCAAATCCAATACACTAACTTTCTATAAGGGAAAAGGTTTCTTTCCTTGCAGGCGATGTTTCGCCTGCAAGAAAACAAATTTTAACGAACAAAAATGCTCTAAATTTGTTTCCAATGTTACACACAAGGAATATGAGATCAAAGACCTAATTACCTGTAGAACTGAAGAAGGAGTAGTTTATGCCCTTCAGTGTTCATGTTCTCTCCAATATATCGGACGCACAAAGAGACCCATGTGGAAACGTCTAAGGGATCATGTACAGAATATTGAAAAAGGCTTCCCCAAACATAATGTGTCGTGACACTTTGCCCTACGTCATCAAAAATAATAATAATATATATATATATATATATATATATATATATATATATAATAATTGAAGTTTTGGGCTATTGCTAAATATATACCCCATTGGAGGGGCAGTCACAAAGTGCGGGAATTGAGTAAAAATTTATCGAGATGGATACATGAAATGAGATCTTTATCACCCAATAGCTTCATCTCAGATTACTGACCATGGGTATGTATATATATATATATATAATTTAATAATCTTATTAAATATTTGATATTTATGCTTAACATGATTTAAGCGAATAGGAGTCATATTCATATATATGCACAAGTGTTTTATACATCGTATTGAATAATATTGGTTTTGTCCTGTTCTACCAATAACGGCCACTGGGGCCTGCTATGCAGTCTGCATATCCTCATAAGTGTCAGTTTTTAAAATGATGTTCTTATATGATTGTTTAAGGTTCTAAGTCTATTTTACCCCCATTGTATTAAAAGTGACGATTATGTTTTTTTTTTTATGATATTTACATAATGATATTTACATACATTCTCATTAGCCAGCAATGATGTCAGATGTCAAAACTCCTTCTGTTGTATTCCCCGTTGGTCTGGCCATCCCACTGACTATAAATAAGATCAGCTGAGATTCGACTTGCAGTTACCCATGCCTAAGTCACGTGTCTAGTGATGCAACGTGTGCGGGAGGAGCTACGAACGGGAATGATGGATCGTACATCCAAATGAGGAGAACATCTAACCTGAGCGGCTAAAGGAGGATTGTTGGTGCTTGTTTTGTCCAGGGGATCCGTGAGTGCGCCTTTGTCACAAGCCTGCCATTTGATTCCTATTGATGTTCACATGATTGTGCTATGAGGATTTTTTTCTCTCCTTGTCTTGCATGAGCTGTGCTAGTGTGGAGGATCTTACACCTGGATGTGAGGCAGCTATCTGAGACTGGGGAGTCTGATCCCACCCAACACTGTTCAAGTCATTACACCAGTATTGTCTTTCTTGCTACACAGAGAATGTAGTGAATTAGCACACACCCAGCCACTGATTGGGACTATTGTTATGGTTTTGTTACATGTTTGCTTAAACACTATTGCACTACCATTTGTACTGTTGCATTAAGTTTCACACCACTTGGCCCCGGAACCAGGAACACCACTTGGCATGCACGTCCCGGCCAGGTAAGCCATCGCGCCGGGGCGCCGTGATGTGGCCACCCTAAAGGTGGGTGCCACACTGGACGAAGAAGACCCAGAACCAATGGCGTCTGTCCCATAAATACCCCTCCCTAGCATGCACAGCGAGGACAAACCCTCCTAATTGGCTGCTGGGAAAGAGCACCCAAACCTTGACTCCACTGCTGCCACCTGGAGCACCGGGGCTGGAAGAACACCCCAGTACAGCAGAATGGCCCCACAGCACAACCAAGCTGAGACAGAGACCCTGTTTTACAACTAACAATCTGGATCAGAGTTTAACTACACTCTGATCTACCCTTAAATTTGACTAGCACCGGTATCATAAAGTACACAGGCGCTACATTTATATTACTGGTTTCTTTCAAATATCATTGTCTCACCATACTGAATAAATGCACAAAGTACAGAAACAAGTTTGCTGCTCTTTTTTCTGAGTTGGATGGTTTTGCAGGAAAAGTTGTCAGTGTGTGTGTACCAGTGGCTACTGGTGTTTGTTTTTTGTGTTTGTTTTTTTGGGGGGGCAGCAAACAACCACCCTAGCCCGCCTGCTCACTGTCTGCCAGTTGGTCCGGTACTTACCTCATCTAGGTGGTGGGCAGCTGTTCATGGCTCCTGCGTCCTTGTCTCCATCATGGCGGCTTCCACCGTGTGTCTCCTCCCATCTTCCTAGG
Source organism: Rana temporaria (assembly GCF_905171775.1). NCBI lineage: Eukaryota > Metazoa > Chordata > Amphibia > Anura > Ranidae > Rana > Rana temporaria. The sequence goes on along the minus strand of NC_053500.1, from coordinate 56,614,685 downwards.
CGTCCAATAGGATCGCCTGTCTTTCTTTTTTTTTCTTTTTTTTTATTCATTTTTATAAAGCAACAACAAACAATACAGATCCTTAGGTGGGTCAGCACAACACCAACTCCATCTAAATATGGCCACGCAGGGCCAATATCTCTGAATTAACATAGTTCAAGTGACTATACCCCCCCCAAATGTGCTTGCATAAGGAAAGAAGTTGGACAATGGGTGGTCAAAAATAAATAAAAAAAAGTGATATATTAATGAGGGAGGTGTGATCCAGAGAGGTCAGGCACGTCCTATTCTATGCTGCAGTAAAGCATGGCATGATGAAAAATTACGTTTCTGGATGTCCCAAGAAGTAAGGGCTTCCAAAGTACAGTTGAACCTTGGCTTACGAGCATAATCCGTTCCAGGAGAATGCTTTTAATCCAAAGCACTCGCATATCAAAGCGAGTTTCCCTATAGAAGTAAATGGAAAAGATAATTCGTTCCACATTGACTTCTATTGCATGCAATACCGCATGTGGTCAGAAGTGGGGAGGCACCGGAGAGACTCGGAAGTCATCGGAGACTGCTCGGATGCACTCAGAAAGGCTCAGAAACACTTGGGAATGGAGTATTTCGGAGCGGTTCAGAATGGCTCAGAGTGTCACCGGCGCCCCCCCGCACCTATGGCTAAATGCAGTACTGCACACCGCAGAGGCTTGAATCCTGCTCGTTTTGTGAGATAATCACACACCGAGTAAGGATTTCTTTAACATAATAGCTCGTATTGCGAAACGCTTGTTACTCGCAATCCAAGGTTCCACTGTATTTTTTTAAATCGTGAACAAATGTGTTCAGTTTCTAAGCTGGCATAGTGGAGGTAGGTGAGAACATTGGCATTGCAGGGTGTAGAATATATGATTATTCTTTTGATATTCTAGTTCCAAGAAAGTCCTTTCCAGTTATGTAAAAACTAAAAAATGTATTTAATAATAAAATATTACAAGAATATTAAAATGCAGAATGTAAAAATAGTATCAATAATGTAGTTATATTCTTGAGATGAAGATTGTGTATGTAGCACCCCCTTACTTTCAGTATGGGCACTACGCTAAAGTTAGTGGGGAATGGGAGAGTTATTTTGCTCCCATTCACAATTTGCTAAATTCTGGGCTGCTGTCATTCCTGAACTGTCCTGTAGGTCAGTCTGCGCTCCAGGGGTGCTGATTCTACCCCTGGGCGACAGGTGGCGCTAGAGGGGTTCTGGCAGAGCCACTTTTCCCCAGCAGCCAATTAGAGGAGTTTTCCTTTGCGGGGTATGCTGAGGGAGAGTATATCTGTGGCAGATGCCATTTTGTGTTGTTCTTGGCGGGTTCCAGGTTCCTAGTGTGGCACCCACCTTCAGGGTGTGCGCATCCAACAGCCCCCGGCGATGGCCTACCAGGCAGGGGGTCACACGCTACGCGGAGCTCCATGTTCCTGAAAAGGGGCCCCAGTGACTTACTGGGTTCCCAACTCTACTGAGGAGATCCCAGGCTGGATGCCGTTCGATGGGGGGTCGACTTGAGGAGAACCCGGAGGCAGGTTGTCCAACAGGGTTTGAACGAACCCTCGGGGATCTGGTGACCGGGACATTGACAGGTGCACTTCAACTGTCACCCGGTGACCCTTATTTAATCTACTGGGAGGATTCGCTCAATCCGTTCGGTTCACTTAAAGTACTAGGCCTGTGGCAGAGGCCCTAGAGCCAGGCCTGTGGCAGAGGCCTGTTCCTCCCAGCAACCTAAAGTGACACTTCGGCTGCCAGGCTTGTGGCAGGAGTCTGTCCGGGGGCACTTCACCCACTCTGGCTAGAGTGGCGACGAACTGTAACTACTACTACTGTGCTGTCAAGAGCATGATTGCTCGGTTCTTATCCAGGCCTGATACTGCAAAGTTCTCTTTTGCTTCATCAACCTTTTTGCTATACCGCATGTTGATGTTGGCCATGTTGGGCCTGGAAATAAAGCATTTGAAAACCTTTATTCATTGACTGGACATTCGCTCACTACTTCGCTTACTACTCTGCTCATCAACTACACCCCTAGACAACACTGAGAGGTAACTTAATATGCCGATCCCAACAACAACCAGCGGATCCTGAGGGGGTAGCGCTACACGTGGGGGCTCGTCCGGGATTATCGGCTGTTACCTCTGGCAACGGAAATCGTGAGTAGCGATTTATTAAAGAGCGAAGAGTGTCGTGTACTCAATTCCCTGAGTCGCAAGGTTTTGGGGGAGTTCTGGGTTCTCGCAGCAGAAGGAAGAAGCGCTCCGTTCGGAGTGCGGCTCGTGAGCCTGGCACTGCTTATCCGAGCATTGCATACCCAACTTGAGGAGCCGGTGAGTCCTTCGCTGTGTGTTTTTCTTTCACCACTCCTCCAACCCGTGTTGTGTCCACCCCATGTGGGCATCCGATGCTTGTGATGTCGGGCCCTTAGTTTTACTGAGTAGGTCGGATGGTGAGTTTGCCTGACCTACTCATGTTGAAGAAGTTTGGACAAGGGTTTTTGCCCCCATTTATTTTGTTTCTCCCAGTTTTCCCTTTTCCCCCTGGCCCCTCCGGATCCATATCACAGCTTATATGAAGAACTTCAGAGAGGTTGGGTTCAGTCAGTTAGAGTGGAACCTTGCCAACTTCTCCACAGCAGTACAGGAAGATTCAGCAAGAAAGGAATTGTTTTACCTTTTTACTTCCCTTTTGCTGCTATTTCTTTGCACTTGAACTGAACTGCCGCAGTACCAGCGCACTGACCGCTAGGGGCAGTGTTCTGCAACATTTACATTGCAGGACAGGAATGTACATACAGTTCTTTTATTTTTCTTACATTATATATTTCTTGCAACAGTGAATTATTGCTCAGCACTTACTGTACACTTACGACTCTTTGGGAGGAAAGGAGATTTTGCGCTCGGGCCCGAGCGTACAGTCTCAATTCTGACCTTGGAGGTTGTATATAGATAGAAAATTATATTAATATGTCAGGATGTATATTGCATATGTTCTTTTATGTTTTCTTATGCAGGTTCTGGACCCACCTACGATCAACACTGAGGAGAATGGGCAGCTAGATAGATAGGGTTGTGTATGTGTGTATGTCATATGTTATTTAAATGATGTCAATATTGTAATTGATGTTACAATTGTGTTCTCTTCTTTTTCCCACTTTTCTATCTGGTTAGCAAGTATCAGGCCGGCATTCAGGCTTGAATGCCTTAGGACACTGGGGACAGTGTCATTTCAAGTGGGGGGAGTATGTAGCACCCTCTTACTTTCAGTATGGGCACTACGCTAAAGTTAGTGGGGAATGGGAGAGTTATTTTGCTCCCATTCACAATTTGCTAAATTCTGGGCTGCTGTCATTTCTGAACTGTCCTGTAGGTCAGTCTGTGCTCCAGGAGTGCTGATTCCACCCCACTTTTCCCCAGCAGCCAATTAGAGGAGTTTTCCCTCACAGGGCATGCTGGGGGAGTGTATATATGTGGCAGACGCCATTTTGTGTTGTTCTTCGCGGGTTCCAGGTTCCAGGTGCGGCACCCACCTGGATGATATAAGATTGTAAAAGACCTGGGACACTTTTGATGGCCTGAAAGAAAGTAGTAAAATAGTCAAAAAAGTCACATAGTTCGTCACAGCAAACAGTGCGCGTAACTGATATGTGAGGCCGCGTACACACGGTCGATCCATCCGATGAGAATGGTCCGACGGACCGTTTTCATCAGTTCACCGCTGAAGTGGCCTGATGTGCGTACACACCATCAGTTCAAAATCCGATCGGGTCAGAACGCGTTGACGTAAAACACACAACGTGCTGAAAAAAACAAAGTTCAATGCTTCAAAGCATGCGTCGACTTGATTCTGAGCATGCGCGGGTTTTGAACCAATGCTTTTGTGTACTAACTATCAGTTTGGACCTATCGGTCAGCGGTCCATCGGTTCGATTTTAAAGCAAGTTCTCTCATTTTTGTCCGAAGGACAAAAGATCGATGGGGCGTACTCGTACACACGGACGGTTTGGACCGATGAAACTGAACTGCGGTCCGTTTTCATCGGTTTGGACCGATGGTGTGTACGCAGCCTGAGTGTTCTGCATTGAATGCAATGGTCAAATATGTCCCGCAGAGTGCAGGGGGATGGGGAGAGTTAGATATGTGCTGGGGGGCATTGGCAGCTGGTGCTCACATTTTTTGGGAGGGGCGCAAACAAACGGAAAAATCCTGAAAGAAAACATCAATTGCAGCCTCACTGTGTCATCAAATGCAGCCACTGTGCCCCATCAAAGTTTGTTTCAAAGTTTGCCAAGATTGCCCGGTCCCTCCACAAACTGTTACAAGTGGCCACAGGAGAAAAAGAGGATGGAGTAAAGGCAAAGAAGTCTGGTGGTCACAGGAAAGGAGAGTCAGTACAGGATCAATGGACTCATCAGTGTGAAAGAGCATTTTGGACTTTAACCACTTCAATACCCAGCCATAGAAATATGACGTCCCCAGATGGGATCTCCCATCCTGGGTGGACGTCATATGACGGCCTGGGCTTTGTGGGGGGATATCTGAACAATGTCTGCAGCTAGAGGCATCATTCAGATATCAAACAGGAGGAACCTGCACCACACGGGGTGATTAGGGTGTGCCCGGGCACACCATCAGTTCAAAATCCGATCGGGTCAGAACGCGTTGACGTAAAACACACAACGTGCTGAAAAAAACAAAGTTCAATGCTTCAAAGCATGCGTCGACTTGATTCTGAGCATGCGCGGGTTTTGAACCAATGCTTTTGTGTACTAACTATCAGTTTGGACCTATCGGTCAGCGGTCCATCGGTTCGATTTTAAAGCAAGTTCTCTCATTTTTGTCCGAAGGACAAAAGATCGATGGGGCGTACTCGTACACACGGACGGTTTGGACCGATGAAACTGAACTGCGGTCCGTTTTCATCGGTTTGGACCGATGGTGTGTACGCAGCCTGAGTGTTCTGCATTGAATGCAATGGTCAAATATGTCCCGCAGAGTGCAGGGGGATGGGGAGAGTTAGATATGTGCTGGGGGGCATTGGCAGCTGGTGCTCACATTTTTTGGGAGGGGCGCAAACAAACGGAAAAATCCTGAAAGAAAACATCAATTGCAGCCTCACTGTGCCATCAAATGCAGCCACTGTGCCCCATCAAAGTTTGTTTCAAAGTTTGCCAAGATTGCCCGGTCCCTCCACAAACTGTTACAAGTGGCCACAGGAGAAAAAGAGGATGGAGTAAAGGCAAAGAAGTCTGGTGGTCACAGGAAAGGAGAGTCAGTACAGGATCAATGGACTCATCAGTGTGAAAGAGCATTTTGGACTTTAACCACTTCAATACCCAGCCATAGAAATATGACGTCCCCAGATGGGATCTCCCATCCTGGGTGGACGTCATATGACGGCCTGGGCTTTGTGGGGGGATATCTGAACAATGTCTGCAGCTAGAGGCATCATTCAGATATCAAACAGGAGGAACCTGCACCACACGGGGTGATTAGGGTGTGCCCGGGCACACCTGGCACACCCTGTGCGCACACCTATGGATGCGGGCCATGTGCACTGAGGCACATGTATTGCACAGCCTTGAGAGCAGCCTGGGGGTGTCACTTAAATCTGGGGGGCATAGCCCACCCCAGTACCCCCCTAGATCAGGCCTTGATAGACCTACAACTGTCCTTGTTCCTGATTTCGAGGGACTGTCCCTGATTTGGAACAATGTCCCTCATTACTCATCATTTGTCCCTCATTTTGGGCTGATCTATATAGTTGTATATAAAATGCACTATTTATCTTTCAAAAAGTGTTTTCCAGCGTTAAACCTTTCATCTGATTTCTAAATTGCTGCATTTGTAAATTCCAAAACCCAATATAAATGAATAGTAGTGGTAAAAAAAAAGGACTTGTGGGTTTAACCAATCGTGTTTTTTTTTGTACAATTCTCCTTTAAGGGGGTGTGGTAATGGGGTGTGTCCTATGCCTGCATACTTTTGCTGATAGGTGTCCCTCATTCCCATCTCAAAAAGTTGGGAGGTATGGCAACCTACAGTACATATACTCAAGCACAGTATATACTGTACTTATTCTGGGTCACATCCTGAAAGTGTAGTATGTGAAGGCATAAACATGACAGCCAGGCAACCAGCATTTTCAGAAGTTGAGGTCAGCAATGGCAGATTTCATATATTTATTGAATTTATTCCAATAAAGTTTTCTTTCAAATATAAATGTGACTTTAAGAAGCAGAGAAAGCACAGCACCTGAGAAAACTGCCAGCCAAAGGCCTTCTATTTCTATTTCCAGCACATCAGTAAGCATCATTCACATGCTGACGTTAGGGACCGTGAGGTGTCTGTAGAATACTCACTTTGTAGACTGAGATCTTCATGATGAAATAAACATTTCTTCTCTTTCTTGGCAGAAAATATATATATTTTTTCAGAAGCACTACACTGAATAAAAAGGGTATTTCTGCGTGGAAAATATCACCATACCACAACATTAAATTGATACGTAAACTCCATCTTTAAAACCTAATTTAAAGGGGTTGTAAAGGTTCAGTTTTTTTACCTTAATGCATCCTAAGATGAAAACGCATCCGATGCTTACCGCCCCCGCGGTCCAGTTCTGGGCACCAGTCCTCAAGAAGGATATACTGGAAATGAGCGGATACAAAGAAGGGCAACAAAGCTAATAAAGGGTCTGGAGGATTTTAGTTATGAGGAAAGGTTGCGAGCACTGAACTTAGTCTCTCTGGAGAAGAGACGCTTGAGAGGAGATATGATCTCAATTTACAAATACCATACCGGGGACCCCACAATAGGGATAAAACGTTTCCGTCGAAGGGAGCTTAACAACACACGTGTCCACTCATTAAAATTAGAAGAGAAGCGGTTTAACCTTAAACCATGTAGAGGGTTCTTTACTGTAAGGCCCCTTTCACACTGGGGCCGCAGTTGCGTTGGCGGTAAAGCAGCGTTTTACCGTCAGAATTACGGCGGTATTCGGCCGATAGCGGTGCGGTTTTACCCCCCGCTACACTATGTAACTATATGTTTGGGTTTCAGGTGAGAGAGGCGGAGGCTGGAGGAAAATTAAGATAAGGGGTGGAGCAGTATAAAAGGAAGAGGCGGGAACTTGCAAGGGCACTTGGGAAGTTTTCAGACAGAGAGAGGAAGCTTTCCCACCCACCCTCCCTGTTGTGTGTATTTCCTTTCAGGGTGTATGGATTCGGGACATCATAGCAGCTGGAACAAGCGGTGTCTTTTGGTCTTTGACGGTGGCAAAATCAGATATCATGGAAATGGTGGGATGCTCATCGGTGGTATGTGCCCCTCTGATGTATTCCAGTGAAACGGTGTCTTCTGGAATACGGTTATGGTTGCACCGCGGGAGGGGGTTGTCTCCGAGCTGGTGATACGGCTGGAGGCCTGGTATGGTAAAATTATGGTCCCGCAATGTAGTGGTGGAAAGTGGAAAGGTTTTGGGGTGCCGTCAGAGACCAACAGGCTGGGAGTTAAGAAACTGTGATTTAAAATGTGGAATACATGTTAAAGGAAAGTTATTTGATTAAAGTTATTTAATATTTGGAGTTATTTATTTTATTGATTAATAAAAAAGGCTGTTATGGCCAGTTATACTCCAAATCCGGTGTGGTCTATTATTATTATTATTATTATTTGGAATAAGGGGGTAGGATAAGGGGGTAGGCATTGTTTGCCTGGGACCCCCTCTCTGGGGCTAAGGGACGCTGTGCCTCTAGACCGTCTCCTGACGAAGCGAAAGCGAAACTAGTCGAGACTAGAGACTGTTGGTCTCATGATTCCAATTTCTTCACCGACACCCCACCCCTTTTGTTAAGAAATGGGATTGCACAACCGGTGACCAGATTGTGGTCAAGTTTGTATTTCTGTAATGTGTTTTAATGTGATGTAGTTTTTATTTTTGTCCATGATGTCTATATGTGTCACGATCGCTATCGTGCCAAACAGACAGCAAGGCGTGGTCACGCCCCAAGTGGCTCTGGGTGCGATTGAACCCAGGACTTCTCCATTGTTGCTCCAGGTCTTTGCCTCTGAGCCACTTCTCAAGTTCATATTCTGCTTGCTGTCCATCAAAGCCTGGTTCTGAACTATGTGCTGATTGCCTGTCTTTGAATCTCCCTGCAATCTGCACCTGTTTATCCTGGTCCAGCTGAGGCAGGTTTCCTAATCAATCAGTTCATTTTTCTCTGATAGTCCTGTCTGTGCTAACGGTTCCTGTGATCCTGTAGTTGTCTTCAGCCTACAAGACTGACCCCGGCTTCTGACCCTTTTGGCTTATGTACCCTGGAATGCTGCTGTCTCCTGCCCTTTGACCCCGGCCTGTACTTTCGGATTTTCCCTGCCTTCTCCAGCCCTTGACCCACGGCTTGTGCCCCGGATTTGTCTTTGGTTCCTGTCTGCAACCCTGAACTTTCCGTCAGTAGTTACCTGACTCTCTCTGGAATCCTGGACCACGGCTATACTTCGGCTATCCCTGGCAAATCCCTATCAAGCCCCCGTGCACAGACTCACAGCCCAGGTAGTGTCTTACCTTATTACTGTGGGCTGTGTGTATTTGTAAGGGTGAGCATACAAACCTGCAAAATGGACTCCACTCAAGGTAAGCCCTTACAATATGTAAACAAATTTTTCTTAAACTTATCTAATGTGAATCACTCAGGTTTTTGAACCTATACACATAGTACCGGTATAGTCCTCCCCGCCCATATTTTTCATTGGAGTTTTGGGGTTTGTGGGGAATCCCTGAGACCCCTCTACCTGAATAGATGAAACACATGGCACATGCATGTGGTTGCCTATTGGCAAATACACCCCTGTATGCAAGATTTTCAAACCACCAAGGTACTGCACTGTTAAACTTTATTTAGGAAAATATGTACCATACCCTATTTAATTGAAAAGAAGCCCTAATATCCTGGGATAAGATGTTACTGCAATACTGAAAGTACTGTACATTCAAGCAAAATCTCATGCTACAAGCTGAGGGCATGTGGGTGAGTATTAAATGTCTCATCTAGAAGGTTCAGTATTTATTGAAAGACGTAAAGGTATGTTTGCACTGTGTGCAGAGGCGGCTCTTTAATTAGGCGGTCGCCTAAGGCCTCACACTCACAGGGGCCTCGTGGCCACCTAACCCAATGCATTACCCCAGTTTTTAGGGACAGGGAACCTTAACGCTGATGTGCTCAGGCAGTGTTATGAGCCCTGACTCAGGAGCGGGGCTGCCAGTGTCCCTAACAACCAGTAAATATCGATGACACCACCCTTTGTGACGTCAATGACCCAGCATGCCCTCAGTCAATGACGCTACAAGCAAGCGGGTTCACCAGGTGACATCACTGGGTTGCCCCTGCCCCTTAGTTATAAAAGAGCAGGATCTGGGGGCCACCTTGTCAAAGGGGGCTTCCAGATTCCGATAAGCCCCCTGCCCGCAGACCCCCACAACCACCGGCCAGGGTTGTGGGGAAGAGGCTCTTGTCCTTGAATTATTTTTCCCATCATGGGCGAGAGTGGGGACCCATGTCAAGTTTTGCCTAAGGCCTCACAAAGCCTAGAGCCGCCTCTGACTGTGTGCACATGGTGTTCATAGATAACAAGGTATATTCATTCATCTTTAATGGCTAAGAGTGCAATAGTACCTGCTGTGTTCTTACATGTAAGAATATATATGGATTGCTCTTTGAGAACAATGATGTACTGGGACATTTCATATAGTGTGCAAAACCCAAACATAAAATTAGTCTATAGCGGTTGACATTTGATACTACATTCTGGCCATTTTCAAGGCTATTAATACCTCTTGAAATTTTCCAAATTTTGCCATGTTACAACCAAAAACGTAAATGTATTTTATTGGGATTTTATCTGATTTATTTTTAAATAAATACCGTTTTTTTTCGCCGTATAAGACGCACCTGACCATAAGACGCACCTAGGTTTTAGAGGAGAAAAACAAGAAAAAAAATATTCTGAACCAAATGGTGTACTAAAATATTTTATATTATACTACTACTATAGGTGGGTGGTGGACACACAGCAATACCACCCCACCTATCAAATCAGCTCAGTTACACTATATCTGGTGGTGGTGGTGGACACAGCAACCCCCCCCCCCCCTTCCCAGATCAGCTCAGGGTGACAGGGCAGACACAAACACACCTTAAGCCTCTATCACATTAGCTCAGGTGATGAGCAATGGATACCATGCCAGCTCACACCTCCCGCCCCCTTATCAACAGCTCACCTCAGGCAGTGGAAGACACTGCCATTATAATCCCCGCTGGCTGTCTGGCTGGCTGGCTGGCTGTGGCTGGCTGGCTCTCAGATGTACCCAGGAAGCAGCTAGGAATTAGTTGTGGTGACATATTAAGAGCACAGCAGCTGCGGGGGAAGGAGCAGGAAGTCAGACAGGACTAGACCACGGCCCTGAAAGGGAGTGGGGGGTTCGGCTGAAAAAAAAAACCCAGCAAAGGCTCTCACTGCCTTCAGGATGGTGTCACCTCTGGCAGGTGACACCCGATCTAGGTGCGGATCGCACCCCCATTGCACTGCTACTGACATCCCCCATGTTTTGACACCCGGGTGCAAAACGTCTCCCCCCACTCCCTCTTGGTATGCCCCTGCTAGGAATGCATCACATGTCCTGTCTTCTCTCCTATGAGAGAGGGATTCTGACACGGCGGCGACAGAGGGGGTGCAGTGACTGTCAGCATTCACAATATAAGACGCAGGGACATTTCACTCCGTTTTTTGGAGTAGAAAAACTGCGTCTTATACGGCGAAAAATACGGTATGTGAAAAGTTTTCAGCCGCCCTGAGTCAAACCACCTTTTGCTGCAAGTCTTTTTGGCTATGTCTCCATCAGCTTTGCACATCTAGAGAGGAACATTTTTGCTCATTCTTAGCAAAATAGCTCAAGCGCTATCAGATTGAATGGAGAGCGTCTGTGAACAGCGATTTTCAAGTCTTGCCACAGATTCTCAATTGGATTTAGGTCTGGACTTTGACTTGGCCATTCTAATGTGGTGGAGATGATTCTAAAATCCCTATTTTCAAATTAGGCTAATTCTTTTTATTATTGGAATCACTTAAATGTTGCTTTTCTTATATATTGTTTTTATATTCCTTATACTGTTTATTCGTTTTTATACGCATTATGCATATGTATGTATGGGAATGATCAATACTGCTTATTTTCCTTGATACGATTTGTCAGATATCAAATATTGTTTTAAAGTAATGAACTCAGCATTGAAAATACAAAGGAGAGCTGTTTTTTCCATTTCCTCTCCATTTTCTCAATTTTTCCCTCATGTTACAAATGTGTCCGGCCCATCCTCCTATGGCATTTCCCTTCAGCTTCACATTCCAAGCCTTTTCGTGGAGAGAAGGCAGATATGGACTTCAACCTTCCCTCCCCCTTCTCTTCATCCCCACCAAAGGAATTCTATGTAAAATGGCGAATGAGTGTTGAAGGAACGTCATAGTTATTTCCAGAAGAAGCTGAATATAATTTGACAAAGCACATGCTATTGAGAAGGGATGTTGGAAAGAACAACAGCATGGTTGCTTATAAATTGACAATACTGTATGCGTTATACTTATCTATGTAGCAGGTGGCGCTGTAGTATTATATTGTATAGTTTATGTATTCTATGATATTATGTAATGGGAGGAAGTACTGTTTTGCCTCTGTGTGCACTTGTTTGTGTTCTCTTCCACTTCCTGTCTCCACGCTGATAAAGACATGTTCTGCAATCTTCCACCAAAGTAAAGCGTATTGCTGTATACGAGCTTCCAGCGCATTATTTCAATACTCTGCACAACAAAAATAGGATTTCACCACAGTTTTTGTAGTTATTTGACATCTGTATGCATATTTTGCATGCACATTGTTTAACCACTAGCTGACGGCCGTACGACTTTGTACGGCCGCAGCGCGGCTCTCAATCTCTAACAGGCCGTCTTTTTACGGACGCCCCCTTGCTTGTTCCCTGCGCGCGCTCCCGAGCGCGCAGCGGGGAACTGCTGTGCTGGCCGTGTCCCTTGGACACAGCCAAACACAGATTGCGGTAAATAGCCAATCGCAGCGGCTATTTACAGCGCGATCTGTGCGGCCAATGAGAGATGATCTCATATGTAAACATATGAGATCATCTCTCATTGCCGGCTCTCCCTGCTCACACAGACACCGCGTGTGAGGAGGGGAGAGAAATCAAAGTAACCAGCGATAAAAAAAAAAAAACGGCTAACCAGTGCCACCACCTGTGCCCCCCACAGTACTACAGTGCCCCACACAGTGCCCCCCACAGTACTACAGTGCCCCACACAGTACCCCCCAGTACTACAGTGCCCCCCACAGTGCCCACCACAGTGCCTGCCACAGTGCCCCCCACAGTACCACAGTGCCCCCCAGTACCACTGTGTGCTCCCCAATACCACCGTGTGCCCCCCAGTACCACTGTGTGCCCACCAGTACCACCGTGCCCACCTGTGCCTACCAGTACCACCGTGCCCACAAGTACCACCGTGCCCACCAGTACCACCGTGCCCACCTGTGCCACCATGCCCAGATGTGCCCACCTGTGCCACCAGTACCACCTGTGCCCAGTGCCCATCTGCCACCTCAGTGCACATCTGCAATCAGTGCCCACCTGTGCCACCTCATCAGTGCCCACCTGTGCCACAGTCAATCAGTGCACATCAGTACCCATCTCATCAGTACCCATCTCAGTGCCATCTGTGCCACCTCATTAGTGCCGCCTCATTACATACAACAGTGTACCCCCAGACCTATCTAGGCATCGGAACCGTGACTTCAGGAGGCCAAACGTGCGCTCCACCACTCCCCGGGTACATATATGTGCCTCGTTGTAGCTTCTTTCTCCTGGTGTTTGTGGGTTCCGGAATGGGGTCATCAGGTGGGGTCCCAGTGCCTGCCACAGTGCCCCCCACAGTACCACAGTGCCCCCCAGTACCACCGTGTGCTCCCCAATACCACCGTGTGCCCCCCAGTACCACTGTGTGCCCACCAGTACCACCGTGCCCACCTGTGCCTACCAGTACCACCGTGCCCACAAGTACCACCGTGCCCACCAGTACCACCGTGCCCACCTGTGCCACCATGCCCAGATGTGCCCACCTGTGCCACCAGTACCACCTGTGCCCAGTGCCCATCTGCCACCTCAGTGCACATCTGCAATCAGTGCCCACCTGTGCCACCTCATCAGTGCCCACCTGTGCCACAGTCAATCAGTGCACATCAGTACCCATCTCATCAGTACCCATCTCAGTGCCATCTGTGCCACCTCATTAGTGCCGCCTCATTACATACAACAGTGTACCCCCAGACCTATCTAGGCATCGGAACCGTGACTTCAGGAGGCCAAACGTGCGCTCCACCACTCCCCGGGTACGTATATGTGCCTCGTTGTAGCTTCTTTCTCCTGGTGTTTGTGGGTTCCGGAATGGGGTCATCAGGTGGGGTCCCAGGGCATATCCAGAGTCACCTGGAAGGGAAAAGACAGGAGGATGTTAGTCATGCATGTGCCCCTCGTGATGTCTGCATCATGGGGGGGACAGTCATGCCTGACTCCCATGTCACTCACCAACCAGCCAGCTGTCCCCATACACGTTCTCTTCAAATTGTCTTGGGATGTCGCTTTGCCGGTAGATAAAGCTGTCATGGGTGGCCCCGGGGTGTTTAGCACAGACGTGCCATATGAGGCCTTGAGCATCGGTTATTACTTGTCCATTAATGGAATGCCAATTCTTCCTGTTACAGTACATATGCTCAGCGTCACGGGGGGGCTGGAGTGCCACATGAGAACAATCAATGGCCCCCACAGTGCGTGGAAATCTGGCTATTTTATAGAAATCGGTTCTTGCCTTCGCCTGCTGGACCTCCTGGGTGGGTCTCACAATGTGGTGGGACATGTGTCTCAGGATAGCTGGTACAACTTGGTGCACGCACCTACTCGTGGATTGGGACATCCCAGACAAATTTCCACTGGTTCTTTGAAATGATCCACTGGCTAAAAAATGCAGGGTTGCCATGACCTTGAGCAGTGGCGGCACTGCTTGTGATCGATGTGTTGGGCTGGTGAGGTCATCCTACAGGGATCGTACTATTTCCATGATGGCTTCAGTGTCAAATCTCCACAAGCGAAACACCTCCGATTCAAACATGCCAAAGAGGTCCATGCGATCTCGGGGTACCCTCTCCTGTGCCCTCCTCCTCCTCCTGCGTGCTTGTAGACGCCGTAGTACTATGACCACGGCTGCCCCTGACATGTTGGCACACAGATGTGTTGTCCTGCAAGTGTTGTTGCTCAGCTCCTCTGTCACGCTGCTACTGTTGCTACTCTCCAGCTGACCTGTGCAAGTCCGTTGCAAAGTTACCCCTGCTTTTATGAAGGGTAACTTTAGATCGGGCGAGCAGCTTACGCGCACCGCGCGTAGCCTACGACGGACAATCGTACGCATGTGAATCTGCATTTCTCCCTCATTTGCATAATTAAATAGCAAATCAATGGGAACGAAGAATACGCCTAGCCTAAATATGCGCCTAAGTTTCGCCGGCGGAGGACAGTTGCGTTGGACGGGTGAAGCCTAATTTCGCGTGTATGTGCTTCTGTGGGTACGGCGCATAGATACGACGGCGCACATCTACACTTACGCCGCGTATCTCGAGATACCCCGTCGTATCTCTTTGTGAATCTGGCCCTTTGTCTGTTTTCATTGGTTTTGACCGATCGTGTGTACGCGGCCTTAGAGAAAAATGACTGAAATCATGACTCATTACTAGCTTAAACACTACAGTTTACATACAAGAGTGTATTGATTTTGTCTTGTGAAAATAATTATAATTAGTTTCTTACATTATGATGGTTAAATTGTGTGATTGATTTAGCCACGGTCTAATTATGTTTACTTAGAGCACTTGTTTTTAACAAGTGATCAATTTTAAACTTCTTCATAAGAAATAATGGTTCCAAGCTGTAAACACGTTTTAACCACTTGCCCTCTGGAAGATTTACCCCCCTTTGTGACCAGGCCATTTTTTGCGATACGGCACTGCGTTACTTTAACTGACTTGCATGGTCATTCAACGCTGTACCCAAATAAAATAAAATAAAATAGAGCTTTCTTTTGGTGGCATTTGATCAGCACTGCATTTTTTTTTTGTTGCGCTATTAACCAAAAAATACTGAACATTTTGAAAAAAATCATATTTTCTACTTTCTGCTCTAAAACATATCCAATACAAAATCAAATGTCTTCATAAATTTTGGCCAATATGTATTCTGCTACATATTTTTAGTACAAAAAAAAAAATCACAATAAGCGTATTTATGGAATTTTCTTTTTATACTAGTAATGGCGGCGATCACCGTCTTATGGCGGGACTGCAATATTACAGCGGCCAATCGGACACTCACTGACACTTTGCGGGAACCAGTGGCATTAATACAGTGATCAGTGCTATGTGATAGTGCTAAGGTGTTAAACATCTAGGGCGATCAAATGGTTAAATGTGTGCCTAGCCAGTGTTTTTGTGTACACAGTGTGCAGTTTTTACTAGGGAAAGAGATGGATTTTTGCTTTGCAGGGACACGAAAACTCTGATTTAGGCATATTTCATATCACCAAAATGTCTGGAAAAAATATAACATTTTCAGTGAAATGATTTGGAATCAACGGTGGAGGCAAAACAAAGGTGTTTAAGGATGAAATCGAGTTTAACACCTTCCCGCCCGGCCTATAGCAAAATGACGGCCGAATGGGGGTTCCATTGTTCTGACTGAACGCCATTTGTGTGCTCCCCCTGGGGCATGCAGCGATCAGTGGTGCGGTGTGTTGCTCAGAGACACCGCATCTCTGATTACAATAAATCGCTTATGATGTAGGCTCTTTACTATGTGATTAGCTGTGTTCGATTACAGTGTAAATAGGATAGCATGTGAGTAGAGTAGAGCCGATGAGCGGCTCTCCTGACAGGGGGGTCTGCACAGATAATCGGTGCATTGCATCGGTGCAGCCCAATCAGCGATGCCTGCCAGTGCTCACCAGTGGTTGGTGACCACCAGTGGAACCATTCAGTACCCATCAGTGATGCCAGTGCCCATTAGTGCTGCCTTTCAGTGTCCATCATTGCTGCTCATCAGTGACCATAAAGGCTGCCCATCAGTCCTGCATATTGGTGTCACCTATCAGTGCCCATTAGTGCTGCATAGTAGTGCCTCCTCATTAGTGCCCATCAGTAGTGCCTGTCAGTGCAGCTTATCAGTGTCCGTCGGTACAGCCTCATTAGGGCACCTCAGTGAAGGAGAAAAATTACTAAATTACAACGTTTTGTAACAGAAACAAAAAAAAAACGTTTTCTGTCTTTTTTTTATTTGTTTGGCAAAGAATAAAAAAGCTCAGTGGTGATTAAATACCACCTAAAGAAAGCTCTGTCTCAAAGAAATGATAACATTTTGTTTGGGTACAGCATTGCATGACCGCGCAATTGTCATGCAAAGTGTGACAGCGCTGAAAGCTGAAAATTGGCCTGGGCAGGAAGGGGGTAAAGGTGCCCAGTAGGCAAGTAGTTAAATGGCTCATAAACTTCATAAATATAGCCATTTGGTAGCTGGGCAGATGATATAAGATTTTGAGGAACCGAGGAAAAATAGAGGTGTAGTGATTCTCAACGTGAGTCCTCAAGTACCCCCAATGGGCCATGTTTTTTAGGTTTTCTTTTACTTTGCACAGCTACTTTAAATCAATATCAATGACATGGTATTGGTGAGCGCTATTCAGGGCCATCTTTTCCATTGGGCATGCTGGGAAATTGCCCGGGGGCCACACTTGCCTGGGGGGCCCCACCTGCCCAGTGACCCCAGTAAAGAATTGTGGAGATCAGCGGGTCAGAACTGCGCATGCGCAGTTTGCGGAAATCACTGAGCAGATTCGATCCTCCACAAGTTCTGCCTCTGTCCGCCAATGATGACGTCAGCCACGCCGCCCGCAGCCCACCAGACTTAAAAATAAAGCAGGAGGAGCTGAGGGTGGAGGGACGGAGCAGAGTGGTGACTCGAGTGGACAGAGCAGACAGCACAGCAGACTTGAGTGCGTCAGAGTCGGACCCCTGTCGGCAGTGCCGGTTTTCGTGAGCCTGTAACCTGCCCAGCCAGTACAGACATAGAGTGCCCTGGTCGGTGTCATACGATGAGTGGCTGACTGTGCAGCTTGCACAAAGAGATTAGGGGATTCCTGTACCATGTCCACCAGCCTCTGACCATCTCCTGTACCACGTCCACCAGCCTCTGACCATATCCTGTACCATGTCCACCAGCCTCTGACCATATCCTGTACCATGTCCACCAGCCTCTGACCATTTCCTGTACCATGTCCACCAGTCTCTGACCATATCCTGTACCATGTCCACCAGCCTCTGACCATATCCTGTGCCATGTCTACCAGCCTCTGACCATCTCCTGTACCATGTCCACCAGCCTCTGACCATATCCTGTGCCATGTCTACCAGCCTCTGACCATCTCCTGTACCATGTCCACCAGCCTCTGACCATATCCTGTACCATGTCCACCAGTCTCTGACCATTTCCTGTACCATGTCCACCAGCCTCTGACCATATCCTGTGCCATGTCTACCAGCCTCTGACCATCTCCTGTATCATGTCTACAGTCTCTGAGGGGGGAGTCTGGAGAGGAGTCAAGAATGGGAGCGCTGCCGGGATGGGGGTCACGGGAGAAGTCATACAGAAAACTTTAGGATAAAACCAGAGCAGCCAAGCTGGAGCCATCTGACTGAGCCTTGCATGGTGCACCTGAGAGGAGGACAGTGACAGCGCGGCCAGGCCAGTCTAAGGGGCAGGGGGTTGCTGATGTAAGGGGGGAATGAATACAAAAATGTAAGGGGGCACTGATATAAAGGTCCCCCCCCCTCCTATATTAGTGACCCCTCCTTACCTTAGTGTATTTCCTCTACGGAAGGTAGTGTCTGGTCACCAGGGCCCCACTCCAGAGTTCCCCCTTACCTCATGATCTGCAGCATTCCCCTTTATATAAGGGTTCCCTTTTACTGCAGACTCTGATGTAGGGCTGCAACTAACGATTATTTTCATAATCGATTAGTTGGCCGATTATTGTTTCGATTAATCGGATAATAGCCTTAAAAAAATAAAAATTTGCATTTTTAATTTTTTTGGGGACAATTTGTTGTTGGGCAGATTACAAAAAACTACTTGCCGCAAAAAAAACATTACACGCTTTTCTGCAGCTTCTCCATTGAAGTATATTGAACCAAAAAAAAACAAAATAGCACCGTTTTGCGTTAAAAAGTCCTTGCCCTTTCCAAATACGCAGCAGCTGAAAAAAAAATCATGGATGTGTCCCATAGGAAAACATGTTAATGAACTGTAGTGTGTTTCTGCAAAAAGCACCAAAAAACACAGAGGTGTGACCCCGGCCTGAGATGTTTATTAACATAATGGGGGTTAAAAAAAACAAAAATAAGTACAAAAAGAGCAAATAATCGCTATTGTAAGGGGTTAATTTTATTACTGTGGGACAGTGAAAGTAATATTTACAGTAGCGATTTGCTTTTTTGTACTATACATTTTTTTTTTTTAACCCCATTATGTTATTGACCGGTTAATCAATTATGAAAATTGTAATCGATTTCATAATCCATTAGTTATCGACAGTGGCGGCCCGTCCATAGGGGGCGCCGCCCCCCCCCCCCCTTCTGTAGTCACAAAAAAAAAAACGGCCCCTTTAAGATTTTTTTTTCCCATTAAAATATCATTTTTACTAATACTAACTGCAGCACCGCCCCTTCTGGCTCTCGCAAATAATATACATTCATGCATGCACTATGTTATTGTTGCCAGCTGCCGCTGGTCTATTCAGATGGCCGGACCTTGGGCGCTGGCTACCTGAATAACGGCAGCTGGTTGGCTGTGCGGAAGTGGCTATCAGAGCCAGCCCTCATCTCCTGGATGCTTATTCAGGTAACGTACGGGGGTGCGTTCTTTGGATAAGACTGATGGCCGTCTCAGCCAATCAGGTTCACCAGTTCTGGTTATCGGTAACCTGATTGGCTGAAGCGTCATCGAGGGCGGGAGAAGATATCGAGGGACGTGCAAGCAGAACGGTAAGTGCATTTTACAGGGCACAGCGGCGACAATGGGCACAGAGGCGACAAAGGGCACAGTGGCATCAATGGGTACAGTGGTGACAAAGAGCACAGTGGCGACAATGGGCACAGTGGCGACAATTAAAGGGCACAGTGGCTGCGTTTGATGGCATGGCACAATGGTGACAATTGATGGCACAGTGGCTGCATTTGATGGGCACAGTGAGGCTTCAATTTTTTTTTTCGTTTGCGCCCCCCCAAAAATGTGAGCACCAGCCGCCAGTGGTTGTCGATTAATTGTTTCGGCCCTACTCAGATGTAGGGGGGGAAACCCAGTGCTGGCTGGGTTATAGTAACCTGACCTTCATGTCAATGAAGAAATATGTTTAAAGTGGAAGCAAACACTGTTTTCTTTTCCCCTTACCTGTAAAGTAAAAGAATAGTGTGCTAGCATGCATCACATACTAGCACATTATGTTAAACTTGCCTGCAAATGAAGCCCCCCATCATACCCGCTAGAGGCCGCATCCATCTTTGTCTGTCTTCCTTCTGGGTCCGCGGACTCCAGCTGTGTGACTGGTCGGAGCCGCATGATGTCATCGTTCACGGCACAGGCTTCTGAAGAAATGGAACGGGCAGCCATTTGTTCAGAGCGCATGCACTGATGACATAATCGGTACAGTATACAATTTGGGCCAGATTCACAAAGAGTTACGCCGGCGTATCAGTAGATACGCCGACGTAACTCCGAATCTAAGCCCGTCCTATGTCTAAATGTATTCTCAAACTGAGATACACTTAAACATGCCTAAGATACGACGGCCTGCGCCGTCGTATCTTAGGGTGCAATATTTCCGCTGGCCGCTAGGTGGCGCGTCCATTGAGGTCGACGTAGAATATGCTAATGAGTAGTTACGCCGATTCACGAACGTACGCTTGCCCGTCACAGTAAAGATACGCCGTTTCCGTAGAGATACGCGGCGTAAAGATAAACATGCCCCCTAGGTGGCGTATCCTATGTTAAGTATGGCCGTCGTTCCCGCGTCGAAATTTTGAAATTTAACGTCGTTGGCGTAACTCGTCCGTGAATAGGGCTGGACGTCAATTACGTTCAGGTCGAAACCAATGACGTCCTTGCGACGTCATTTAGCGCAATGCACGTCGGGAAATTTTAGGGACGGCGCATGCACATTAGGTTCGGCGCGGGAACGTGCCTAATTTAAATGTTCTACGCCCCCTACCCGGCTGATTTGAATTACGCGGGCTTGCGCCGGGGGATTTACGATACGCCGCCGCAACTTTACAGGCAAGTGCTTTGTGAATCAAGCACTTGCCCGTAAAACTTGTGGCGGCGTAACGTAAATACGATACGTTACGCCGCCGCAGATCTACGTGAATCTGGCCCTAAATATCTCCTAAACGGTGCAAGTATAGAAGATATTTACAGTACCTTTAGGCAAGCCTTATTATAGGTACAAAGAATACATGAAGGTTTACTTCCTCTTTAAAGAGAAACTAAACCCATTGATTTAACAGTTACATTCCGGCATGTCCAGAATGCTAACTGTCCTATTTTGCTTGTGTCAACTAAACTGTCAAAACATCAAATGCTTGGTGCCGTAACTGATCACATGTGCAGCACCATGGCAGTTGAAGATCAAACAGAGGCCAAGACGGCAGCTTCCTTGGCTGAAAATGATAGGAGGTGACTCACAGTGCGCTCAGCCTATCAGCGGCCGCAGCAATGTCCCGTCGCGGCCGCTGATAGGCTGAGCGCACTGTGAGTCACCGACACGCAGGAAGCGGAAGAGACCGGGACCGGAGAACGGGACGGCGATATCGGAACAACGGGGGATCGTAGGCAGGTAAGTGAAAGTTTATTTTGTATAGTTTTACAGCCCGGGCACAGCGGGGGTTAAAAGTTTTAGGTCAGAGAACTCCTTTAAGTGACCACGTTTTGTCATGGCACATGGCCAAAGCTATATTTTCTCTTTCTCTTTTGATCAACTTTTGCACACTGGACCTCTGTATTCACAGAGTGCTCCTGATTCTTGGTCTACAATAGTAGTGGCCAGCTTACTAGAGCCTGACACCAGTCAATGTATGGAACTCCATCGGTCAAAAATCCACGCATGCTCCACGCAAGTCGACGCATGCTTGGAAGCATTGAACTTCATTTTTTTCGGCTCGTCGTAGTGTTGTACGTCACCACATTTGGGGACACGGTCTGATTTTTGACTGATGGTGTGTATGCAAGACTGATGAAAGTCAGCTTCATCGGATATCCGACGAAAAAATCCATCGGATTAGATCCCATCAGTTATCCGATCAGGTGTACAAGTCTTCTTTTTTCTGCATACACAAAGTTTCTTCCACTTCCCATGGTCAGTAAGCTTTGGCTTGGTATCCCTCATCTCCTAAAAACTGTAAAATTTAGTTCATTGGTGGCACACAATGCCTATATTTTCATTATGGTTTAATATTTTATATTATTGACAAGGGCCTGGGATGATAAAAACTGTCTCTCACTGTCCAGTGTACTATAACCCAGCCAACTTATCTCAGATAAACCATTCCCCTGATTCCCACTCACCCAGTTATATTATGGTAGACTCAGGCCCCGTACACACGACCAAACATGTCTGCTGAAACTGGCCCGCGGACCAGTTTCAGCAGACATGTTTGGTCGTGTGTAGTTACGAGCGTACAGAATTTCACCGTACATTTGCCCGCCGGGCCGTTTTTCAGCAGACATTTATTTGCAAACTTGTTTTAAAACCGTCCGCTCAAATCCTGTCCGAACGGACATGTTTGGTGGTGAGTACACAAAACCAACGTACAAAAACCCCGCGCATGCTCAGACTAAATGAGGCCACGGGAGCGCTCGTTCAGGTAAAACTCCCGTTTGTTTGGGATATGGCACATTCGTCAATAGAAAGATTAATTCTAGCAATAGAACACTGAAGCAAACCACACAATAAACAACACTTGATGCCGTCGTTTTATTCCTTCTTCTCTTGCTAGAAATAATCAGTTATTTAGCTCATGTTATTTCAACTGAGTTGTTCCATACTGAAAAGTGACATTTGTTAGCTGTGATGTAGTAAGATTTTAGCAATCTTTTATTGGCCCGACGTATCATATTTTTAGTGGTCCTCCACATGTATAATTTTTTTAGTTTAAGGTTTAATGTTTATCTTTCCCACTTTATTTATGTGTTTATAGTTATGTCACCATTTAGAATTTTTTAATAGCAAATTGTTAGGATTTTGCTTTTGTTTGTATATTTTACTGGATTATTTTGAATGTTGTTTAAATTGTCTACCATGTTGGCACACCAAATCCCCCCCCCCCCCCCCCCACATGAGTTAGTGAATATTTTAGATGAAACATTTTATTTGTTTGTAATGTTTGATGCCTAAAATAATCCCCACAGTATTACAAACAATAGGCACGTTTTTAAATTCAACAAAAAGGCTTTTATTTTAGCAAATGATAAAAAGGAACAAAAACAGAATGGCAGCACTTGAACAGCTAGCAAAATACATGCAAACTTGCATTGTCAAACATGGTGAAGGCTAAACTAGCCAACCTCAGGAGGCACACAAACTAAAATCTGAAGCAGCAGCACATAACACCAAAGGAACCCAAGCTGTGGTAGTCCAAACAAGATGCCATTTGTGGGGGATCAAATGGAAGGCAGGGCATCAACGTCTCCTCTTCCTTGCAACCTTCCTTCCAGGCTGCCTTACAGCGGGTCTTCCCTGGGCCCTTGCAGGTGGGGATGATGTGGCAGCAGGAGTATGGTGTTGAGCAAGCCGGGCCGGGTCACATAGCCCAGTGTCTGGGATCAGCAGCTCCCTCTGCATCCACCAAAGGGCCTGGTTGATCACACCCTTTGCCAGTTGCCTCTGCTCCTCCGTGCCTTGATTTAGATTGTGTGCCAGGGAGGCACTGTAGGCCTCAGTGGGGTTGAGGGGGGCCCTCATGATGGCACTCGCCTCCTTAATCATTTGGAGGCTGGCTTCCTCCACTGCCCCCAATTTCTTCTTTCGGCCTGGTGGCCTAATATGGAGGGGAGGAGCCTGGCTGGTGGTGGTTGTCCTGGGGAGCTGCTGAACGCCACTGGGCCCGGCCTCCTCCTGGCTGCCACTGACCCCTTCGGCCTGGCTGTCAGTGAGGAGAGGATCTGCCACCTCCTGGCTGGTCTCTTCTTCCTGTGTAAAAAAAAGGGACATGTTGTAATATATTTCGAAATATAATCACTCACATTTTCATGCTTGAATTTTCTTTTTTGCCGCTAATTTAAACTTGAAAACAGACTCACCCTCTGACCCCTGCAGTTGGCATCCCTGACACCTATTTGTTTGCCCACGACTTTTGATTTTTGCTTCCCAGCTTGTATTTTATTAACCAATATCAAGTCAAGAATCAAACAATAATTAATATTATTCCATAAATAGTTATGAAACTACTATACCTCATCATCGTAGAGGCGCAGATCTGCCTCTCTGTCAGCCAGGCCCTCTTCATCCGACTCTGCAGGGCTGTGGTGATCTGGGGAAGTCCCGCTGGAAGGTAGCGTGGAGGGAAGGTTGGGATTCAGACTTGACATAGATGGCCTGCCTTCCAGTTGATCCCGCAAAAAAGACATCTGGCTGTAATACCACAGCTTGGGTTCCTTTGGTGGTCTTGCTGCTGCTCCAGATCTTAGCTGCTTTTGGTGAGCTTTGTATGCTCTCCTATATGTGCCCCTGAGGTTGGCAAGTTTATCCTTCACCATGTTGGCACTGCATTCTGGCACCCATGTCCTCATGTATGCTGCTAGCTGTTCAAGTGCTGCCGCTCGTACGTCCTTGTTGTGGTAGGTGGGCTGCTTTGAATCCCACAGGATGGGCATTTCCCTAAATTTATCCAGCAAGTGCTGGATAATCTCTTGGGTCTGCAGGAGATCCATTTCAAATTTTAATTGTTGTAATTTTAGTCTAGATTACAAAAAGAAAAAGAAACCAAAAACTCGATTTAAAAAAGGCTCAGCATTTACATTGATAGAATCTGTTGTTAAAAAAGTAGGACCTATATAGAAATACCAACACAGTGTCTCTTGTTTACAAAATGCTGGCCAGCTCTGCCCCATTGGTTGGTTGTAGCTAACATTTTTTTAATACATGCCGCCCCTTTGGTTCCATTGCAGGAAATAATAGAAATATACAACCATACACAATTATTACAAATGACAGCATTCCTCAAGGCACTATTGCATGTGTAGATATCCTGCCCCTCAGCATTGATTACATGAAAGACACTTCCTAATGACCTCTGTCCAACCAACACAGAACAATACTTGGCCTGATCTGAATACACCCTACATAATTGCTAATGAGTTACATCATTTTTGACATCTATATTTTGTGATGTCTACAAAAGCATTTGGGTACGAAAATCACATTCTGGTATCCAAGAGACATAATAGCTTAAGAAAACTGTGCAACCAACAGACCAAACCCCCATCCCATGGCTCTACATTTTTTAGCCCGCTGCTGATCCCATGTTTAAATTTCTTACCTGCCTCTCTCAAAATCCTCGTTTGTTACGCTCGATGAATTAACACGTAACCAACGTAATCACGTCATGCGCCTTTTATCCACTCCGCGTATGTATGAAACGCCGCCCTCGTCACCTTTGCCATGCCCCTAATCAATTGAAAATGTAAATATGGCGTTAACTGTGTAGGTTCTGGAATCGCGTGAATATTCTCCGCGTAACCTACGTCAATACGTTGTTGGCATTCGCGACACTCCGCATATGCAAGAATCCCCGCCCTCATCTCCGCCCCTGACGGGACTTTTCCTCGTTTCCACGCCCCTAATCTCTGTGGGAAGGAAAGATGGCGATGTCACACGAGCAGGCACGGAGCTCTCATGGCGCAAGTGAAGGGACAGAGGCAGGACCGTCCCGATCCAGGCCTAAAAGATATAAAGCCACTAATATGGCGTTTGAAGAAATGGTGGAGTTGGTTTACATCATGAGGAGGAAGGATTATGATGGTGAATGTGGGCCCTACAAAACACCGAACCGTAGAAAGTCACACATAATGGACAAGGTGGCAAGGAGAATGAGGAGAATGTTTGGTGTCACCAGGTCCAAGGAGCAACTCCGGAAGCGTTGGTCCGATTTAAAATTGAGGGAGCCACATCACATGAAGAAGATCCTCAAAATTCTGCGTAAAAGTAAGTCCATATTATTTAAGGGGGGGGGGAAATGTCTGCAATAATGTGTTGACATGTAGTTTTTGACATCTGCCTCCTTGGCCTGCTTGTACTTTTGAACACGTGTAGATACTGTATTGTGTTTATGTAAAATAACAACCTTTACCAAATTTTGTGAAATAGTAAACACGCGTAATATGACATTGTTTCACAGAAATGCGAGGTTAGTCCAGGAACAACACACCTGGACATGGCTGACTGGCCACAAACTTTGTTTGCAAACGTTTTAGAATAGCAAAATCACAGAAATTTACTTGAGTGCATGTGACAGGCAAACAAGATTCATTCTCCAATATGCAAATAAAGCTGATGTTTTAACATCTGGAAATGCAAAGCACCTGTGTCTCAACAATCAAAGGATATTTATTTGGAGGGTCGACGAGAATTAATGTTTTGGGGGGACATCCATGTGTGTCACTTCTTAGCAAAAAAGGGGCAGGATCAGAGCTTGGCCTAGAACTACGCCAAAAATGTAGGATTGCTGAAAGAAGAAACAAACAAAAATCATCAAAAATGTCTCGTCTATGCAATGTGTGCGATTTATGCTATACAATATCAGTGTGCTGATGAGTATACCTTTTGTTTTTGATTATTTCTTATAGGGGAAAGAAGACGCCAGCAATTGGAGGAGGCAGAGAGGGCCATACACCCACAAAATCAAACACCTCCACATGTGGAGGAGGAGGAGGCTGTGGAAGGAAGAGAGGAGGATGTGGAAGGAAGAGAGGAGGATGTGGAAGGAAGAGAGGAGGAAGACTTAACTCTGGATTTAGAATTCGGTGAAGATGAGGCGGAACTGGACGAAGCAGAATTGCGTGATTTTGAAGGGGTAGTGATGGATAAAGAAGGAGTTCTGGAAGAAGATGGAGGAGTCGTGGATGATGAGGGGGAGGTGGTGGAAGAAGGAGGAGTCGTGGAGGATGAGGCTGAGGTGGTGGAAGAAGGAGGAGTCATAGAAGATTGTGAAATTGTGGATGTTGAAATTATCAGGCCATCAGGTCAGTGTCACCCCAACATTAATAGGGCCAAACATATGCAGATAGGCCGGAAACTCTTTACATATTTTGAATGCCAATTTTTTTGTTTTTAGGGGATGAAGATGGTGTAGCACATTTTTCACGTGCAAGTGCTTCAATAATTGTACAGCAAGTAATGGAGTGCAGCACGGAAATGGACAATATGCGGGAAAGGATGGTCGTCATGGAGCAGAATGTTCGAAATGTCATTTCAGAGTGCAGCACGGAAATGGACAACATGCGCCAAAGGATGCTAGTCATCGAACGGAATTACAAAAATATCATTGACATGATGGGCCGTGTCAAAGACTAAAACACAAAAGCCCATCCCCCGCCCACAAAACCATTTTTAATTTTTGTACTTTATAATACGCCAAAATTTCAAAATGCACACACAGTGTGCCAATATGTGCTATCTGCCATCACAGACTATCTATTGTCTGTGCTTTGTGGGTACAAACCCCTCCTCGATCCTCAAGTAGTTGAGAGGAAGAAGGGTTTGCTCCCACAAAACACAGACATTGATCACCCATGATGTCAGATAGCACATTTGGCCATTTGTCTGTGTAACCAATGACATTTGGCGATTTTTTACTGAATGTGTGCATTTAGAAATTTTGGCGTGTTCCAGTGTGAAAGCACACCATCCATGACTGACTGCTGTTCTTTTTTTATATTTTGGTTTGGTGTTGATCTTTTTTTGGTTGAAAATGTTTACAGTTTCAGATCACAAAACGAACAAGAAATATCACCTAAAGAAATAAGTTAACTAATTATTTTAAAAAAATACCACACTTTTTGGTTGTGTTAAAATTTACCAAAAAAAAAAATACACAAAAAAATACAAAGCACAAAAATGTTTTGTAGAAAAACAATACCCAAAAATTTCTAAATGTAAATAAATGTCTTATAAAAAAAATAATTTTTTTAAAAATAAAGCAAAAAAAAATTGAAAAAAACACCCAAAAAAAATAGAAACATAGAAATTATTCTGGGTTACTGAAAACCAAACTAAATAATACCTTTAATTTTGATCAAAAGTAGTAAAAATATATGTTTAGAAGTGTGTATATATATATATATATATATATATATATAGGAGACAAGCCAAAAAATTCTGGCGTATATTTTCAGTGAAATTATTATTACATTGTGTTTCGATCAGTATTCTTGATAATCACTGTCAATAAAGAAAAAATAATAAAGAATTAAAAGCAAATATTTACAACACAAAATTCCAAAAAAATGTATTCATCCAAAAAAGACACATTTTTTGTGTAAAAATTACTAAACTAAAAAAATATAGTTGTGACATCAAAAGCTGAAAAATGAGTGGCTTCTTATTTCTAGACTGAATACCCAGTTTGTAGATGAGTGAATAATGTGCAAATGTGGTTAGTTAATACATCTGAGTAAGTAAATTTGGCACTAGAAGTGCAGTATTTTTGGAGAGAACCTGGAAGACAGAAAAATAGAGAAAAAGCAGTAATGACAAACAACTGTATAAAGTCCAATGGTCTAATTATTTATTAGTTCTGAGAATATTCCTTTCTTTTGGGGGCCGAATTAGAAATAAATATGATCTGGCATAGCAATGGCCCCCCGACCCATGAAGTACTCAACATATTTGTCGCGTACCTCACGAGCAGATTGGGGGGCCAAGCCAGCGCGACCAGTGTCCAGGCCAGGAATGTCCTCTGAGGGTAGTCCTGCCTCAGAGCCCATGGGGGCTAGGTACGTCTGGGAGTGCCTGCGTAGAAAATTGTGCAAAATGCAGCAGGCAAATATAATGGTGTTCAATTTATATTCCGCCAAATGTATCGATGTCAGGAACAGGCGGAACCGGTTGGAGAGGATCCCAAAGGCATTTTCGACTACCCTCCGAGCCCTGGACAACCGAAAATTGAACACCTTCCTCTCTAAGGTGAGGGTCCTCTGGGGAAAAGGCCGCATTAGGTGAGGTCCAAGCCCGAAAGCCTCGTCCGCTAGGAACACAAACGGAAGTCCTTCCACATTATCTTCATCTGGTGGCAATGCCAGACCACCAGTGGAGACGATCATAGAAATCAGTCCGTGAGAACACTCCCCCATCTGACATCCGGCCGTTCTTCCCCACGTCCACATATAGAAACTCATACTGTGCCGACACCACCGCCATCAACACGATACTATGATAACCCTTGTAGTTATAATAGAAGGACCCCGAGTGGGGTGGGGGCACAATGCGGACGTGTTTCCCATCTATTGCTCCACCGCAGTTAGGAAAATCCCACCGCTCGGCAAATTGGGAAGCCACAGACTGCCATTCCTGTGGTGTGGAGGGTAGCTGTGGGGACAAACAAAAAAAGAGATTTAGTACTTTGGCACATAAACATTGCAAACATAATCCTACAAGCATCCTTGTGCAACTTTACATTTTTTAAATAGCATTTTAAAATTATGAAGGGAGAATTTCGGGGCACAAATAGATAGGCCCACTTAATTAATAAGAGATTCCACAGCCCTCTGATGGGGACAAAAACACTTTGAAGGGGGGGTGGGGGGGTGTTTAAACTGTTTTAAGAAAACAAAACAAAAATAATATAAAGTGGCAAGGTGGGGGTTGGCACGAAGATAGCATGCTGGACAGGTTAATATTGGGTAAGATCCAAATATGCAGGTAGGCCAAAATAAAAAGAACATGTAAAAGCTGATATCAACATGCATAGGGAGAAAAGGGAACGTTAGTTAAACACACAGCATATCTGGGAACTTAAAAAAAATGTTAGTTGACAACATTATTAAAGACACATTGTGAGGTTAAAATGAGGGAACTTACCTTAATATACTCCTCGTGCATAACTTTGATGATGGCAGCACACGTGTCTGGTATGATGACCCCAAGCGCCTGCGGAGAGATGCCTGTCGAGAACTTGAGGTCCTGCAGGCTCCTCCCAGTCGCCAGGTACCGCAACGTGGCAATAAGCCTCTGCTCGGCCGTGATGGCTTGGCGCATCACAGTGTCCTGCCTCGTGATATAGGGGGACAGAAGATCCAGCAGACTGTTGAATACGGGGTCCGTCATGCGGAGAAAGTTCCTATAGTCATTAGGATTATTCTCCTGGATTTCCCTAAGCAGAGGCATATGTGAGAACTGGTCACGCTGGCGCAACCAATTCTTGGTCCAGAAACGCCTCCGCCCCCTGTTTCTGGCCAAAGTACTGGAATAATGAACATATCCAGCAGCCATCCCATAAACAGCACCAACTCGCGAAAATTGACGCTGCTGCTCCATCATGGCTTCAAACCGGCCGGCTGGTCAGTCAAGAACACACTCCAACAGAAAGCACAATCAAATCCAGCGGTACCTGCAAAGAACGCACGACACACAGATACGAACGCACAGTACGAAACTGCAAAGCAGAACGAACTGCACGCCTGTACCCGAATGCCAACTACGTACCCACAAGCACACGCACTGAACGAGAAAATACTACCTGCTAAAGCCTGGAGACCGAGAAGCGCGAATCAGCTCTAACCAAACCTTCACTAACACGAGCAAAGCCGTAACTAGCAAAAGCGAAACAGAGGGCGTCGCCATTGACTTTGGCCTTTCCCTTTATAGTGACGTCAAACGTGGATTACGTGCACTCGTTCAGGTCCGCAGGGAAATATGGTCCGCTGGTGTGTACAAGCCAGCGGGCCAAATGAAAAAACAGCCTTGTACGCCGGAAACAGCCCGTCGGACATTTCCAGCGAACATGTTTGGTCGTGAGTACCCGGCCTAAGAAGACACAGGTGTTGTTTTTGACAACTTACGATGTTTCTTTAAAGGAGATATTATGGGCTTGCAGGACTAACTGTGGCATGGACACCCATTGCTTCACACCTAAGTGTTGCAATTCCTGACCTCTCCACCTGGGGCAGTATCAACCAGCGCCCTTGGCACTTTCTAGGGTATTCCTGCCTCTAAGCTGCTCTCCTGTGATTGGTTGAGGGAGATCTGCAGCTTACTACTCGGCTTACTACTCTTCACAGGTACCAGTCCCAAGACAGAGATGCCAGGATTTTTCTATACCCATCCAGCAGACCATGCTCCGTACAAAAATGAAATCCTTTCTGTTCCAGTTCTTTACAATAGTACAGTTTCCTCTTCATGCCATTAGTGACAGGTATTTGCTGGCTACGTTGTTCTGTGGTTTAGCAAGTCAGACACAATTGGTAGTCAATTTCTGCTACACACTTTGCTTTAGACATGTATAAGACATTTCATTATTTAATAAATATCTTCATTACAAAATGCTTTCTGGCACTCTGCAAATTTAAATTAACAATGTACATGATAAAAGGCTTTTATACCCAAAACTGACTAAGTAATTGCCCATTAGCAGCATCATGACTAGCAGTATGGTGTTTGTATTTCCAGAAACAGACTCATTAGCTATTAAGGCTGCTAATATATGGATTTAATTAATGAAAATGGTGTATGAACTGGACACGCATGTTCCTATTGTTTACAGTCTAGGAATCACAGCACATGCACATGTTTTTGTGCAGTTGCCTTGAGATATTCTTCTATTGCTTGCTATCTAATAAATAAACTGGGGGGGCGTGGTCTGGACATGCCCAAGTAGAGACGTGTTTGGATCGAGCTCCCGGCCGTCTCCTCTTTACCCCAGCCTACAAGCTCTTTTTTCCGCACAATGCTCGCTTCTAAGAAGTCCCTTAAGAAGAAGACCAAAAAGACCAACACACAGCCACCTTCGGCTCCCTCCCCGGGCGAAATTCAGAGATTTTTCCAACTGATGCAGTCGGGCTCTCCTGAATTCAAGATGGCGTCGGCTCATGCCTCCCAGTCCTCGAGCCTCGTGGCAGACATCCGACCAGCTTCCCCGGAAGGCTTGCTGAGCCCTGAGATCCTTCCTAGCATCCCCCGGACCCTGCTACCTGACAGTCAAC
The DNA here is from genome assembly GCF_905171775.1 of Rana temporaria. Classification (NCBI taxonomy): domain Eukaryota; kingdom Metazoa; phylum Chordata; class Amphibia; order Anura; family Ranidae; genus Rana; species Rana temporaria. Next base: position 56,583,258 of record NC_053500.1, on the reverse strand, counting down.
AACCTCCACACCTACCTCTGTTATACAGGGCGGATGAGGAACTGAAAGCCATCCTGCAGGCGCTCCCAACAAAGTCTGATATAGAGACTCTGGTGGGGAAAGTGGAAGCGGCCCATAGGAAAGAACTGGGGATCGTCAAGAAGGACATTGCCTCCCTATCCTCCAGATTATCGGCGGGTGAATCCTCTCTATCGGCCCTAGACCAGAGAGTGTCAGAGCTGGAATCCTCACAGAGAGCTCAGGCCGAGGCTTCAGTGTCCTTACAGCTGCGCATGGAGGAAATGGAGGACCGGAGCCGTAGAAACAATCTGCGGCTCCGGGGACTACCGGAGGCCACAGAACCGCCAGACTTGCTGGCTACGGTCACGGACATTCTCAAACGAGTAGCGGGGGAGCAAATACAGGGCCACCTGGAGTTTGACCGTGTGCATCGGGCGTTAGGCCCGAGGTCGGAGGACCCCGCCAGACCGCGTGATGTAATCTGCCGCCTGCACCACTATACCCACAAAGAGATCATTGCCCGCAAAGCATGGGAGCGGCAGGACCTGGAACTAGACGGAGCACCGCTGAAGATATTGCCAGACATCTCGCGAGCGACCCTGCAGCGCCGTGCTATGTTGAAACCCCTGTTGGACTTGGCCAGGAGACATAATGCCACATACCGCTGGGGCTTCCCCCTCGCGGTCACTTTCCGTAAGGAACAGCGCTCCTTCACACTACGCGCTCCGGAGGCTCTGCCAGCGCTCTTTAGGTTCCTGGAGGCGGAACCGCTCGAGATCCCCGACTGGCTGGGCTCCCTGCCAAGACCCATGGGCAGGATGACCACTGCATCGTCTTCTGGAGGGCCCTCCTTTAGGCCACAAAGGAGCCGGCGAAGACCGAGAACAGCGTCCCCGGAGAACGCTCGAGAAATGTGAGTGATCCCAGCACTGCGTGAGCCTCCTGAAACCTCCGGTACCCCCCCCCCAGATCCATGCACTTTGAAGTTGCTCTGAGCGCATTCACCCGGCTTCTGTGATGTGCCTCGCCCCCCTTCCATACTCCCGAACTTGTTGTGCATCCGCCGATCCGGTGTCCCCCGTCCACCCCTCTGCCCCCCCCTTCTGGCTGTCCGAGGCCGCCCGCTGTTTGCGCCCGCGGCTGCCCCCGCCGGTAGGCCCCCACCGCTTCGCGGAGAGTTGGCCGTTTGCCCGTTCAGGCTTGGATAGCCCTACCCCGCCGCCCCAGCACACCTCCTGGACGCTACCCCTTACATGTATCGGGACGCACCAGAAACACAGCGGAAGAGGAAGACTACACGGGTGAGAACTGAATCTCACGGTAGATGACTGCACTCTCCATTGCATTACACTGTGGGGTTCTCCACTGTTCCTCCCCTCTGTCCCCCTTGTCAGTATTTCCTGAAGTCAGCATATCCATCCTTGAGGGAGACGGGGGGGCGCTGATGGGTGTGGGGGTTGGGTGGAGGGGGGGGGGTTTGTTTGTTGTTGTTTTTTTTTTGTTTTTTTTGTTTTTTTTAGTCTTATTTTTATACCCCGGGGCGGGGGGGAGGAGTTGGCGGTATTTAGCCTTTAGTGTCGGCGGGAAGAGACGTCCTTTCGGACCCAGGCGAGGGAGTTGGTCCCGGGGCGCGGTTTAACGTTAGCTGGGACATGTCCATCCCGGGAGAATGGTGAGTTGGATCCTATGGGAGGGAGAGGAAGTAGGCGCTCACTGGGCGCTGGAGGGTTACGCTCTACTTGGGATACAGTGCTCCTTGTTCTGTTTGATGTAGCAATGGGTATTATCGTTATTTGAATTAATCCATGCTGTGTTTATGATTATGCTGAATATATGTTATGCTTCTGTTTTGCACTTTCACCCTGGCTGGGGTGGAGGGGGAGGCCGGGACCTCCTCTTTCCGGTTACTGTTTAACCTCTACCCCAATTAGGCCGACGCACACCTCTGGAATTCCGGTGGTGTGACGTCAATTCAAGTTAGTTCTTGTAAACTTAGTTCAACAGGTCTACTGACCTGTCCTCTTTATCTTTCTCCTCTCGATTCCCCCCTTTTCTTTTTTTTTCTTTTCTTCTTCTTCTTCCTCTCTTCCTCACCTGCTCCTGGGTAGTTTCTTCTACCCCTACTCCTCATTCTCTACCCCCACCCCTCCCCTTCCCCCCTCCTTTTTGTCTTGTCCTGTCGGAACAGCGTGATGGACGCGGTTAAAATAGTCTCGCTGAATGCGAGGGGCCTCAATCAGCCAGAGAAGAGGCGTATGCTTCTAGGCGACCTCAGGAGGTCGCGGGCGGATGTCGCCTTTGTGCAGGAGACCCACTTCAAAGACAGCAGTCTGCCTCTCCTTAAAAGCAGACACTTCCCGTTGACCTACCACTCCACCAACCCTGTGGCCAAGTCCAAGGGAGTGTCCATCCTGGTCTCCAATAGGGTCCCTTGGAGGTGTCAGGCGGAGATTAGAGATCCTGGTGGTCGATTTTTGTTCATCAAGGGCCTGATCGGGGTGGTGCAACTTACGATGGCAACTCTGTACGCCCCTAATGAACACCAGGACACGTTTATTAAGGCCACCCTAGACAGGCTGACAGAGTTTGCCGAGGGCCAGTTAATCCTAGGAGGGGACTTCAATGTCCCCTTGATTCCCACGTCCGACACATCATCTGGCCACTCCTCCGTTCCCCCGAGCCACAGGAAGCGCATAGCCAATGCGTTACACAAAGCGCAACTAGTAGACGTGTGGCGTTTGCAGCACTCGGGCGAGCGTGACTTCACGTTCTACTCGTCTCCACACAAATTGTATACCAGGATTGACTTCTTCCTGGTCCCCCACGGCCAGTTGCATTCAGTGGTGAACACCTCAATCGACCACATCACTTGGTCCGACCATGCGCCGATCTCCCTCACTTATTCACTCACAGGAGGCGCCTCGCCACGCTCCCGCTTTTGGCGGCTGAACGAGAGCCTTCTTCAGATTCCAGAGGTTCTAGCAGAGGTAACCAGAGAACTAACTTGTTACTTCCAGGAAAATGACACCCAGGATTGTGAGCCTGGCTCACTGTGGGAAGCACACAAAATGGTCATCCGCGGGGTGCTTATTAAGCACGGAGCGCGCATAAAGAGAGAGAGAACTGAGCAGCTGGTCAAGCTGCTTGACAAGCTAGCCTCTTTGGAGGCCCGACATAAACACGCCCCGGCGCAGGCCCTGGAGGCTGAGCTGGGGTTACTCCGCGGGCAGATCACAGATCTTCTGCACTACAGGGCCAAGGCAGACCTACAGAGATCCCACAAACTCACGTACGAGTCAGGGGACAAGTGTGGGAAGACGTTGGCTAGAGCGGTGAGGGAACAGAAACAAGCGTCTTATATCCCGCAGATTCAGTGCGCAAATGGTCAGATAGCCACACTGCCGGAGCAGATATCGCAAGGGTTCCGCGACTTTTATTCTTCTCTCTACAACTTACCAAGCAGTTTACCTTCGCAGGCCACTGTGGAGGAGTACATTACTTCTTCGCAGGTCCCCTCCCTTCCAGCGGATATACGGGAGGAGCTAGACGCACCAATCTCGCTTGAAGAGATTCAGAGCGCGGTGGGGACCATGAAACCGGGCAAAGCCCCAGGCCCAGACGGGTACACCACTCAGTACTACAAGACCCTTCTCCCCCTGATTGGCCCACGCATGGCGGCCTTCTTTAACGCGGTGGGCTCAGATGCCGCCTTCCCTGGGGACACGCTGCGAGCCCACATCTCCCTGATCCACAAAGAGGGCAAAGACCCGTCGTCCTGTGGGAGTTACAGGCCCATTTCCCTCCTCAATGTGGACTTAAAAATCTTTTCGAAAATCCTAGCCTCCCGTCTGGCACAACACCTCCAGTCGCTGGTACACCTGGACCAAGTAGGTTTCATTCCTACAAGAGAGGCTAGGGACAACACCATTAAGGTGTTGAACCTTCTCCATGTGGCGTCCTCGGGAGGTACTCCCTGTGTCTTCCTCAGTACAGACGCCGAGAAGGCTTTCGACAGGGTGAATTGGGCCTACATGTTCTCAGTACTTCGCCACATAGGGCTGGGAGAGAAGATGATCACCTGGATCAAAAAGATTTACTCTAACCCGACAGCACAAGTTAAGGCGAATGGCCTGCTTTCATCTCCGTTCCCGATTGGAAATGGAACACGACAAGGGTGTCCTCTCTCCCCCCTCCTCTTTGCCTTGTCACTCGAGCCGTTCCTTTGCAAAATCAGGCTGAATCCGGACATATGTGGGCTGCCAGTGGGGGACTCCCAATGCAAAATCTCAGCGTACGCGGACGATCTCCTCTTTTCGCTGACGAATCCCTTGATCTCCCTGCCAAACCTTCTTAAGGAATTCGAGGTCTACGGGGCCCTTTCGAACCTAAAGATCAACTTCGCAAAATCTGAAGCTATGGGAGTGGCTATGCCCCCCCAAGCTTTGCGTTCCCTGCAATCTAGCTTGCGGTTCAAGTGGACGGAATCGGCGTTATCCTACCTCGGAACGTACATACCAAAAGACATCACACGTATGTTTGCACTTAACTTTCCGCCTGTCCTCGCGAAGGCTCGCTCTCTGCTGGAGAGGTGGCGCAAGGGCCTACATTCATGGTTCGGTAGGGGAAGCCTAATAAAGATGTGTATCTTACCCAAGTTCCTTTACCTATTCCAAGCCCTCCCTATAAACATCCCACTCTCTTACTTCAAACAGGTTCACGCGCTCTTCACTCGCTTTGTCTGGGCAAACAAAAAGCCCCGCTTACGGCGAGAGTTGCTCTCGCTCCCCAAACAAAACGGTGGCCTGGCCCTACCTGATATCCGACAATACTACCAAGCCACCCATTTAGGCCGGATTCTAGACTGGAGACGTAACAAGACGACTAAATTGTGGGTGCACCTTGAGCAGTCACAGTCATCGGTTCCCCTGGGGAGTGCGCTTTGGTGCCAGGACGGCCTACATTCAAGACTGAAGTCGCACCCAACGATAGGGGCCACCTTGAACCATGGCAATAGGGCGGCCATGAGACCATCCCTTACGTCGGGCTCCTCACCACTCTATCCGATTCTGGGTAATCCCAACTTCACGCCGGGACTGTGTTCCGCGGAATTTGCCACTTTGAGAGAGGAGGGCATCGTATGTGCCTCCAGTTTTGTATTGAGGAATAGATGGCCAACTATTGTGGAACTGACAGAGGAGTCAGGGACCTATCGGCTCCCCTTCTGGAGCGCAGTGAAAATACACCACTTTTTACACTCTATCCCCGACCCCCAGGCTTACACGCGTCAATTGACGACGTTTGAAGAACTCTGTTCTGAATCTGGCCCGGTATCGCGGACTCTCTCTACAATGTACTCTTTACTGAACACTCCGCCCACGCAGCCTCACCTACCCTTCCTGGAGAAGTGGGAGAGAGACCTGAACCGAAGCTTTTCGGCGGCACAACAGCAGCACATCATTAGCTGCTCACTTAAAACGTCAATCTGCGCCAAAATTCAGGAGACAAATTATAAAGTCCTGACAAGGTGGTACCTCACGCCGGCCAAACTCCGTAGATGTTTCCCGTCCGCCTCGGATTGCTGCTGGAGGTGCGGGAGTGAGGTGGGCTCGCTTCTGCATGTCTTCTGGTCGTGCCCAAAGCTGAGGGGCTTCTGGGAGGAGGTGCGCCGCATATCTCAATCCTTCACGGAATACGAAATCCCAGACGATGCGGCGTTCTTTCTGCTTCACCTCTCGACGATTTTCTTCAAATCATACAAGAAATCGCTGCTACGTCACCTACTAAACGCTGCCAAGGCCTGTGTCCCTCTGTTCTGGAAACAGCAGGCTCCACCGACCGTCTCTGGTTGGTTGAGAAAAGTGGAGGAGATTAAAAAAATGGAAGATCTGGTCCTCACTGCGCGACATGAGCACGAGAAATACTCTGAGACCTGGACCATCTGGAACGTATTTATTTTCTCTGATGAAGGGATGGCCCTGATGCGACAGTGACTCGGCGGGGGTTTCCCGCCTGATATTGGCGTTCTTCCCGGCGCCGGCGCCCTCTCTCTGGTCCGACACCCCCCCCCTCCCTTGTGTGCCTACCCCCCCCTCTCCCTGTCCCTTGCTTTCTCTTTCCTTTCCCTCTCTTTCCCTGTCTTCTTTTTTTTTTTTTTTTCTTCTTCTTCTTCTCTTTGCTCTCTTACCTCTCTTCTCTTCCTTCCTCTTCTTCTTCCTACCTACACCTTACTCGCTCTGAGACTCTACGAGGAAAAATGAAAAGGAAGTGGAGAGGTCCTATATTTTCAGTCGTCCTTTTCAAGATGATAACCTTCACCCTAGCTGTTATGGTACGATCGCGCATAGATCCACGTTTGTACACTGTTTTACCGACACACTTGTAACTTGATTTATGTGACTGTAATGACTGTGATGTGGAGACCTCTCTCCTTGGTGTTATTCAATAAAATTTATATTTGAAAAAAATAAAAAAATAAACTGGTTTTGTAATGCATTTTGGAGTCTCAGTGATTTTTTTAATGATTATGTTGTAGGGAACTTCACACCTTAAAGCTGTTTAGGTATTGGAATGTTTTCCACCTTGGACCAATGTAATCCTGTACAGTATATACCAGTGATGGCCAACCTTGGCACACCAGGTGTTTTCGAACTACATTTACCATGATGCTCAACTACACTGCAGAGTGCATGAGCATCATGGGAAATGTAGTTCCAAAACATCTGGGGTGCCAAGGTTCGCCATCACTGGTATATACCATACCTGGCTGATGCCCCATGCAAGCTGGAAATCACTGGAGCATGTAGCCTGTAGGGACACTACTGAGGGAAGGCATGGCACACACAGCAGTTGAATTGCAGAACTTTTATTATCAATATGTAGCAAAGTCTCCTCGAGGCCTAATGCTGACCTTCAGAGTTAGGTGCAGCTGACATCCTTCTGTGTAGAGTGGGTTGCAGGGCATGGTGGGTGTAATGCAAGATGAAAGGGTTGGCGCCAGACACTTTTAGAATGCGAAAAGAGATTTATTGTCTCTTAAACAGAACTGTGGGAGAGAGGGTTAGGGCCAGGACACCCTTAGTTAGATGCAATGTTAATTGGCAGACTCAGACTTCTATAGGTAGACAGCTATACAGATGAAGGCCTCCAGCTGGACACCACTTCTGTATAGGTAGGAACGCTGGGCCAAATCCTCAAAAGGGATACGCAGGCGGAACTGCTGTTCAGCCTGCGTATCCCTGTGCCTATCTTTGGAACTGATCCTCAGAAGCAGTTTTCCAAAGATAGGCAGAAGATCTGACATCTGTAAAACACTTACACTGTCAGATCTTAGGATGCAGTACCGCATCCGCCGCTGGGGGCATTTCGCATTGAAATGCCGCTTTGCGTATGCAAATGAGGACTTACGGAGATCCACAAAGCTTTTCAGCTTTGTTTTTTCTGCGTAAGTTTACGTTTGCATAAGTAAAATTAGGGCTGCTTTTACAAGGTGTAAACTGTTTACACCTTGTAAAAACAGACCTTTTTTTCGATCGCCGCGATTTTTTTTAAATTTTGAATTTTATTTTTCGGCGCGTAACTTTTTTTTTACCCGACGCAACTTTATTGTCCCGTCGCAATCCACAAAGCCCGGCGTAACGTAATTTCACGCGCTGCCCGTCGAGAAAATGACGTCACGAGCATGCGCAGTATGGCCGGCGCGGGAGCGCGCCTCATTTAAATTGTCATCGCCCCCTGGATAACAGGACCGCCTTGCGCCGGGAGAATTTAGGTTACACTGCGTGAAATTTCTAGGTAAGTGCTTTGTGGATCGGGCACTTCACGTAGAAATTTCCCGCCAGTGTAACTTAAATGGGAAAAATTAAGTTAGGCTACGATTTTGAGGATTTGGCCCGCTGTCTCCTATGGCAACAATCTTGTAGCTGTCACTAACGACATTGGTATTCAACTATTTGTTACACAAACAGTTCTCAGCTTTCCCCTCACTCTCTTACTGTGTTTCTTTACTCAACAAGCTGCCAGTCTCTCACTAGACTTCAGATCCACTAGCCACCAGATCCCCTGAGCTCTTAGCAGCCTAATGCTCTGCCTACCCTCCTCCACAGCACCCTTGGGAGGAAGTTACGATATGTAATGTAACTTCCTCCCAGGGCTCTCTGTGTTAATAGCGCAGAGAAGAGAAGCCCCCAGGTATGGCAGCAGAGGGTTCTTTGCATTCTCACTGACAACTCTAAAGAGGGCATTTAGGTGGTTTCCTTGCTGCTTGATAATTTTGAAAAGATATATAAATTATATACGGGATTATTTCCTTGTGAGTCATACTTTGATCGCTAATAAATCTTACCTGTTGTCCTGGAATTGATAGGGTTAAATCTTGAGAGCTTTGGTGTTGGTGTAATGAAAATACCGGCTTTTGTAGTCTTCTGGGTGAGTAAGGCCCCTTTCACACGGCCAGACCGTTCAGGTCCGCCTGTCAGTCTTGCAATCCTATGGAGCGTCGGATGTCAGTGGAGACATGTGCGCTAACATCCGACCCGATCCGATCCGCCAAAATTCAGATGGATGGCGATACGTCCCCATCCATCCATGGCGGATCAGATCGGGCGAGATCTGATGAAAACGGACATGCTGTCCATTTTCATCAGATCTCTCCATAGGAATCAGCGGCGCTGCACAAGTGAACAGAGAGGGGCTTGTCATCCACCGCTGAGATTGTGAAAGGAGCCTAAAGCTGGAACTTCTACATTTTTTGCTCATGATTTTTGCAACCTGCTGATTTGTCTTAGGTTTTTCTCTAAAGGGACATCTTTATGCCAGTTAATCCTGTTTTTTTTTTGTTTTGTTTTTTAGCAAAATGTATTGTAATTAAACATACATAGGTTTAAAGATCTTTCAGTCTGTGTGTTGACATATTTTGGGGTCATTTTTGGCCTGATTGAGTCCTAATTCTTTGACTATGAAACTGGTTTGTGAATGTCCAATGACCACCGTCAAATTGAACATTAGTTGGGCAGGTCCCCATCCCCGATGTTCCTCTTGGGATAAGTGGCACCGACAGCCAAGAACGTTACCTGTGTGGTCAGATCAGCATTGTATGTCAAATAATCCACAAATATGGATTTAGCCCAACCCTATCTGCTGGCCCGAAGTGATGTCATTGAGGGGTATTTTATCAGGTGAATATGAGCAACTCCACCACTGAAAGTGCCTTTTATTTGTTCTAACATCAGTTTGAGATGTTTTAGTTATCATTCAGAATTCATTGACAGGTGCACTTGACCTCCTCCTGACCTGCATTTACCTGTACTTCATGCACATTTTGCATTCCAATGGACTTGCATAGGTATGGAAAACCTACTTGAAGCAAGCAAAAGCCTCTCAACACAGGAGCTTAGGGTCCATTCATGCCAGCCGCTGCGTTGGTGGAACATTCGCAATGGGCACCTGGCTGTGAAGCCGCAAGCTGTCACAGCCCAGTGCCCATAGTAGAGATCCCGGCGCCACCCAGGGAGGACACAAGAAGAACACAGCTGCCGTGAATACATTGCTGGACCGTGGGACAGGTCACATGATCAAGAGCCGCCGTGATTGGCTCTTTACCCTGAGAAATGCCCTCACGGGAGGGCGTCCACGGCCTATCTTTAGGCAGGCGTAGCGTATCTAAGATACACTACGCCGCTGTAACTTACTTTTTCTTCTTGTGAATTCTCAAAGAATCCGCCCGGTAAGTTACGGCGGCGTAGTGTATCTATTGCGGCTTAAGGGCGCGCAATTTCAAATGGGAGTGATGGGGGCGTGTTCTATGCAAATACGTTGTGACCCGGCGTAAACAACGTTTTTTTTTAAGGGCGCATGCATCCCAGGGTGCATTGCGACAAAGTACGCAGCAAGGACGTCCTGGTTTCGACGTGAAAGTAAATGACGTCACATTCCTATTCACGAACGACTTACGCAAACGACGCAAAAAAAATTAAATTAGACGCGGGAACGACGGCCATACTTAACATTGAGTACGCCACCATATAGCAGCTTTAACTATACGCCGAAAAAAGTCGAATGGAAACGACGTAAAAAAATGCGAGGTCCATGGGATCATATAAGGAGAGTATTACGCCTCATTTATTAAATGCGGCAAAATTATTAATACCTAGATTATGGAAACAGGATAAAAGACCAACTATTCTTGAAGGGAAGAGAGAAGTGAATTTAATTATGGAGGCAGAAAGATGGATTTTTAGGGTTAAAGATAGAAAGGAAAAGTTTAGAGAAATATGGTCAGAATGGGAAAAACTCTAGCTAGAGATTGAATAATTTAAGGAGCTGTAGGAAAACGTGAGTGGATAGCCTGTGGGGGGGGGGGGGGGTGGAGACTAACTTGTTTGTCCTTTTTATTTTATTTTTTATTTTTAGCTCTTAATAAGAACTCCTGTGCGGCACTGGGGGGGCACAGAGGGTGGGAGGATGGGGATATATTACATAATAAGGTGTGTGTTTTTTTTTTTTTCTTCTCTTCCGGGGTTTGTGTGTGGAATAGGGAAGGGAGGAAGGGTGGGATATAAAAGGTGTGGGGGGGGGGGGGTAAGTCATTAGTGGTTTTATGGCCTTTTGGAGGCCTCAGATTTCAAACACTTGGTAAAAGTGTTTTTTAGGGGATGGGTTAACAAGGAATAATAAGGAATAAGGAGCGATAAGTTATAGAATGGCTTTTTAGAAGCCTCATATCTAAGGAGTCACAATTTTTTTATTTTTTTTTGGTGTTTGGAGGGGGGGGGGCGGGAGAGCCGCTGGGAATAAGTGAGGGTGGGGGGGGATAATTTTTCTCCCTTTTTTTTTTTCCTTTATTTCCCCGGGGGGGGGGGGGGGGGTACGGGATATAAATAAGGATGTTTATTGTATAATGGTGTGATATAATGTAACATATTGTTAAATGGAAATGTTGAAAAATGTATAAGAATTTTGATAAAAAAAAATAAAAAAAAATGCGACAGCCGCTCGTACGTTCGTGGGTCGTCGGAAATAGCTAATTTGCATACTCGACGCGGAAACGCCACCTAGCAGACGCCGACAAATTGCATTTAAGATCCAACGGCATACTAAGGTGTACACCTGTCGTATCCAACCCAGATGCCGTCGTATCTTGTTTTGTGGATACAAAACAAAGATACGACGCGGGAAATTTAAAATTACGCCGGCGTATCAATAGATACGCCGGCGTAATCCTTTTGTGGATCTGCCCCTGTTTATGTGCTTGCTGCATGCTCCCAGCACAAAAAACAGGCTATAGATCAGTAGCTGTGGCAGTGTTCGCATTAATTGGCGATTCCTCCTGCCCCCAGCATTCCAAGATTTTTAAAGGGACACCAGGGTGGGCAGAAAGGGTTTAAACAATCATATTCTTGCACTGCATTTGGACATGAATTTTACCTGCAATGTCTCTGGTGATATCCTCTATCCTTGGAGAAAGGATTTCCTTAGGCTGCACTCACACCTGAGTGACATAGGAGTGTCAAATGTTTTGTGCATTTTTGCAGCAACATGTGGGGCAGCCTGGCTACACTACGCTCCAAAAGACAAAGCCTTAGTAGCTCCTGTACCTTTTTGGAGCTGAATTTGGCACATTTTTGGGCTATGCGTTTTTTTGCCAATTTTTTGCATTTTATGACACACAACACTTTTGCGCATGTTTCCGCTACACTCAGGTGTGAATTTGTCCTCAATGAAATGCATACCTCAATACAGGCTATAGCAGCTGCACAAAAAATAACCAAGCAAAGCAACGTCTGCAACAATAAAATCAGCTTTGTTCTTGGGGTGAAAGGACTAGGTTATTCTTGAAAACAATAAAGAACTCTTTAAATTCAATTTCTCCAACCCCTGATCCTGATTTCAAAAATGACATTTTGCAAAGCAGGTTTGCTGTAGCCTTTGTATACAAAAAAAAGACAAATGATATGGCATACTGACGTCTTAACATTTAAATGTATGTATGAAAGAAGACAACAACATATCCACAAGTCAGTTAGAGAAGTCAGAGGTTTTTGCACTCGCTTATACCTAGGATTTAAATATCACGGCCCAGATTCACGTAGATCAGCGCATCTTTGTGCCGGCGTAGCGCATCTCATATGCGCTATGCCGACGTAACTCTGAGAGGCAAGAGCAGTATTCACAAAGCACTCACTCCCAAACTTGCGCCGGCGTAACCTAAATTGTCCGGCGTAAGCCCGCCTAATTCAAAGTAGGTTGAAGGAGGGCGTGATACATGTAAATGAACCGTGACCCCATGCAAATGAATTCCTGAACGAACGGCGCAGAATCACGTCGCATATACTCCCTAAGATACGACGGCTCAATGCCTAAGACGTGAACGTAACCTACGCCCAGCCCCATTCACGTGCGACTTACGTAAACAACGTAAAATACGACGGCTGCTCCATCGCTGTTCCGTCGTCCATGCCCTAACATGACTTACCCCTGCTTTAGGTGGAATAGCTTTACGCCGGACGTACGCCTTACGTAAACGGCGTAGATTACAGCCACGGGCACAAGTACGTTCGTGAATCGGCGTATCTAGGTCATTTACATATTCGATGCGTAAATCAATAGAAATGCCCCTTGCGGCCAGCGTAAATATGCGCCCAAGATACGACGGCGTAGGAGACTTACGTCGGTTGTATGAAGCCAAAATTCAGGCGTATCTTGTTTGCTGAATAAGGCGCATAGATACAACGGCGCATCTGTGGACTTACGTGGCGTATCAGAAGATACGTCGGAGTCCTTTCTGAATCCGAGCCTTCTTCTTTAGTCTAGGCTTGCTTTGATGATTTTGGTTTTAAACAAGTTTTCAGCCAGCAGATGGCGATGGTAACTTGTTTGTTATGCACATCCCATATTACACTCATTTCTGCAGTCTGTATTGCACTTTGTTGGTCTCATTGTTCTTTTTACTCAAGGATAGAGGAAAAACAATATTATCAGCTTAGGTGGCCCAATCCCAGTAGATTCAGACAACGCCTGAATGCGATAAATGCTTCCTCTTAATAATTAATACTGCACAGCGATTTTTATCATTTTTTCACATTTCCATGGCTGAACACCAAGCCTTCCCATTCCTATAAAGAAAAGTAAAGGGAGCGATGACCACATGTGTGCTGCTAGCCCATCCCAGACTGTTGGTTCATGGACAGGTTATCTGTCTGTCCTAATAGTTGTTTATGGGCATGCTAATGTGACCTGAAAAAAAAAAAAAAAAAACATTTTCTATTTGAAGTGTTCTGATTTAAGGCTCATGCACAAAGTTTGCATTGCAAAAATACTCTAACATAAAAAATGTGCAATGCCTGGGAAATGGCATGTACAGCTAGCCATAGAATTGAATGGTTGTATATAGCCATACTTGGGTGGTATTGGGGAGAATATACTCATGTGGTAGGTGCTTTTCCAATGAGTTGCACCAGTCAAAACTGCATTTAAGAGCATGGCAGCCCACTATTATTTAAATAAAATAGAAAGTTCACACTGCTGCTCTTTTTACCAGTCCCTCTGACTGTGTTGCCCAGCTCTACTGGTTCACTTGGCTCCCTTAGCCTTTATATGCAGTGCCCTGCTGCACGGACCAATCCTGGCCTCTGGATATCTTGTGATACCCCGATAAGAGCCCACCTGTCTCCTGGAATAAGACCTCTTGTCTCCTGGCTGGGGCTCCTCTTACCCCTAGGTGAGACCTCCTGTTTCTTGGCTCCAGGTTGGGACACCTCCAGCCCCTGGGTGACACCTCCTGTCTCTTGGCTCCTGGTTGGGGCACCTCTGACCCCTGGGTGAGACCTTCTGTCTCTTGGCTTCTGGTTGGGGCACCTCTGACCCCTGGATGAGACCTTCTGTCTCCCACACTGGTAGCTGTCTCCAAACTAGGATCTCTGAGCTAGCCTATGGCCTCGTACAGACGACCGGATCTATCCGTTGGGATTGATCCGCGGATCAGTTCCAGCAGATAGATCCGGTCGTGTGTACGTCCGAGCGGACATTTCCCGGCGGATAAAAATCCAGCCGACGGATTCCCAGCGGATAAAAATTTCTTAGCATGCTAAGAAATCTATCCGCTGGAATCCAGTCCAGCGGACTGATCCGGTCGTCTGTACAGACTCACCGGATCAGTCCATCCGCTCCCCACCCTCGCATGCGTCGTAATAATTCGACGCATGCGTGGAAGTATTTACCTTCCAGCGTCGCGCACGTCTCCGCGTCATCGTCGCGGCGACGGCGCGACACGTCACCGCGGATGTATTCCACGCGGATTTCGATCTGATGGTGTGTACAGCCATCAGATCCAAATCCGCCAGAGGATTTATCCTTGCACTAACCCTTAATGCGAATCCTGCGTCATTTTCTCCTTTGTTTTCATAGTGACAAGGTCCTGCTCTGTCACACTACTTTTTTAAGCAGTGTTAATTTTGACGTCAAATTTCTATTTAGTTTTAGTCATAGTCTTTTGACTAAAAAGCCATTTGGGTTTTAGTCCTATTTTAGTTATCTAAACTGTTTTAGTTTTAGTATTTTTTTGGTCAACGAAAATCACCAGTACATTTTAGTCAACTAAAATGTAATGGGTTTATTTAAATTGTAATGCATTATCTAAGCATTTGTCTAGAATCTCCAAACTCATTATACAGTATACAGTAAAAATTATGTTATTATTTATGGTATTAAGGTTTGAACATGCACATATTTTCGTCTACGAAATTAACACTGCTTTTAAGTTTTGTAAATATCAAATTAGAGACAGCAATTTAATCAAGCTATTGCACAACCTCCTTCTCTCAGATTTGCTCACTGACACTTACAAGTAGCGTTGTCAGTCTTAATTTTCCCTAATGGCCAGCCCAGCCATACTTGTTCCATAAAAACATTAATAGCAGCAGGTGTGTGTCACTTCTAGAAGTGATGCCGCTAGGCAGGATGTACACACTCACTGGCTGCCCTTTTGTTTGACTATGCAGGGGGGGGGACTGCATTCACATGATGGAGAGCCATAATACATAAAAAAGTAAAATAAAGTAATTTTTAGCTTTAAAGTGGATGTAAATCTGATTCATGAAATTTGAGCTGGGCACATATATCTGCAGTATTTTGTTATCTCTCCTCAATGAGCTAAGTCCTGTAGCTCTCTCCTGAATTGTTCCTCTTATCAGCCTGATAACTCCTGACACAATCTTGAACACTTTAGAGTTAGACAAAAGCAGTCTGAATCTTCAGTCTGGGAAGGTTGCTAAAATGGATTAGCAAGGAGCAGGTCCTATTACAAAACACCTCTGAGAGTCTCTGCCTATGATGAGTGCCTTTCCTCCAATCAGCAATGTTAGCTATCTTGGCTGTATGCCCAGACATCACACTTTGTGTTAACCAGGAAGAGAAAATCTCCTAACACGATCTCAACTTTCTAAACAGTATATATATGTGAAGAAAGCAGATATACATGTAAAACGTATGTAGAAAGATTTGGTTCATCCCTGTGTATCATCTGAGGCTGTTCACTTCACTGGGTGTATGGAAAGTTTACATCCATTTTAATGGTTTATTAAGGTTGTTGGTAGGGATGAGCCGAACACCCCCCTGTTCGGTTCGCACCAGAACCTTCGAACGGACCAAACGTTCGCGCGAACATTTAGAACCCCATTGACATCTATGGGACTCAAACGTTCGAATCCAAAAGTGCTCATTTTAAAGCCTAATATGCAAGTTATTGTCGTAAAACGTCTTTGAGAACCCGGGTCTTGCCCCAGGGAACATGTATCAATGGAAAAAAAGTTTTAAAAACTGTATTTTTTTCAGGAGCAGTGATTTTAACCACTTTCCCACCGGACCATTTGTCAGCCTTAAGACCAGAGGTGTTTTTACAATTTTCCACTGCGCTGCTTTAACTGGTAATTGCGCGGCCATACAATGTTGTACCCAAACAAAATTTGCGTCCTTTTTTTCCCACAAATAGAGCTTTCTTTTGATGGTATTTGATTGCCTCTGCGATTTTTAATGTTTGCGATATAAACGGAAAAAGAGCGAAAATTTTGAGAAAAAATGATATTTTCTACTTTTTGTTATAAGAAAAATCGAACAAACTCAATTTTAGTCATACATTTTGGCCAAAATGTATTCAGCCACATGTCTTTAGTAAAAAAAATGCCAATAAGCGTATATTTATTGGTTTGCGCAAAAGTTATAGCATCTACAAACTAGGGTACATTTTCTGGAATTTACACAGCTTTTATTTTATGACTGCCTATCTCAATTCTTGAGGTGCTAAAATAGCAGGGAAGTACAAAACCCCCCCAAATGACCCCATTTTGGAAAGTAGACACCCCAAGGAACCTGCTGAAAGGCATGTTGAGTCCATTGAATATTTTTTTTTTTTGTAACAAGTGATTGAATAATGACAAAAAAAAAAGAAATTACAAAAAGTTGTCACTAAATGATATATTGCTCACACATGCCATAGTTATATGTGGAATTGCACCCCAAAATACATTCTCCTGCTTCTCCTGAGTACGGGGATACCACATGTGTGAGACTTTTTGGGAGCCCAACCACGTACGGGGCCCCGAAAATCAAGCACCGCCTTCAGGATTTCTAAGGGCGCAAATTTTTGATTTCACTTCTCACTACCTAAGACAGTTTTGAAGGCCATAAAATGCCCAAATAGCACAAAATCCCCCCAAATGACCCCATTTTGGAAAGTAGACACCCCAAGGAATCTTCTGAGGGGCATATTGAGCCCACTGAATATTTTTTTTTTTTGTACCAAGTGATTGAATAATGACAAAAAAAAAAAAAGAAAAAAGAAATTACAAAAAGTTGTAACTAAATGATATATTGCTCATACATGCCATGGTTATATGTGGAATTGCACCCCAAAATACATTCTGCTGCTTCTCCTGAGTACGGGGATACCACATGTGTGGGACTTTTTGCGAGTCTAGCCGCGTACGGGACCCCGAAAACCAAGCATCGCCTTCAGGATTTCTAAGGGCGCAAATTTTTTATTTCACTCCTCACTACCTATCACAGTTTTGAAGGCCATAAAATGCCCAAATAGCACAAACCCCCCCCAAATGACCCCATTTTGGAAAGTAGACACCCCAGGCTATTTGCTGAGAGGCATGTTGAGTCCATGGAATATTTAATATTTTGCCACAAGTTGCGGGAATATGACAATTTTTTTTTTTTTTTGCACAAAGTTGTCACTAAATGATATATTGCTCACACATGCCATGGGCATATGTGGAATTACACCCCAAAATACATTCTGCAGCTTCTCCTGAGTATGGGGATACCACATGTGTGGGACTTTTTGGGAGCCTAGCCGCGTACGGGACCCCGAAAACCAAGCACGGCCTTCAGGATTTCTAAGGGCATACATTTTTGATTTCACTCCTCACTACCGATCACTACCTATCACAGTATTGAAGGCCATAAAAGGCCAAGATGGCACACAACCCCCCCAAATGACCCCATTTTGGAAAGTAGACACCCCAAGCTATTTTCTGAGAGGCATTTTGAGTTCATGGAATATTTTATATCTTGCCACCAGTTGCTGGAATATGACAAACTTTTTTTTTTTTTTTTTTTTTTGCACAAAGTTGTCACTAAATGATATATTGCTCACACATGCCATGGTTATATGTGGAATTGCACCCCAAAATACATTCTGCTGCTTCTCCTGAGTACGGGGATACCACATGTGTGGGACTTTTCGGGAGCCTAGCCGCGTACGGGGCCCCGAAAACCAAGCACCGCCTTCAGGATTTCTAAGGGCGCAAATTTTTGATTTCACTCCTCGCTGCCTATCACAGTTTCGGAGGCCATGGAATTCCCAGATGGCACACAACCCCCCCAAATGACCCCATTTTGGAAAGTAGACACCCCAAGCTATTTGCTGAGAGGCATGGTCAGTATTTTACAGCGCTCATTTATTTTTGAAAATGAAGAAAGATATATATATATTTTTTTTTTTTCTTTTTTCAATTTTCAAATCTTTGTGACAAAAAGCAAGATCTGCAAAATACTCAACATACCTCTCAGCAAATAGCTTGGGGTGTCTACTTTCCAAAATGGGGTCATTTGGGGGGGTTTTGTGCCATCTGGGCATTCCATGGCCTCCGAAACTGTGATAGGTAGTGAGGAGTGAAATCAAAAATTTACACCCTTAGGCCCCGTACACACGATAGAATCCATCCGCAGATAAATCCCAGCAAATGGGTTTCTGCGGATAGATCCTATGGTGTGTACATGCCAGCGGATCTGTTTCCGCGGAGAAATCTCCTCTGGGATGGATTCCAGCAGATCGAATATTTGTTGTGCTGCACAACATATCCATCTGCTGGAATCCATTCCAACGGATGGATCCGCTCGTCTGTACAGACTTACCGGATCCATTCGTCCAAAGGGATTCCCCGCACGCGTCGTAATGATTTGACGCATGCGTGGAATTCCTTATATGACAGCGTCGCGCCCGTCGCCGCGTCATAATCGCGGCGACGGCGCGACACGTCATCGGCAGAGGATTTCCGCGCGGATTTCAATGGGATGGTGTGTACACTCCATCCCATCGAAATCAGCGGATCTCTTTGAGAGGATTTATCCGTGGAAACGGTCCGCTGGACCGTATCTGCGGATAAATCCTCTCGTGTGTATGGGGCCTTAGAAAGCCTGAAGGTGGTGATTGGTTTTTGGGGTCCCGTACGCGGCTAGGCTCCCAAAAAGTCTCACACATGTGGTATCCCCATACTCAGGAGAAGCAGCAGAATGTATTTTGGGGTGTAATTCCACATATGCCCATGGCATGTTTGAGCAATATATCATTTAGTGACAACTTTGTGCAAAAAAAATAAAATAAAATAATAATAATTCTCTTTCCTACAACTTGTGTCAAAATATAAAATATTCCATGGACTCGAGATGCCTCTCAGCAAATAGCTTGGGGTGTCTACTTTCCAAAATGGGGTCATTTGGGCGGGTTTTGAACTGTCCTGGCATTTTATGAACAACATTTAGAAGCTTATGTCACACATTACCCACTCTTCTAACCACTTGAAGAAAAAGCCCTTTCTGACACTGTTTGTTTACATAAAAACATATTATTTTTTTGCAAGAAAGTTAAGTTGAACCCCCAAACATTATATATTATTTTAAAGCAAAGGCCCTACAGATTAAAATGGTGGGTGTTGCATTTTTTTTTACCACGCAGTATTTGCGCAGCGATTTTTCAAATGCATTTTTTTGGGCAAAAATACATATTTTTTTATTTTAATGCACTAAAACACACTATATTGCCCAAATGTTTGATGAAATAAAAAAGATGATCTTAGGCCGAGTACATAGATACCAAACACGACATGCTTTAAAATTGCGCACAAATGCGCAGTGGCGACAGACTACATACATTTTTAAAAGCCTTTAAAAGCCTCTACGGGTTACCACATTAGATTTACAGAGGAGGTCTACTGCTAAAATTACTGCCCTCGATCTGACCTTCGCGGTGATACCTCACATGCATGGTACATTTGCTGTTTACATATGACGCCAAACCGACGCTTGCGTTCGCCTTTGCGCAAGAGCAGGGGAGGACAGGGGTGCTTTTTTTTTATTTTTATTTTTTTATTATTATTTAATTTGCTTTTTTAATTTTATTTTAAACTGTTCCTTACTTTTTTTTATTATTTTTATAATTTTTATTGCCATCTTAGGGCATGTAAATATCCCCTATGATAGCAATAGTTAGTGACAGGTACTCTTTTTTGAAAAAATTGGGGTCTATTAGACCCTAGATCTCTCCTCTGCCCTTAAAGCATCTGACCACACCAAGATCGGTGTGATAAAATGTTTTCCCACTTTCCCAATGGCGCAGTTTATATCCGGGGAGGGGACATACCCTCCCACTGCTTGTAAAAGCAGTTTAGAGGCTAATTAGCCGCTAGGACTGCTTTTACATGAAATCCGACCGCTGGCTGAAAAGAATGATACCAAGATGATGCCTAAACCCGCAGGCATCATTCTGGTATAACCATTCAAAGTTCAGCAACATACCAGTACGTTGATGGTTCTTGTTGGACATGTATTGTAATCTTTTTTTTTTTTCATGCAGCCTGTTGGCTGAACGAAAAAAAGATTGATCGGTGGGTATGCCCACCATTAGAATACCTCCCTTCATCCACCCACTTCTAATGATGGGCATACATGCACCATTTATATATGCCAAAGCATGGGGGCATCGTCCCGCAAAAAAGTTATGCCGCTCACACACGTATGTACGCCGCATAAAAAGTTATGGCGCATACACACGGTCGGACTTTTCCACGGGCAAGCTTCCGACGGAATTTCGACCGTATGTACGCGGCATTAGGAGCAAAATCGCTCCTCCGCCCCTAATGCCCCCATGCTTCGGCATATATGCTCTTTTTTAAACTGTGGTGGTGAACTCACCTCCTACAGGTTTGGAGTCGCGGCTTTATCTATCGTGGGAGCAAACGCTTTTGCTGTCACGCTAGATAAATCCACGCTGCAACTGAATGGCGTGCCTGCTAAGCAAATGATGGTTAACATTAAAACAAAGTAACATTACAGTATAACAGTAAGATCATACCATACCTGCAAAGCAAATACCAAAAAAAAAAAAACATAGTGAAAAATAAAACATTTAACGCAACCTGTGCCTAAAATATATATATATGCCGAAGCATGGGGGCATCCTCCCGCAAAAAAGTTATGCCGCGTACACACGGTCGGACTTTTCCACGGGCAAGCCTCCGTCGGAATTTCGACCGTATGTACGCGCCATAAAAAGTTATGCCGCATACACACGGTCAGACTTTTCCACGGGAAAGCCTCCGTAGGAATGTCGACCGTATATACGCGGCATTAGGAGCAAAATCGCTCCTCCGCCCCTAATGCCCCCATGCTTCGGCATATATGCTCTTTTTTTAACTGTGGTGGTGAAATCACCTCCTACAGCGTTGGAGTCGCGGCTTTATATATCGTGGGAGCAAACGCTGTTGCTGTCACGCTAAATAAATCCGCGATGCAACTGAATAGCGTACCTGCTAAGCAAATGATGGTTAACAATAAAACAAACATTACAGTATAACATACCATACCTGCAAAGCAAATACAATAAAACATTGTAAAAATAGAGAGAATAGATATAGAACAATAGTGAGTGGACAGTAGAGAGTGAACATAAGAGAACAATAAAGAGAGGAGAAAAATACAACCACAACTATTTTTGGATTTTTTATTTTATATTTTTTTTGTGTTTTTGTGTGTTTTTTTATTTTTTTTCTACTTTTTTTCACTTTTATGAAAACTATAAACTGAACGTTGCAGATTATGGTCTCTCAAAATGTGATGGCCATCACATATTCCGAGACCCTGTGTTGGTGTGCCTAGGACTGTGTGGTGCTGTACCCTACGCTAAAACTGAACTAGTGTGTGGTAGCGTTTGAAACATACACCAATGCAGAGACCAGGTTGGTCAGGACAGTCGGGACAATAAAAGCGGGTGTCACGCCTAAATCCGAGTTTGCTGCAGACACGACATCTTTTTTGGCGGGTTCTTTGGGTAGGGGTACCAGCGAGGACAAAAGGAAAATGCCTCTCATACAGCCGGCTCACTGCATTTGCGTTGGGAAGGTGGGGCACAGCACCATCTGGAAACAGAAGGGCTTCGACGATCTCTTCCTGGAATTTTAGGAAGGATCCAGTCCGTCCTGAAGCTCTGTATAGCACATGAGCGTTCAGCAAAGCCAATTGAAACAAATACACTGATACTTTTTTGTACCAGCGTTTGGACCTCCGGGCAATTAGGTACGGCGCCAACAACTGGTCATTGAGGTCCACCCCTCCCATGTTAAGGTTGTACTCGTGGATACAGAGGGGTTTCTCCACAAAACCAGTCGCCGTAGGAATTTGGACTGCCGTGTCTGCGTGAAGCGAGGACAGAACAAAAACATTCCGTGAATCCCTCCACTTCACTGCTAACAAATTATTACACTGTAAGCAGGCTCTCTCCCCCCGACTAAGACGGGATTCTACAAGCCGTTGGGGGATGCCCCGGCGATTAGGTCGCACGGTGCCACATGCGCCAATTCCATAATCAAAAAGGTGACTAAAAAGTGGCACGCTTGTGTAATAATTGTCCACGTACAAGTGGTACCCCTTTCCGAATAAGGGTGACACCAATTCCCACACTATCCTACCAGCGCTCCCTATGTAATCAGGGCAATTCTCCGGCTCTACGTGACTGTCTTTTCCCTCGTAAACCATAAAGCTAGATGTATAGCCTGTTGCCCTGTCACAGAGCTTATACAACTTGACCCCGTATCTGGCACGCTTGCTGGGAAGGAATTGTTTGAATGACAAGCGGCCAGAAAACTTAATCAGGGACTCATCAACGCAGACAACTTGTTGGGGATTATACAAGGCTGCAAACCGTTCGTTGAAGTGGTTTACGAGGGGCCGAATTTTGTAGAGCCGATCGAATTCAGGGTCTCCCCGAGGACGACAGAGTTCATTGTCACTAAAATGCATGAACCGCAAGATCTGCTCGTATCGTGTCCTGGCCATGGAGGCAGAGAAAATGGGCATATGGTGAACTGGGTGCGTGGACCAATATAACCGCAGCTCACTCTTTTTAGTAATGCCCATATTGAGGGAAAGGCCCAGAAAGATCTTAAATTCGGAAACCGTAATTGGCTTCCAATCTCTGGCAAGGGACAGCTGGGGATTAGCGGCGAAGAATTGACCAGCGTACAAATTGCTTTGGTCCACAATAGATCTATAGAGATCTTCAGTGAAATACAGCGAATAAAAATCCAGTGACGTAAAATCAACTGTATTCACCTGAATTCCGGGTTGGCCAGTGAATGGGGGAAGTACGGGTGCTGCAGAAGTGGTGGGTACCCAATCAGGATTGGCGAATGCAGCAGGAAGGACACTATGGGGACGGGCCTGTCTTTGTCGTCTTCTTCTTCTTGGTGGCAGCGGGACACTACTAGTGCTTGCCACCTCTCCAGCTTGAACTGCACTTATGGGACTCGCCACGTCACCAAGTGTTACTGCAGTGCTGGATATATGACCAGGATGTACTAGGCCGCTGGTGCTTGCCAGTTCACCAGAAGGAATAGCGGCGCTAGTACTTCTCTCCTCCATACGAGAGCCCTGCGGTTCTTGCACCTCAGCGACAGCAGAAGATCGGGGTCTGGTACGCCTGACCCTAGCAGGGACCACTCCGTCGTCAGAGCTATCTGTCAGGGAGCCACTGTCGTCTACAGGATCGTATTCTGAGCAAGAATTTGACAGATGCGTGACCTCCTCATCACTATCTGACAGGCTCATAAACAAGTAGGCCTCTTCATCACTGTACCATCGATTTGCCATTTTGGGCTCTAAATTTAGGGGTACAGTGGTGAGATTCACAGGCAAAAAAGCACCTGACCTGTTAGCGACTGAGTCAAGCGCTACCAAAAAAACTGTTAGCGATCGCAGAGATCAGGCCTGACTCTGCGAATGCTGCAGTTATGTGTTTTTGTGTTTTGTGTCAGTGATCGATCGATCGATACTGCACTTCGGTGGGTTGGGCTGGGCGAAGGGGCTAAACGCAGGTGCTAGCAGGTATCTGGGCTGATCCCGCTAACAATGCGTTTTTGGGGACCCTAAACTGCAGGGGACGCTAGTATAGATCTGATCAGATCAGGTATCGATCCGATCAGATACTATACCACTAAAGGGAGGCGTATGGTGCGTGCGTGGGTGTTAGCGCTACTGGCACTAATCTGACGCTGCCTGGGGCGACGCAGACCCTATCTGGCGCTAAAACCAAACTTTTATCACACGCCGGGCGATCAGGGGGTTAAAACTTTATTTCAAAAAATATGGCGGGTGCCCTGATGCTATAGAAAATAAACAAACTAAACTGCGTCACCTGTGACACTTATACTGTGATCACTGGTGACAGGGGGTAATGAAGGGGTTAAACCTTTATTGGGGGGGGGTGGGGGGGGGTCCCTAGACTTTTTATGGCCTAAGACTGATTACCTAAACACTTATTTTTGTCACTAATGACACTAGTACAGCGATCAAAAAAAAATCTGATTGCTGTACTGGGTGACACAGTGACAGGCAGTGAATGGGTTAATTTGGGGGGTGATCAGGGGGTGATCAGGGGGTTAAATGTGTGCCTATGTGACCTGGTGTTAGAGTAGTGTTGTGCAACTCACGTTTCAGATGCTCTCTCCCTCTCGGTCTGGAACGGAAAGACCGACACGAGGGAGAGAGCAGTACTTCCCCTGCCAATGTTTACAAAACATTGCCAGGGGAAGACAACCATTGGTTAGTGTGATCACCAGGTCCAGGCCAGATTTTATTGGCCTGGACCTGGTGATTGATCAGTTCTGAAACGAATCTGATCATCGGGAACGGCGGGGGGGCGCGCGCGCGCGCCCCATCGCCGTTCACGCGCAGGACGTATAGCTACGGGCTCTCGCCTGGGAGAGCCGACCTGCCGCCGTATTATGACGGTGCGCGGTCGGCAAGTAGTTAATGATGCTTAAATTCCTTTAAATATTGTACCTGCTGGGTGTCTATAGTATGCCTGTGAAAACGTCTTTGAGAACCCGGGTCTGGCCCGAGGGAACATGTTTTATTGGAAAAAAAGTTTTAAAAACGGTTGTTTTTTTCATCATTGGTATTCACTTTAGGACTCCTGAAAAAAACAACCGTTTTTAAAACTTTTTTTCCATTGATACATGTTCCCTCGGGCAAGACTCGGGTTCTCAAAGACGTTTTAACGAAGCTCATCCCTAGTTGTTAGTGATTCCATATGGTTGCAGTGAAGGGGTTTCAACCACTTTAATGTATTAGCTATAAGTGCAAGTAGGAATATTTGGCTTTTTTGCTATGTTATAGTTTGTACAAAGACCAGCAGCAGTGGTTACAGGCTCTTTTTATCCTTTGCTTTGATTACATTTTCCCTATACCTCCCCTCATTTTCTCTTAAATCTCTAGGAATTCTTGGAGATCAGGACTGTATCAGATATACACCATGTATGAATTCAGTACATATAATGATTAGTTGTTTCTTTTTACATAGGATTACAGTACACCAGTAAAGTGGGATGCACAGCTTGCCAGAAATGTTTTACATATCAATATAGACTGACTGAGTATAAAGAACACAAGTAATGCAAAAGGGTATAAAAAAAGGCTCTGGTGAATGTGCACCTATGTATTGAGCTGGTGTGAACATGTTAAAACTGACCTCTGGCAGGGCTGGACTGGGACAAAAATTTGGCCCTGGACTTCATCCAGACTGGCCCACTTTGGCATGTCTCTCCTATGGTGGCCGGACAACTCCCGCACCCCCCCCCCCCCGGCCACCCAAGCCTCCTCTCCCCCTTCACTAGCCACTAGCCGTTCTACTTTATTAGAATATAATGGTTGGTACTGGTACTCTTATAGGCAGTACCAGTGGGGAAGCTAGACATTATTTCACCCGGGGCAAAGAATTCGTTCGGTGCTCCCCCTTATGGGACAAGTTTAGGCAGAAGTAAGAAACTCCCAGGCCATAGCTGTTGAGTCAGCTGTCTGTCCCCTCCCCCATGCTCCTCTGTCGTCCCTCCTGCTCCTCTGGTCCTCCCCCTGATTCTCTGTTCCCCCCCAGGTGAGTGATGCAGGGAGGAAGAGGAGGTGAACTCTGCGGGGAGGGAGAGACAGAGGAGGTGAATGGGGGCAGCGGTCCGCTGTCACTGAAGCCGGCCCACTGAGCCATCGGCCCACCGGGAAACTTCCTGTAGTCCCAATGACCGTCCATCCCTGACCTCTGGTGAAAATCTAAAGTTGATCTTTCACTTTGGCTTTCCCTGTACTACAGGGATTAAATCCTATTTTATGTCTGGTACTACCTACCTAATCTCTTGCTCCTGCATAATTTCTCCTTTACCTGTGACTGGTGCCCCAACATTAGTTGTCTTCTGTGCTCAGTCCATTATCCTCACTTTGATGTCATCACGTATGAGCAGTTCTACATTGTAAGTGAGAAAGCCAAGTTCCTTTCCAAAACTCGGAGCATCAGAGGGAAAAAAGGAGTGCTGGCTACTGGGAGAGGAAGGTAACATTTAACAACTGCTTTTTAATGGTGCCCTGGAAAATAAATGAGCATTTAACTCCTGCAGTGCGGGGGAGCCTAACTTCAAGGGTAACTTTAGATCTTCCGCAGAATTCAGCATTAAAGATTTTAGGATCTATAATATGGATGTAACACATAATTGTTCTGTAAAGACATTACTTTACTGTGTTACAAAAACACATTGATTTTCAATGTTTGAATTATTTGACAAGACTCATAAACAGAAAGGCTTTTCTTCAAATGTTTGCTAATTCTAATAAAATCAGGAGAGCTCCTCATTTGGGAATCTCTGAAGTTAACAAACATAACAAATGTATAAAAAAATTATAATAATTTATTGTTGATAGTGATTTTTTTATTGTATACATGTTTGTATTTTTATCCATCATTTAAATAAATAAAATAATTCTATTTGTAACCACTTATAAAGAATAAAGCAGCATTAACAGATTTCTCTTTCTTTACTTGTGCCAATTTCCAGATACCTGTTATGGTGGATCTCAGTGTATAATGCCAAGATCTTCTAACAATTAAATTAGAAATTAAAACACCTTAAAGATAACCAAACACAACTGTATTTTGCTGCCTTCAGCAGGTACATGGATTCTATAACTGCATTTGTGGATACTTACTATGCCTTTCTATTAGGTCAGTTGTATATTGACATGATGCCATTCTGTGGTCACTGTTTTTTTTTTATTGCAGATTTTTGTGCAAATCCTTCCCTTTGCCTAATACAAGTTCCTCCTTCCCCTGACCCCTTTCACACTGGAGGCGTTTTTCAGGCGCTTTAGCGGTAAAAATAGTGCCTGTAAATTGCCTGAAAAAAAGCCTCATCTGCAATCCCAGTTTGAAAGCCCGAGTGCTTTCACACTGGTGTGCTGCGCTGGCAGGACGTCCAAAAAAATCCTGCAAGCAGCATCTTTGAGGCGCTTTAGGAGCGGTGTATACACGTTGACACGCGATGATGCAGTGCATTATGGGCCTTGATGCACCGCTCGAATTTGGTGCGAACGGCCCATAATGTTCGATCTTCATCGAATAGCCGATGTTTGAGTCAAACTCATGTTCGACTCGAACAGATAACCCATCCCTAGTCAGGAGGGGTTTTTCTTTTTCGAAGTGCCTTTGAGGGATAGTGGTGAGGACCGTTCTGTACAGAACTCTCGCCTTATGAGGCTTCCAAATGTCTCAGGACATATATATATATATATATATATATATATATATATATATATATATATATATATACCCTGTTTCTCCGAAAATAAGCCCTACCCCGAAAATAAGACCTAGTGTGAGTTTCTGGGATGGCTGCAATATAAGCCCTACCCCAAAAATAAGCCCTAGTTAAAGTCCTTGTAAAAACATGTAATCCGTTCTGTAAAAAGATTATATAATGTGCAGTGTGTCTCCCTTTTGTAACTTTATTGTGGAAAATTCCTTATTTACAGCACTGCTGGGCGCTCACGTGACCTGCCGGAGCTCTTCTCCTCTCCTCCCGACCTGATGTCAGCTGTTTTTTTTTTTCAATAAAACTTTATTAAGCCCCTACCCACTGCAGTACTCAGAGTGGGGCTGACGTCATTGGGGATCTTGGCCCCTCCCTCTGCAGTATTTGGAGTAGGGAAGAAGAGCTACAGCGGCAAGCGGCACTGTAAATAAGGTATTTTCCACAATAATGTTACACAAGGAGACACACTGCACATGACATTATCTTTTTACAGAACGGATTACAT
The DNA here is from genome assembly GCF_905171775.1 of Rana temporaria. NCBI lineage: Eukaryota > Metazoa > Chordata > Amphibia > Anura > Ranidae > Rana > Rana temporaria. Next base: position 56,555,352 of record NC_053500.1, on the reverse strand, counting down.
CATTTTATAAGGTCTTTAAACAAAGGTTTATTTTTGGGATTACAGAATTTCACAATGCTGACTCCAGAGCTGTACATACCATAAATAAATAAGACATCCCCTGAAAATAAGCCCTAGTGTGTTTTGTGTAGCCAGAATTAATATAAGACCCGGTCTTATTTTCGGGGAAACACGGTATATATTTTTTTTAACTGATGTACTGAGAAGGAACAAAATAAAAGAATCCACGAGTATTAAAACCACTAGCTGGTAAAAACTTTCATATCTCAGTCTCGGTAATCCTCAGAGCTGGTTTAGGAGGTTCCGGATGCAGACTCTCCATTGTCGTGTTTCAAACGCTTCTTTGCACGTATTTCATTCATAGCTTCCTCGATGGAGCGCGTGTCTCACTGGTTAGAGACGAGAACGCAGCCATAGGCCTTGTTGTTTTCCAGCGTGTGGGCAGCATCCTTGGCTACTATCTTCTTGATCAGGTGGCTGTATTTGTCCTTGTAGTCAGTTTTTTTTTTAGGGTTGACGCAGGATGGACCTCTCAGGGCATCAGCTTCTGCCTCCTTCTGGACTTGTTCCTTCAATTTCTTCTTCTCCTCCGCCTTTACCGGGCCCCACTCCTCCCCCTTCCGATACGCTTCCAGCAGGGCCAGCCTTAGGTGTTCAGGCGCCCTGTGCAAGCTAATCTTGTGACGCCCCCCATCGTCACCCCCTCGCCCCCTGGTCACCTAAACATACACAAAGAGAAAAAAAATATTTGTAACAAATAATTTGTTTTAATAAACAAACAATTTAAGTGCGTCTCAATGGACCTTTCACACGGAGTCCTGTAAACAGCATCTATGGAGCAGCTTTTGGGCGCTGAAAAAAACGCTCCAAAAACGCCCCTCTCCATTGAAATGAATTGAAAGCGCTGTAAAAACGCCTTACCCTTTCACACTGAGGCACTGCAAAAACGTCCTAAAACGTTAGGGTCTTAGCGGTGCTTTACCTGCACATTGGGAATGCAGATGAGGCTTCGCTTGAATAACGCCTCAATAACGCTCAAATAACAGTTAAGCCTTTAATTGCCCTAGATTAGGGGGTCTCCAAACTGCGGCCCAGGGGCCAGATGTGGCCCTTTTCTTGCTTTTATCTGGCCCTTGGGGCAATATTTCATCTTCTGACATAAAAAATGGGCCACAATTCCTCCTAATGACACCAACAATGGGGCACAATTCCTCCTAATGACACCAACAATGGGGCACAATCCCTCCTAATGACACCAACAATGGGGCACAATTTCCTTCTAATAACACCAACAAAAGGGCACAATTCCTCCTCTTACTGACACTAAAAAACGTGGCATTGTTTACTCCTGTTTACTCCTGATACCAGAACATTTTTGCTATTTCCAGTGGCCACAGCCCGGCCCCCTAAAGTCTGAAGGACAGTAAACTGGCCCTGCGTTTAATAAGTTTGGAGACCCCTGCCCTAGATGATTAACCCCTTGCCAGCCAGTGTCATTAGTACAGTGATCACTGTATTAGTGTCACTGGTTCCCACAAAGTATCAGATTGTCAGTCACAATATCGCAGCCCTGCTATAAGTCGCTGATCTCCGCCATTACTAGAAAAAAAAATTCCATAAATATATCCCATAGTTTGTAGACACTTATTAGAATATTTTGTACCAACAACATTGACCTAAATCAGAGGTCTCCAAACTGCGGCCAGGGAGCCAGATGTGGCCCTTTGCTTGCTTTTATTCCAGCCCTTGGGTACAATTCCTCCTACTGCCACCAATGATGGGGCACAATTCATCCAATGACACCCATAATGGGGCACAATTTCTCCCAATGACTCCAATGATGTGACACAATTTCTCTCAATGACACCAATGATGGGACACAATTTCTCCTGACAACACCGATTATGGGGCAACCATTACTCCCATTGACACCAATTATGGGGCACAATTTCTCCCATTGACACCAAAGATGGAGCATTGTTTTTTCCCCACTGACATCAGGACATTTTGTACTCCAAATGGCCACAGTCTGGCCCTCCTGAAGCCTGAAGCACAGTAAACCAGCCCTTTGTTTAGAAAGCTTGGAGACCCCTGGCTTAAATTTATGAAAAAACTTTTAAAAAATTGGATATGTTATATAGCGGAAAGTAAAACATTTTTTTTTTTTATTTGGTCTTTTGTTAAAACAAAAACAAAAAAAACACGGAAAAAATAAAATAACGCAGAGGTGATCAAATACCACAGAGAAAAAAAATACAAATTTTATTTGTGTACAGCGTCGCATGACCGCGCAGTTGTTAAGTTATGCAGTGCACATCGCAAAAAATTGCCTGTCATGGGGGGTAAATCTTCCAGAGGTCACGTGGTTAAACCGTGAATTTTTTTTGCCCAGAGTTTATTTATACTTCAGGCAATAAACCTGGGGTGTCACAAACATGAAGTGATCCTCTGTATGAGTTTTCCATATGACAGAGGTGCAGACATAGCCGGGGGTACATGGTACCAGTACAGGCCAATTACAGACTGCCTGAAGTATAAATAAACTCTGGGCAAAAAATTGGACCTCTGTAAGATTTACCCCCCTTTCATGATAGGCCATATTTTGCTATGTGCGCTGCTTAAAGTGGAGGTTCACCTAAAAAAATAAAATGTATCATTGCATTTAGGCTATTTAGTAGAATGAGAATCGGCGTTTGTTTTATAAAAATGCTAGCGGGACATACCTTTTTCTATATAGATGATCAACACGGCAAATAACAAATAAATATATAAGACATAAAAATCAATAGTACCCTACTGGATATTGCACCCAAAAGCACCAGTGCTGCAAATTTAGAAAATTGTGCAAACAAAGCAAGATAATTCCAAATAAGATGCCCCTGCTGGGTACTGCAACCAAATGCACCAGTGCTGTAAAACATCTAAATATGTGCAAATATGGTAAATAAATAGATAAACCAAATATATTTCATAGGATAATAAAGTTCCTCAATAAAGTGTCCTTTTTTGTGTTTCACATCCCACATCAATGTGTCCAAGGAAATAAATACATCAAACAGATCCCAGCGGTGATAGAAATGCAGATATGATGGTGTGATCACTCCATATGTGCTAACAGCTCACCTCAGACCTTGCATCAAGATTTTGTACAGCACTGGTGCTTTTGGTTGCAATATCCAGTAGGTTAAGGTTGTCTTATTATATTTATTTGTTATGTGCACATTCACTTGAACTTTATTGATGAATTTGATCTGTATATAAGGAATTTTTTATTTTTATCAGTTTATTCTGCTTTGTTTGCACATTTTTAATTATGTGCAGCACTGGTGTTCTTAGTTGTAATATAACCCAGTAGTGTGCTAATGATCTCTGTTATGGGTGTTCCTTATGTTATTTCTACATTCATCTGAACCTCTTGTGGCACTGAATAGCCACACAGTCACTACAAGTACAAGGGAGGAGTCCAAGGAAATCTCAGCCCCCCTCAATGTATAAAAGCCCCCCCCCCAGCCATGTCAGTGTCCAGGCTGGACTTTAGAATGCTCCAACTCCCTCCACGGTCCACATACACCCCCCCCCTGCATCTGACCTCTTGGTGAACTTGCTTGCAGTAACTTCTCTGGCTCCAGCTTAAAAGCATGTATCTCCAGCCGGACCCCGCCATGACTGAGGACAGGTGAGGGAGGGGGGGGAGGAACGAGGGATGTGAGGAGAGATGAGATCGCACTGACTTGCAGTGAGAGATGTAAGAGGTGGAGGGGGCGGAACCAGCTCACAGAGCAGCAGGGACAGGGAGAAGACTCACGCTGCTGCTTGGAGGCAGTCACTCTGTGTATATGATGTTCTATGGGAGAGCTGATGGCCCGCCCATTCAGCTCAGCGGTCCCGTGTGATGGGAGTGGTCTGTCACAGTTTTTTTTCACAGTCCCTTCCCTCAAGTGCCCTGGCGAGATGTGACAGCCGCACGGCGCCCGTATTGTCCAAGGCGCCTTGTGCGATCGCACAACCCGCACAACGCAAAGGCCGGCCCTGGCTTCCAGCTCCTCATCACATGGAGCAAACTCCTTCTTAAAGATCATCACATATCTGCTCTCCTCATCCTCACCAAAGGAAAATTAAGTCAGTCCGGCCACCTCCACCAAGTCATGTATTATGCTGCGCTCAATCTTCCCCATTGGCTGAAGCTTCTTCTTGGTCTGTGTGCTGTCTTGTATGAACTCCGACATCACCTTCTCCATCCGTTTCCTGAACTCCAACTTCTGCCCCTTCTCATGTTCTTGCATCTTCTTGAGGCGGGCAGCCTGGTCTCGAGCCTTCCGCCGACTCTCCTCGTCCCCAACCTGAGGCGGCAGCTCCATGGAGCTGAGTAAAGAACTGAGCAGGTCAGCCATCTTGGATCAGTCTTGCATCTTTTACTCCCGATGATTGGCTATAGGCCATGAAACACTTGCTTAACGGTAGAACAAAAGAAAATTGGGGTTGTGGGACTTTAAATGGGGCATGGACGGGTTTGTAAGATTATTAAGGATATCAACAGTGGGAGATCTATCACAGTCCCATCATCAAGTCAAATATAAACTTAATAATATAATGTGTATCATAATAAATAATACAGAGATCATGCATACAAAGGCATAATACATGTAGTCGTAGTGAGTATAATATAGGGGTCTGATAATATAGATATAGATATATAATATAGACGTTCACTTTAAGGATTGATAATGCACTTTTGTTTGCTTTTTCACAGATGTTCACAGCTTCTTCGTTTTGTCCTTGGGAATCAGACAGAAGACTGATAAGACCAGTTGAAAATAGACTTTTCTACTAAACCAGTTTGAACTGACCAAAGACTCTTGGGGAAGGTTTTTCTGCCAGTCACGTGATGTAACCCCCCATTTAACTGTTCCCATGCTATAAAGAAGATATGGACTTTGATTGGACTAAAACTATACAATCACACCTTTATTACGCCTAGAATACAGTTGATACATACCCATATCTTATGAATATTCATACGTATAAATTGTATATCCCGCAGTTTTAAGCTCAGAAACACTTTCACTTTTACTCGCTTATAGTAGCCGAGATCTGTGTTGTCTTTCTCCATTGCAATGTCTTAATTAAAGCACCTTATTATCTTTATCTACCATCTAATCTGATCGTCTTAATTAAGACCCCCAAATCGGATTTAACAGCTGGTGCCTGTGACTCGGATTCAGTTCCGTTGGACTTCCGACCAAAGAGATGGGAAACCCATGGTGGGCAAAACCAGTGGCCACGGTAAGAAAACCTTTTATTCTTACTCATTCTGCCCACCACGGCAAGTACCAGTCGGTGTCTGAAGTCTATTGGCTGACGTCTGATGTGTTTGTTTTTCTTTGATGAGATGGTGAGATAAAATTAATGCAAACCAGAGTAATGTTAATGCTACACTGTTTGACCCAAATAACTCCTCTACTTCACTTGTTGCAGAAATAATAGAGTCTATAGTAATCATTGTTGGTGGATTGCTAATGTTTTGTTTATATGCTTGGGGTGTCAATAGTTTTATGAGACTTGTGAAAAGGTCTGACCAGAGGACTGTAGTAGTGAGCCTGTGTGGCGAGTAAGGCCTGTGTGGCCAAGTGTAAAAGAAGTGCCATTTGATGGCTACTGTGTGTAGCCCAAGAGACATTTTGGGTGACGACCCATAAATTTTTAAGTAGAGACTCGAGAGTGAGTTCTCTAGATTGGGAGTACGGTGTTCCCATGGACCTTTCAAACCGGGAAAGGTAGAAGTGGCACAAGTAAGTCCTATGACTGACATGACAGACAGATGTGGACAGTGGTTAAGATGACACCAAGACTATTATAGGCTGGACCAAAACAGAGCTGATCTAGTACCTGCAGGAGTTATGATCAAATTGGGTATCTGTGTATGTTCATTTTTATGACAGAGTTGAATAAGGTAATTAAAAATGTACAATGTGTATTTTTGAAAGTATGCAACATGATAAAACTAACTAATTATGAGCCTGTCAAAGTTAGAGAATTAGACCAGGCAATGCCATTGTTATAGAAATGTTTGAGAAGCAGAAAATCAATGCTACTTTTGGATGATTGTAAGATAATGATGAGACCAGCCTGCTGCCTTTTGCAGTTTCCTCCCCCCTCCTTTGTGCTTGGGTTAGTGTGTGAAGAAAAGAGTGAGATGCTCCCCCCTTCAAATACCTGGTGTAAAGGAGCCAGATAGTTCTAAGAAATGTTTAATTATGTGGCAATGTGGAATCCTAGTTAAATTGTTAGTTTTTGTTATGTAACTCTTGGATTCATTTTAAAAAAAAAGAAAGAAAGGGTAGCCATGATTATTATAATTATTTAAATGTTTTCAAGAAACAAGAAAGTGGAGAAAGGCAAGTTTATCTATAATAGGAAATGGTTTAAAGGAACATTAAAGTGAATTGCATTATGAAGAAAGTGGACAGAATGTTGTAGAATTATTAATGAGGATTGCTGGATGTGAGAAAAGAGAAAAGGCTGAATGCTTTTGTAGCCCAATATGATGGTCAAGGAGCTGTTTCTCAAAAAGAAACCAGGAAATGCTAGAATTGTGGCAGGATTGGCCAGAAAATGCAGATTGCCTGACAGACGCAAGTAGAAGAAAGAGAGAGATGATGAATGAATAGTAAAGCAGTATGAACTTTCTGAGCACACAGAAGTTAATTTGTGCATCTCTGAGACGGATGGTAAAGAATGTTTTGTAACATTACGCTTTCCACTTCAACTAACGTTATGATGGAATAACAGAATTGCAGTTGAGGAATCAAAGCTACGATAGCCTTTGTTTGGATGGTGATTTTATGGTTGCATTCATTTCTGATCCTGCTGAGATAAATGACATTATTAGGTTTAGTGGGAAGGATGAGGAGCAAGCGTTTATGCTTATCTAAAAAACCAGCAACATGAAGAAAAAGATGGTGACGAAGGCAAAGATGGGACTGGTGCCAGTACTTTAGAATTAAGTTCAACTAAGAGATGTCCAATTTGTCTGAACAGTCTTTCTCTGAGGCCCCATACACACCATAGAATCTATCCGCAGATAAATCCCATCAAATGGGTTTCTGCGGATAGATCCTATGGTGTGTACACGCCAACGGATATTTATCCGCAGAGAAATCTCCCCTGGGATGGATTTCCAGCAGATGGATATTTGCTGACATGCACAACAAATCCATCTGCTGGAATCCATTCCAACGGATGGATCCGCTCGTCTGTACAGACTTACCGGATCCATCCGTCCAAAGGGATTCCCCGCACGCGTCGTAATGATTTGACGCATGCGTGGAATTCCTTATATGACAGCGTCGCGCCCGTCGCCGCGTCATAATAGCGGCGACGGTGCGACACGTCATCGGCAGAGGATTTCAGCGGGGATTTCAATGCGATGGTGTGTACACGCCATCGCATAGAAATCCTCTGAAATCCTCGAGAGGATTTATCCGCGGATACGGTCCGCTGGACCGTATCTGCGGATAAATCCTCTCGTGTGTTTGGTGCCTGAAGGTTGACTATCCAGAAGATTGTTGTCACGTTTTCTGTATCCTGCATTCTTAAATGGTGTGAAATCTCTTCATCCTGCCCTGTTGACTGCAAACCCTTTCAAGCCATGTATAAAATAGATTTGGCTGGTGGATGTACCAAGATCCATGCTGTGGGAAGAACACAAAAAGAAAACTGCAGCTGCAACCTGTGACAGTGGTGCTGTACAAAAGAGAAGCTATGCTTTGGAATGGATGTTATGAAGCAATACCGCTTGAATTAGGAGAAATGGAAGTGAAAAGATGTACTACAATCAAGCTTGCCAGCTTTTTCCTAGAGAGAGAAGAAGACCTCAAAGAGGAGGGTGACCAGATCTGCTTAAAACTCATGGAAGAAGAAATGCAGCAAATTTCCCCAGTAAAGGACACTACTCTTAAAAATCCTCATCTATCTGATCCTGTTTGTGGACGGTACATGCCTGTACAAAAGATGGAGTCCCAAGAATGGAATATGCGGTGACAACATTGGAGGAAGTGATTGAGATCCAACTACTCCCTTCATCACTTTCAGCGCAGGTTGCCAAAGTGGTAGCACTCACAAGAGCTAGTGAGACTGCAAAGGATCAAACAGCCAACATTTACACTGATATCAAGCATGCTGTCAAAGTAATCCATGATTATGGACCCATAAGGAAGAACAGAAGACTCACAACTGCTGCAAGAGAACCAATTCAAAACTGAAATTATGTTCAAGAACTTTTTGAACCAGTCACCCTCCCAAAGAAAGTAGCCACCCCGAAGGTCAACGCACATACTGAAGGACAACCCATGGAAGAAAAAGGAAACAGTTGTCTGATCATACTGCCAGGAAGACTTGCGAAACACCAATGTAAGCAATCGTGACCCTAATCAATGATTTTGCAAAGGAATAAGAAGAAGCCCGTAACAGATTGAAGGAAATGAAAAGAACAAATACTGAAAGTAAAGGAACTGATTAAGAAAGTGCAAGAATCTGCACCTGACAATTGGAATAAAATCATGTAAAGGGACGGAACAAAGAAGGATCAAGATGGACTTGTGCAAGGCAAAAGGAATATATGTCCGGTCTCAAACGAAGAAGATGATCATGCCACTAGCTCATGGACTGAGTCATGTATGCCCTAAGGCAATGGAGAGAGACATAAGCAAGGCTGGATGGTTTATTCGATACTCCAGAAATGCATTATCTGTGCTAGAAATAACCCAGGAAAACCAACCAGAGTAACACAAAGACATTTGGCCGAGTCACTATTCCTTTTCCAAAGACTTCAGATTAATTAAATCCAATTGCCCAAATCAGGCCAATATCAATATGTTTTGTTGTGGGTAGACATGTTTTCAAGCTGAATAGAAGCCTGACTGGTGGCTAAAGCAAATGCCAAGACAACAGCAAGGAAACTCCTTTCCGAAGTGATATGCCGCTTGAAGTCCCTGAAATCCTAGAGAATGACAGAGGAACACATTTCAGTGGACAGATAATGCAAATTACATGCAGGGACTTGGCAATTGAGCAGGCCTTTCATGCCTCTATAATCCTCAGAGTTCAGGAAAGATAGAAAAATATAGGAAAGGAAAGACAGGTCAGTAAGGAAACAATGACCAGAACTGTTGCCTCTGGTTCTTTACAACATCAGGATTACCCCTACTTATAGGTCAGAAAATTTGAGCCCTTATGAGATTTTATTTGAGGGCCCACCTAAGACAGGGTTGTATTTTCTACATCAGACTGCTGTAATGTATAATGATTTTGTTTTGTTATGTAATTGTCTAATACAAGCAACTAACTGCGATGCACAAGTTTTTTTTTATTCAATTCTAGATCAAGAAATTGGAACACATGATTTACAGCCAGATGATTGGGTCCTAATAAAAGAATATGTGAAAGTACCTTTGAGACCAAAGTCTGAAGGACCCTACCAAGTGTTCCTGACAACTGCTACTGCTGTAAAGTGATGTGCATACATGCCAGCCATTGCAAGAAAGTACAGCTAATTTCAAAAGATGAGTAAACTACTGTTATGCCTTTGCTTGATCTTAGTCAAGGCTATAGAGGAAAATCACCTGTACAAATTACACATGCTGACAGGCATAAGGAGCCATTTGAGTAATTGCTAGATATGTTCACATAGGCCAGACAGTTAAAATAAAAAAAAAAAATAAAAAAAAAAGGGGCACACACCTAGTACTCGTTTACTTTAATTTTGAGTTTAAGCAATACAAGGCTGCCAAACTAGTATGTCAAGAATATCACAAATGTTGTATTATTGTGAAAATACATTTTATGCTAAATATAACTTGAGGCCTTTTGGAATACCTCCTTGTTTAGTAAGGAAAAGAGGTATACAATGTGACATTATGATAGGAAATATGAAAAACTCAGATTACACTGTTTAGATATGGTACATTTTCATGGATTCAACAGATATGTTTTTGTCCTCATAGGAATTATCGTTAGAGGATTGCTTGTTTATTTGTTTTTTTAGGTGTGCTAAATGTGAAATACAATGACAGTTAGATCTGAGGGAGATGACCCCCCAAGGAAGAAATACAGTGTTATCAGATTGTCAGATTAGCAAATTTCGTATGATACCAAGATGGGTGATACGAATGAGTAAAGATATGTATCCACATACACCCTAAGAAGAACTTTACTCCACATAGATGTGAAGTAGTACTGTGGACCCTTTGGTGTCATACTAGGTAGAGAAGATATGGTAGTGACCCCGCCATGGGGGTCAAGAGGAGGGAAATGAGTATAATATAGGGGTCTGATAATATAGATATAGATATATAATATAGACGTTCACTTTAAGGATTGATAATGCACTTTTGTTTGCTTTTTCACAGATGTTCACAGCTTCTTCGTTTTGTCCTTGGGAATCAGACAGAAGACTGATAAGACCAGTTGAAAATAGACTTTTCTACTAAACCAGTTTGAACTGACCAAAGACTCTTGGGGAAGGTTTTTCTGCCAGTCACGTGATGTAACCCCCCATTTAACTGTTCCCATGCTATAAAGAAGATATGGACTTTGATTGGACTAAAACTATACGATCACACCTTTATTACGCCTAGAATACAGTTGATACATACCCATATCTTATGAATATTCATACGTATAAATTGTATATCCCGCAGTTTTAAGCTCAGAAACACTTTCACTTTTACTCGCTTATAGTAGCCGAGATCTGTGTTGTCTTTCTCCATTGCAATGTCTTAATTAAAGCACCTTATTATCTTTATCTACCATCTAATCTGATCGTCTTAATTAAGACCCCCAAATCGGATTTAACAGCAGTAACATTGATATAACATATTCAAAAATCCAGGACATGACCATTAAAAGCAATCACAATAAATTGACATATAGATGCAGTAGACATGATTATCCGATAAAGTTGGTGGATGTAAACAATATGGTAATAGAACACATAATTTGGCAAGCTTAATCTTGGCATCCCTGAGCATAGACTCGACGCGCGTTTCTTGGCGTTTAAAGCCAGTCATTAGGAGTGGGGTGCATAGCAATAAGCTAGAGAGAAAGAGGAGGGGGGGGGAAGGGATGAACATACAGGTGAGTAGGTGCTATCTTATCATGGTAGCAGCATAAGCGAGTTTAGTTGTGTGGTATATTACCTTTATGTTGGGCCAAAAGTGAAGTAAACCTTTGCGTTCCAAACTAAGGAGTGGAATGATGGTCCTGGAATGAAATGTCTCCCCCGGAGTTGAAGCAGGGACATCTCCCCCTTAGTCCAGGGACAGACCAGCAAATGAGGAGAGCCGAGGACAGAAAGACGTGGGACAGCAGTCAGATGAGGCAAAAGCAGCCACAGCACAATGCCAAAGGGTGAGGCGGGCGCACATGGGGCACACATTTGAGTACTGGTAAAGAAAAAAAGTGAATGAATGAGGTTATCAATCACTATGGGGTACTGGGGTATGGGTCCTATATAGGAAAAATCAATTACCAGTGAGTGTGGATACATGGAGCCTCTCATCAGATGGGAATGTGTGAAGTGAAATTGCCGGGGCCATCCGAACTAAATACCCACATCCTGGGGGCGTGTCCCCACTAACGTCATGCATCATCGCATTGGGCCAGACAATGGGATGGGAAAATACCTCAGTGGGCGTCCACCCATCTAGTCAGCCATGCGGGATGGAAAAGCCATGCAGCAATCAATGGCGTCCTAGGACGCCCTGAATGCAGCATGCTAGCATGACGCTGATGCGCCGAAAGTCCGCCCCACCCCCATCAAGGAGAAAAAAAAAATGATCCTACAAGACTACATATTTCTGGCATCCTCTCCCACTGTTCTAACTCAGTATATTAACCCAATTTTTTCCAATTTCCATTATCTCCCTTTTACAACAGGTGAATATTGTTATAATTATTTCCCTTGTTTAACTAATCTGAGTTGCAATCAACTAGAATATAAAATATATTTTCAGTTGTTTCACACTTTTTTGTTATGTAAAATTCCACATGTGTTAATTCATAGTTTTGATGCCTTCAGTGTGAATCTACAATTTCATAGTCATGAAAATAAAGAAAACTCTTTGAATGAGAAGGTGTGTCCAAACTTTTGGTCTGTACTGTATGTATGTATGTGTATATATATATATATATATATATATATATATATATATATATATATATATATATAAAACTGCATTACATGCCTCAAGTAAAGTCCCAACATTTATTTCTCATTTTTCTTTAACTTAACCTACTAGGGATAGAGGCATGTTTTTGCTTGGTGTGTCGGGTTACACCTGTCCTCAAGTTGTCATAGGGAGGGAGATTCAAATGCTCTGCCTAAATATTTATCATGGTCTGGCTAATCCCTGGAGAGGTGTGTCCAGAAGGTGTTTGGGGAGTTGATAAATAGTCTGAAAAAGTTCTGATCCTTAGGGGGGCTGTTACCCCTCTGAGGTAGCCTTTGGACTGTGTAGCTGTTCTTGAGGGCTCATCATGGCTGCTGAGCCTTGACACTGTGGTCAGTTTACGTGCCTCCATCATCCGCTGTCTCCTGTCTGCTTTCCTCTCTGCTCACCCCCCTTCCTACCTGTCAGCTCGAGACAGTGCCCGCCCATGTCCCTCCTGCTGCTGAAATAACAGTGTTATTTTTATACCATCCCCTCTGTGTGCTAATGCTGTCCCCCCCTGTGTGTGTGTGTGTGTGTGTGTGTGTGTGTGTGATTTATTACACAGGATTAGGACACAGAGGGGATGGTATAAAAATAACACTGTTATTGCAGCAGCAGGAGGGACAGGGGCAGGCACTGTCATGAGCTGACAGGTAGGGAGGGGGGTGAGCAGAGAGGAGAGCAGACAGGAGACAGTGGATGATGGAGGCACGTAAACTGACCACGGTGTCAGGGCTCAGCAGCCATGATGAACCGGGGGGATAGTATAAAGTAGTCAGAGTGGCTTAACAATCACTTTAACTGATTCCCGGTGACTGAGTATGCCTTTGGGCTATAAGTGCCAGAGGTAGCTTGGACTGAGACAGCTCTCATAGGGTCTCACTGTACTGGCCATTTCTCTGTCCTCAGCAAAGTTCTGAATTGTGAGCGTTAAGAAGAGTGTCCTCTATTACTGTGCAGTGGTTTGGAGTATCCCATGCCCTAACCCCTCTAGTGTTTGGGTTCTGCAGTTCTGCAAGCAATAGATTTCAAAAGATATCCAATAGATAGAGTTATTGGAGCTGGTGTTCATGGACTGGTGCTTGTGGCAGTGGGCAGCCTCTGTGCCACTAGGGAAGAACCAGCTATTAGCAGCGGCTTCTGTGGGGGTAGTGCTACACTACTCATTTGCAAGCACTGTACAATGCAACTCAACATAATTGCTTTTGTGTGACTGCACAGGATAGCATCAGTCTGCTCCTTGCATGACATTATTGAAAATTCCCTGGAAGCAAAAATAAAAGAATAAAGCACTTTGAATTACTCTGCCCTATTATCTCACCCAACATGTTTGCATCACAAAATTGACACTGTATAATCAATGTACATCACCATATGCCCAGTACTTGGCCAAGTTAGAAACAGATATTATTAAATTGTAAAATAAAGCAAATAAACAAGTCCATGAACTAAAGGTACAGGTACAAGAAAACAGTGTCCAACATTTCTCAGCAATGCAATTTACTTCCAGTGCGTATTATCAGTTTCATGTACCAAGTGTTTCAAATCAGTTTTGGTTCATATATTAAAGCTGAACCCCGTTCCCCCGGAGACGGTTGTAATGCTTCAGGCAGAGTTACTATAATAGGTGGTGAGGATCACAGCTTCGGAAGTCTATGGATATGGTATTCTTAATAGTTAACTTTAATTTGGCAGAGATCAGGTAGGAAGACTCAGATAAATTGGGAATGTAAGTGGTTTTATTTAGTCTGGTAATACACAGCCACAATGTGGAGCATCAGGGTTAACTTAAAGCGGGAGTTCAACCATTTCTTTTTTTTTCCCCTTAGCTTCTTGCTCGTTCGGTCTAGGGGAATCGGCTATTTGTATTAAAATATGATCCGTACTTACCCGTTTTCGAGCTGCATCTTCTTCCGTCGCTTCCGGGTATGGGTCTTCGGGAGCGGGCGTTCCTTCTTGAGTGACAGTCTTCCGAGAGGCTTCCGACGGTCGCATCCATCGCGTCACTCGTAGCCGAAAGAAGCCGAACGTCGGTGCGGCTCTATACTGCGCCTGCGCACCGACGTTCGGCTTCTTTCGGAAAATCGTGACGCGATGGATGCGACCGTCGGAAGCCTCTCGGAAGACTGTCAATCAAGAAGGAACGCCCATTCCCGCAGCCCATACCCGGAAGCGACGAAGAGGATGCATCTCGTAAACAGGTAAGTAATGCTCATATTTTAAAACAAATAGCCGATTCCCCTAGTAAAAACGAGCAGGAATCTAAGCCTAAAAAATGCCCTCTAAGGGTGAACCACCGCTTTAAGTATAGTAGCAGTACACAGGAATAAAGTCTATCGTGAACGTAGGGATACTTGCTGTGAGTGGACTTCTGTTAGTGCCACCCAGTGGCTGGAGAGATATACTTGTCAGCTTTGAGTAGTGGTGTAGGTAAGAGATTCTGCCTGTAGAGTAGGCTGACTGAGGATAGGGCATTGGAGAGCCTCTGACTACCAGCATAGAAGGGGCTCTTTCCAGCCCAATAGTTGGTAGTTGGAGGGGCTCTGTCTGGCCCAAAAAGGAGATGGCAGTCGGGGCTCTGTCTGGCCCGATAAGGAGATCGAAGTCGGGGCTCTATCCGGCCCAATAGTGAAGGAAGGCAGCCGTTTAGCAGCTGAAGTCCCTCCTCTACTCCTGAAGACTCCTGAGGTGTATGACATCATATTGGCCTAGTCTAGAAACCAGGAAGCAACTGAAGAAATTTGAAAAAAATTAAGTTTAAAACAAGTACTGTAAATAAAATATGTTCACCAAGTGTGCCACATTAATTTACAAAGCATGTTTATACTAATGCATGATTCATTAAATAATTTAAAAAGTGCAATATGAATGACCAATCAATTATAAAATGTGAAAAAGTTTAGGCAAACAAAAGTCAGTGAATAAAAATTTGTGATTAAAAATTAATATGAAAACCGTAAATAAAAAGTTCATACAGTAAGATTATTGTGGCTAAGTCGACATAATGACATAATTCCAAACTGAAGATTTGTAAATTTACACCGTGCATGTGTAAGGATTTCAGCTTCCACCACAAGGATGGGTTCTCACCTATTAAAACAGACCTTTGAATTATAGAGGTCATACAACCCCTAATGGTCTGGAAAAGCTAAACTCTCTGGCAGATCAAATCCTCTCCTTGGACAGGTCCACCCCACAAAGCATATTAACTGTCTATAAAAAGGATATAAAGAATAGGACAAATACTGCTCACTGTTTACAAACAACTAATTCTTTTAACCACTTGACTTCTGGAAGATTCACCCCCTATCATGAACAGGCCATTTTTTTTTGCGATACGGCACTGCGTTATTTTAACTGACAATTGCATGGTCATGCAATGCTGTACATAAATGAAATTTATGTATTTTTTTTCCCCCACAAATAGAGCTTTCTTTTGGTGGTATTTGATCACCGCTTTTTTATTTTTTGCGCTATAAACAAAAAAAGCAGACAATAAAAAAAAAAAAATTTCTTTCTGCTATAAAATCCATCCAATAAAAAAATGTCTTCATCAGTTTAGGCCAATATGTATTCTACTACATATTTTTGGTAAAAAAAAAAAAAAAAATTAAGCCTTTGATTGGTTTGCGCAAAAGTTATATCATCTACCAACTATGGGATATATACAGTGGAACATCGGATTGTGAGTACCGTGGTTAACGAGCGTTTCGCAATACGAGCACAGTATTTCCTAAAATCCAAACTCGGTTTGCGAGTGTTGTCTCGCAAAACTAGCAGTATTCAGGCCAAAGCAGTGTGCAGTACCACGTTTGGCCTGAGGTGGGGGGGCACCGGAGTTGAATGGTGCCAATCGGCGCCGTTCAGAAACGGCTGGAAAGGCCCGAGGACAGTTCGGCTGGCCTTGGCAAACCAGCAGACCCGATGTTAGTCGGCACCCCCTGATCGTTCAAAGGGAGGCAGAACGGTGGTCTGCCTATGTAAACAAGACAGATCGCCATTCTGTGAGAGGGAAATATGGAGATCCTGTCTTCCCCCAATCAAAGCACCATTTAACCCTTTAATCAACCCCTTCCCTGTCAGTGTCATTAGTACAGTGATCAGGGCTGGTGCAAGGATTTTTGACACCCTAGGCAAAATCTAATTTTGCCGCCCCCCTTGGCTCCACCCTAGACTCCACCCCCCTTTGCCCTGCCCATATACATCCCATTTTTTTTTATATTGTGAAAGATAATGTTACATCGAGTAAATTGATGCCCAACATGTCACGCTTCAAAATTGCGTCCGCAAGTCCATAGGCGACGTTTAAAAAATTCTACAGGTTGCATGTTTTGAGTTACAGAGGAGGTCTTGGGCTAGAATTATTTCTCTCGCTCTAACAATCACGGTGATACCTCACATGTATGGTATGAACACCGTTTACATATGCGGGCGCTACTCACGTATGCGCTCACTTCTGCATGCGAGCTTGGCGGGACGGGGCCCGTTTTCAGGCTCCTAACTTTTTTAGCTGGCTCCTAGATTTCAAGCAAATTTGTCAAACCCTGGTCTCACCTATGCCCATCAAATACAGCCTCACCCACGCCCATCAAATTGCATTTCACCTATGCCCATCAAATGCCATCTCACCAGTACCCATCATATACAGTCTCACCTGTGCCCATCAAATACAGTCTAAGCGGTGCCCATCAAATGACATCTCACCATCGCCCATCAAATACAGTCTTACATGTGCCCATCAAATACAGTCTAAGCGGTGCCCATCAAATGCCATTTCACCATCGCCCATCAAATACAGTCTTACCTGTGCCCATCAAATACAGCCTCACCGGCGCCCAAATTTCATCTCACCTATGCCCATCAAATTCCATCTCACCTATGCCCATCAAATTCCATCTCACCTATGCCCATCAAATGCCATCTCACCTGTGCCCATCAAATACAGTCTCACCCGTGCCCATCAAATAGTCTCACCCGCGCCCATCAAATACAGCCTCACCTGCGCCCATCAAATACAGCCTCACCTGCGCCCATCAAATACAGCCTCACCCACACCCATCAAATTGCATTTCACATATGCCCACCAAATGCCATCTCACCAGCACCCATCATATACAGTCTCACCTGTGACCATCAAATACAGTCTCAGCGGTGCCCATCAAATGCCATCTCACCATTGCTCATCAAATACAGTCTTACCTGTGCCCATCAAATATAGCCTCACCAGCGCCCAAATTCCATCTCACCTGTGCCCAAATACAGCCTCACCCACACCCATCAAATACAGTCTCACCCACGCCCATCAAATACAGTCTCACCCGTGCCCATCAAATACAGTCTCACCCGCGCCCATCAAATACAGTCTCACCCGCGCCCATCAAATAGTCTCACCCGTGCCCATCAAATAGTCTCACTCGCGCCCATCAAATAGTCTCACAAGCGCCTATCAAATACAGCCTCACCCGCGCCCATCAATGTTGCTACATCAGTGCCAATCAATGTAAATCAATCTCTGGGGGTCTAAGTCTAAGCGGTGCCCATCAAATGCCATTTCACCATCGCCCATCAAATACAGTCTTACCTGTGCCCATCAAATACAGCCTCACCGGCGCCCAAATTCCATCTCACCTATGCCCATCAAATTCCATCTCACCTATGCCCATCAAATTCCATCTCACCTATGCCCATCAAATGCCATCTAACCTGTGCCCATCAAATACAGTCTCACCCGTGCCCATCAAATAGTCTCACCCGTGCCCATCAAATAGTCTCACCCGCGCCCATCAAATACAGCCTCACCTGTGCCCATCAAATACAGCCTCACCTGCGCCCATCAAATACAGCCTCACCCACACCCATCAAATTGCATTTCACATATGCCCACCAAATGCCATCTCACCAGCACCCATCATATACAGTCTCACCTGTGACCATCAAATACAGTCTCAGCGGTGCCCATCAAATGCCATCTCACCATTGCCCATCAAATACAGTCTTACCTGTGCCCATCAAATATAGCCTCACCAGCGCCCAAATTCCATCTCACCTGTGCCCAAATACAGCCTCACCCACACCCATCAAATACAGTCTCACCCGCGCCCATCAAATACAGTCTCACCCGTGCCCATCAAATACAGTCTCACCCGCGCCCATCAAATACAGTCTCACCCGCGCCCATCAAATAGTCTCACCCGTGCCCATCAAATAGTCTCACTCGCGCCCATCAAATAGCCTCACCCGCGCCCATCAATGTTGCTACATCAGTGCCAATCAATGTAAATCAATCTCTGGGGGGGGGGGTAGATATTTTAATATACACATACATTTAAAAAAAAAATATTGTCATCACATACACAATGTACAAAAGTTTTGGTAACTCACCGCACCAAATTGAATGGTGAACCCTGTGGTGGCTGCCTGTTCCTCACTCACATGACATTGCCTCTGCTGTGTACCTGCCTGCTGCCTCTGTGTCGGTGGCATGGTGCCTCTTCCAGGCTCCACCTGTCCCCCAAGCCCGGGGAGCTGCCGCCAGGTGCCACAGTAATCCCATGATGCATCGCGGGGCATCCTCCATGTCTGCAGCTCCAGTCCACACCGACACGGCCAGGAGAGGGGGGGGGCGGGGTTGCGCTGTGCTGCTGTACACACAGTGAGGACAGAGAGAGGAGAAGGGAAGGGCTGCTACTGCCTAGGCTCATTCTGAAATCATCCTAGAGCGGAGCATACAGGGCATGCTGGGCACGGTCACACACACAGTGACAGGAAGTAGTGTATTATACACACACAGCGAGGAGCGCCCTGGGTGGGAGGGGTTGCAGCCGGGACCTATCCATCCATGACATGCGACACTGATGTCAGGCTCAGAGCGGAGAACTCGAGCCGCACGGGGGTCTCGTCTACCTAGGTGCTGCTTGAAGCTCTGTGTGGAGGACAGTGCTGTGCGGGAATAATAAAACTAGCGGCGGGGCGCCCTAGGCTGCAGTGCGCTCTAGGCGGTCGCCTTATCCGCCTAGTGGTAGCACCGGCCCTGACAGTGATAGTGCATTTTTTATCACTGATCACTGTATTGGTGTCAATGGTCCCCTAAAAGTGTCACTTAGTGTCAGATTTGTCAACCGCAATGTCGCAGTCCCACTAAAAATTGCTGATCACTAGTAAAAAAAAATCATAAATCTTTCCCAACTTTTTGCGCAAAACAAATCAATATATGCTTATTGGGATTTTTTACCAAAAATATATAGCAGAATACATATTGGCCTAAATTGATGATGAAATTAGATTTTAGATTTTTTTTTTATTGGATATGTTTTATAGCAATAACTAAAAAATATATATATTTTTTTCAAAATTGTCTTCTTTTATTTAATAGCGAGGTGATCAAATACCACCAAAAGAAAGCTCTATTTGTGGGAAAATGTATTAATATTGGGTACAGTATCGAATGACCGTGCAATTGTCAGTTAACTGGTTGCCGACCAGCCGCCGTCGTTTTATGGCGACAGGTTGGCTCCCCTGCGCGAGAGCCTGTAGCTATACGTTGGCTCTCACGCAAGCCACTAGGGGCGCGTGCACGCCCCCGCTCTCCCCCGAATCCCGTGTGCGTGCCTGGCGGGCGCGATCGCCGCCGGGCACACGCGATCGCTCGTTACAGAGCGAGGACTGGGAGCTGTGTGTGTAAACACACATCTCCCGGTCCTGTCAGGGAGAGAAATGCTGATCTTCTGTTCATACAATGTATGAACAGAAGATCTTTCATTTCCCCATGTCAGTCCACCCCTCCTACAGTTAGAACACACCCAGGGAACATACTTAACCCCTTCCCCGCCCCCAAGTGTTAACCCCTTCACTGACAGTGGCATTTTATAGTCATCCAATGCATTTTTATAGCACTGATCGCTATAAAAATGCCAATGGTCCCAGAAAAGTGTCCGAATTGTCCGCCATAATGTTGCAGTACCGAAAAAAAATCGCTGATCGCCACCATTACTAGTAAAAAAAAAATATTAATAAAAAATGCCAAAAAATACCCCCTGTTTTGTAAACACTATAACTTTTGCGCAAACCAATCAATAAATGCTTATTGCGATTTTTTTTACGAAAAATATGTTCAAGAATACGTATCGGCCTAAACTGAGGAAAAAAAAGATTTTTTTATATATTTTTGGGGGATATTTATTATAGCAAAAAGTAAAATATATTCATTTTTTTCAAAATTGTCGCTCTATTTTTGTTTATAGCGCAAAAACTAAAAACCGCAGAGGTGATCAAATACCACCAAAATAAAGTTCTATTTGTGGGAAAAAAAGGAAGTCAATTTTGATTGTGAGTCACATCGCACGACCGCGCAATTGTCAGTTAAAGCGACGCCTTGCCGAATCGCAAAAAGTGCTCTGGTCTTTGACCAGCAATATGGTCCGGGGGTTAAGTGGTTAAAGTAACGCAGTGCCGTATTGCAAAAAAATGGCTTGGTCATTAAGGGGGGTAAAATCTTCTGAGGCTGAAGAGGTTAAAAGGTGAAAACCCATTCTTGTGCCTCTGATGGTCGTTGGAATTTTCACACATGCATACATCATGGATAAAAGGTGCCAATGCCTGAGCCTCCATCCTCAGGTGAGTGAGCTCACCATACAATGTCTGTGACTGAAGTCTCACCCCACCCTCCCTTTTCTCTCCTGCCTCCAAGCGAGTAAGTACACTAAGGTTAAGGGGGACGCAGAAGTAAGGGGGTGACCTGTGGACTCTGATGTAAGGGGGCCCATTCCACATATAATTCTTTCTATTTACAGCCAGCAACAGAGCTGAATACATGTATTGCAGATCAACGGGTATTTTTCTACACTTGCAGGATCTGTAATAGGGAAAAAAAAAGGGAAATGTGTATGTATTGCATGGATGTATTGCATAGATATATTGCATATGTTGTTTGTTGTTTTCTGCCCTGGCATGTTTTCATTTCAACCTTAGAAGTGTAATCCTTGACATAGAACATGGTAAGGCATTTCTAACATTGCTTGACAATATTTGTCAAGCTTGAGTACAGCCTTTTAATATTACATTCATTCATGGATGAAATTCCTGTTTCTCTATCATGGATTCTGAGTATTTAGTAAAATGTGTGCAGACAGTGACTATGCACTGCAGAACAGCCACTAAGCAATTATTCTTTTATTTATTTCTGAAGTCAACAGACAACAAAAGCAAGTGTCTGAGTGGGTGAAAATCATTGTGCAGAAAGCAGATGTTCAGATTTGCCCTGATTGCATAGATACAGAAAATGTTCTAAAAATGAAATGTTCAAAGCCAAGACCCCAAGTATCAGCTAGGAAAAATTACAAGACCCCTATACATATTGTAATAACATATATAAAAGGAAATTATGATCCAGACTTCAGCTTGTGTTAAATAATAAGTCTTATGATTAGGGTTGAGCGAACCCGAACTGTAAAGTTCGGGTTCGGTACGGACTTTGTGTTTTTCCCGGACCCGAACCCGAATAATTGAAAAAAGTTTGGGTCCGGGATTGGAGTTCGGGAAAAAAAAATGTGTGGAGGTCCCCGCAAATTCAATAACCAGACCCTTTAGGTCTGGTATGGATATTCAGGTGTCCGCTCAACTCTACTTATGATTTATTGTAAACTCAGACTCCCTACGTTTAATAAATAATAAAAACTGCTCATCAAACTCTGCTTATTTGTGCACTGTTCTGTTTAAAATCCCACTTAATGCATCAAGATAAATTCTTAGACCCAGTCTCTCTGGACAGTATGGTCACCTGCTGACTTAGCACCATCCACAGGCAACTTAATTCTTCAATAAGAAACAGAAGTCGAATCCAACACAGTTTTACTTACACAGATGATGTTTTTTTTCAATCTCTTGAAGTATAGGTACATAATGACTTTCCTATGCCCTGTCTCTGTGAAGTACAGACACTGACTTACTGAATATGGAAGAACCAGGGTGGGTCTAGCTAGATCATAAATAACTAGCACTAAACAGAAGGGGAAGACACAGAGTCCAATCAAGTAAACAAGTTGTAGTGGCCCAAAATTGGCAGGCAGGTGTGAACAAATGCTGTAAGTTAAAAAAATACTTTCAGAAATAGAAGTGTTAATAGTTTATTTTTATCAACTATCAAAATAAAAAGTAAATGAACTGAAGAGAAATCCAAATCAGATCGATATTTTGTATGACCACCCTTTGTATTCAAAACTTCTAGGTACACTTGCACAGTTTTTGAAGGAGTTTTTTCTAGCAGGTAGATTTTGGAGAATTAACCACAGTTCTTCTGTGGTTGTAGGCTGACTCAAATCCTTCTGTCTTATATAATCCCAGACAGACTTGATTATGTTGAGATCAGCCATCACTTCCAGGGCTCCTTGTTCTTTTTTACGCTAAAAATAGTTCTTAATTAGGGATGAGCCGAATACCTGCCGGTTTGGTTCGCACCAGAACTTGCGAACAGGCAATTGTGCGAACACTGTTAATGTCTATGGGACACGAACATGAAAAAACAAAAGTGCTAATTTTAAAGGCTTATATGCAAGTCAGAAAAAGTATTTGGGGACCTGGGTCCTGCCCCAGGGGACATGTATCAATGAAAAAAAAGTTTTAAAAACAGTTTTTTTAAGGGCAGTGATTTTAATAATGTTTTTGGAAATTCTTTTGTACCCTACTCCTGACTGATACCTTTTAACACTCTGATCCCTCTGATGGTTTGGAAGCTCTCTGCAGACCATGGCTTTTGCTGTAGGATGTGACAAAAAAAATGTCAGGAAAGACCTACTAGAACAGCTGAACTTTATTTGGGGTTAATTAGAGGCACTTTAAATTATGGCAGGTGTGTACTGACTCCTATTTAACACGAGTTTGAATGTGATTGCTTAATTATGAACACAGCTACATTCCCAGTTATAACACTTAAAGGAGCAGTAAAGGAAAAAAAATGTTTTGCTGAAATTACTGTTTACAGGGTATAGAGACATAATAGTTAACTGATTCCATTTAAAAATGATTACAAATAGATAAAAAGCAATCATATAATGTGCTTGCAGTTTAGTTTAGTTTTTACACTAGTTTCATGTTTCTGTGAAGTACAGAGACACACAGAACAAAAACAAACACAGGGCAGTGTTTGTTTTTAAAATGAATCTGATTGGTTCTGAGGAGTTTTAGACACACAGTAATCACACCTTCTTGATCATGGACCACAGTGAGAAGCTCGCATGAGTTTTTTCATAAGGAGCCAGACAAGCAGGAAGTGTGGAGATCAGAGAAGGATTACAGCTACTTCAAAGCAAAAACGAACAATGAGGACATGAAACCAGGACTGCAGTAAGGTAAAGGAAGCTATTTAGCTAAAAAAAAAAAATTCTTTAGTGACCCTTTAAGCAACCACAATATTTTTATTTTTACTCCCCCCCCCTAAAATGTTTCAGTTTGTTCTTCAACTGAGTTGTACAGTTTATAGGTCACATTAAAGGTGGAAAAAGTTCTGAAATTATCTATCTTTGTCTCATTTTTTTACATCATAGAAACCTGACATTTTAGCAATTTAAATTTACTGTATTTGATTTAGTGTTCTTTGTATTTGTGTTTTTCTTTCTTTTTTGTCTTTTTTTTCTCTACTATCACTTTAAGGGTAACTCCACTTTCGTGGGGAAAAAAACCCAAAAACGAATAAAGAAAAAATAATATAGTGCATATAATAGTGACATTAATCATATTGTAATTGATTGTTATTAAAAATGTCCTTTCCTTTTCAATCTGCAGCCAATGTAATTTTATGAGAATACATTGCAATGTGGCTACCTGGAACTGTTATGTACACAGAATGTATACTGACCACTCCCCAGAAACATAATTTCCTGTTTTTGTGATTGGCTCATTAGACCCACTCAGAACAGAGGCACAGAAAAACACACATGGATTTCTTCAGAATAACAAAAGTTAGGAATCTGCAACACATTTTGTTATAATCCTTGTAATGTAAAACCTAAATCACCCAGGGGGAGATGTTTTTGCATAGGTCCAGGATAATGAAAAGGATCCTATATAACTAATAGTCATTTGAAGCCCATTACACTCTTAAAACCACATTAATTTTGTCCTCCTCACTGACTCCAATGCATTTTGTCAAAATGGCAAAACGTTATTACAATTTTGGGAAATTTATCATTCTCAATTGTGCTCATCCTTACCCCCATTTGGGTAAGAATTGTATATGTGCAGCTTAATATCTTTCGATATTACTAAAAAGTGGTAATGAGTAGGGATGAGCTGAAATTATCTAGGTTTGGTTTGTGGGAGTTTCAGCAAGCTTCACCAAAATTCAAGTTTTAATCCAAACCCTAGCCAATAAAAATCTAGGGCCAGATCCAGAGAGAATTGGATCCGCGCATGGATCTCTTCTCTATAAAAAATCTCCTTCCTTAGTCTTCTAATCACATCATTCTTGGTCTGCTGTGGTTGCAAAAACATTTGCCATATTTAGATTGGAACTCTGATCAGGTGTTGTCATGGGGTACCCAATGTCTCCCTAAGGTGCTTCCACCTCTCTCTGTACCCATGGCTAAGGTCACCACCTCTCCAATGCCGCCTCAATACGATAAGACCATCTCAGACGTCTTTTATAAAAGATCTGCTCCCCTACTTCTACTGCAGGGCCGCCTTCCGGTGCTGTCCACCTCTAGTTCCTTACCCCCTTTAAAATGGGGAGGGTAGTGCTGCGCTAATCAGTGGTGAATGGATAAGTGAATAAACAGGTGGGGGAGGGAAATGAAAGTAGGTGTAATTGAAATGAGGAGCAATATAGCCCAAATGGCATCAGCATAAAAATAAATATAAATGATCAGTGAACAATAACAGTAATGGTGCAAATCATATAACTACACAGGTTCCTCTTAATGTGATGAAATACACTATAAGTAATGGTGCAAAGAAATTCCAGGTAACTGTGCTAAGTGACACTCCTATACTGGTGATAAACAGTCCATCAACAGAGTTTGAAAAATATTAACAAAAAATATAAGTAAAATTTCAAAAGTCCAAGAAAGCAAAAGTGCAAGTGTAGGTCCGCAATATGGAGTGAGAGGAAAATGGGTATCCAGTGATCCTTTTAGGGTAAGTAAGGATGTCCCCTTACCTTACTGCTGTAAGGTAACAGCATATAGATCCAACCACATTAGATGGTTCACTCGATGGGCTCTGATCCAACAACGGCAGGTCCTCCTTGGAGTTCTCGTCCCAGATTGGTCAGTTTCTCGCCCCAAAGAAATAAAGCATCGATGGTGTGATACCGTTTTAAAAATTTTAATTCTCAAAGAAAATAGACAGGGATACTCACATAATCCAAAATACAATTGAGCATGTAAAAAAGAGGGGCAATCTGTCGCCAACGTCACCTCCGATACCTCTCAGTGGACTCATGCGCATTCGTCACTATCATGTGACTATCATGTCACTCCTGAGGAAGTCACATGATAGTGACGAATGCGCATGAGTCCACTGAGAGGTATCGGAGGTGACGTTGGCGACAGATTGCCCCTCTTTTTTACATGCTCAATTGTATTTTGGATTATGTGAGTATCCCTGTCTATTTTCTTTGAGAATTAAAATTTTTAAAACGGTATCACACCATCGATGCTTTATTTCTTTGGGGCGAGAAACTGACCAATCTGGGACGAGAACTCCAAGGAGGACCTGCCGTTGTTGGATCAGAGCCCATCGAGTGAACCATCTAATGTGGTTGGATCTATATGCTGTTACCTTACAGCAGTAAGGTAAGGGGACATCCTTACTTACCCTAAAAGGATCACTGGATACCCATTTTCCTCTCACTCCATATTGCGGACCTACACTTGCACTTTTGCTTTCTTGGACTTTTGAAATTTTACTTATATTTTTTGTTAATATTTTTCAAACTCTGTTGATGGACTGTTTATCACCAGTATAGGAGTGTCACTTAGCACAGTTACCTGGAATTTCTTTGCACCATTACTTATAGTGTATTTCATCACATTAAGAGGAACCTGTGTAGTTATATGATTTGCACCATTACTGTTATTGTTCACTGATCATTTATATTTATTTTTATGCTGATGCCATTTGGGCTATATTGCTCCTCATTTCAATTACACCTACTTTCATTTCCCTCCCCCACCTGTTTATTCACTTATCCATTCACCACTGATTAGCGCAGCACTACCCTCCCCATTTTCAATTGCTTATGGTTTGATACACCTTCCAGTGCCGCAGCTGTACCTCCACTTCTCATCACTTTCATTTCCCCTCCCCCTTTCTTCCCCTCTCTGTTTCCCCTCCTTTGATAAGCGCGGTAATATCCATTTTTTCACTCCTTACCCCCTTTGCTGCCTAAACCACCAGTCCCTTTACTTACTGCACAGCTCAAAGCTTCAACTCTGCTACCATCTGGATGGGTAGAGGCCCCAACATCTTCAACTTCTGTACCACCTGAGGTCCCAGCTTTGTGGGCCCTGTTTATTGAGACCCCAGCAGCCGCTTTGGACCCTGCCATGGTCCTCACTATAGTAGCTTTAGTGCCTACCCCAGGTTCCTGTTCAGCACAGCCTGTCTTGCCCACTGTAGAAACTATAGCTTCAACTCATATTCATATACCTTTGCCAACAGTCCCCACTCCCACTCCTGTGTCTTCTCTGCCAGCCACCGCACAAGACCCTTCATCTTGGTTACCGTTGTCTGCTCCAGTCCAAGCACCTGAGTTATCTTTTCCCATTCTTGTTTCTTGTGGTGTCAGATGTTTGCAAGAACTTTCATCTCACAGCTTCCAAGTACAAAGTAGCTACAGATTGTCTGCACCGTGTGAGTCCCCGATCTCAATTTGGTGACAATGTCTGGCTCTCTGCTAAGAATATTCATCATATATTCATATATTCATTCATATTCATGAAATTTGCTCCTCATGCCACTGGTCCTGAGGGAAGATGTGGGACTTCTACAGATGTTTCTGCCCCCAATTTGGTGAAACCCCTTCATCAGAAGTTTCCTCTCAAGCCTGGCCCTAAATGAATGGGGAGGAGTCGTAAGAGGGGGGTACTGTCACAGTCTAGCCTGCAAATTTCTGTTGTGAAATCCTTACCTCCCTTGCTGCAGATCTGTCACTCCATTTCACATGTGGTGTTTGGCTTCTCTGTTCACCTTTGGGCATTGCCTGCTCCACTGTGGGTTTATATCCCTTTCCCTTCTATTACTTCCTGGGTCACCTCCTTGTTTACTTGTTTTACTGTGCTTGTTTGCTACCCATCCTCACGTCAGCTTGTCTCCTGGATTTCCTTTTGTCTGCTGCTTGTACTTTACACATGCGAGTAGTCTCCGCATCCTCAGCTGGGCGTACCACGGGGGCCGCGACCTGGTTTCAGATTGCTGCAAGTCCATCCCTGCCATCAGGGGCTATGGTGAAGAAGAAGGCTGGGGCTTAGACTCCACACCCTGGGGAACCCATCAGGGACCCTGGTGAACACCCGATGACTCTTATGCCCCATACACATAATCGGATTTCCCGTCGGAATAAACTCAGACGGGTTTTTCAGACGAAATTCCGCTCAAGCTGTCTTGCATACACACGGACACACTAAATTCCGATCGTCGAAAACATGTGACATACAACACTACAACGAGCCTAGAATAATGAAGTTCAATGTTTCCAAGCATGCGTCAAATTATTTCCGAGCATGCGTGTTTTTTTATCCGTCGGAATTCCATAACGACAAACGGAATTTCCGTCGGAAAAAAAGAGAACATGTTCTCTTTCTAAGTACGGCAGAATTTCCGACGGAAAAAGTCCGATGGGGCATACACACGGTCGCAATATCCGATGAAAAAATTCCGTCTGACTTTTTCCATCTACCCTGGGAAATCTCATGCTCTAGCTCCCAGTGTGACCTGTGTTAGTGCTCCAGATCAGTGTTTCTCAACCTTTTTCCAGTCGGGGCACCCTTAAAAAGTATTTTCAGTCTTAAGGCACCCTAGTCCTAGTCCAAGTCCTGGTTCACATTACAGTGTGTCGCAGAACACGCGCAAAAATCGCGCTCATTCCTGACACACAGACAAATGCTCTGCTCTTTAGGGGTACCATTTTGGTACCCCCACACATTGGAAAACATGGGGTGCTTTTGCTGCAGTGCAAAAAAAAAGAAGGTTGGGGAATTGTTTTCCTGCATTTTTGTGGGTACGGAAGCCCATTGAAATGAATGGGCTGCCCTACATGCAGCTACACAGATGTGAACCAAGGGCTTGTTCAAATGTCATTAGGCGGTAAAACCACATGGTTGAGCCGTTTTTACCACCCCCAACTTCTCCACCTTTAGCTGCAGAGGCAGCAGCTGAGGGAGTTCATGTGCTGTGGCTGCAACTGGAGGTATACCGAGGGTGAATGGGGCTGCACGGCAACTACCCCGCAACTGTGTGCATTGCACGGTTGCGGTGTAGTGATGCTGCATTTACGGGCTTAAAACAGGTGATATAGAGGCAACATAATGCCTCTTTACCCTTTCAAATGCCTCTGAAAAGTGATCTGTGTGTAGATTGCTTTTCAGAGGAGCAGCAGTCCTTGCTGCTATCAAACAAGCCCTACAAAAGCCATTCTGATGGTACAGGAAAGTAACATACACACCTACATACAGACACACGCATACATACATACATACATACATACACATACAGACAGTCACATGTACACACACACATACATACAGACAGTCACATACATGTGCGCACACACACATACAGTCACATGTGCACATACAGACAGTCACATACATGTACACACACACACACATATAGACAGTCACATGTGCACACACACACATACAGACAGTCACATGTGCGCACACACACACATACATACAGACAGTCACATACATGTGCACACCCACACACACATACAGAAAGTCACATGTGCACACACACAGACGCATGTATAAAGCCATTTTAAAATGAATCTAGCTTCTAGCTCAGTACCTTTCCGGATTCCTCATTCAGCCGGGTACTGCACTCTAGGGGGAAGCAGAGAGCACAGCACACTCCTCTGCACTTTACTTTCACTTTTGAAGCGGACAAAGCTTCTCACAGTTCGGCAGGAGAGCAGGCTTATCTGACTGCCTTCTCTCCACTGACCCCGCGGCACACCTGAGAACCTCTGATGGCACACCAGTGTGCCGTGGCACACTGGTTGAGAAAGGCTGCTCCAGATTACCTGTTTTCAATAACAACCCAGGGCTCCATCCGCAGCAGTCAGCAATAGGGTTCACTACCTTCCGGTGCACTCCAGACCCCAACGAGGTGCATCTGTCACCTGGATTTAGGTGACCTGACAAATGCATCTGCCACTGAGCTGAATCACCCCAATATCACAATATATAAAAAAAATTCCCAAGTAAAATTGACCCCAGCCACAAACGTTTCTTTTTAAAGCAATATCTTGTTAACTATTACCTACAACTATATACCCCGAATAGTGGACAGATTGCCTTTTTGGACTCTGTTCTGGAGTCCCTGTCTGCCTTCCGGGATGGCCATCTCATCCTGGGAGGGGACTTCAATGTCAGCCCTGACCCCCTTGTTGATACATCCTCAGGCCGCTCAACACACTCATTTGCCTTCCTGAAACGCTTCAGGAAATCCCTGCAGGCCCACCATTTGGTGGACTGCTGGAGATTGCTTCGCCCTACAGATAAAGATTATGGGCCAGATTCACAAAGAGATACGACGGTGTATCCACAGATACACCATCGTATCTCTGATTTTTACTGGTCCTATCTATGCACCTGATTCATAGAATCAGATACGCATAGATAGGGCTAGATCCGACAGTGTTACACTGTGTTACACTGTCGGATCTTTTTTTAAATTTAAAAATGGCGCCGGGGGCGTTCCCGCTGATTTACGATAAATAATATGTAAATCAGCGAGATACGCAAATTCACGAACGTACGCGGACCCGTCGCAGTGTTCTTACGTCGTTTCCGTAGCGCGGTACCCGTCGTATACTTACCCTTTCTAAAAGCAGGGGTAAGTATTGTTAAGTATGGCCGTCGTTCCCGCGCCGAATTTGAAATTTCCTACGTCGTTTGCGTACGCCGATTCACGAACACGCGCGTCGCAAGTCCCGCTCACGTCGCAACCACTGACGTCCTATTGACGTCAGTGGGAGCAATGCACGCCGGGAAATTCCCCGGACGGCGCATGCGTATTTAAATCGGCGCGGGAGCGCGCCTGATTTAAATAGTACACTCCCCCAGCCGCGGAATTAGAATTCCGCCGGGGGAGTTAGAATCCGCCGTCGCAAGTTTGGAGGTAAGTGTGTTGTGAATTTGACACTTTCCTCACAAACTTGCGAGGGCGGATCTTAAAACACATAGGTTACACGGATCTAAAGATCCGCTAACCTTTGTGAATCTGGCCCCTTAGCTATTTTTCAGCCATGCATGACGTCTACACTCGCATAGACCTTTTGTTGATGGACCAGTTCTCCCTTGATTCCTTGGCCGGAGCCTCCATTGAATCAATTACCATTTCTGATCACGCACCTGTATCCATCTCCTTGCATCCCCTTTCGGTGGAGGTGCGGACATGGACCTGGCGCCTGAACGATGGCATTCTGGATGATGCAGTTGCTCAAAAACAGGTCTCAGACACCATCTCCCTGTATTTTGCAGAGAATACACCTGGAGAGGTAGACATGGGATCCATGTGGGAGGGCCACAAGGCGGTGGTGCAAGGAGAACTGATATCCCAGGGGGAGAGACTGAAGAAAGCCCGGGAAGGTGAACTACAGACCCTTCCAGCTAGACATGTGCACTGCCAAAATTTTTTTTTTTTCGTTTGTTATTTTAGTATTTTTTTTTCGGAAATTCAGGAAAATCTGAAAAAAAAATCGTTTTTGTTTCATTCGTTTTTTTTATTTTTTCGTAAATTCGGGAAGATTGAAAAAACATTTTTTTTCCCGTTTTATTTGTTTTCTTGCATTTTTCGTACATTCGTAAATTCGGGAAATTTGAACATTCCGAATTCCGAATTTTCTGATTTCCGAAAAGGCTGTAAATTCGAAAAATAAAAAATTAGAAAATTTCGAAAGTAAAAAATTTGAAAATTCGAAATTCGAAAATTGAAAAATTCGAAATTTGAAAAATTGAAAATTCGAAATTTGAAAAATTGAAAATTCGAAATTCGAAAATAAAAAAAAAAATGAAAAATTCGAAATTACTCAAATTGAAAAATTCGAAAATAAAAAATGAAAAATTCGAAATTTCGAAAATTCGTAATTTCAAAAATTAAAATAAATTTTTTTTTCGTATTTCCGAAAATCCGAAATTCGGAAATACGAAAATTCGGAAATTGAAAAATTCAGAAATACGAAATTGAAAAATGCGAAAATTCTAAAAATTCGAAATTGAAAAATTCGGAAATTTAAATTTCAGAAACTTAAAAATTCGGAAATACGAAATTGAAAAATTTAAAAATTTTAAATTGAAGAATTCGAAAATTCGAAATTGAAAAATTCGAAAATTCGAAAAAAAATCGAAAATTCGAAAATTGAAAAATTCGAAATTTGAAAATGAAAAATTTGAAAATTCGAAAATCTAAAATGAAAAATTCGAAATTTAAAAAATTCGGGATTTTTTAAATAAAAAAAAAAAAAAATTTCCGTATTTCCGAAAATCCGAATTTCCGAAATTCTGAAATATAAAAATTCGGAAATAAAAAAATTCCGAGATTCGGAAATTAAAAAATTCGGAAATTCGAAATTTCGGAAGTCCGCAAATTCGGAAATTGAAAAATTCGGAAATACGGAAATTCAAATTTTTCGGAAATCCGAAAATTCGGAAATTCTAAATTTTCGTTAAAAAAAGAATTAGAAACTGAACGAATTGCACATGTCTACTTCCAGCCAAACTCTGTGTAGCGGAACTCACACACAAGAAAACTGTTACCCCGGCTCTGGCAGCGGAGCTGGTCTCCCTTCGCCAGGAATTAGCTAGCCTGCTAGACTCCAAAATCAGGGCACGGCTGCGATACCTGACACACAAGTTCTACGAATTCGGTAATAAATGTGGGAGGATGCTGGCTAGGGCCCTTAGGGGACAACAGGACTCGGGCCATGTACATAGACTTACGTCCACGACGGGGGCGCCGGTTGTTCACTCATCCAAAATAGCTGCAACATTCAAAGATTTTTATGCCCAGCTATACCACCACCCTGATGCGTTACCCGGCATTTAAGAACCGCAACGGGTGGCTCGAATTCACCAATATCTCGCAGAAGCGCAGTTCCCACAGCTGAAGACCTCGGTAGGCAAACAGGTTGATGCCCCTATTGCCATGGCGGAGATTCGGGCGATGGTGAAGGACCTCCCTAATGGGAAAAGCCCGGGCCCAGATGGCTATACCAACTCCTGCTACAAAAAATATGTGGAGGAGCTGTCTGGCCCCATGTGTGCTTACTTCACGGCCCTGGCCTCCAGTACGGCAATGCCCTCGGAGGTGCTTATGGCGCACATCTCGGTCCTGCCAAAGGAAGGTAAAGATCACTCCTTGCCGGGAAGCTATAGACCCATATCGCTCTTGAACACAGATATTAAGATATTGGCCAAAATTCTGGCCAATAGACTTAAACTGGTCCTCCCGTCAGTTATACACCCCGACCAGACTGGTTTCATCATGGGCAGGGAGGCGAGGGACAATGCCAATAGGGCACTCCAACTGATACATTGGGTAGAATGACAAGCAACAACGCACCCATGTCTCTTGCTCTCTACTGATGCCGAGAAGGCATTTGACTGGGTTGATTTGACATACATGTAAACAGTTTTGACCAAACTAGGCCTGAGCCCCAACATGTTGGCTTGGATATCCTCCCTGTATAGCTTCCCATCCGCCAGGGTGAAGGTGAATGGGCTTCTATCTGACGCCTGCCCGATTAGCAATGGGACTCGACAGGGGTGTCCTTTGTCACCCCTCGTATTCGCTCTAACGCTCGAACCATTGCTTAATCGGATTCGCCTTAATAACAACATCAAAGGCTTTACGGTTGGCCAGAGGGAACATAAATTGTCCGCCTACGCAGACAATGTGTTATTCTATGTGTCCAAACCCCTGGTCTCACTGCCTAACATTATGGCGGAGTTGAACGAATTCAATCTCTTGTCCAACTTTAAGATAAATTACGCCAAGTCAGAGATTCTGTCACTGAATGTTCCTCCAGGGCTACGCACCCAACTGCAATCCACCTTCTCATTTACCTGGTGCCAGTCCTCACTGAAATATTTGGGGGTCCACCTGCCCGCGAGTTGCACTCAGCTTTATGACTGTAATTTTGCCCCGTTGCTCTCAGCCATTAGAGTGGACCTGAAGAAATGGGACAAGGCTGCATTTTCCTGGATGGGCCGAGTCAGTGTGTTGAAAATGAATGTACTCTCTAGAATTTTGTTTTTCCTACAGATGGTTGCAGATTGCCTTACCCAGGGCCCTTTTCTCTAGCCTCAACAGCTTATTCATCCAGTCTATTTGGAATGGGAAATGTCCCCGGCTGGCACTCCGCACTTTGCTGCGCCCTAAGTCGGCGGGAGGGTTGGGGGTCCCAGTGGTTCGCAGATATTATGAAGCGGTAGCCCTACAGCGCATTTTAGATTGGTACCATAATGTTCAGCAAAAATTGTGGGTGCCCCTAGACAAGTTCCTGGCGGGGAGCAACCTGTCCCATGCCCCATGGGTGCCTAGGGAGAATAGGGGTCTGTCTGCGCTGGTTTCTCAGTTTGCCGCTCATGCTCTGACGACCTGGGATGCCCTGAACAAGAAGGGGGAGCTCGCCTTGTCGACTTCCCCACTGGCTCCCCTTGGCGGCTTCCCCTGGTTCACTCCAAGGGAACACCTGTCCTTTTTTTGGACGTGGGCGGCGGATGGGGAGTGCAGATGTGGCAGGTTTGTTCAGGACCAGGGCCTGCTGTCTTTGGCCACGCTGAGGGAACAGTACGGCCCCTTCCCTATGGATGAGTGGCGCTACAGGCAACTCAGACATTTTCTTGATACCCTACCCCAGGGGGTTAAGTCGCCCACCTTGGCATCCCCCTTTGAGTGGCTATGTATGTCCTCGGCTGCAGTCCCCCATGCCATCTCTTTGCTGTATACCCTGATACAATCTTTGCGTGTTGAGGGAAAGCCGAGGTTCATACAGGAGAGGGCGGGGGACCTCCAGCGCATCTTCACTGAGCCCCAGCTGGACCACATGTATAGACTCACACACTTGAGCACGGTCGATAGGAGGATGCAGGAGAATGGCTATAAGGTACTGACCAGATGGTATAGGGTACCCTCCAAACTTTCTAAGATATATCCTTCTCTCTCTGATGCATGCTGGAGAGAATGTGGCTACAGGGGCACTTTCCTCCACATCTGGTGGGAGTGCCCCAAGCTGCGACCCTTCTGGCAGGATGTTCACGCACAGATCAAGCTCATCCTGGACGTGGAGCTACCGTATTCCCCGTTAGAGTCCTTGCTCCACTTCCCCACTGTTGCAGTTAGTTTGTATCGCAAGTCCACACTGCCTCATCTGCTCAACGCGGCCCGTCGGTTGATTCCGATTCATTGGAAGACGCCTCAGATACCAACCCGTTCTGAATGGGTGGCTTTGGTGAATAAAATTATGGAGGCTGAGAAGTGGATGGCGCAGTGTAAGGACAAATATGACAATTTTTATTCGATTTGGGCCACTTGGATACACTACGTGGGGCCGGATATGTTGCTTGCACCGAGGCCCTCTCCGGGGGTGACTTCCTCTGGCGAGGGGACTAGAAGCAATGGGAGAGGTTATCCTAGGGGGTCCCGATAATGAAGGATGTTAGAGCCTAGATGGATTTACTACAGCTTTCTCTACACGTTGTTGTATACGTAGCAGATGTCCCCCACTTTCTGTTTTTTGTTCTTTTGTATTGCCTCGTTATTTTATTATTTTAATGTCTGTTTTATCCCTCTCTAAGTTCTCTTTCCCTGTACCCCCATTGCATGTGGGTCAGATACCCGGAGGTATGTTCTGATCGTTATGGTTACGTGGAGGCGTTTGCCATCCACAGGGGTGTGCCTGGGAGGGACGGCAGGGGCGATCCACGATGGAGCAGATTTATAACGTGGCTTTAATATGTCGTTAATTACTCCCCCAGATGTGTTCCCAGGTATAGGCACACCCTTGGAATGTTTCTTGCCCCTATATTGCACGTGGGTACCCGATACATGATACGTTATGACATGCAGTGTATTTGTCTTACTCCTTTTTATGAGCCATGTTGGCTGACTGTATGTATGTTTTTTTCTCTGGAAAATTTCAAAATAAAGATTATATTAAAAAAAAAAACTATTACCTACAACAAATTTACTGATGTACTGGAGAATAGCCTTACTACGGGGAATTACTTTCCCAAACTCTATTTCAGCATTGTAAAGACAATACTGGCAGCTAAAACGTATAAGCTGCAATAAGTTCTTAAATACATTTAGTAATTTCATTTAATTTCAGTGCAGCAACATTAATTAACAAATGTCTACTGAGAGTTATTTCATTTTCATATTTGTAGGTTAAGCCGTCATTGCACATATTGAACAAATAATTATGAATCAGTTTGGCTAATGCTGACGATTAACATGAAAACACCAGCAGAGCTAATAATTCTCATCTACAATTTCTTTGATATGACACGAAAATATTTACACATGAAGAAACGAGGGACTTCAGTCAATTCTATAGCCCTACTGATGTACGATACATCTTATTAAATCTTTTGTATAACTGTTGTTAATACAGAATACTAATTTCCATATTTAAAAAAAGAAGGGACAGATTTTCTGTACTACTTAATGTTACTATTCAGATAATTAAACAGTGAATATGAATGTAATAGACTTTTAAGCCTTGCTTCACATTGGACATATTGATAAATTCATGAGTAACACACATTTCATTGATGCTAACACAGAAAATGCATGTCAAGGAGAAATTAAAGGATTGATTGTAAATCAGTTGTAAAGGCATTTTTTTTTAACTATAATATGGAATAGACAAAGTAGGCGCTAGGTTTTAGCACTAAAAAAACTGTTGTAAATAAAGGCCCAAATGATCATAAGTTGTAAACACATAGGCCCAGATTCTCAAAGGAGATACGACGGCGTATCTCCAGATACGCCGTCGTATCTCTGAGTCTGAGCGGTCGTATCTATGCGCCTGATTCCTAGAATCAGTTACGCATAGATTTGTATTAGATCCGACCGGCGTAAGTCTCTTACGCCGTCGGATCTTAACTGCATATTTACGCTGGCCGCTAGGGGCGTGTACGCTGATTTACGCCTAGAAATATGTAAATCAGCTAGATACGCGAATTCATGAACGTACGCCTGGCCGACGCAGTACAGATACGCCGTTTACGTTAGCCTTTTCCCGGCATAAAGTTACCCCTGCTATATGAGGCGTACATGCGGCGTACCAATGTTAAGTATGGACGTCGTTCCCGCGTCGAATTTTGAAAATTTTACGTCTTTTGCGTAAGTCGTCCGTGAATGGGGCTGGACTTCATTTACGTTCACGTCGAAACCAATACATCTTTGCGGCGTACTTTGGAGCAATGCACACTGGGATATGTCCACGGACGGCGCATGCGCCGTTCGTAAAAAGCATCATTTACGTGGGGTCACACAACATTTACATAACACACGCCCACATCTTCCAAATTTGAATTAGGCGGTCTTACGCCGACCTATTTACGCTACGCTGCCGCAACTTACGGAGCAAGTGCTTTGAGAATACTGCACTTGCCCGTCTAAGTTGCGGAGGCGTAACGTAAATAGGATACGTTTCGCCCGCACAAAGATACGCCGATCTACGAGAATCTGGGCCATAAATTCTAAACATAGGGCCAGATCCTCAAAGAAGTTACGCTGGCGTATCTATTGATACGCCGTGTAACTTCTAGTTTGCTCCGGCGTATCTTTGTTTTGTATCCACAAAACAAGATACGCCTGAAGCTGGGCTAGATCTGACTGGCGTACGTCTTAGTACGCTGTTGGATCTAAGGTGCATATTTACGCTGGCTGCTAGGTGGCGTTTCCGTCGATTTCCGCGTCGAGTATGCAAATTAGCTAGATACGGCGATCCACGAACGTACGTCCGTCCGGCGCATTTTTTTACGTAGTTTCCGTAAGGCTTTTTTTGGCGTATAGTTACCCCTGCTATATGAGGCGTATCCTATGTTAAGTATGGACGTCGTTCCCGCGTCGAATTTTGAAAATTTTACGTTGTTTGCGTAAGTCATTCGCGAATAGGGCTTTGCGTAGAATGACGTTCACGTCGTAAGCATTGGCTTGTTGCGGGTTAATTTCGAGCATGCACACTGGGATACCCTCACGGACGGCGCATGTGCCGTTAAAAAAAAAAGGAATTTACGTTGGGTCAAGACGTATTAACATAAAACACGCCCCCATCACATCCATTTGAATTGCGTGCCCTTACGCCACCAAAGTTACACTACGCTGCCGTAACTTACCGCGCAAATTCTTTCAGGATAAGGAAAATAAGCTGTAAGTTACCGCGGCGTAGTGTATCAGAGATACGCTATGCCGGACGCAACAATGCGCCGCGCTACGTGGATCTGGCCCATAGGTTCTATTGAGGCCAAACAAGTCCAAATCGGTACATATCAGATGGAAGAATGAGAGCCGATTCCACTCTGTATCCAGTGCCCTCTTAATTCAATATGTGCCAATATAGGTGATATGCTGATTACTTATCATCCCGTGAACAGGTGTTCTTTCCACAGCCCAGGTGTACACTTACCAGAAGCAAGTGTTGAACAAGCTGTCAGGGAAATGGCCATAGGAGAACTGGCAATAGTGCCAGTACTGGTAATGGACGCTTCCGGCACATTGCCATGCGCACTAGTGCAAGAAGTGCGAACGAATGTAACGAACAAGCAAGAAGTGTGCAGATCCGCAACGATGCTAACATATGAACGTGCATGCGCAAAGTCGATAAATCGCGTACGCACAATGTGACAGATGCGGCCACTTAATGGCCTATATAAGACTGCTGCTGAGCCCATCACATTGCTGGATTGTTGTCAGCTTCCCTGTGTTCCTGTACCTTTGCTTCTATTCCTTGGATTTCCAGCTTGTCCTTGACCTGTCTCATCTGCTCTCAGCCGCCGCACTTTTTAATGTGTCAGCGGACCTGACGACGTCCAACATTGTCGTGCATGATGACGCGGCAATGCCGGATGCCGCATGGAACCTAGGAGCCCTTTGATGGAGGCGGGATATCCTGACAGAAGTGTATGCAAGAAAAGTTAAGCTGGCTTTTCCCCGGCAGGTGTGGATACTACATTTTGATAATGATGGGAGGCTCTCCTAGTCCACTCCACTGCTTTCTGAATTAGATGTCTCCACCCCTCATCAGGTATTTAAGGCAGGCGTGTACAGCAGTTCATTTCTGCACAGCCAGGATGTTTGTTTCCATTCCATTTTTACCTGTGAAGGACACTTTACTAAGGTGAAGATTATCTCCGATACCATGGATATAGTCTTTATTGACCCTGACCTGAGACCCTAGGGTG
Organism: Rana temporaria; assembly: GCF_905171775.1. Taxonomy (NCBI): domain Eukaryota; kingdom Metazoa; phylum Chordata; class Amphibia; order Anura; family Ranidae; genus Rana; species Rana temporaria. The sequence continues at coordinate 56,516,513 of NC_053500.1, read as the reverse complement.
AAACTTTAGGTTCCCTAGGTGTCTCTTTGAATAGTTCAGCTGCAGTAAATTCCCCTATGTTTAATACAGTTTATTACATCCACTTTTCCATATATTTGCTTTTTTGTTAGGTTCCTGCTCTCTGCCTGTTTGGGCCCCTGTGAGCCCTGACTTGCTGCTGCACACTGGGGGTTCTGGATTCCAGCCAACCAATAGCCCTTTATCTCCAATTTGAAGATATAGGAGGCATTTTATTTTCCACCAGTATATCAAACTTGACGGATTCCAGGATAAACCTGCCCTTCAGTGACTGCTGAGCACTCTGTGACTTTGCAGTGTTTGGACGCCATCCAGTTGAATCGACTTTGTGCACTGTCAATCTTTCCCAAAAAGCATGAGATCTGTGAGTATGTCTCTTTTCTGCATTCTTTGGCCCGGATTCACAGACAGCGGCGCACATTTATGCGCGTATGTCCTGTACACTACGCCGACGCAGCGCACAGAGGCCTCTGCAATTTTCTGTGTTTTGACACCTGTCTGTAAAAATTTTTGTATAGTGCAACAACCAAGCAGCTGTATTTCTGTATGATGATGCTTTTCTATTGTTACGATTGTTTTAAATATAGCATACTTTTTCTACCAATAAAACTGATACTTTTTAGCACCTATTTACTCTTTGTTGTCATCCTGGGTTCAGTTCTCATCCATACTATCCCCTTGGGGCATCTCGTTTCCACAATATTCATTTGGGATGTGATTGGAACTACCAGGATGAGTTCATAAAATAGATTAACATTTTTTGTCTACCTGAACCTTATTCACCCCTTGATGTATTTAAGCTCCATGCTGCACAGACTACTATTTTTATATTTTATTTTAAATAATTTAACTGAAATATTTTATTAATCACTTGACCTCTGTAAAGTGTTACCCCCCTTCATGACCAAAGCATTTCTGTTATTTAGAACTGTGCTACATTAACTGGCAATTGCTCAGTCATGCAACACTGTATGCAAATCATTTTTTTATAATTTTTTCACATACATAGAGCTTTTTTTGTGGTATTTTATCACCACAGTTTTTTTTTTTTTGTGAAATAAAAAAAGATCAATCATTTACTTTCTGCTATAAAACATCTAACAAAAATAAATGGCTCCAAAAATTTAAGACAGAATGTATTCTGCTACGTGTTTTTGGTAAAAACAAAAATCACAATCACTGTATATGAATTGGATCGTGTTAAACGTATAGCATCTATATACTGGAATTTACACAGCTTTTACTTTCCGATGGCCTTTCACATTTCTTGAGGTGTTAAAATGCCAGGGCAATACACACCACCCCCAAATGACCCCCTTCGTGGAAAGTAGACTTTTCAAGGCATTTTCTGAGAGGCATGTTGAGTTCAAGGAAGATTTTATTTACTGGAAAATGATTTAGCCTATTTTACACAGGCCACTGGTGATTACTGTATATGACGTTGGTGCAATGTAATGTGGATTGAATTTTTTACATTGCCTTTTGGCAGGTGTGGAGTGTTGATATCACTTTATTTTGTTTTGTTCTTCTAAAAAGGTACAAGAAATAGACCCTGAAGGAAGAGCAAGTCTCAAATGCATCAGGCTTTGGGCTCAATTGATTCTGGGTTAAAGGGTTCAAAATTACCCCCTGGGTTGGGGGTTAATACAACTCATGATAAGGGTTATGCACACCATTGTTATAAATGTTTTTAGATATGGATTCAATCAAATGGACATGCTTTTAGCAGTTTATGAATAAATAATATATATATATATATATATATATATATATATATATATATATATATATATATATATATATACATATATATATATATATATATATATATATATATATATATCTGTGTGGTTCATTTGTTACTCCAATTAGCTTTTTACGCCAATTGATAGTTTCCTTTTTTTCAAAGTCTTTGCCCGGGGCTGGGTACCGAAGCAATGTCCGAGCGATTATGTTACAAAAAGAAAAAATGGAAAACTTTTGGAGAGCAAAAATTGGGAGATTGTTAACTTGATGGACCAGATTGACTATTGTCAAATATTTACCAATTAGTTGTTGCACCTAAACCTGATTTTTTTTAACTACTTAAGGACCCCCCACTGTATATATACGTCCTCTTTTTAAACACAGATATCTCAGTAACGGCAGCAGCTGCTGCCACAACTGAGATATCCATGTTTTCAGCAGGCGGCCGTGTAAACGATAACGGCGGTCTCCGCGGCGGATTCGCCGCGAGATCGCCGTTATCGGTGGCGGGAGAGGGCCCCCCCCCCTCCCGCCGCTTTTCCGCGCCCTCCGCCGCTTACCGGAGCCGTCGGTAGCGGCGGAGGAGATCCGATGCTGCCGCCTGGAGAGTGAGGACTTGAGTGAGGGCAAGATGGCCCCCACCCATCCTCATAGCTCTGCTGGGCGGAAGTGACGTCAAAACGTCAGTCCCGCCCAGCCTCTTAAAGAGACAATTTTTTATTTTTTTTTGCATTTAAGCCTAAATATGAGATCTGAGGTCTTTTTGACCCCAGATCTCATATTTAAGAGGACCTGTCATGCTTTTTTCTATTACAAGGGATGTTTACATTCCTTGTAATAGGAATAAAAGTGATCATTTTTTTTTTTTATATTTTAGTGTAAAAAATAATAAAATCAATAAAATTAAATAAGAAAACAAAAAAAAATATTTTTAAAGCGCCCCGTCCTGACGAGCTCGCGCGCAGAAGCGAACGCATACGCGAGTAGCGCCCGCATATGAAAACGGTGTTCAAATCACACAAGTGAGGTATCGCCGCGATCGTTAGAGCGAGAGCAATAATTATAGCCCTAGAGCTACTCTGTAGCTCAAAAAATGCAACTTATAGAATTTTTTAAACGTCGCCTATCTAGATTTTTAAGGGTAAAAGTTTGACGCCATGCCACGAGCGGGCGCAATTTTAAAGTGTGACATGTTGGGTATCATTTTACTCGGCGTAACATTATCTTTCACAATATATAAAAAAATTGGGCCAAATTTATTGTTGTCTTATTTTTTAATTCAAAAAAGTGAATTTTTTCCAAAAAAAGTGCGCTTGTAAGACTGCTGCGCAAATACGGTGTGACAAAAAGTATTGCGATGACCGCCATTTTATTCTCTAGGGTGTTAGAAAAAAAAATATATAATGTTTGGGGGTTTTAAGTAATTTTCTAGCAGAAAAAACTGTTTTAGTCTTGCAAACACCAAATCTGAAAAACACCTGAGGTCTTTAAGTGGTTAAATAATTCAAATAACAGTTTAATTTGCAGGGCTTTACATGAAAGATGCAACTAGTGCCACAATTGAGAATGAGTTTGCCAATAGTTGGTGCAATTAAGGTGTGCAGTAGTGTGCCATGAGGAGGGTGGCTCAAGACAGTTACACATTCCATAGAGCACCAAAAAAAATATGTACTGCAACATAGTTTATTTGACATGCGATTCACCAAAATAAGTCAAGTGCAACAATTTGCATTCCTCAACAACCGCATATCTTAGCTTATCTGGCCCATTGTTTATACATCAATTGCAGAGTTAGGATTCATTTTTGTGAATTTTTAAGGTAAGATTTTAAAACATTAAATCCCTGTGCATATTCCAAATTTCCCATTAAATAGACTTGATTATAGTTAAAGTCACAATTATAGTCTCTTTTTTAACTCTGTAATTCAGTATATAGGAAATATAGGTGCACATTATTGATTTATTAAACATGAATTCAATTCAAGCCAATCATGTTCCTATACATACAGTATGTGATTATCACATATATGGTGACCAACTTCTACTCCCTGAAAGAATGGCAAGTATGAGCTGCCTCTAATCACACAGCATGTTCCATGTGTCATTCTGTCATACTATGTTTAATCGCATAAGCCATGAAACAAAACATACAGATGCCAAGGTCCAATTGCTAATCACTCACTGGTCTATCCTTTCCATCTAGGAGTAGGCAGATTGCTTAGTGACACAGTGCCAATATCAATGGCTCACTGCAATCAAAGGAGCTCGCTCATACATTGCCCATGTTCTAAATTTGAGAAAAGTTTATTCACATAATATTCAGGTTTTCAGGAGCTAGGAAACTTAAAACCTATACTGCATGACATCAGCTAACAGAATTGCAAATCTTTGGGACCAACTGCTACGTTATACAGCATAAACAGAAATAGCACTGTTATCCTGTTTGCCACAAACCAAAACCACCAGTAGCTACTAAATAACAAATAGTTTAGCATAAATAAAGGCGCCTGCTTGTACCCTTTGTTTTAAGCCCGTGAATCTGCCCTCTTTAAAGTGAAAAATATATAATTTACCCTATAAGAAATATAAAGGATAAGGCGCCAACGAAAATGAGTCCAAAAAACAATATTTAATAAAAAAGCGAAACTCAAATATACACTAAATAATAAAAAAAAGTCCATAAACATGCATCGTGATTCCACCACCATGCATTTAGATCTTCTGTGTGCCAAAAATGTATCTTCCAATCGTGCCACCATAAAGCACCAACCAATGTGGAAAGGGCGCACTCACCATTAATTTAAAGGCACTGGATTGATGGTGAGTGCACGCTTTTCACATTGGTTGGTGATTCATGGTGGCATGATTTTGGAAGATCATTTATTAGCACATAGAGGATCTAAATGCATGGTGGTGGAATCATAATGCATGTTTGTGTACTTTTTTATTTTGTCTATATTTGTGTTTCACTTTTTATGAATTATTGGTTTCTTGATCATACATCACGGGACACAGAGCCTTAATTACTTAATGGGTTATGTAGTCACCACAGGTGATTGGACACTGGTTAACCCAATTAAAATTGAGTTCCTCCCCAATATAACCCCTCCCAAATGGAGAGTGCCTCAGTTTTTTCGCCAGTGTTTAAGATGGTTGGTCACGTTCAACATGTGCCAAGAAGAAAAATGCTCTTTTGATGGTCTGGCTGCGGAGACCTAAGAGCTATAACGCATACTTTCCTCGGGCCGATATAAAAAGCCTAAGATGGTTGGTACCCGGGCCTTGTGTAAAGAAGAAACAAGGTTTGCCTGTAATGCCTCTCTGCGGAGGTCTGGGCTCTGGGATCCAGACTTTGGTGTACTTATACATTTGTGGCACAAAAAGTTTCTAGCAGCATCTTCTACAGGTCCAGGTATGAGGTTTCTCTAATGCAGTGCTTCTCAAATAGTGGGGCTCCGTAAAGGGGGGCTCGTTTGACCTCGGCAAATACTGCATACTGCAGAGAGAGGGAGCAGCGCGGTGCGATCACTTGAGATTGTCCCAGCGCAGCCCCAGTAGCAGCCCGACGCGGAGGACCACGTGACCCTTTCCAGGAGAACAGACCCGATTGGATAGACATAATGCTCTATCCTGATTGGCCAAACCCGCCCGTGTGACTCTTTGTAGACACGAAGTGTAGCAGACCCTCAAGTGACATCATGGAATTTTTTTTAACAGGGATGAGAAGACAGGCGGAGAGAGAAGGAGAGAAGGAGATAACAGAAAGTCTCCCGAAGGCTAAGACGAGGAAATATGACGAGGCGTATGTAGCGCTTGGCTTCACTGTGACTACGGTGGGAGAAGAGGAAAGACCGGTGTGCTTACTATGTCTAAAAATGTTGGCAGCGGACAGCATGAAGCCAAATAAGGATAATAAGGATACGGTGTTATGCAGAGGTGTACAATTTTATAGACAAATGATACTATTTACAGTCGCACGGGAGGCGCGAATTGTTTTCTTCTTCCTAGGGGGGGGCATGACAGAAAATAATTGAGAAGCACTGCTCTAATGGAACCCTTGATAAACCTGAAGGTTGGCACAACTTGCACGCCGTGATGGGTGAAAGCTGGAACTACTTTTAGTATCTTTTCCTGTGCATACCTGGTGTATTCTTACATAGCCATCCAGGAACAAGCTCATTGAAGTCGGTCAAATAAACGCCACTCACCTCCTCCGCTGCAGGCTCTGCCACAAAACACATACAGGGGTCCAATGATGCCCCAATAATCTCTCCCCCTTCTCTTCGTCGCCCTGGGCACCGCCATGATAGTGGTGCATGCGCGTGCACGACCGGAGCACGCTTTATGCTGTCTAATGGGCAGATGGAGAGGGGGGCTGTGGTTGTGCGTGCCCGTGCATGGACACGGCGCACCTGTGTGCAGGTGCCAAGAGGCTGATTTAAAGCCCAGCACACCAGAAACCTTCTGTAAGCAGCATGGACACAGAGCTGTGGGCTGTAAGCATCCCTGTGGATTTGAACCAGAAAAACCAAGACTCCTACTCGGCCTCAGGTTGTGCAGTGAGCTAATATATGCGTATTGTAAGACTATAACACAACAGTGATTGCATTTTTTTGTGGATAGTACCTTTGCTTACAGTAAGGACTATGTCTCCGAGGAGAGGTGCAAGGGCTGGTAAAGAGGCATCAAAAGATCCCCGCTTATGGCTAAGAAAATCTGAGCTTGCCTGCAGTTTACCATCCCCCTCTGTCAGCCTGATAGAAGCCTGACAGGATGAGCCCCTGTCTGTTTTTTTGCAGCTTCTCCTATGGCAGTTCCTGTATATGTCACTGAGGACGCTTTAAAAGTTGGTTTGGATGGCCTAGAAGGATTGCTACCATTATTGCAACCTCCTTGAAAGATAGTCGAAAACAGGGTAGACCCCCTTCATCTGCTCTGGCTCTCTCATCAGATGAGCCTTCCGAGGGTGAAAAATCCCTCTCTGGAGATGAGGATCATGTGTAGTCTGAGGACTAGAGGATTCATGCTACCTCTCAGTCGCTAAAAATGCAGGTGCAATATTATGCAGAGATGGTGCGTGCCACTTACAAATTGCCTCCTGTGGAAGCTTCTATGTCCTTTGTTTCCTCTTTTGGGGATCTCGGAAATCCCCGCAGGCTGAATGCTCCCTTGCTGGATAAACTAATGTATGATGACTGGGTTCACCCAGATAAACAGTTTTTCCTCCTAAACAGTTTTCCCACCTTTATCCTATGGAGGAAGGTTTCAATAAGAAATGGGGGGTACCTGTTATTGATGCAGCTATTTCTTGTGCAGCTGTCCTATAGACAATACTCAGGGTTTTAAAGATCCAACTGATAAAAAGCTGGAGTCCCTATTGAAAGCCTCCTCCTCCATGACTGGGGCTGTAGTACAACCTGCAGTTGCAGCCATTGGTGTATGTCAGTTCCTCAAGGAACAAATGAAGCAGATGATTAACCTTCTCCCTACAGAGGAGATTGTGGTTTACGAGGACCTTCTTAAGGCCTTGTGTTTTGCGGTTGATGCGATTATGGACTCTGTTCAATAAGCATCCAGTTTGAATCTTCTGCAGGTACACATGTGCAGGTCCCTTTGGTTAAAACATTGGGAGGCCAAGGTTTCTTGCAAAAGATACTTGGCAGCGCTCCCCTTTGGGGAAGGTCACCTGTTTGGGGATGACCTGGATATGTACATCCAAAATTTTACCGAAGGCAAGTCTACTCTGTTGCTGGTTAAAAAGAAGAGTAAACGTCTTTCATTTAAGCATTCTCTTTTCTCCAGCCCCTGGAACCTCATTCTCCAGGCAGTGGCAATGGCCTTCCCCGTCTAACACTAAAGGAGAGGTCCAGAGACAAGCCCAACGGCAGAAAATTACTTGGGTCCAAAGTCTAAACAGAACCCAAAAACTTCCCTATGAAGGGATGCCCCCGCTCAGCGTGGGGGGAAGGCTGCTGCAATTTGCAAAAACGCCTGGCCGAATGAAGTTCAGGACAAGTGGGTCATCTCTACAGTGTCCTCAGGCTACAAGCTATAATTCAGAGAACTTCCGCCACCCCATTTTCTGAAATCAAGAGTTGCCAATGATCCAGAAAATAGAAGGCCTTTGCTGTTGGCCTTGAAACACCTGTTGTTCCCAGGGGTACTCAAACCTTTTACAGTTCCAAAACCAAACAGGGATGTCAGACCTATCCTAGATCTAAAAGGCCTGAATCAGTTTCTGAACATTCTCTCCTTTCGCATGGAGTCTGTCCGTTCAGTTGTTTCCACCCTTCAGGGAGGAGAATTCCTGGCATCAATAGACATCAGAAATGCATATCTACATGTGCCAATATTTCCGGCTCACCAAGGGTTTCTAAGGTTTGCGGTGGTCCAGCGCCACTTTCAGTTTGTGGCCCTTCCTTTCTGGCTGGCTACAGCACCTTGAGTAAGATAGAAGTAGAGCAACCTGCGCTAATGAGAGAAGGCTACTGAACCAACAATAAAGACTGCAGCCCCCCTAATATATTCCCCCAAAGGGAAATAGTAGGATAATAGTTAAAAGTGAAGTGGGGGGCTGGCGCTGTCTATGTACCCCTAAATTTTGTATGAGGTACTGGATAAGTGGAGGAGAGAAGTTTCCCACTATAATCAATAGGTAAACTGGCCAATGTTTATTGGAAACAGTTGTATTAATTGTATGGCTATAGTCATCAATGGATAACAGCAAATGAGCAGCACAGTTACCAGCTAAATCTGAGGAATGGCTAATAAACAGGATGTCCTATGAAGATAAAGCAGAAAACACCCTCAATGGCTTAGCAGATCCTGTGTGAGCCTTGGGACCAATAAATATGTGAAAATCTATAACATGTGGGATCCAAAGGAATATGTAGGATCCAGTATTAATAGCAATAAATACCTGTGAAAAACAGTAAAAATATCAATTTCCTATTGGTAAAGGTAATTGCGCATAATTATGCGCCACATGCCCTATGTAAATTGCAGTGTGAATTATTACACAAACTAAAGAATATAGTAATTGGAATGAACCCTGTGTGTGATTAATAAATGAACATAGATGCAAAAAATACAGCACCTTGAGTGTTCACAAAAATACTGGCCCTGGCAAGGCTAAGGGCATGGGTCATAGCAGTAACAGCCTATCTGGATGATCTGTTGATCATAGATCAGTCCACTGCACGCTTGGGCCACAATGTGCACAGCACAGTGGAATATTTAGAGTACCTAGGCTGGGTCCTCAATCTGGAAAAATCCTCCTTGCAGCCTCAAAGAAGGCTGGAGTGCTTGGGCATGATTATGGACACGTCCCAAAGCCAGTTATTACTTCCCAAGCCAAAGGCAAAAGCCATAAGAGACTTGGTCCGAGTGATACAGGCAAAGAGAAGGCCTTCCATCTGTCTATGAATGAGATTATTGGGAAAGATGGTAGCCTCATTCGAGGCTGTTCCTTACGCCCAGTTTCACTCAAGGCTGTTACAGGGCAGAACTCTGTCAGCTTGGAACAAAGATGTTCAGGCCCTGGACCTTCCTATGATCTTATCTCCAAAGGTTCACCAGAGCCTCAATTGGTGGTTGCTCCCCCGAAATATGTCAGAAGGAAAATACTTCACTCCGGTTACCTGGAATTTGGTGACCACAGACACTAGCCTTCTTGGCTAGGGGGGGCAGTTCTAGAAGAAGAATCTGCCCATGGGAAGTGGTCTGGAGATCCTACCCATCAACATTCTGGAGGTTCGGGCAATTCATCTGACCCTCAGAGTTTGGTCTTACAGACTGCAGGGTTGGCATGTTCGGATTCAGTCTGACAATGCTACAGCCGTGGCCTATATCAATCACCAAAGAGGCACCAGAAGTCTGGATGCCCAAAGAAAGGTGAATCGCAGAGAAGGCATATCCTCATCTGTCTGCAGTCTTCATTTTTTAACCCGCCAGCAGCTGAGTCCAGGAGAATGGTCTCTACATCCCAACATATTTCAAATCATATGTCAGAATGGGGTACCCCAGATGCGGACCTGTTGGCTTCCGGGTTCAACGCAAAGCTGGACAAGTGTCAGATGCCCTGACAATCTCATGGGATCCTTATTCTCTGATTAGGTGTTCCCTCCAGTTCCGCTTCTCCCACGATTCCTTCAGAGAGGGAAGGAAATCCGCTCCAGGAGACCCTGGTACGTAGAAATCGTAAGGATGGCAGAAGGTAGACCTTGAGTTCTCCCACTACGCTTGGACCTACTATCGTAGGGTCCAATATTCCATCCTGCCTTACAAAGTCTAAATTGACGGTTTCGCTGTTGAGACCCACATTCTGAGAAAACGGGGGCTCTTGGGTCCAGTCCTATCCACTCTGGTTAATGCTAGGAAGCCGGCCCCCAGGCTCATCTACTACAGAATCTGGAAGGTATATGTTTCCTGGTGTGAACCCAGAAGGGAGAATCCTAGGAAGTATGCCATTATTGGATTCTTGCCCTTCTTCAGTTAGGCTTAAATATGAAGTTGGCCTTGAGCACTATGAAGGGCCAGATCTCGGCCTTGTCGGTATTCTTTCAAAAACAACTTGCCTCTCATTCCCTATTATACCATGCTTCTTAAGTCTTTTTGACAAAGAAACTGTTTTTTTCTTGTAGTAATATCCTCGGCAAGGAGGGTATTGGAATTGGCGGCTCTTTCTGTAAAGAACCGTATATGATTATTCATGATGACAGGGTGGTGCTGCATTCTCACCCGACTTTTTTACCTAAGGTGGTTTCAGGATTTCATCTGAATCAAGATATAGTCCTATTTTTTTTTATTTTTTTTGAGATTCGGGCTGGCTACAGCACCTTGAGTGTTCACAAAAATACTGGCCCCGGCCCTGGCAAGGAGAGGATGACGCTCTCGAAGCAGCAGAGGAAGGAGAATCTTGTCTTCTGGTACTGTTGGACCTAAGCGCAGCATTTGATACTGTAGACCACAAATTATTACTGACTCGCCTAGCTGAAGTAGCTAGAGTCGCGGACTCGGATTTACCCTGGTTCTCCTCCTTTTTGGAAAACCGATCACAAATAGTGAAACTAGGTCCTTTCCAGTGGTGGCTGGTGCTCCAAATTTTTGGGGGGGCGCAAACAAATGAAAAAAAAAACCAAGACAATTGCAGCCTCACTGTGCCCATCAAAGGCAGCCACTGTGCCCATCAAAGGCAGCCACTGTGCCCATCAAATGCAGCCACTGTGCCATGCCATCAATTGTCACCACTGTGCCATGCCAAACACAGCCACTGTGCCATCAAACGCAGCCACTGTGCCATGCCATCAATTGCTACCACTGTGCCCACATCAATTGTCGCCACTGTGCCCACATCAATTGTCCCCACTGTGCCCACATCAATTGTCCCCACATAAATTGACCCCACTGTGCCCACATCAATTGTCGCCACTGTGCCCATATCAGTTGTTCCCACTGTGCCCACATCAATTGTTGCCACTGTGCCCACATCAAATGTCCCCACTGTGCCCACACCAATTGTCCCCACATCAATTGTCCCCACTGTGCCCACATCAATTGTCGCCACTGTGCCCACATCAATTGTCCCCACTGTTCCCACATCAATTGTCCCCCACTGTGCCCACATCAATTGTCCCCACTGTGCCCACATCAATTGTCCCCCACTGTGCCCACATCAATTGTCCCCACTGTGCCCACATCAATTGTCCCCACATCAATTTTCCCCACTGTGCCCTGTAAAATGCTGCCAGTCAGATTGCCCCCCCCCCCCCGCCCGGCACTTACCTTTCTGGGGTTCGCCATCCTCCTTCCACGGTCCCTCAATGTCTTCTGCCGCCCTCAATGACGCTTCAGCCAATCAGGTTACTGATAACCAGAATCAGTGAACCTGATTGGCTGAGACGGCCGTCAGTCTTATCCAAGGCTCTGATAGGCACTTCCGCACAGCCAACCAGCTGTCCTTATTCAGATAATCGGCGCCCAATATACGGTTATCTGAATAGACTGGCCACAATAACATACACTCATGCAATGCATGAGTGTATGTTATTCGCGCGGCGCTGCAGAACGAATTTTTAAAAGCCTTAAAAGGCCCGTTTTTTTAATTTTTTTTATGACTACTTGGGTGGCACCCGGGTGCCCCCTATGGACGGGCCGCCACTGATCCTTTCACTTCTGAAATACGCACGGTGTCATGCGGAGTCCCTCAGGGATCCCCCTTGTCGCCTGTATTGTTCAATATCTATCTCCGCCCTCTTTTTTAAATCATCAGTAACCAAAAGTTACTCTACCACTCCTACGCGGATGACACGCAACTATATTTTTGCATCTGCAACAATAAGGATCATTATCTCGGACTAGAGAAATGCCTTACTTTGATAGAAAATTGGATGACGAAGAGTTACCTTAACCACTTGCTTACTGGGCACATAAACCCCCTTCGTGCCCAGGCGAAATTTCAGCTTCCGGCACTGCGTCGCTTTAACTGACATTTGCGCGGTCGTGCGACATGGCTCCCAAACAAAATTGACGTCCTTTTTTCCCCACAAATAGAGCTTTATTTTGGTGGTATTTGATCACCTCTGCGGTTTTTATTTTTTGCGCTATAAACAAAAAAAGACAATTTAAAAATTTTATTTTTTTTTTTTACTTGTTGCTATAATAAATATCCCATTATTTTTTTTTTTTTTAAAAAATGTTCTCAGTTAAGGCCGATACGTATTTTTCTACGTATTTTTGTAAAAAAAAAAAAAAAGATCGCAATAAGCGACTGGTTTGCGCAAAAGTTATAGCGCCTACAAAATAGGGGACAGAATTATTATTTTTTTTTATTATTTTTTTTTTACTAGTAATGGCGGCGATCTGCGATTTTTATTGGGACTGCGATATTGCAGCAGACATATCGGACACTTTTGACACAAATTTGGGACCATTCACATTTATACAGCGATCAGTGCTATAAAAATGCACTAATTACTGTATAAATGTGACTGTCAGGGAAGGGGTTAACACTAAGGGGTGAGGAAGGGGTTAAATATGTATCCTGGGTGTGTTCTAACTGTGTGGGGGGAGGGGGCTGACTGGGGGAGGTAACCGATGCTGTGTCCCTATGCACAAGGGACACAGATGGGTCTCCTCTCCTCTGACAGCACATGGAGCTCTGTGTTTACACACAGAGCTCCACGTCCCTGCTGTCACCTGCTGTGTCACCGCCGATCGCGTGTACCCGGCGGACATCGCGGCCGCCAGGTACACGCATCGGCTCTTGAGCGATGCGCCGGGACAGTTTTTACCTGCTGCGCGCCACCCAGTGGCACTTGCGGGTAATGCTTTTAAAAAGACGTCGAAAGACGTCCACTTGGCACTTGAGAGCCGCGCTGTTGACGTCTTTTGTCAATAGCGTGGGTCTGAAGTGGTTAAACTCAACGGCTCAAAAACAGAACTTCTCCTGTTTCACACCAACCGAAAGAGATTTCCTGCACCAACATGGACACCGCCGCCCATTTTGGGACAAATCATTACCCCCAGCACCAAAGTCAAAAGTCTTGGAGTCATTTTTGACACCCACATGACAATGGATGCACAAATAGGGTCAGTAGTCAGCGGATCCCACCATCTGCTGCACCTACTACGTAGACTCGTTCCCTTTATCCCGAAAGAAGACATAGCAGTCGTGGTGGGAACAATTATCAACTCCAGACTCGACTATGCAAATGCCCTTTACCTCGGACTCCCAAAATACCAAATCTCTCGTCTGCAAGTCGTTCAAAATACGGCTGCTCGACTCATGACTGGGAAAAAAACATGGGAATCAATCTCGCCTTCACTGAGATCCCTTCATTGGTTGCCAGTAAAAGACAGAATTACTTTTAAGGCACTCTACTATGTCTGACGCATAAGTGTGTTCAAGAAAATGCCCCCCAATATCTGTGCAAAAAATTAAAAAGTCACAACCCCAATCGCGTTCTCCGATTCACGGACCAAAATCTACTCCAGATACCCAAAGCCAGATACAAGTCCAAAGGAGAACGAAGATTTGCAGTCCAAGGACCTAGACTATGGAACGCTCTACCAACCAGCATCTGAATGGAGGTGAATCACCTGGCCTTCAGAAAAAAAATCAAAACCCATCTTTTCTGAAGGCAAAAAGACAGTAGGGAACAGATACTAAGCGCCCAGAGGCGATTCAGTTCGCATGTTTTGCGCTATATAAGTTTCTCACTCACTCACTCACTATTATTTTGCTACAAAACTGAGGCACTCTCCATTTGGGAGGGGTTATATAGGGGAGGAACTAAATTTTTATTGGGTTAACCTATGTCCAATCACCTGTGGTGACTACATAACCCATTAAGTAATTAAGGCTCTTTGTCCCGTGATGTATTCCCAAGAAAAGGATTTTACAGGTAAGCTGTATTAAAAAATAAAACATTTTGTGCCGATTTGTGTTAGCACCTTATCCTTTCCTTTATATTATTTATTATTAAATAAGAAATAGACTCATTGTCCAAAACAACTACCTTTATGGAGGCTGTGTTAGTTCACCACTGCCACTACAAATCAGCATATTGGCAATTGTGGTGCCTGAAAAAACATTCTCTTGACAAATCTACAGATCTTCATAACAGAAATATTTTTGAAGGTCCATCTACCACTGGCGATCACTCTTGCTGTTTCGGTTGTGTTCTCCCACCAAAAAAAATATTCGGGTTTATATACAACTTGAGAGTGCAAAATCTGGTGCAGCTCTGCATAGAAACCAATCCTCTTGCAGGTTTTTTTCAAAGCTTAAAGTATAAGTTAAATTTAACCACTTCAGCCCCAGAAGAATTTACCCCCTTCCTGACCAGAGCACTTTTTGCTATTCAGCATTGCGTCAATTTAACTGACAATTGCGCGGTTGTGCGACGTGGTACCCGAACAAAATTGATGTCCTTTTTTTCCTACAAATAGAGCTTTCTTTTGGTGGCATTTGATCACCTCTGCGGTTTTTATTTTTTGAGCTATAAACAAAAAAAGAGCGTAAATTTTGAGAAAAAAAAACAATATTTTTTACTTTTTGCTATAATAAATATCCCCAAGAAAATCTATAAAAAAAACGGATTTCTTTCTCAGTTTAGGCCGATTCCTCTACATATTTTTGGTAAAAAAAAATCACAATATGTGTACATTGATTTGTTTGCGCAAAAGTTATAGTATTTACAAAATAGGGGATAGTTTTATGGCATTTTTATTAGTAATGGTGGCAATCAGCGATTTTTATTGTGACTGCGATATTATGGCGGACACATCGGACACTTTTGACACTATTTTGGGACCATTGTCATTTATACAGCGATCGGTGCTATAAAAATGCACTGATTACTGTATAAATGACACTGGCAGGGAAGGAGTTAACAACTAGGGGGCGAGGAAGGGGTTAAGTGAGTCCTAGGTTGTGATTCTAACTGTGTGGGGGCTAGGCTACCAGTGACACAACATTGATCACTGCTCCCGAACACAGGGAGCACTAGATCAGTGTCCTGTCACTAGGCAGAACACTCCGTGACAGGATCGCGGGACACCAGCGGACATCGAGTTCACGGGTCCCACGGGCATGGTCACGGAGCTCGTGGCAGGCACGCCTGCACGGTGGGATTTTCAAAGCAACGTACAGGTAGGTTGCTTTGCCCACACGAGCCATTCTGCCGATGTATATGTGCGTTAGGCGGTCGGCAAGTGGTTAAAAAGAATAATTGCACATTTTTTACAGGTCAAAAAGTCTGCATTTATTAAATTTTTTGGAGCTTGTAAAGCTTTGCAATTGTGATCGGTAGATCGCTTGTGCCATTCAGATCTCCTGCAGATCTTTCTGTGTGCCTGTACATGCTGTACAGACCAGCAGATACACTGAAAGAAAGTATCAATGAACTACCACAGTGCCATAGTAGTTCATTGAGAACTAGAGGTCGACAGCTGCAAAGGATGTTGGGGCTTGTAGTACATTCACACACAGAGCTGTGTGAAATTAATGATGCAGCTGTGTGGGCGGAGCTCCACACAGCCATTCTAATTTAAAAAGTGGCAGCAAGCTGCAGCATTGGGAACAGGTTACATGTTCCACCCTAAAAATGGGTAGAACATGTAACAAGTTCCCAAAGGTGAACTTGTCCTTTAATTGAACAAGCTGAAGTTAGAAGCTGATTGGCTACCATGCAACAGTTGCTCCAGATTTTACACTCTTCGGTTTTAGTAAATCAACCCCATTGGCTACAGTGACAAAAAAAATCTAGCACATTCACAAAAAAATCTTATAATACCTAATAATTGATTTTGTATATTATTTAATTCAAGAGGCAGATATTCTCAAAACTTGCAAACTGCTAGCAGAATCCATGTTCATGATTCTCTCCTGGCTGCTGATGCTCTCTGATCAATCCAATGCCAATAGTAGAAGCACACAGTTTAGCACTAGGAATGAGATAATCCCCCTGTGTTCAGTTCGCAGACAATTTTGCAAATCATGCTGAAAGGTGGTGAATTTTTTAGTGCACCCCAGTGAAGTCTATGGGTGGGTGAATATTTGTATTTAATTTTGCCTACTGGTAGAGATAGAAAGTAATCTATTGTCAAACAAAGAGGTAAAGAACCAGTGCCAAAACGAAAAAAACAGCCTTTTTACAGAATTCTCAGTTCTCCCTAGCAGCACCGACACAGAGATGAACAATCAATGCCAAGCTGCAGCAAGCAAGACCAGCAAACCATTAGCATTCATTAAAAAGGGCATTTACTCACGACAAAAAACATAACTCTACAACTTTACAAACGCTGGTACTGCCACGTCTTGAGTATGCCATCTAGTTCTGGTCACCAGTCCTCAGGAAGGATGTGCTGGAACTGGGAAAAGTCCAGAGAAGTGCATCCAAGCTAATAAGGGGACTGGAGGACCTCAGTTATAAGGAACGACTCCAAACATATTCCCCCTGGAGAGGACATGCTTCAAAGGGGTATGTTAATAATATACGAATTCTTGAATAGAGACTCTAGCATTGATGTCAACACGCCCGCTGCTTCATGCTGCACTGTGGTCCATGTTGTGGTCCACCGGAAAAGGAGTGACACTACATCCAACTTTCTATTCACCTTCTGGCTCTCCACAGTGTCCCTCAGAGAGTTAAATGCAGACACTTTTATGGTGTCCCAGACCTTTACAATTGATGAGCCTGATTTTAACCCATCTATATACTGTAAGTAGCCCTGGTAAGGGATATGATAACATTTCCTGTCCTACTACACTTAGTGGCACTTTTCCTCTTCTGCTTCCTTCCTCTAAAAAAGACACACAGCCACCCAATGAAGTTGGCCGAGAAGCATGTAGGTAGGGTAAGGGAGCATGTTGGGGAAGTCAGGTCCTCCATGTTCCCCTCCTTGTTGGGTGCTAAGCAAGGGTCAAATAAGAGGTCTGCCCCAGGGTAAGTTCTTCTGGGCTATGCTAGGTACTAAATACAAGACACTCTCCAACACATGGGGTACTTTTACTGGAACAGATGACTGGTCTCTAATAAACTCTCTTGATGTTACTGTACATCACCATGGTCTCTGATACATTTAAGAGGAAAATGCAGAGCCCTTGCCCTCTCCACCTATTCAGTGTATCACCTCTACCTACCTCGCAGTAAGGTTATGGAGCCACACCGTGCACCTAGAATTTGTCAATTCAGCCAAAAGTTGGTTACTTGAAAATGTTGTGAATGCCAGGTATTTTCCGCAAACCCTTGTAGTGGTAAACTCAACCTCATCCCTATTTAGGACCAGTATCCTGAGCATGTGAACTCTGTGTGCAGTGAGTATTGCTAGAATAGAAATGTTGGACTACAAGACAACCATTGTACTATTTACTATATTATGACTTCTATACAAATAACATACAACACATGCCACTGATGTTATACAAATAAAAATAACTGTATAATATCCATTGGTAATATTTAAACTCTTTGGGCCAGATCCACGAAAGAATTACGCCGGCGTATCTCTTGATACGCCGCGTAATTTCAAATTTTGCGCGTCGTATCTTTGTTTTGTATCTACAAAACAAGATACGACGGCATCTCGGATCGATCCGACAGGCGTACGTCTTAGTACGCCGTCGGATCTTAGGTGCAATTTTTCGGTGGCCGGTAGGTGGCGTTTCCGTCGAATTCCGCGTCGAGTATGCAAATTAGCTTGTTACGGCGATCCACAAACGTACGTCCGGCCGGCGCATTTTTTTACGTCGTTTGCTTTCGGCTTTTTCCGGCGTATAGTTAAACCTGCTATTATGAGGCGTACTCAATGTTAAGTATGGCCGTCGTTCCCGTCTCGCATTTTGAATTTTTTACGTCGTTTGCGTAACTCGTTTGCGAATAGGGATTTGCGTAGAATGACGTCACCGTCTTAAACATTGGCTTGTTCCGGTTTAATTTCGAGCATGCGCACTGGGATACCCCCACGGACGGCGCATGCGCAGTTAAAAAAAACGTTGTTTACGTCGGGTCACGACGTATTTACATAAAACACGCCCCCATCACAGAGATTTGAATGCCGCGCCATTACGCCGCCAAAGATACACTACGCCACCGTAACTTACGGCGCAAATTCTTTGAGGATTCGAAAAAAAGTTACGGCAGCATAGTGTATCTTAGATCCGCTACGCCCGGCGGATTAATGCGGCGATGTACGTGGATCTGCCCCTATTTATTTGCACCTATGTTTCCTAGATGCAAAAATAATTGTATTAATTTTACAGATTATTACTAAACAATATCACATTGAAGGGAACTTGCAGATATTGACTATTGGCATCACTGAAGTGACTGTAGGATCCTAGCCATAAATCTTTAAATTAAAATGGGGTTTTATTTGAAATCATTGCTTGCTTAACAAATGCAGGACATGTTTGTGCCTAGTCTGTCTGCATGGAAAAAAAGATAATAATCAAGCTAATGCACTGTACTGGGAATTACTGTCAGCCCTCTCTGAATTGTATTAGAAGAGGAAAAATCACTATGCAATGAGTAAAACAGTGCACTAGGAATTATTAATGGTTTGGATGTGGAAAAATGGAAAACCTGCTATGCATGAAGATATTATGACAGAAGTTCCATGAATTATTCATGAGTGGCAGACACAATAATAACTCAAACTTGTTATTTTGTATATAGATGAATAGGTACCTCTCACTGCTTTTAATTGAGTTTATGAGTAGGGCTGCTATACATGTATGGAAAAATTATAAATTTGCCCCAAATGTTGTAGATTCTGTTCTGAAAAGCTAGAGCCCAACATCTGCAATGTTTAAGTGCACTGATATTGATGCAAAAATGACACTAAAAGACGTTCAGCAAGTATAATTAATTGCATATAGCGGTATTTATGTGAATATATGTAAGCAACAAAGATCCTTAAAGTGAGCAAAGGTTTATTTGCTTATAAATTATAAACCAGTATGGGGTTGGTTTATAATTTAAAATGCTTTGTCACCAAAGTGACATATAAAAATGCTCACAAAAAAAAAAGGTGTGGGGTTCACCTTAATATGATAAGCAGATTCAGAGCCCTTTCACACTGAGGTGCTTAAAAGCCTTAAAATGCCTTAGCGCTATTACCGTGTTTTTGGGGCGCTAGTGCTAAAATTAGCGCACCGTGCTGGCATTTTAAACGCTAATCCTGCTCCCATTAGTGCAAATTTCCTAACCCTATCCCTAATACCACTCCCACTAGTCCCAAATCCCTAACCCTAATCTTGCTCCCACTAGTCCCAATTCACTAACCCTAACCCCACTCATCCCAGTTCCCTAATCCTACTCGTCCCAAATCTCTAACCTTATTCCTAATCCCACTCCCACTAGTCCCAAATCCCTAACCCTAATCCAACAAGTCCAAAATCCCTACACTAACCTTAATCCCACTAGTCCCAAATCCCAAACCCTAACCCCACTAGTCCCAAATTACTAACCCCTATCCTGCTCCCACTAGTCCCAAATCCCAAACCCTAACCCTAATCCTGCTCCCACTAATACCACTAGTCCCAATTCCCTAACCCTAATCCCACTAGTCCCAAATCCCTAACCCCACAAGTCACAAATCCCTAACCCTTATCCTGCTCCCACTAGTCCCAAAAATCTTACCCTAATCCCATTCCCACTAGTTCCAAATCCCTGATCCTTATCCTACTAGTCCCAAATCCCAAACCCTAATTCTGCTCCCACTATTCCCAATTCACTAACCCCAACCCTAATCCCACTCCCACTAGTCCCAAATCCCTAACCCTAACCCCACTAGTCCCAAATCCCTAACCCTAATCCTGTTCCCACTAGATTAAAATTCATAACCCTAATCCCACTCTCACTAGTCCAAAATCCCTAACCTTAATCCTGCTCCCACTGGTCTCAATTCACTAACCTTAACCCCACTCCCACTAGTCCCAAATCCCTAACCCTATTCCTAATCCCACTCCCACTAGTCCAAAATCCCTAACCCTAATCCCACAAGTCCGAAATCCCTAATCCCACTCCCACTAGTACCAAATCCCTAACCCTAATCCCACAAGTCTGCGACCAACGGGAATGTGGTAACCCTAAAAGCCACATAGAACCTACAGGACATAAGTGCTCAAAAATACAAGGCAGCTGATAGAAGGACGGTACGTGTGATGAGTCTTTCCTATGTATATGCAAAAGGGTTTAATTGTTTTGAATGACATCGGGTAAAAGTGGTAATGAATGAGAATAGTAAAGGCTAGTACAGCGGTTTGTGTTTTTTTTTTTTTTTTTTTTTTTTTTACTCGTGAGTTGTAATAGCTAAGAGAATTGAGTGTGAGAGGTACGTTTGTTTGTGCGGAAGTGTGTGAGATCCATGGATTGTGATGTTGTATTAGATGAATTAACATGCCCAAAGCGCTGTTTTGTTAAAGTTTGAGCTATAGAACACCATTTCTCATTTTTAAAGAGCAACCACCCCCCCTCTCTGTCTTTGACACAAGTTAAATTGAATGGTGGGTGTGGGTGATGTGTGTTTTCTCAGCTGCTGACAGCCCAAATGACCCCCCTTTCCAGGTCTGTGACATGCAAATGACCTGAGCCAAGAAAACATATGTAATGGTGAATACATTTTTTTTGTGGGGGGAAAGTGCAGTTTTATTAAAGGTATGTGCTAAATAGTTTTGTCTATAGGGTGTAGGTGGCTAAGTGTGAGAACATTAGTACTAAAAGAATTGTGTGGATTATATAGTTGTAAAATGGAACTTGTGTATACATATGTTAAAAAGCATGCCTCTGCGAGTTATCATTCATGTGCAGATGAACCTCTTAAGAGCCAGTGTAATGCACTATTATCTCAGTGTCAGCAACATAATGCCAGATTAGTGGGTAAGCAGATAAAGAAAGTGGAAAAGGAGAGATTGGCTAATGAAATTGCAGTATTGCTTAGAATAAAGGTACTGTCGGAGGAAATGGGAGAGAAATGGGAAGCAAACAGGAGACGTGTTGGGGAAGACGTAGGGAAATTCAGTGAACAACTTCGAAAGATTGCAACAACATCCAGTAATGAGATGGAGGAGTTGCAGACAAAAGCAGATAGCATGTCGCGAATAAATAGGGATCTGCGAGAGCAGCTTCAGATGCAGAGAGCGGACGTCAGATGAAGAGCAAACTTTTAGAATCATTGCAAATAAAGTTGTCAGAGATGGAAGAGTTGGTTATATCTTTAGAAAGGAAATTAGCAAAGGCGCGCTCCCAGCTTCTTACTAAAGAGCAATATATAGTATCGCTCAATGAGCACAAAGGCTCATGTGAATTGGCCAGTATCTGCACAGTCACTGAGGAAAAGAGCTGTTCTGAAACACAGTCAGATATTGCACCTATAGCTGCAAAACAGAATAACAGTGTGATTACAATCCAAGAGAGACTTACGTTATGCCAGGTTCTAGGTGAATTTAACAGTCTGGAATCACCAATGAGCCTGTCCAATAAATTTGAGGCTCTAGTACTTAAATTCCACTTGAGGAATGAGGATGCATGCTCTCTGCTGAAAGCATGGCTACCAGGACCTGTGGTAGGCAAGTTATCGGCACAGGTTAATGATAACTTAGCAGATGCAGAAATGCGGAGGAGAGAATTGCGGCGTATTGTAGACAGTCGTGATAATAGTATGAGTGATTTGCAACAAATGAAATTTAGGAGAGGAAATGACCCGATATTGTTCTGCAGTGAGTATCTTGCATTGTATACGAAAGTGTTCAACTGTCCTGACTCATTGGAGGATGATGCAAGTTTCATATACTCAATGGCAAATAAATGTTATGTAAGCTATCCCGCTAGAATGGCTCTGAGAAATGCTAGATCCTACCAAAATGTTGTCAATATCCTGCGAGACTTCTGTCAGGAGTACAGTCATAGGGAATATGGATCAAAGGCAGATTTATCCCTAAAAAGCAGAGGTACAGGAAGGCATAGAGAGTTTAGACGTTCTAAATGGAATAGAGCCCTTAAGATTGCTAGCATGCAGCAGGAAGTGCCAGAAATACAGGTATCTGCAATAAACCCCCCCCAGGGTAAGAACAGCCTACCTCAAAAGTCTGATATGAAAGGTAGCAGCCAGGACAGAGCACAAGGTTATCAAGAGAAGATAATAAATGACAGCCAACGCCCTAATTACAGCCAACAAGACTGGATGAACATTCCAATGTGTGCCCCCTGGGCTAATCTACCATTCTGGCTTGTATGTAGTTGGACGCAGAGGGTGTTGCCATTTATCCTGTGTTATATGGCAAAGTTTCACAATACTGCCTGCTTAGTATAGAAAAATATGGCAATTGTTCCCCCTGCATTACAAAATGGCATGGTATGGCAATAAGTTGCTGGTAAGCAACAGACAAAAAACCTATTCCAGGGATGTATTCACAAAATTAGCTATGCACAAGGTACACTTGGCCGAACATGAGTGAGCAGATGGGTAAATCTGCCTCAATGATCGCCAACCTGAATAGCCTCAATCCATATACATGGGAAGGATAACAGCTAATGGCATTAAAGTCCTTCGTGCTCCAATAGAGTGTGTAGCTTAGTGTATCCCTGGTTTTTAGGTGACGCCTCACCTAAAAACCAGGGATACACTAAGCTACACACTCTATTTGGGACTAGTGGGGTTAGGGTTAGGGATTTGGGACTAGTGGGAGTGGAATTAGGGTTGGGGTTAGTGAATTGGGAATAGTGGGAGCAGAATTAGGGTTTGGGATGTGGGAGTAGGATGAGGATCAGGGATTTGGAACTAGTGGGAATGGGATTAGGGTTAGATATTTGGGACTAGTGGGAGCAGGATAAGGGTTAGGGATTTGGGACTTGTGGGGTTAGGGATTTGGGACTAGTGGGATTAGGGTTAGGGAATTGGGACTAGTGGGATTAGTGGGAGCAGGATTAGGTTTAGGGTTTGGTATTTGGGACTAGTGGGAGCAGGATAGCCCTAACGCTAATCCTGCTCCCATTAGTGCAAATTTCCTAACCCTATCCCTAATACCACTCCCACTAGTCCCAAATCCCTAACCCTAATCTTGCTCCCACTAGTCCCAATTCACTAACCCTAACCCCACTCATCCCAGTTCCCTAATCCTACTCGTCCCAAATCTCTAACCTTATTCCTAATCCCACTCCCACTAGTCCCAAATCCCTAACCCTAATCCAACAAGTCCAAAATCCCTACACTAACCTTAATCCCACTAGTCCCAAATCCCAAACCCTAACCCCACTAGTCCCAAATTACTAACCCCTATCCTGCTCCCACTAGTCCCAAATCCCAAACCCTAACCCTAATCCTGCTCCCACTAATACCACTAGTCCCAATTCCCTAACCCTAATCCCACTAGTCCCAAATCCCTAACCCCACAAGTCACAAATCCCTAACCCTTATCCTGCTCCCACTAGTCCCAAAAATCTTACCCTAATCCCATTCCCACTAGTTCCAAATCCCTGATCCTTATCCTACTAGTCCCAAATCCCAAACCCTAATTCTGCTCCCACTATTCCCAATTCACTAACCCCAACCCTAATCCCACTCCCACTAGTCCCAAATCCCTAACCCTAACCCCACTAGTCCCAAATCCCTAACCCTAATCCTGTTCCCACTAGATTAAAATTCATAACCCTAATCCCACTCTCACTAGTCCAAAATCCCTAACCTTAATCCTGCTCCCACTGGTCTCAATTCACTAACCTTAACCCCACTCCCACTAGTCCCAAATCCCTAACCCTATTCCTAATCCCACTCCCACTAGTCCAAAATCCCTAACCCTAATCCCACAAGTCCGAAATCCCTAATCCCACTCCCACTAGTACCAAATCCCTAACCCTAATCCCACAAGTCTGCGACCAACGGGAATGTGGTAACCCTAAAAGCCACATAGAACCTACAGGACATAAGTGCTCAAAAATACAAGGCAGCTGATAGAAGGACGGTACGTGTGATGAGTCTTTCCTATGTATATGCAAAAGGGTTTAATTGTTTTGAATGACATCGGGTAAAAGTGGTAATGAATGAGAATAGTAAAGGCTAGTACAGCGGTTTGTGTTTTTTTTTTTTTTTTTTTTTTACTCGTGAGTTGTAATAGCTAAGAGAATTGAGTGTGAGAGGTACGTTTGTTTGTGCGGAAGTGTGTGAGATCCATGGATTGTGATGTTGTATTAGATGAATTAACATGCCCAAAGCGCTGTTTTGTTAAAGTTTGAGCTATAGAACACCATTTCTCATTTTTAAAGAGCAACCACCCCCCTCTCTGTCTTTGACACAAGTTAAATTGAATGGTGGGTGTGGGTGATGTGTGTTTTCTCAGCTGCTGACAGCCCAAATGACCCCCCTTTCCAGGTCTGTGACATGCAAATGACCTGAGCCAAGAAAACATATGTAATGGTGAATACATTTTTTTTGTGGGGGGAAAGTGCAGTTTTATTAAAGGTATGTGCTAAATAGTTTTGTCTATAGGGTGTAGGTGGCTAAGTGTGAGAACATTAGTACTAAAAGAATTGTGTGGATTATATAGTTGTAAAATGGAACTTGTGTATACATATGTTAAAAAGCATGCCTCTGCGAGTTATCATTCATGTGCAGATGAACCTCTTAAGAGCCAGTGTAATGCACTATTATCTCAGTGTCAGCAACATAATGCCAGATTAGTGGGTAAGCAGATAAAGAAAGTGGAAAAGGAGAGATTGGCTAATGAAATTGCAGTATTGCTTAGAATAAAGGTACTGTCGGAGGAAATGGGAGAGAAATGGGAAGCAAACAGGAGACGTGTTGGGGAAGACGTAGGGAAATTCAGTGAACAACTTCGAAAGATTGCAACAACATCCAGTAATGAGATGGAGGAGTTGCAGACAAAAGCAGATAGCATGTCGCGAATAAATAGGGATCTGCGAGAGCAGCTTCAGATGCAGAGAGCGGACGTCAGATGAAGAGCAAACTTTTAGAATCATTGCAAATAAAGTTGTCAGAGATGGAAGAGTTGGTTATATCTTTAGAAAGGAAATTAGCAAAGGCGCGCTCCCAGCTTCTTACTAAAGAGCAATATATAGTATCGCTCAATGAGCACAAAGGCTCATGTGAATTGGCCAGTATCTGCACAGTCACTGAGGAAAAGAGCTGTTCTGAAACACAGTCAGATATTGCACCTATAGCTGCAAAACAGAATAACAGTGTGATTACAATCCAAGAGAGACTTACGTTATGCCAGGTTCTAGGTGAATTTAACAGTCTGGAATCACCAATGAGCCTGTCCAATAAATTTGAGGCTCTAGTACTTAAATTCCACTTGAGGAATGAGGATGCATGCTCTCTGCTGAAAGCATGGCTACCAGGACCTGTGGTAGGCAAGTTATCGGCACAGGTTAATGATAACTTAGCAGATGCAGAAATGCGGAGGAGAGAATTGCGGCGTATTGTAGACCGTCGTGATAATAGTATGAGTGATTTGCAACAAATGAAATTTAGGAGTGGAAATGACCCGATATTGTTCTGCAGTGAGTATCTTGCATTGTATACGAAAGTGTTCAACTGTCCTGACTCATTGGAGGATGATGCAAGTTTCATATACTCAATGGCAAATAAATGTTATGTAAGCTATCCCGCTAGAATGGCTCTGAGAAATGCTAGATCCTACCAAAATGTTGTCAATATCCTGCGAGACTTCTGTCAGGAGTACAGTCATAGGGAATATGGATCAAAGGCAGATTTATCCCTAAAAAGCAGAGGTACAGGAAGGCATAGAGAGTTTAGACGTTCTAAATGGAATAGAGCCCTTAAGATTGCTAGCATGCAGCAGGAAGTGCCAGAAATACAGGTATCTGCAATAAACCCCCCCCCCAGGGTAAGAACAGCCTACCTCAAAAGTCTGATATGAAAGGTAGCAGCCAGGACAGAGCACAAGGTTATCAAGAGAAGATAATAAATGACAGCCAACGCCCTAATTACAGCCAACAAGACTGGATGAACATTCCAATGTGTGCCCCCTGGGCTAATCTACCATTCTGGCTTGTATGTAGTTGGACGCAGAGGGTGTTGCCATTTATCCTGTGTTATATGGCAAAGTTTCACAATACTGCCTGCTTAGTATAGAAAAATATGGCAATTGTTCCCCCTGCATTACAAAATGGCATGGTATGGCAATAAGTTGCTGGTAAGCAACAGACAAAAAACCTATTCCAGGGATGTATTCACAAAATTAGCTATGCACAAGGTACACTTGGCCGAACATGAGTGAGCAGATGGGTAAATCTGCCTCAATGATCGCCAACCTGAATAGCCTCAATCCATATACATGGGAAGGATAACAGGTAATGGCATTAAAGTCCTTTGTGCTCCAATAGAGTGTGTAGCTTAGTGTATCCCTGGTTTTTAGGTGACGCCTCACCTAAAAACCAGGGATACACTAAGCTACACACTCTATTTGGGACTAGTGGGGTTAGGGTTAGGGATTTGGGACTAGTGGGAGTGGAATTAGGGTTGGGGTTAGTGAATTGGGAATAGTGGGAGCAGAATTAGGGTTTGGGATTTGGGACTAGTGGGAGTAGGATGAGGATCAGGGATTTGGAACTAGTGGGAATGGGATTAGGGTTAGATATTTGGGACTAGTGGGAGCAGGATAAGGGTTAGGGATTTGGGACTTGTGGGGTTAGGGATTTGGGACTAGTGGGATTAGGGTTAGGGAATTGGGACTAGTGGGATTAGTGGGAGCAGGATTAGGTTTAGGGTTTGGTATTTGGGACTAGTGGGAGCAGGATAGCCCTAACGCTAATCCTGCTCCCATTAGTGCAAATTTCCTAACCCTATCCCTAATACCACTCCCACTAGTCCCAAATCCCTAACCCTAATCTTGCTCCCACTAGTCCCAATTCACTAACCCTAACCCCACTCATCCCAGTTCCCTAATCCTACTCGTCCCAAATCTCTAACCTTATTCCTAATCCCACTCCCACTAGTCCCAAATCCCTAACCCTAATCCAACAAGTCCAAAATCCCTACACTAACCTTAATCCCACTAGTCCCAAATCCCAAACCCTAACCCCACTAGTCCCAAATTACTAACCCCTATCCTGCTCCCACTAGTCCCAAATCCCAAACCCTAACCCTAATCCTGCTCCCACTAATACCACTAGTCCCAATTCCCTAACCCTAATCCCACTAGTCCCAAATCCCTAACCCCACAAGTCACAAATCCCTAACCCTTATCCTGCTCCCACTAGTCCCAAAAATCTTACCCTAATCCCATTCCCACTAGTTCCAAATCCCTGATCCTTATCCTACTAGTCCCAAATCCCAAACCCTAATTCTGCTCCCACTATTCCCAATTCACTAACCCCAACCCTAATCCCACTCCCACTAGTCCCAAATCCCTAACCCTAACCCCACTAGTCCCAAATCCCTAACCCTAATCCTGTTCCCACTAGATTAAAATTCATAACCCTAATCCCACTCTCACTAGTCCAAAATCCCTAACCTTAATCCTGCTCCCACTGGTCTCAATTCACTAACCTTAACCCCACTCCCACTAGTCCCAAATCCCTAACCCTATTCCTAATCCCACTCCCACTAGTCCAAAATCCCTAACCCTAATCCCACAAGTCCGAAATCCCTAATCCCACTCCCACTAGTACCAAATCCCTAACCCTAATCCCACAAGTCTGCGACCAACGGGAATGTGGTAACCCTAAAAGCCACATAGAACCTACAGGACATAAGTGCTCAAAAATACAAGGCAGCTGATAGAAGGACGGTACGTGTGATGAGTCTTTCCTATGTATATGCAAAAGGGTTTAATTGTTTTGAATGACATCGGGTAAAAGTGGTAATGAATGAGAATAGTAAAGGCTAGTACAGCGGTTTGTGTTTTTTTTTTTTTTTTTTTTTTTACTCGTGAGTTGTAATAGCTAAGAGAATTGAGTGTGAGAGGTACGTTTGTTTGTGCGGAAGTGTGTGAGATCCATGGATTGTGATGTTGTATTAGATGAATTAACATGCCCAAAGCGCTGTTTTGTTAAAGTTTGAGCTATAGAACACCATTTCTCATTTTTAAAGAGCAACCACCCCCCCTCTCTGTCTTTGACACAAGTTAAATTGAATGGTGGGTGTGGGTGATGTGTGTTTTCTCAGCTGCTGACAGCCCAAATGACCCCCCTTTCCAGGTCTGTGACATGCAAATGACCTGAGCCAAGAAAACATATGTAATGGTGAATACATTTTTTTTGTGGGGGGAAAGTGCAGTTTTATTAAAGGTATGTGCTAAATAGTTTTGTCTATAGGGTGTAGGTGGCTAAGTGTGAGAACATTAGTACTAAAAGAATTGTGTGGATTATATAGTTGTAAAATGGAACTTGTGTATACATATGTTAAAAAGCATGCCTCTGCGAGTTATCATTCATGTGCAGATGAACCTCTTAAGAGCCAGTGTAATGCACTATTATCTCAGTGTCAGCAACATAATGCCAGATTAGTGGGTAAGCAGATAAAGAAAGTGGAAAAGGAGAGATTGGCTAATGAAATTGCAGTATTGCTTAGAATAAAGGTACTGTCGGAGGAAATGGGAGAGAAATGGGAAGCAAACAGGAGACGTGTTGGGGAAGACGTAGGGAAATTCAGTGAACAACTTCGAAAGATTGCAACAACATCCAGTAATGAGATGGAGGAGTTGCAGACAAAAGCAGATAGCATGTCGCGAATAAATAGGGATCTGCGAGAGCAGCTTCAGATGCAGAGAGCGGACGTCAGATGAAGAGCAAACTTTTAGAATCATTGCAAATAAAGTTGTCAGAGATGGAAGAGTTGGTTATATCTTTAGAAAGGAAATTAGCAAAGGCGCGCTCCCAGCTTCTTACTAAAGAGCAATATATAGTATCGCTCAATGAGCACAAAGGCTCATGTGAATTGGCCAGTATCTGCACAGTCACTGAGGAAAAGAGCTGTTCTGAAACACAGTCAGATATTGCACCTATAGCTGCAAAACAGAATAACAGTGTGATTACAATCCAAGAGAGACTTACGTTATGCCAGGTTCTAGGTGAATTTAACAGTCTGGAATCACCAATGAGCCTGTCCAATAAATTTGAGGCTCTAGTACTTAAATTCCACTTGAGGAATGAGGATGCATGCTCTCTGCTGAAAGCATGGCTACCAGGACCTGTGGTAGGCAAGTTATCGGCACAGGTTAATGATAACTTAGCAGATGCAGAAATGCGGAGGAGAGAATTGCGGCGTATTGTAGACAGTCGTGATAATAGTATGAGTGATTTGCAACAAATGAAATTTAGGAGAGGAAATGACCCGATATTGTTCTGCAGTGAGTATCTTGCATTGTATACGAAAGTGTTCAACTGTCCTGACTCATTGGAGGATGATGCAAGTTTCATATACTCAATGGCAAATAAATGTTATGTAAGCTATCCCGCTAGAATGGCTCTGAGAAATGCTAGATCCTACCAAAATGTTGTCAATATCCTGCGAGACTTCTGTCAGGAGTACAGTCATAGGGAATATGGATCAAAGGCAGATTTATCCCTAAAAAGCAGAGGTACAGGAAGGCATAGAGAGTTTAGACGTTCTAAATGGAATAGAGCCCTTAAGATTGCTAGCATGCAGCAGGAAGTGCCAGAAATACAGGTATCTGCAATAAACCCCCCCAGGGTAAGAACAGCCTACCTCAAAAGTCTGATATGAAAGGTAGCAGCCAGGACAGAGCACAAGGTTATCAAGAGAAGATAATAAATGACAGCCAACGCCCTAATTACAGCCAACAAGACTGGATGAACATTCCAATGTGTGCCCCCTGGGCTAATCTACCATTCTGGCTTGTATGTAGTTGGACGCAGATGGTGTTGCCATTTTTCCTGTGTTATATGGCAAAGTTTCACAATACTGCCTGCTTAGTATAGAAAAATATGGCAATTGTTCCCCCTGCATTACAAAATGGCAAAGGCTTGAGGGACTTAAAAAGTCGATTGTTGTGATAATTGTGCATAATAACTGTCTTTATGTTAATTTTTCTAGAGGCCAGGGAAGACGTTAAACTGGTTTGGATACTAATGTTTGTTTTTTTTGCAGATCCTACAAGTGAGAACAACAGTGGGCAAATTTAACAGAAAAGGGGCTGGGTTATTGTAAATGTATAATCGATTATCACATGGTACCATGAGCTCATTAATTAGTAATTGTTTGCAAACAATGAAAAGAAAAATATTCAACAATAGTCAGACATTGATGGATTATAGAGTTACAAGTGAGGTTACAAATGATTGTGATGAAGTACAGATGTTTGTTTTTGTTTTGTTTTCCCATTAACTAATTCTCTTCCAGATAGAAATGAGCGCTTACTCTTCTCAGGAGGAAAGTCCATGGATATCTTTAATTAAAAGTTGAGTGTTTGTCATTGTTTCATGGTGGTTGTCTTGCTGTGTTATTGTTGTGTGTTGATGGCCAGATTTAAAAAAACATTTTTTTTCCATAATTTGTAGTATCATTTTTTTAATTTTGTAATTTTTTTCATTGTTCATTTTTTTTTATTATTATTATTATTTTATTCATTTTCATTTTTAATTTTGTTCTCATTTTTCAATTTGTTTTATTATTTTTAATTTTCATTTTTTATTTCAATTTTTTTTTAATTTTAATTTTTCAATTTTTTTTATTATAATTTTCATTTTTTTATTATTATTTTATTAATTTTCATTTTTTTTTCTCTTCATTTCTCAATTTTTTTTATTAGTAATTTTTTTTTCAATTTGTTTTATTATTTTTATTTTTCATTTTTTATTTCAATTTTTTTTATTTTCATTTTTAATTTTTTAATGTTTTTTTATTATAATTTTAATATTTTTTTATTATTAGTTTATTAATTTTCATTTTTTTTTTTCTTCTCCTCATTTCTCAATTTTTTTTATTATTATTAATTTTTCATTTTTCAATTTTTTTTGTTCATTTTCAGAAAAAAAAAATTCGCCTTCATTTGTTGGTCACTAGTGTTTCATCTATTTTATGTTTGTTTCATTCAGATGAAAAGAATTCCAATATTTTGTGATTTATCCACCTGAAAGAGAGAGTAGTACATAGATCTTAAAATACAGATAATGCATTGTTTTTTTAGTGCTTAAAATTTTGAATTTTGGGAAGCAACGTTCACATTCAGTTTTTTATTATTTTATATTTTTGCTTGTACCATGGGGATCCATTTTAGAATGGGTCATCCGAGAGGAGTCATGGTTGTTTTGATAATTTGTTCAGAAGTCAGGAACACTAAATTACTGTGTTATGAGATATTCTCGATAAGAATTTGATTCTGCCCTTGTGTTTAATTCCAGAATCTTG
The DNA here is from genome assembly GCF_905171775.1 of Rana temporaria. Lineage (NCBI taxonomy): Eukaryota > Metazoa > Chordata > Amphibia > Anura > Ranidae > Rana > Rana temporaria. The sequence goes on along the minus strand of NC_053500.1, from coordinate 56,484,893 downwards.
GTGGAGCGAAATTGGAGAGGATTCTGGAACAGAGATGAAGAATGTTCATCTGGTTGGCAGTTTGCCTTGCCATACCACACCGAAAATTGTGATATGTTTTTTTGTTTAGATGTATTGACATAACTGAATATGGTGCAGGTACCTAGGAGGCTGGCACTAATGCATAATACAATGTCTGTTGGCCAGACTAGAGGGTGCCAGGTGGTACATGAATGGGGTGAAAACTTCCTCGCAGGGGCGGTGTCTCAATCTTAGCAGTCCTATAGAGAAGCTCTTGGTTACTGGCCATGTGGGAGATATACCTAATTGATGTCTTACCTGAGAGGTTGAAACCCTGCATAGGTAATGCCAGTGACAGCAATTAACGCTGGTTAACAGGGTACAGTATGCCGTCATCACATGGTGCTTCAGCATCTCGCAGTGGTTGATAGAATCCTAGTACCTATATGTGCTGAATATACTCTGAATGAAAAGATTAGTGGCGTGCTCTCAGAGATGTGCGGACACAGAGTGAGGTTCAGAGCGCTTATCTCTGAGGAGTAACCAGAAGAGGAGGGATGTATTTGGCACTATATTGGGGGGAATGGGACCCAGTATAAAGTGGCTCAAGATTTTGTCAACCAGGGTGAGAGGTTGGTAGAGAGTGTGAGATGGTATAGGACAGATATGTCAGTGGCTCTGGTGTGCACGCAGCGGCAGGCGGAGTTATCGACCACCATCAAGCTGATTGTACAGTCTCTCTATGAGGGGCAGTGGCCTGATGAGTTAGCATCACCGCTCAGTAAGACCTTGCAAAACACGTCTCTTACACTAATCCAAAGTGGAAGTCGAATGCCTGGATGGGCTGTACTGGTTTGGATTGTGAAAGGGTGTGTTGTATGATCCAGGTACAGAAGGGCAGACTCAGTCTGTATATTTTGTGGCGTCAATAGGCTTACTGACTGGGGATTCTATCTTGTTGCATGTGTGGCTAAATGACCCACATGTGGTCAGAGAGTACAGAAGCTGGGGGCAGGTCTATATTTCCCTCTGTCGAAAGCATGACCACAATGTCCTCTGCATACCGGGTCAATACACGGTACCATGTATTCTGGATGGAGAGATCATTGCTGGGAAGGAAGCACCTGGGTATTATTTAGGACATAGACAAGTGTGTCCTTGTCCTAAAGGATACCAATGTAACGTCAGTCATGAAACAATGGTATTTCTTGAACCTAACAATAGGTAGAGGTGCAGGATATACCCTGGGCATGGTCACTGGAATCCAGTCACAGGGATAGAATTATGTGTGTTTTTTTTTATCATTGTTTGAGATCTATAGGTGTTGTTAGACTCAAAACTTATATAGGAAGCTCTCCTGTTTATCTATGCAAGTTGAGGGTCGTGGGGTCTCTTCGTACAAATTAGGGACTTTGCTGCCAATTTAGATCCCTGAGGTACCGCAGACAGGCCAAGTTGCAGTAGGAAAAACCACTGTGAGCAAGCCTGCATAATCCCGACCCGTATATACAGTGAAGAGTTATAGAAGGTTGGTAGCGGGATATGTAGTTTGATGGGTCATATGCATATATGTAAATATTATGGTGATGGGTGATTTATGTCATGGTGTAGGGGGATAACGGTGTGTTTTAGGCTAGTAAGATGGGCAAGAAAGGCCCTCCTTGAGACTCTGTATCTGAAAGCTGGTTAATATACTGCTCTGAGTGTGTGCTGGTGAATGATGAGTGAATGGACACCCCTTGCCTTGCCTGTACTACACCCCTTTCATGAAGATGTCAGAAAGAAGAAGAAGAAGATACGGAATGGTGGCATGGAAGCCATCACGGAAGTTGGTGCGTCACTCAGTAGCAAAGCGGCACGTGTTGGGAAGCACAGCACGTTAAAACCATTAATGGATTGTTCCAAAGAGCTGATTCTGAAACACATGTTGGAAGTCAGTTATGGACTGTTTCATAGGAGCCGGTTCTGAAGCCTATGTTGAGAGGCACAACACAGTGAAACCATTATGTGCGCTTCCACAGGACTGTCTGAAATACATGTTGGTAGACAGGTATGAACTGTTTCATCGGAGCTGTTTCTGAGACGCATGTGGAATAACGCAATACGTTAAGACAGTTAAGGACTGTTCCAGGGGTACTGGTTTGTAGACACATGTTGGGCGTTAAGACCATATGGACTGTTCAATGGGACCCATGTCTGAAAAAGGATGATATGCGCCTTGTTAGGCGCAAAGCGGCATATGTTGCAAAGAATGAGTTGTGACCATTCTCTGATTCCAGTCAAACAAGCAAGCAAGGATTGCCCCCCCAGCAGGAATGCAATATGTTACACTCGTCTTCAAGAAGCCTAGGGAAAGACAGCTGTTAGGCAGTCTCCACAGACAAAAGACATTGATTAGGACAAGGATCAAAAGAATTGGGTAGGCAGGGAAGGACTAAGGAAATGATCACGAAAGCGCAGTGATTGGGTGAAGGCAACTGGGAGGGAGTTTTGAATGAGTGTTGAGTGAGTGTGGTTCATTGAGAGCTCTCTGTTCTCTTGGATGCTAGGTGAGTAAGGTCTTGGCTGGCCAAAAGCTTCATGGAAACCTGGTGGCCATCTTAGGTCTAAAAAAAAACAGAAAGAAGTGCAGCGCTGATATGTGATGAATGTATAGTTCATGAGAAATATAAATAAAAATTCATTCTGGAGTGATCATTGAAAACCAGAAAAATAAGAAGAGGTTGGTGTATTATAGAAATAAGACCTCAGAAACCGTGAAGTGAAAAAATCAAGTGACTTAGTCCAGCATCATTTCTTGTGAAAAAACAGCTGCAAAACAATGTGATGAATTCCTAGTTGCTGATGGTGGGATAGATTTCCGCAGTACACCCGTGAGATAAGATTGCCTGCTTACCAAAAAGGAAGACTGCTTTGCATCAGTCTCATGGAGCCTGTGGGAAGTATGGTCTCCCTATAACCAATCCGTCTAGATGACCAGAATGGAGCTCAGCATATGGTCCAGGGTAAACACATGAACGACAAGAAAAGAGGGATCTCTCATAGCGTATTATGTATTCAAAGAGAAGGATTTAATAAGTAATAACACTTACAATTAAGCAGTGGGATTAAGGCATGAGGTAGTGAACAAGGAAATCACCTCCGCTCCGATGTTCCGATGCTTCTCGCTACTCGATCGGAAACACAGCCGACGTTCAGGACGGAACGCGATGACGACACAGCACCCTTTCTCCACTAGCCAAGGGGTGCAAACTTTAACTTTAGAAAACTTCCATGAACAATCTGCTGGGTAGCTTGCCTGTAAGTGAATGAGAGAAAAGAATGCCCTCTTGTTCAAGCAAACTAAAAAAAGCAGGACGTGTCTGGTGAATCACCAGACACGTCCTGCTTTTTTTAGTTTGGAGTTGGACTGAGCAAGGAACCATGAAGGACATTACATCTTAAACCCTAAGTTGAGTAACTGTTTAGTTTACTTAATGCGTACATATTGCACATGCTTATATTTGTAGGCATATTTTTGTAAGCTCTGAGTTGTGTTGTGCATCCTACAGTTGCATGTGCAGTTTTCTTTTCTGTTTAGTAAAGCATTGAATTGAAGTGGATTTGCATCTGAGCATTTCCTTATGACCAAGACGACAATAGACTTTCACCTCAGACTTTCTTTCCAAAAACTGCCAAAGACATTGTTAACCCTGCACAAAAGTAATGTTGCAGCCTTCCAGGGACAACAAACACAAGTCTGACTGCACTTTCCTGGACAAAAGGCTTTAGATGTTAAAGTTTTCTATATCATGCTATAAAGTCAAGAGGTGGTATGTGTTGCTATGGCTATTTGTATTGTCTGGTGATTACATTTAAAGAAAGTTCTATTTGTGTGAAAAAATAAAATAACATTTTTGTTCGGTACAGTGTTGCATGACCGTGCAATTGTCAAAGTGCAACAACGCTGAAAGCTGAAAACTGGCCTGGGCAGGAAGGGGGTAAATGTGCCCAGTAGGCACGTGGTTAATAGGGAATGCTTCCTTACTGTGTACAGATGTTGTATATGCAGAATAAAATATATGGTTTTACATCTACCGGAAGGAATGTTACAGAATGTGTTGGCAACAAAATTGGAACCTCAGTTTATAGTGGTCAAAGACATAGAAGCCCAGTCAATATTTTTCCTTCATCTTTTATAGTTCTATTACAGAAACTCTGGAAGTAGTAAAACAAAGGATTTATTTCCTTCATAAGCAGAAAGCTCCTGTTTTTGGCAACTTTATATCGAAAGACACTACAATGAGAAATAAAAACCATACATTAAGGATGTATTTTTTATGATGAAAGCAAACCAATCTGCTTCTCAACAGGCCACAATTCCTGATTATAGTCAAGACAAAGCCATTATGCATCTTTATGTTTCATCTCTAGGAAGTCGGTGATGAGACTGAGCTATGGCAGCAGCTACATTAAATATGTAAAATCTTCAAGTTACAGTATCCTTTGAAAAGCAATCATGGCAAAGTACATATTTCCTGATGGTGTCTGGTTACTGTAGAGAACGGTTAGAAGGTAATATTCTCTTACAGCCACTAAAACCAAATCACATTTTTTAAATGTAATGATGAATGAAAAGGTGTTGATTAGTAATTAGATTGTCTGCATGAAAATTTTATTTCCTACTCAAGAACATTTTAGGTTTATGGCATTATTCATTCAATTTAATGAACAGCGTTGCAGCACTAAATGAGGAAAAAATAATGCACCTGCTGTAGTCAAAGAAGTCTCTCCTTTAATTTCCCTTAACCACATCAATACTGGGCACTTTCACCCCCATCCCCCCCCCCCCCAATTTTCAGCTTTCAGCGCTCTCGCACTTTCAATGACAATTGCGCGGTCATGTAATGCTGTACCCAAATGAAATATTTATCATTTTGTAATAGAGCTTTCTTTTGATGGTAATTATTCACAACTTCGTTTTTTCGATGTAAACGAAAAAAGAGCGGAAATTTGGAAAAAAAACAATATTCTCTCCAATAAAATCAAATTCTGTCATAAATTTAAGCCAATATATATTCTGCTACATTTCTTTGGTAAAAAAAACCCTGTTAAGTGAATAATAATTGGTTTATGTGATCACAGACAGATGTACACAGATGATCATGTACAGATGTGCGCAGGTGATCCTTGACATATGTGTGCAGATGATCATTGGGACATATGATTTTACTGTTACATATGTGGGGGACAGGTGTTTTTACTGTGTGGGAACATGTGTGTGGGGACACTATTTTGGGGACTTTGTGTGTTTACATTGTGTTGGGACATGTGTGTGGACACTAGGCTGGTAATCAGTGTGTAAAAAGCTGTAAAAAACAGCTCATACTCACTGATCACTGGCCGGCTGCAGAGATCCGCTCTCCTCTCCTTACTGACAACTTCCAAGTGAGGAGAGCCGACCATCTAGCAACCAGCTCTCTATTTACATAACATCATGGATGTGATTGGAAACGGCCATCATGTGATCAGGAGGGTCAATCACAGAGCCCTTCTGCCGATTGGAGATGTGCCGTGTCCGGGTGACACAAGTGCATCGGGATCCCACTCCTTCTGAGGGATGTTCCTGTAAGTCCACTCAGAAGAAGGAAGCGCCCAAACCCAGCTGTATATATGCAGTGGCCGGGTGGGATGTGGTTAATGTGTTCTGTTCCACAGGGAACAAAGTACATGTATTGTTGTGTCCTATCCCCCTAGGTACTGGTCAAACAGGGTGCCCCTTCACCCTCCATGGTTAACCGACAATACAGCTAGCTAGGACATGGCTGCTTTGAAAGGCAGCACTTTTCTCTGCCCCCAAGCACTCTTTGAAAATTTTAGCTAACAAGCCCTATCCTTCTGCATTCCTCTGGAGACTTTTGTTTAGGCAAATGCCTAGAGACAGAGAGAAGTACCATCTTCAAAGGAGTCAGCTCCTTGCTAACAACATTGTTGGGCCGTTGACAAAGGAGGAGCAGTGCCCTGTCTGACCTCATGGCTAGCCCTAGACAGCACCTAGGAAGATGGGTCAAAGTATAACATGTCCAATGGCTGCGCTGCTATCAATCTATCCAATGAAGAGCCAAGAAGCAGTGGAGAGAGCGACGTGGGATCCCGCCGACTGAAATTCGGGGCTCAGGTAAGTAAAACTGGGGGGGGGGGGGGTGGTGGGCCTGACAGTGCAAGGTGTTTTTTCACCCTAATGCATAGGATGCATTAAGGTGAAAAAACACAAAGGTTTACAACTCCTTTAAACAGATGTGGATGAAACTCTATATATTTATTATAGAGCTCTTTGGAGTGCTCATTGCCTATAAATTAATCTGATCATTCTCATGACTAATAGCCCATAGAAGACAATAAATGGGTGCTAGGCTAAACTGGTACATGATGGATTTTGAGTGTTTGCTATGGGGCTATTGTCCAACTGTTTTCATTTTGGATAGAGCTGAGAAGGGTCTGAGTCTCTATAAGGTTTGCTTTGCCTTCTATGTCTCTATTGGACAACTCTCTGATTCAGGAATGCGCAACTGTGGCCCTCCAGCTGTTGAGGAACTCCAAGTCCTATCATTCTTCTGCCTCTGCCTGTCGTAAGGAGACATGCTTGTAACTGTCTGTCTTGCAATGCCTCATGGGACATGTAGTTCCACAATAGCTGGAGGGTTGCAGTTGTGTCCCTCTGCTCTAATTATAAAAACACATTTTTGGTAATGTAGTAAAGGGTTAAAATGTCTGACTATATTTTTTTTTCCGTCTGGGCCTGCCTGTCCTGTGACACCAAAGAGAGGAACATTTTCCATAATTTTGGTCACAGATACAACACTTTTTTTATGGAAATTTTATCTCTTTACTACTCTGTCCAAAACCCCCAAAAAAGGTGTCTGGAGTTAATAAGCATTCTTAAGCCTCGTACACACGATCAGTCCATCCGATGAGAACGGTCTGAAGGACCGTTGTCATTGGTTGACCGATGAAGCTGACTGATGGTCCATCGTGCCTACACACCATCAGTTAAAAAAACGATCGTGTCAGAACGCGGTGACGTAAAACACAACGGCGTGCTGAAAAAAATGAAGTTCAATGCTTCCAAGCATGCGTCGACTTGATTCTGAGCATGCCTGGATATTTAACCGATGGTTGTGCCTACTAACGATCGTTTTTTTCCCATCGGTTAGGAATCCATAGGTTAAATTGAAAGCAAGTTGGCTTTTTTTTAACCTATGGTTAAATAACCTATGGGGCCCACACACGATCGGTTTGGACTGATGAAAACGGTCCATCAGACCGTTGTCCTCTGGTTACCCTATCGTGTGTACGAGGCCTTAGAATGCATGTACAGTGCCACACGGAGCAGATGCAAACCTTGGGATCTATGCATACAAAATTTGCCCTTTGCAATGTCTTAACCACTAGCTTACTGGGAACTTATACCCCCTTCCTGCCCAGGCCAATTTTCAGCACTGTCACACTTTGAATGACAATTACCCAGTCATGTAACTCTGTGCCCATATGACATTTTTATAATTTTTTTCCTACAAATAGAGCTTTCTTTTGGTGGTATTTAGTCACCAATGGGCTTTTTATTTTTTACTAAACAAACATAAAAAAATTGGGGGGGGGGGGGGAACAATTTTTTTTTCAGATTTTGTTATAAAATTTTGCAGAAAGGTATTTTTTCTTCTTCACTGATGGGCACTGATGAGGCTGCACTGATGGGTGGGACTGACAGGCAGCACTGATAGGTGACACTGGTAGGCAGCACTGATAAGTGACACTGATGATGAGACAGTGATGGGCACTGATTGGCACTCATAGGTGGCACTGGTGGACACTGATAGCAGTACTGATGGGCACTGATAGATGGCACTGGTGGGCACTTATTAGCAGCACTGGTGGGTGCTAGGGGGCCATTGGCTGACAGCTGATTCCAAGGACTCTGTGATCACAGAGCGTGCTGGCTGCCCACCCCAGGGGGCACTCTGGCAGCGTGAGAATGGGAGGATGTATATAGATGCCCTCCCGGGATTTTAAGCCTGCGCTGTAGCCATCTTTCAGGTTTTGTGCAGGCACCAAGTGATTAAAGCTGAAGTTTGGCCATAAAAATGTATTCTCTATAGCTCTAGTAAGCTAACTTACCTGTAATGAAGTATGCCCCATTTAGTGAAGGCAGCTGGATCCTGAAGGAATATTCACTGCAAGGATGCATTGTCCTCTTCCTGTCTGATTTGCCAGCACTGTGGGGGTTGGGTTATTAGGTCAAAAGTATTCTGCGCTAACTCAACCTGGTCTTATCTTAATGTTATGCAAAAAAATTAGGCAAACAAATAATTTTTCCCATATGTCATGGAGCACTGAAAAGAAAATACAACCCTCCTGTAGTAAAATGCAATTGTTTAAGAGAATGTCAGGGCAAAACAACTGGTTCCCTTGAGAAGCCGACTCAATGCTGAGAAATACAATGCTGAGTGCTGAGACATACACTGTATTTTTGTGGGGGTGCATGTGACCTTCCTCCAAGGATGCAAATCACTGTCATATGAAAATCAATAAACCTGTGTAAGTTCTGAAATTAACCTTACACAGGGTTTAGACTAGCGAGGGGTGGTCATCTCTCGAGAACTTTGCCTTGAATGGGGACAACCATAGCACCTGGTAGTGGGTTTAATACTGTTATTTGTTTATTATATTGGCAACTTACTACTGGTTTTGCAAACAAGGTCAGAGGCAAGTGGGGAGAAAATAGCTTCCTTATTCTCAGAGGCAGGACTGGTAGCCATCTGCTTAATGAAAGATGCCAAATGTTTTTTAAATGTAGTATAATATCTACAAGGTCACCCACATATTATGATGCTATCAGTAACACATTCTGATATATAAGTAAGGTCCCTTCTACGCAGGGCAGGCTTTGCTGCAGTCCATTTTGCTCAGTGGGGAATCTGTCCATTGATTCCCACTTAGCAGGCAGAAGGCTGGTCAGTGTCTGCTCTGCTTATGCAGAGTGGACACAGACACAGCCCGCTCTCCTCTATGAGTAGTCAGATGTAAATGGACCGCCTGTCTGTTTACGCCTGACCCAATCAATGGATGGGGAATGGATCCCCATATGTCTGCTTTTAGTGTATAGGATCGGATCCATAGAGGAGACTGGAGGGTTCAATCGGGTGCGCCTAAAAAACAGGGGGACCGGATCAGTCCTCTAGTGTTAAAGGGGCCTAAACGTTCCAGAATGACACTAGACAGTGTAATGTAGCTGGGTCCTCATTGTTTCTGCCTCTACACAGTTTGTCCATGTTTGTTAGTGGATTTTTGAATTGTGTAGATAGATTTTACCAAATCTGTAATGACAGCCTGCCCTACTTTTCTAGTCTTTGGCTCTAGGTGTACTGAGGCACAGAAGCCTTATTTTCTATTTTAGCCTTTCTTTCCCTGAGCTTTGAAGTGTGCTGTGTGGCTTTGACATCAGGTCTTGATAGTGTGATACAAAATCTAGCTAGTTGACTTTGACAGGAGAAGGTGGTACAAGACAAGTGACCTAGCAGGGCAAAAGTGCAATTCAAGCCTTGTGTGTGGTGAGAGTGTAGACTAATTTGTCCAGTTAAAGAAAGCAGCAGGATCCAGTGTGCATGTGGCTTCTCTAAACCAAGTTAAGTGAAAACAATATGGAAGTGCCTTACCTACTTACAGTGGCCCAGATTCAGGTAGATTTGCCCATTACTTACACATGAGCTGCTCAGCTGAATTTCTCTGCGCTGGGGCAATTTTGCCAAATTGCCACCTGATTCAGGAATCGTTTGTTCATTTAATTTGCTCCTGTTTAAGGCAAAGCTGAGGGCGCAAGGCCGCGCAAGTGAAAGTGGGTGTGCCCCTATGTAAATGAGCATTTTTCGGCTCAGCAGAGGTTTGCGCCGGGCGCGCGCATGCGCAGTTAGAGCGCTGCCGTCTGCGCATGCGTCAAACTGCGCCTAGCATACTTTCAGGGCAAATCCTGCTCAGCTGCTTGCACTGAGCAAATAAATAGGAGCAGACTTGCGCAGGTTCTTTGCTGAATTTCATCCTGCTTTTTCCAACCCCCCCTGAGCAAGGAAATTCAGCCCATTTTGAAGAGATGGCACCTCCCAAAGGAACTAAAAAAAGAAAGGCAAACTTCGTGGCTGCGGAGATGGACATCCTAATTGCTGCACTCCAGCAACATAAAGAACACCTATATGGTGCCCAGCGGGCAAACACCACCGTTGCCCAAAGGAGGGCTATCTATGAAGCCATAGCCCTGGGTAATGAAGATTGTTCCTGGGATGACATCCAGAAAAAACTGAATGATATGAGGCGCAGGGTCCGGGATAAACTGGCTCTTATCCGAAAACATACCGGTGGCACGGGAGGTGGACCACGATGTAAGATCCGCCTAAATCATGAGGAGGAGCTTATTGCCCAAACTTTTGTGCAGGAGCAGGTGGAGGGACTTGCAGGGTACGACTCCACTGTTGGGAACTTGGGGACTGGTAAGTTATTTTTGTTTCATATCTGCTGTGCATCATGGGAGGGGGTAGAAGTGAACATATTTGTGGGTAGAAGTGAAGATGGAACTATTATTTTTGTTTCATATCTGCTGTGCATCATGGGAGGGGGTAGAAGTGAACATGTGAGCAGTGTGTTGCACCAGCAAAATCTTTCGTTTTGGTGTCATCCACAGGTGGTGATGAGGATGATGAAGCTGGGCCGTCTTCGGCTGCGGGGCGACCCACGCCATCCATACCTGAGCCAGGGGTCCAGTCAGGCCCCATGGACATTATGGCAATGCTGGTCCAGGAGGAGATCCTACCGGGGCCAAGTATGGTGGAGGAAGTGGTTTTGGAGGAGGATTCCTTTTTCCTCATCCAGGAGGACTCTGGCTCCCTCCAGGAGGATACCACCATCCCTGATCAACCCACCACCCCCCCGGCCAGCACGTCGTCCCCCTCCAGGGCAAGCCCCTCCAGGGCAAGCCCCTCCATTGTGGACCCCTCCCCTTCTCCCTCTGTCCGTGCCCGAGCCTCTCCTCCCAGGAAGGCTCTGTCCAAAACCAGGCATATATCCTCCAGCCTCCGTGACGGTCTGCTGGAGGAGCAGGCCCTGCAGACCCGCCATATAGGGGCCATGGTGGGAGATGTTAGACGTCTGGCGGACAGCATGGCATCCACCTCCACCTCTGTGCAGCATGCCCTCACCCTGCATGCAGACCGGGACAAACATGTCTCACAGAGCCTGGCTGAAATAAGTGGCAACTCCAAGGCCATAGTCACCTGCTTGGTGGCTCAGGAGAACGCCCCCGCTTTATTAAGCAGGATGGCAGCTGCGGTGGAGGCCAACACCGCTGCTGTGCAGGCCAACACCGCTGCAGTGCGGGAGGAGGGGAGAGTTACCCGCCGTCATCAGCGGAACACCACCACCCGCCAAATGCGGATGTTGGCCCAGACCAACACCATCCTCGCCCGCCTGGCCAACGCCATGGAGGGCATGCAGCCACCACCTGCGAGGAGTCTGGAAGTAGGGGTTGATGCTCCTCCCCCCCTCCATCCCCACCCTATGCCTCCTCCGCACCATGGAGATTGAGGAGCCAGAGCCGGGGCACCCTTGGCCCAAAGAAGAAATAAAAAAAATGATATAATTTGAACAATTATTATATGCTCAGAATATGAGTTTTATTTTTTTTGTTAGATGCTCAGAATATGAGCTTTTATATTTATTTGTAGTCCCTACACACGGTGAGGAGTGTATACTACAGTGTGACTGGTGTGTGAATGGGGGGGGTGGCACTCCTGCTGGAAAAGGGGTGTCACCCTCTGCCATGTGAAAGGTGTATGAATGGACAGCAACATAATTGGAGCCTTGACGCGGCGTTGCTGCTCCCTAATACCATGGGGTATTGTTGGGTCTAATCCAATTTGGGGTGCATGTGTCGTGTGTGTGCTAGGGACTACAGGGAGTGCAGAATTATTAGGCAAATGAGTATTTTGACCACATCATCCTCTTTATGCATGTTGTCTTACTCCAAGCTGTATAGGCTCGAAAGCCTACTACCAATTAAGCATATTAGGTGATGTGCATCTCTGTAATGAGAAGGTGTGTGGTCTAATGACATCAACACTCTATATCGGGTGTGCATAATTATTAGTCAACTTCCTTTCCTTTGGCAAAATGGGTCAAAAGAAGGACTTGACAGGCTCAGAAAAGTCCAAAATAGTGAGATATCTTGCAGAGGGATGCAGCACTTTTAAAATTGCAAAGCTTCTGAAGCGTGATCATCGAAAAATCAAGCGTTTCATTCATAATAGTCAACAGGGTCGCAAGAAGCGTGTGGAAAAACCAAGGCGCAAAATAACTGCTCATGAACTGAGAAAAGTCAAGCGTGCAGCTGCCAAGATGCCACTTGCCACCAGTTTGGCCATATTTCAGAGCTGCAACATCACTGGAGTGCCCAAAAGCACAAGGTGTGCAATACTCGGAGACATGGCCAAGGTAAGAAAGGCTGAAAGACGACCACCACTGAACAAGACACACAAGCTGAAACGTCAAGACTGGGCCAAGAAATATCTCAAGACTGATTTTTCTAAGGTTTTATGGACTGCTGAAATGAGAGTGAGTCTTGATCGGCCAGATGGATGGGCCCGTGGCTGGATTGGTAAAGGGCAGAGAGCTCCAGTCCGACTCAGACGCCAGCAAGGTGGAGGTGGAGTACTGGTTTGGGCTGGTATCATCAAAGATGAGCTTGTGGGGCCTTTTCGGGTTGAGGATGGAGTCAAGCTCAACTCCCAGTCCTACTGCCAGTTTCTGGAAGACACCTTCTTCAAGCAGTGGTACAGGAAGAAGTCTGCATCCTTCAAGAAAAACATGATTTTCATGCAGGACAATGCTCCATCACACGCGTCCAAGTACTCCACAGCGTGGCTGGCAAGAAAGGGTATAAAAGATGAAAAACTAATGACATGGCCTCCTTGTTCACCTGATCTGAACCCCATTGAGAACCTGTGGTCCATCATCAAATGTGAGATTTACAAGGAGGGAAAACGGTACACCCCTCTGAACAGTGTCTGGGAGGCTGTGGTTGCTGCTGCACGCAATGTTGATGGTGAACAGATCAAAACACTGACAGAATCCATAGATGGCAGGCTTTTGAGTGTCCTTGCAAAGAAAGGTGGCTATATTGGTCACTGATTTGTTTTTGTTTTGTTTTTGAATGTCAGAAATGTATATTTGTGAATGTTGAGATGTTATATTGGTTTCACTGGTAAAAATAAATAATTGAAATGGGTATATATTTTTTTTTTGTTAAGTTGCCTAATAATTATGCACAGTAATAGTCACCTGCACACACAGATATCCCCTTAAAATAGCCAAAACTAAAAACAAACTAAAAACTACTTCCAAAAATATTCAGCTTTGATATTAATGAGTTTTTTGGGTTCATTGAGGACATGGTTGTTGTTCAATAATAAAATTAATCCTCAAAAATACAACTTGCCTAATAATTCTGCACTCCCTGTACAGTGGTGTGCATACATGCATTATACTTGTGACAAGATCAGGGTGTGTTTAATGTGCAAAGAGACGTTCCACAAGACCATTCCGGATTGCTCTTCCCTCAGAAGATCCGGTAGTGTTTATTGGGGGGGGGGGTTGCGTGGTTCGTGGGTAAGGTCATTGCGTAGCTCAATGTGCATGCCCCTTCTCTCAGCAAAATTGTGGAGAATACAACATGCCCCGATGATTTGGCACACAAAGTTGGGTGAATACAACAGGGTCCCCCCTGATTTATCCAGACATCTGAATCGAGATTTAAGGATGCCAAATGTGCGCTCCACCACCGCACGGGTACGTGCATGGGCTTCGTTAAATCTTTCCTCTCCTGGTGTTTGAGGGTTACGAAATGGGGTCATCATGTGAGGTCCCAGGGCATATGCAGAGTCAACTGGAAGGGAAAAGACAGGAGGATGTTAGTCGTGCATGTGCCCCTTGTGATGTCTGCATCATGGGGGGGGGGCAGTCATACCTGACACCCATGTCACTCACCAATCAGCCAGCTGTCTCCATACATGTTCTGGTCAAACTCGGTTGGGATGGGGCTGTGTCGGTAAATAAAACTGTCATGGCTTGACCCTGGGTGTTTGGCACGGACATGCCATATGAGGCCATGTGCATCCACAATCACCTGCACATTTATCGAATGCCAATGCTTCCTGTTGCAGTAGATATGCTCGAGGAGCCGGGGGGGGGGGGGGGGCGTAGTGCCACATGGGTACAATCTATTGCACCCACAGTGCGTGGGAATCTGGCTATTTCATAAAAATCACTGATTGCCTTCTGCCGCAGGTCAGCCGTGGTTGGTTTGATAAATTGTGTGCCCATGCGTCTGAGTATTGCAGGGATCACTTGGTGCACACACCTGCTCATGCTGGATTGGGACATCCCCGCCACCATTCCACCTGTGCGCTGAAATGAGCCACTTGCCAAAAAATGAAGGGTTGCCACTACCTTCACCAGTGGCTGCACTGCCTGTCCCCGATGGGTCGGGCTGCTGATGTCATCCTGCAGGATTGTTACCAACTCAAGGATGACTTCAGGGCTGAAGCGAAACATGCGATACACCTCATTATCACTCATCTCAAAAAGGTTGTAGCGCCCTCTGTAAATCCTCTCCCGTGCCCTCCTACGAGTCGGCTCAGTCAATAGAATATCAAGAACCATAGCTGCCCCTGGCATGTTGGTGCACAGATGTGAGGTCCCGAAAATGTGGGTGCTCTGCTTGTTCAGCTAGTCTGTCTAGGTGCTGCTGAAGTTGCGCGCTCCTGCAGATGACATTTGGCCATCTTTTGCTAACTTGCCCCTGCTTTTAGCAGGAGCAAGTTTGCCCGGGGAAAAAAGCTTGCGCGCTTCCAGCGCAAGATGCGCATCACACGCGCATGTTTCTGAATCATCGGCAGTACCTAATTTGCATATTCGCTGAGGGAATTCCATGAAGGCGCAACTTACACCCCGCGCAAAATTGCGCAATAATTGCGCCGGAGCAGCGAGGCTGCGTGCGCGGGAAAATGGCAGAATTTCAGGCTTAACTGGTTTACAGAATCAGCCGCAAATTTGCCTGGGAGCAAATCAGTACTTGCGCGGCGCAAATCACACTTGCTCCCGCGCAAGTGCTTCTTGAATCTGGGCCAGTATGTATAGTAAGAATATATGGCACCTGGCTATTTTTCTGAACCTAAAAGAAAAGCTATCGTAAAGAGGACCCAGTGGAGACAAACAATATTCTGTGCTTGGAACTTTGCCTGTTCAGGTGTTATAAATTAGACTTTCTGAAATTTTGGTGCATTGCCACAACCAATGTAAGCTAAACTCAACTGAATATATCTTATATCAATAATAAGGGAGTCCCACCAAACTCTAATGCCCTGTACACACGATCAGGCTTTTGCCCAGCCAAACTAACATCGGAATTCCGACGGAATTCCATCGGAGTAAAAGAGAAATGTTCTCTATCTAAACTCCGATGGAATACCTTGGAAAAAAGTCAGATGGGGCATACACACGCTCGGAATTTCCAATGGAAAAAGTCCGTCTGACTTTTTCCATCGGAAATTCCGATCGTGTGTACGGGGCTTTATTTGTTGAGTTGAAAAGCATAACGTAGCTGTGATTCATATTAACAAAATTTTGAGATAGTCAAGCAAATGAACATCAGCAAAGAAAACGCAAACACATTTCCATTGGGCTGAGTGTTTGGCAGACCTTGGGTGAGTCCTTCATCTAAAGGTCCTTTCTTCCTCAATGAGCAAGATTTGTTGTGGGATTTGGCACCGCTTATACTGTATGTGCTTAACCAGTTCTTATTCACAAATGAGATTTATAACCATGTGAAATCTTTGGCATGAGTACATCGCATCTAAACTGAAATGACCCAATGGTCTATGAACAATAGGTTTTGTTAGTAAGGTTCTAAATTAAATCATTTTTATTTGCCTGCATGTTCTGATTTGCTGTCTTTCACAAATTATTAAACCAGGCTCACTGACAGCTGTATCTTACGCGGAGCACACAATTTGAGCCGGGCTGAATTCAGAAATACTGAGAAGCTCGCTGTACTAACTATGCAATGTTATCACAGTGATCTCTATGCTGAGCTATTGTGTTCTGACAGGGAAAATGCCCCCTCGCCAGGACTTACTGGTCAGCGCGTATAGCCACCGGCTGCTAGCACTGATTGGATGCTGATCAGCAGCTGTTTTTCCAGCATGCCGGTTTGACAGAAGCCAAAGTTTAGGCAGGCTTCTGTCGGACAGGATGCTGTACACAGGGGCCAAATGTGTGTACCAGACTTTAGAAATGCAGTTAAGCATATTCAGGGTCTGTTACGTACCTGGTTTCCAGAGTCTGATGCAGGGTAGCCTCTCTTACGACTCTGGTTCGCGAGCCACTGGATATGGGACAGCGGGCTCGGAGCACAGAGGGGTAGGAGTGCCGGGTGGTGATGTGTAGAAGCAGGTGGGCGAATACCTCTGGCAAGTAGATGCTGAACGTACAGCGGAGGATGGGTCAGCGACCCGCACAGAAGCTGCGACTACAGCGGCACAAGTTAGTAACAGTTCAGGTAGGATGGGTCAGCGACCCGCACAGAAGCTGCGACTACAGCGGCACAAGTTAGTAATAGTTCAGGTATACCGGGAAAGCAGGGTCAAACAAGCTGGGTCATAACAGGTGATTGTGCAGAAAGATGACTGAAGAATGGTCGGTAAACAAGCAGGTGGATCTGGCAGCAGTGAAGTCAAGCAGGCGGATGGTCAAACGGAGCCGGGTCAGGATAGGAGAGATGAGAGGTGTCAGACAAGCCGGGTTCGGTGTTCAAATCAGGTTTCAGGTAGAGTAGTCAAAACAAGCCAAGTTCAGTGTTCAAATCAGGTTTCAGATAGCAAACAGGTCTCAGATAGGATCCACGTCAGAACTGCAGATCAGGCAGCAAAGACCCTGTGCTGCTGAAGTGTTTAAATAGGGCAGCCTGCTGTTAATCACTGAAATCAGTCTGCACCATTAACCCTTAAGTGGCAGATCCATGACATTGCCCCCCCCCAAGGGGCAGCCTCCGGATGCCCAGTCGGGCTTCTTTGTCAGGATGAGCAAGGAAAAAAGCACGTAACAACC
The DNA here is from genome assembly GCF_905171775.1 of Rana temporaria. Taxonomy (NCBI): domain Eukaryota; kingdom Metazoa; phylum Chordata; class Amphibia; order Anura; family Ranidae; genus Rana; species Rana temporaria. The sequence goes on along the minus strand of NC_053500.1, from coordinate 56,467,709 downwards.
TCTTGGCATGTATATTACCTTCTGGCTCCCAAGAATTATCCTCTGGGCCGTACCCCTTCCATTTGACTAGGAATTGATTCTGGCCTTGTCGCTTCCTACAGTCCAAGATAGCTTCCACCACGTATTCTTCCCAACCGTCAACCTGGATGGGTTCGGGAGGTCTGGATCCTCTGTTGGGAAAAGGATCGGCCACTGCAGGCTTGAGTAGAGAAACGTGGAACACAGGGTGAATTTTCAATGAGTCAGGCAAAAACAGTTCGTAAGAAGCTAAGTTGATTTTTCTTTTAACTGAAAATGGACCCAAAAACCTAGGTGCCAACTTTTTGGATGGGCAAGGTAATTTGATATTACTTGTAGACAGCCATACCTGATCGTCTGGTTTCAGGTCCAAGTCACCCCTTCTTTTCTTGTCAAAAAATCTCTTGCTATCGGCCTGGGCTTTAGTTACTGCGTCGTGCAATAACTGATTGTTGCGTTGGAGAAAGTCCATAGTACTCTGCACAGCTGGAACTGCTGACTCTGAAAAGAAATCTGGTAAAAATGTTAAATTAAAGCCATAATTAGAGAAAAAAGGGGATTGCCCAGTAGCTGAGTGATTGGTGTTATTATATGCAAATTCTGCCAAAGGCAGCAGAGAGACCCAGTCGTCTTGAGAGAAGGCTGTGAAACACCTAATATATTGTTCCAGGGTTTGATTCGTCCTCTCTGTTTGCCCATTAGACTGGGGGTGGTAGGCTGAGGACAAGGAAAGTTGAATCTGTAGTGTTTCACAGAGGGCTCCCCAGAAACGAGAAGTAAATTGGACTCCCCTGTCCGAAACGATGTTGGAAGGTACCCCATGTAGTCTAATGATTTCCTTTATGAACACGCGGGCCGTTTCTGCAGCAGAAGGTGTGTTTTTTAAAGGCAGGAAATGAGTAAAACGGTCCACGACAACAAAAATTGCGGTACATCCCTCGGAACGAGGAAGTTCAACAATAAAATCCATTGCGATCATCTCCCATGGTCGGTTAGGTACTAGTAAGGGTTTTAGTAAACCCCAGGCTAGTTTTCGGGGTGTTTTATTTCGGTTGCATATCGGACAAGAACTGATGTAAGACTTGCAAAATTCCTCCAAATTGGGCCACCAGAAGGTGCGTCGTACCAATTCAAGAGTCTTATTAACTCCAAAGTGACCTGCAAGTGGGTGATCATGAAGAAGTTTCAAGACTTCCACTCTAATGTTTTCTGGGACAAAAACCTGACTTCCTCTCCAAAACAGCTCGTTTCTGGAAGTTAGTGAGACATTAGAGGGTTTGGACGAATCGGAAGATGCTCCTCGGATCATGGAGATTAGGTCAGTGTGTAGGAGCAGGAAGTTGCCATCCGACAGGATGGTATCGGGAATAGAAGTATCCTTTGGGTTATCGTACATTCGGGATAATGCATCCGGTTTAATGTTTTTGGATCCTGGTCGGAAGGTAATATGGAAACAAAAACGAGAAAAGAAAAGAGCCCAACGGGCTTGTCGAGGTTTAAGACGTCTGGCAGATTTCAAATACTCCAAATTCTTATGATCTGTGTAGATCAGTACAGGATGAATGGCGCCCTCCAATAGATATCTCCATTCCTCTAGAGCTGTCTTAATGGCCAGTAGTTCTCGATCTCCTACATCATAGTTCTTTTCTGTGGGGGAAAGCTTTCGAGAGAAGAATCCCACTGGGTGTATTAAATCTTTGTCCCCCAAGCGCTGAGAGAGAACGGCTCCTACCGCAACTTCGGAGGCATCGACCTCAAGAAGGAAAGGTAACGTTGGATTGGGATGTCTAAGGATCGGAGCTGAAGTAAAGAGTCTTTTTAAAATGTCAAAGGCCTTCTGCGCTTCAGGGTTCCAACAGAAACGAAGATTTTGTTTCGTGAGTTGTGTGATAGGGGCCACAATAGCCGAAAACCCTCTAATAAATTTTCTATAGAAGTTTGCGAATCCAATGAAACGCTGCACCCCTTTTTTATCCAAGGGTGTTGGCCAGTCTAAGATTGCAGATACCTTCTTTTGATCCATCTCCATTCCTGTAGGGGAAATTACCAGGCCTAAGAATTGGATGGTTTGCTGTTCAAACTCGCATTTTTCAGCTTTCGCATATAAACTGTGCTGACGGAGGCGATCGAGAACCTTACAGACATGTCCTCGGTGCTCCTCCAAGGAACGGGAGAAAATCAGTATGTCATCTAGATACACGATTACAAAAATGTCCAAAAAATCTCGGAATACGTCGTTGACGAAGTGCTGAAAAGTAGCGGGCGCGTTACATAGCCCGAAGGGCATGACCAAATATTCGTAATGGCCATAGCGGGTACGGAATGCTGTTTTCCACTCATGTCCATCCTTGATACGTATTAAATTATACGCTCCCCTTAGGTCTAATTTTGTAAAGATAACGGCAAATCTTAATTTTTGGAAAAGTTCAGGTATTAAAGGTAGAGGGTAACGATTTTTCACGGTGACTTTGTTGAGTTCCCGGTAGTCAATACAGGGACGGAGAGTTTGGTCCTTCTTTGTGATGAAAAATATTCCGGCACCTGCTGGTCAAGTGGATGGGCGGATAAATCCCTTTTCCAAATTCTCGTCAAGGTAGATTTTTAACGCGTCTTGTTCTTTTTCAGAAAGTGGGAAAATTCGTCCGAAAGGGATCTCGGCCCCTGGAAGAAGATCAATCGGACAATCGTACGGCCGATGAGGTGGAAGGGAATCTGCCCCTTTCTTACTGAAGACATCCAGAAATCCATGGTAGGGTTTGGGGATGGATTGAATCAAACTTGGGTCAGTGTTTAAGCACAGCAGGGCAGAAGATGGTTTAGGACGTTCGGGAAAACAGTGTTCCTGACAGTAATGAGATGGGAACGAAAGATTTTTAGATGTCCAGTCAATTTGAGGATTGTGTACCTGAAGCCAGGGTATACCCAGGATTACTGGAAACAAAGGAGATGAAATGACGTCCAAAATTAAAAGTTCCTTATGATTGGATGAAGTAATAGCAGGTAAAGGAAGGGTCTCATGGGTCACTTGCCCAGACTTGATGTGTGAGCCATCAGCCAAAAAAACGGAAAGTCTAAAGTCCTTTGTGCGGACAGGAATGTTATGCAGATCGGCAAATGAGGAATCGATGAAACAACTGCATGCCCCTGAATCAAGGATAGCGTTGACCGACACCGTCTTTACCGGAAGCTGTAAGGAAAGGAAGAGAGCAAGATGGTTGGGGTTGGTAGTAATAGCAGAGATGTTACCAGGAACTGAAGAATGGAACTTACGTATTTTGACGGGACAATTGTGTACGTAGTGACCGGCCTCACCGCAATATAGACACAGGTTTAGCTGACGGCGGCGTGTGCGTTCTTCAGGTGGCAAGGTGGGTCGCATCACGCCTATTTGCATGGGTTCTGAAGTATCCATGGGTGGACCAGCAGAATTGGAAGAAACAGGTGGTGGAAAATGAGAAGGAGGCAAGGGAGCCCGGGTGGTGACCCAGACTGGGCGACTCTGTTGAGAGGATCGTTCCGCTCGGCGTTCCCTTAGTCGTCGGTCGATCTGAACGGCTTTGTCAATCAGATCATCCAGGGTGTCAGGTACCCCAATGCGGGCCAATTCATCCTTTAAGGCTTCAGACAGACCTAAGCGAAATTGGTGGCGCAAGGCTGCGCTATTCCACTGGGTGTCCGCACTCCAGTGGCGGAAATCAGTAACATAGTCCTCCACTGCTCTATGCCCCTGTTGGAGAGCGAGTAAAGCAGCTTCAGCAGTCGCAGCCCTTTGCGGGTCGTCGTAGAGCTGTGCCATAGTCTGGAAGAAGTTTAGCAAAGTCTCTGTCTGGACACCGTTCTCCTCTAACAAGCGATGTGCCCAATTTTGGGGTTCCCCTTGGAGTAGGGAAACGACAAATCCCACTTTAGTGGCTTCCAAAGAAAAGGTTCGGGGTTGAAAAGCAAAGTATAACTGACATGCGTTTCGGAAGTCCCGGAACTTGGTTCGATCCCCGGAGAATCGTTCGGGCATGGCAACCCTGGGTTCAGGTGGCAACATCAAAACTGACGGACCCGCAGATGACGATGATCTAGCGGTGGATGCTGAAGTTGCGTCCCCAGAAGCTGATAAGTTCTGAACCTGCCCCTCCAATCTCAGGTAGCCATCTTGTAGGTTTTTAACCGCCTGGGTAAGTGATGCTAAGTGTTTACACACCTCTTCCATAGCCGGAACTACGCCTGCAGACTCTGTCATGGCTGCCTGATACTGTTACGTACCTGGTTTCCAGAGTCTGATGCAGGGTAGCCTCTCTTACGACTCTGGTTCGCGAGCCACTGGATATGGGACAGCGGGCTCGGAGCACAGAGGGGTAGGAGTGCCGGGTGGTGATGTGTAGAAGCAGGTGGGCGAATACCTCTGGCAAGTAGATGCTGAACGTACAGCGGAGGATGGGTCAGCGACCCGCACAGAAGCTGCGACTACAGCGGCACAAGTTAGTAACAGTTCAGGTAGGATGGGTCAGCGACCCGCACAGAAGCTGCGACTACAGCGGCACAAGTTAGTAATAGTTCAGGTATACCGGAAAAGCAGGGTCAAACAAGCTGGGTCATAACAGGTGATCGTGCAGAAAGATGACTGAAGAATGGTCGGTAAACAAGCAGGTGGATCTGGCAGCAGTGAAGTCAAGCAGGCGGATGGTCAAACGGAGCCGGGTCAGGATAGGAGAGATGAGAGGTGTCAGACAAGCCGGGTTCGGTGTTCAAATCAGGTTTCAGGTAGAGTAGTCAAAACAAGCCAAGTTCAGTGTTCAAATCAGGTTTCAGATAGCAAACAGGTCTCAGATAGGATCCACGTCAGAACTGCAGATCAGGCAGCAAATACCCTGTGCTGCTGAAGTGTTTAAATAGGGCAGCCTGCTGTTAATCACTGAAATCAGTCTGCACCATTAACCCTTAAGTGGCAGATCCATGACAGGGTCAATATGTATCTACCGGAGCATGATGGGACGGTGATGCCTATATAAATGGGATGCAAGGCGCGCTTCCATCATTGCAGTGAGAAGAGGCGTCGAGTCAACATCGGAAGAAGGGAGAAGAAGAGAAGAGAAGAAGATGACGTCACAGAAGACCGCGCTGGCTGCCTGCTAGTAATTGAGCTAACACACGAAGATAGCAGGCAGCCAGCGCTGAAGGAGAAGGCACCGGACAGCTGGAGAAGAACCGGGGTGCGCCGAGTCAACAGCGGAGAGCGGCGAAGATAGAAGAAGACCCCCGGAGAGTGGAAGAAGAAGCCCCCCCTGGTATTAGAGCTAAAGAAGACAGGGGGGGCCTCCAGAGCAGACTAATAAATGATTTTAAAAACCCTTGTGTCGTGTGTTTAATAACTATCACTTTGCCTCCAGGTGAATGGGTAGGGGTACGATGTACCCCATATCCATTCACTTAGGGTGGGGGGCCGGTATCTGGGGGCCCCCTTATTTGAGGGGACTCCCAGATTCCGATAAGCCCCCGCCCGCAGACCCTGACAACCAACGGCCAGGGTTGTCGGGAAGAGGTCCTGTCCTCATCAACATGGGGACAGGGTGCTCTGGGGTGGGGGGGCCCGCAGTGCGCCCCCCTGCCCCAGAGCACCCAACCCCCCCATGTTGAGGGCATGCGGCCTGGTACGGCTCAGGAGGGGGGGGGGCGCTCGCTCGTCCCCACTCCCATTCCTGGCCGGCCGGGTAGCGTGCTTTGTATACGGGTCTGGTATGGATTGTAGGGGGACCCCCTGCTCCTGGGGGGGGAACCCATGCCGGTTTTGATTTTACAAATTGCTGTGGAGTTCTCCCTCAGGAATGCATAATAAATGCCATCGCTTGAATGGGCTTTTACATGGTGTTACTAACTTTCCACATTGTAAAACCAGCCCTAGTTTTGCGCAAGCAAATCGGAACTTACGCAGAAATCACAATGCTTAAAAGCTTTGTGGATCTGCTTAAGTCCTCATTTGCATACTCAAAGCGGCATTTCAATGAGAAATGCCCCCAGCGGCGGATGCGGTACTGCATCCTAAGATCTGACAGTGTAAGTGTCTTACACATGTCAGATCTTCTGCCTAACTTTGGAAAAAGCCTTTTGAGGATCGTTTCCAAAGTTAGGCACAGAGATACGCAGGCTGAACAGCAGTTCCACCTGCGTATCTCTTTTGAGAATTTGGCCCTTTGTTTTTTCCAACTTCATCATTAAAACGACGTTGCCCACACACGATCGTTTTTAAAAAATGCTCTAGCAAAGCGCGGTGACGTAGAACACGTACGACGGCACTATAAAGGGGAAGTTCCAATGCGGATGATGCCACCCTTGGGGCTACTTTAGCTGATTTTGTGTTAGTAAAAGACGATTCGCGCTTTTCTGTCTGTTACAGCTTGATGAATGTGCTTACTCCATTATGAACGGTAGTTTTACCAGAACAAGCGCTCCCCTCTCATAACTTGCTTCTGAGCATGCGCGGGTTTTTAACGTCATTTTAGCCCACACACGATCATTTTTTACAACCCGAAAAACTACATTGTTTAAAACGTCGTTAAAAAATGCAGCATATTCAATTTTTTTTTGTCGTTTTTCAGAACCAGAAAAACGATCGTTTTAAATGACATTTTTTAAAAACGTAGTTTTTTTCATGCCGAAAAACGGCACTCTAATACACGGCATTAGAGTGCTAAAATATGCTGGGGGTATATATATGGGTAACATCTGAAACTTGTACATGATCTTTGGGAGTATTATCATCTTTAGGGCGTTAATCCAGCCCATGAATGATATGGGGCATGCTGCTATCCTTTTTTTCTATTTTTATCTCCTCTAATATATATATATATAGTTTGCTTCATATATTTCCTCTGGCGGTGCCGTTAATTTAGATAGGTCTCCGTATTCATTTTTTTTTGTTGTTTTTGTTTTAAAGTGTATTTTTTTTGTGCGTGTACTCGAGAGAGGAGCCGGACTGCAGGAGTTGGGAGTAGGCAGGCCTCCCCCAGAGGCAATCTGCCACCTTTCTCCATGCCCTGGGTGGCAATGGCGGGTGTGTGAGGGGGTCCTCCCACACAGCTCTGCTTTGAAGCCCAACGGGGCAGAGGGACTCCCTATAAGGGAGTGAGAGGATCTAGCCCGCTCAACCAGCCCCGTTAGTCCTTCGCCTCTCTTTATTTTAGAGACTGCGTGGTCAAAGTGCGTGCATGTTAACCCAATTTCGAGTGCGTGTAAGTGTGGTGGTTTTTGTGGGAGGGGGGTGGGCGTACTAAGCGCAGGCTTACCTCGCATAGCACACCCACCGGGAGCCGGGCTGAGACCACCAAACTCAATTCACATGTAGCCGAGACCGGGATCCGAACCCCTGGCTGCAGAGGTGAATGGCTTGTCAGCGCAGTGCCAATCGCGTTGAGCCACCGCAGCTCCCCTCCGTATTCATTTAGTGCTTTCACAAGGTTAGGCATTGTAATTTGGGGGTTTGATATATAGCATAATATATCATCTGCAAATACAGCTAATTTATGCTCCTCTTCTCCGACTTTGAAACCCCATATGTCCGCGTCCCCCCGTACTGTCGCCAGAAGAAGTTCCAACGCAAGCACTAACAGGAGCGGAGACAGGGGGCATCCCTGTCTCGTCCCGTTATTCATCCTAAAGGGAGGTGACAATGTTCCATCTACTTTTACCATGGCTGTAGGACCTTTGAATAATGTTCGTTTCCACTGCATCATCCTTGGGCCTATCCTCATACTCTCTTGAGTGTTCATCATGAATCCCCAGTCAAATGCTTTTTCAGCATCTATCGACAGCAGTAGACCGGGGACTATCCCTTCTTTTATTTTTTGAAGTAACAGAAGTGTTCTTACCCCATTGTCCCTCCCCTCTCTCTTTGGTACAAAGCCCACTTGATCAGGATGGACAAGCTCCGTCATTAAATCTTTCATCCTTTGCTGATATTTCCGCGAACAATTTTGTATCCGCGTTTCACAATGATATAGGTCTATAGTTTGAACACTTAGTACTATCTTTGCCTTCTTTTGCTATAATGGTAATTGATGCCAATAAGGCCTCTTTACTCATCTCATACCTCCTTCCCAATCCATTCATATATGTGCACAGTTTTGGGGTCAGAATTTCTTTAAAACGTTTTAATTATAACGTTGTGTATCCATCTGGTCCTGGACTTTTTCCTGGCGCTGATTTTTTTAACGCCTGATTGATCTCCTCTACCGTTATTGGTGTTTCTAGGAATATTGCTCTTTCCTCTGTTATCTAGGGGATCCTAGCTTTTTTTAAATATTCTTTTTTTTTTCCCCTCATCCCATTGTCCTTTCTGATTTACTGAGTATAATTGTTCATAAAAGTCTCGGAAGACCGTCGCTATGTCCTTTGTATTATAGATCATTTCCCCTTTCTTATTTTGTACTTTTTCTATGAAGTTCGTTGATTTGTTTTTCTTAACATCCTTGTTAGGCACTTGCTGTTTTTATTCCCCCATTGATATCTTTCCTTTGAGATTTTATTGAAGGTTTTCCTTATTTCCTGTTCTAATCTCCCTCCTTTAGTTCATCTCTTTTTATTACTAGTTCTTGTGACAGTTCCTAATCTTGCCCTCTCCCTTTTTTGTGTCTTTGCTCTAATAGGTATATTTCTTCTATCAATTGTGCCCTCTTTTTTATTCTTTCCTTCTTTCTCCTAGCTCCCATTGAGACCAGGGTTCCCCTTATGTAGGCTTTATGAGCCTCCCACAGGGTATCGTCCGCAATCTCACTGGTTCCATTTAAACTAAAATATTGCTCTAATTCTTTTCTAATATCTACTCCCCTTGTTTATCTAGAAGATCTTCATTTAGCCTTCATGAATACGCTTGTATCTGTGTTTCTGGTATCTTTATATTCATAGTCAGATAGTGTAGTTATTTCTATATTGGTGGAGACTACCGAGTCTAGCATTCTATGTTCTATCAACCAATAGTCGATCCTAGTGTATGTCCCGTGTACAGGGGAGTAGAACATAAAATCTTGTGTCCTGGGATGTTGTACTCTCCATATATCTACTAACTGGTGGTGGTGTAATTTCTGTTTTATCGCCTTCAATTGTGCGTTCCTCATCCCCTGTACACGGGACATACTGTCTTGTTTTGGATCCATACAAAAATTCAGGTCCCCTGCCATGAACACTTTCCCTTTTTTAAATTCCGATAATTTTTCCAGGGCTCCCCCAAATATATACGGTTGGGCCTTTATTAGGGCAATATATATTAGCCAACGTGCATTACATTCCCAACAGCTTCCCCCTTAAGAGAAATCTTTCCTCCAGGGAGAACCAAACTCCCCTGCCTATTCCAATTGCAACCCCTTTTGCCTCATTATGTCGCCATAGTACCAAGTTGGGAGCTGATGGGAATACAATCTCACATTAGTTTCATGGGACAGGTATGTCTCCTGTAAGAAGACCACCCCGGCCCCATGATGCTCGAACTCTTTCAAGATTTTATGCCTTTTTGTTGGTGTATTCAGCCCTTGCACATTGCAGGTCAAAACATTAACTGTAGTCATGGTATAGTTATTTGCAAGATGTTTTCATAGGGATGGGTTATTTGCATCCTATTTTTTTACAGATGTAATTTATTTCTAAGTTTACGATTATTCTTTATGGGGTCTAAGTTTTGTCCCCCCTTGTATTTTAGTGGTGGTCTATCTCTCAATCTCTTCCATATCTCAGCCTTATCTTCATATAGCTGAAATCGTACTATGATATCACGGGGTATTTCTGCGTTTAGATACAGAGGTTTCCTAATCCTATGCACTCGGTCTATTTTGAGTTCTTGTTCTTCTCCTCTGTTCAGTAGAGGGTTAAATATTTCCTTCATTTTTTTCAGGTCTTCACCTCTCTCTGGAAGCGCTCTTATCCTTAAGATTCTGGCATCTGCTTTGGTTTTCTTGATTTTCTATTCTGTATAATACAGTCCTGATCAAAAGTTTAAGACCACTTGAAAAATGGCAAAAAATCATATTTTACATTGTTGGATCTTAACAAGGTTCCAAGTAGAGCTTCAACATGCAACAAGAATTTAATGAAAACAACGAATAAACTGAAACAGGCTGTTTTTCAGCTGACCAAAAGTTTAGGACCACACCTCCAAAAAAAAAACGGAACCCCCCCAAAACAGAAATCCAACTTCCAAACATGAACTCAGTAATGAGTAGCTAAGTCGTTATTGTTGATCACTTCAAAAATTTGTTTTGGCATGCTTGATGCAAGCGTTTCCATGAGGTGAGTAGGAACACTTCTTAAAGTGGTGAAGACAGCCGCACAAAGGCCATCTACTGTCTGGAACTGTTGTCCATTTTTGTAAACTTCCCTTGCCATCCATCCCCAAAGGTTCTCAATTGGATTTAGATCAGGGGAACATGCAGGATGGGTCAAAAGAGTGATGTTATTCTCCTGGAAGAAGTCTATTGTCCTGCGGGCATTGTGTACTGTAGCGTTGTCCTGTTGAAAAAGCCAGTCGTTATCACACAGACGAGGGCCCTCAGTCATGATGAATGCTCTCTGAAACATCTGGACATAGCCAGCGGCCGTTTGACGCCCCTGCACTTCCTGAAGCTCCATTGTTCCACTGAAGGAAAAAGCACCCCAGACCATTATGGCGCCCCCTCCACTGTGGCGTGTAGAAAACATCTCAGGTGGGATCTGCTTGTCATGCCAGTAACGTTGGAAACCATCAGGACCATCAAGGTTACATTTTTTCTCATCAGAGAATAAAACTTTCTTCCACCTTTGAATGTCCCATGTTTGGTGCTCTCTTGCAAAGTCCAAACAAGTAGTTCTGTGGCTTTCAAGGAGACAAGGTTTTTGAAGAAGTTTTTTGTTTTTGAAACCCTTCAGTCTCAGATGCCGTCTGATGGTTATGGGGCTGCAGTCAGCACCAGTAAGGGCCTTAATTTGGGTTGAGGATGGTACAGTGTCTTGACAGTCATGCCAATTGGATCCTCCAGCTCAGTGCTGGTGAATTTTTTTGGGGTCTTCCACTTGACTTTTTTGTTCCATAACCCTCAGGATCATTTAAGAAAGTCCAAATGACTGTCTTACTGCGTCCCACCTCAGCAGCGATGGTGCGCTGTGTGAGACCCTGCTTATGCAGTTCAGCAACCCGACCACGTTCATAAAAGGGAGTTTTTTTGCCTTTGCCATCACAACGTGTGACTACCTGACAGAAAATGACAATGAATCCACATCTTTGCACAGATTTGGCCTTTTAAAGGCATGTGGTCCTAAACTTTTGATCAGCTGAAAAACAGCCTGTTTCAGTTTAATCATTATTTTCAATTAATTGAATGCTCAAAAAATGTTTTGTCCCACTCTCATTTCTTCTTGTTGCATGTTGAAGCTTTACTTGAATCCTTGTTAAGATCCAACAATGTAAAATATGTTTTTTTGCCATTTTTCAAGTGGTCTTAAACTTTTGATCAGGACTGTATTTCCCTCTGACTGTTTTGCAGAGTTTTAACTTGTGTTTTTAGTTCTTTCTGAGGCTTGCTTTTCGTTCTTGTCCTCCGTTTCCGCTACCCTTTTTAGCAGATGGCCCAAGTCAGCTCTCATTGTTGCGATTTCTGTCTTAAAGATTTTTTGAATCTTTCAAAATCTCTATTATTTCTGATTTGGTTGGTAATTGGGCATAGGTACTTTGCTCTCCTGCACCTGCTTCATTGTTCACCCTGGTGTCTGCTTTAGTTTTTTCCTATATTTCTCCTTTCTTTTCTTTGGTCACTTGTTTTTCAGGACCAGGGCTTTTTGGATTTCCCTCTTTTTGTAATTTTTTTGGGATCGTACTAGTGTTCAAACTTTCCCTTGGGGTTTTGGGCTTGGTTACTTTTGTAGTTCTGCTTCTCATTCTAGTGTTTATATAGATAAGAAAGAAGTCAGATGCAGGGTTTTCACAGTCAACAGGGTTTGTCAATGCACCTGCCGGGTTTTCCCATTCAACAAAGTTTCACAGTCAATTTCCTGTGCATCAACAGATTTCATGTAGTGCGTATACAAAGATAATACTTATAACCCACAGTCCATTTATCTGTTTACTCGCCTCTCCCTTATAAGTATTCCTAATAGGGGGTACACTGGGACAGACACACGGATGCACATGCAAACTTTTCACAGTCAGTAAAGTTTGCGCCGGCAAATGCAAGGTTTTTACATTTATCACTGTCAATTACCAGCCCATAGGCAGGTGCAGGGTTTTCCCATTTAACAAGGTTTCATATTCAATCACCCATGCATAAGCAGATTACGTGCAAAATATGTTTAGGGGTGTTTACTTGCTGCTTACAGTCTGTTTGCTCACCTCTCCCTTATAGGTATTTCCTATCTGGGGGTCACACTGTAACAGATGACAGGGTGTACATGCAATTTTTTTTTACCGTTAGCAGGCTTTGCGAAAGCAAGTTCAGGGTGCAAGATTTTTACATTCAACAGGAATTCAACATCAATTACCAACTCATCAGCAAACTGCGAGCATAACTTATATAAAAATAGTTCTTGCTATCCACAGTCCATTTGCCTGTTCCCCTATAGGTACTTCCATTAGGGAGTCACACTGAGGCAGGCAGAGGGATACGTATACCTAATTTTCACATTTAACCAGGTTTACAAAGTGCAAGTACACTTCTTGTACTTCGCTTCTACATGTAAAAATCATCATTTTTTTTCTAGAAAATTACTCAGAACCCCCAAACATTATATATTATTTTTAAGCAGATACCCTAGGGAATAAAATGGTGGTTGTTGCAACTTTTATGTCAAATGTCAGAAAAAAAACTGTTTCAAGAAATAATAAAACAGCAAAGTTAGCCCAATTTTTTTGTATAATGTGAAAGATGATGTTACGCCGAGCAAATAGATACCTAACATGTCATGCTTTAAAATTGCACACACTTGTGGAATAGCACCAAACTTTGGTACTTAGAAATCTCCATAGGCGATGCTTTGTTATTCTGAACAGGTAACCTGTAAACAATTTTTAGAGGAGGTCTTGGGCTAGAATTGTTGCTCTTACGCACGCGGCGATACCTCACATGTAAGATTTGAACACCGTTTATATATGTGGCCGTGACTTACTTTGCTTCTAAACATGAGCACACAGGGACGGGGGCGCTTTTAAAAAAAAGATATTCTTTATTTTACTTTTACACTTTCTCTTTAAACTTTTTTTTATCACTTTTATTCCTATTACAAGGATTGTAAAGATCCATTGTAATTGGAATAGTGCATCACAGGGCCTCTTTATAAAGAGATATGTGGTCTACAAGATTAAAAATAAACATTTTCTGCTTTTCCAGCCATGTTCCCAGCATTGTTTACTTACGACAGATCGGATGTGACATCATAATGTCGCGGCCGGGCCTCCGAGGGTCATAGAGATGACTGGGGACCATCTGGTCAACAGAAATCTCTATGCTCAAATTCGGACGGCGACCAATCCATTCTGCGCCCGCTGATCGCATGAGCGAGCCAGTAGAAGCATCGGAGGGTGGTGGGAGGGGCTGAACTACCGCTATGATTGTTCTTACGGTGCACAGAATCGCCGGCTGAAAAAGATATCTGGATGATGCCTGGATCTATCCAGGCATCATTCAGATATCCCCACTCAAAGTCCATGACGTCTTATGACGTACCTTGGGCAGGAAGTGGTTAATATGGTGTTGAACACACAGATAGATTCCCCCTAGGGAAAATAGGGGCACAGGAGATAAACCCCATTACACAAAGTACTTAAAGAGGTTGTAAAGGTAAAAACATTTTTCCCTAAATAGCTTCCTTTACCTTAGTGCAGTCCTCCTTCACTTACCTCATCCTTCGATTTTGCTTTTAAATGTCCTTATTTCTTCTAAAAAATCCTCACTTCCTGTTCTTCTGTCTGTAACTAAACACAGTAATGCAACACTTTCTCCCTGGTGTGGAGAAAGCCTCTTGAGGGGGCGAGCAGGAGTGTCAGGATGCCCACTAACACACAGCTCCTTTCTCCATCTGCAAAGTAGATAGCGTCCTAATCCTCCTGCTAGCCCCCTCCCCCCTCAAGAGGCTTTCTCCACACCAGGGAGAAAGTGTTGCATTACTGTGTTTAGTTACAGACAGAAGAACAGGAAGTGAGGATTTCTCAGAAGAAATAAGGACATTTAAAAGCAAAATCGAAGGATGAGGTAAGTGAAGGAGGACTGCACTAAGGTAAAGGAAGCTATTTAGGGAAAAATGTTTTTACCTTTACAACCCCTTTTACCACTTCAATACCCGCCCATTGTCATATGACGTCCACAGATGAGATCTCCCATTCTGGGTGGACGTCAAATGACGTCCTGGGCTTTGCGGGTGGATATCTGAATGATGCCTGCAGCTAGAGGCATCATCCAGATATCCTTTTGTTCTGCCGGCGATTCTACGCAACATAAGAAAACGATCATAGCGGCAGTTCCGCCGCTTGATCGTTCTTACAGGCGGCGGGAGGGGACATCCCCCCCTCCCGCCGCCATCCGGTGCTTCTCCGGGTTCTCCCGTGCCATCAGGGGCCCGGAGAAAGAATCGTCCGGCGCTCGCAGGAAGCATAGAGATGACTGGTGACCAGATGGTCACCAGTCATCTCTATGACCGTCGGAGGACCCGGGCGCGATGTGATGACGTCACGCCCGGGTCCCCGTAAGTAAACAAAGCCGCGATTGCGGCTACTAAGAAACAGTATTCATGAGATTGGTGAATTTTTTTTCACCGATCTCATGGTTTCCAGCCTGGAGGAGAGATGTGGGGTCTTATTGACCCCGCATCTCTCCATAAAGAGGACCTGTCACACACATTTCCTATTACAAGGGATGTTTACATTCCTTGTAATAGGAATAAAAGTAAAAAAAAATTAGAAAAGAAGTGTAAAAAAATAAAAAAAATAAGTAAAAAAATAAATAAAAGAATAAAAAATAAAATTAAAACGCCCCTGTCCCCGGAAGCTCTCGCGCAGTAGCGCGAACGCACACGTAAGTCTCGCCGACATATGTAAACGCCGTTTAAACCACATATGTGAGGTATCGCCGCATGCGTTAGAGTGCCAGCAACAAATCTAGAACTAGATCTCCTCTGTAAATCTAAACTGGTAACCTGTAAAAAAAAATTAAAGCGTTGCCTATGGAGATTTTTAATAACCGAAGTTTGGCGCCATTCCATGAGTGTGCCCAATTTTAAAGCGTGACATGTTAGGTATCTATTTACTCGGTGTAACATAATCTTTCACATTATACAAAAAAATTGGGCTAACTTTACTGTTTTGTTATTTTTTTAATTCATGAAACAATTTTTTTTCCAAAAAAAGGGCGTTTGAAAAATTATTGCGCGAATACCGTGCAAGATAAAATGTTGCAATGACCGTCGTTTTATTCCCTAGGGTGTCTGCTAAAAAAACATATATAATATTTGGGGGTTCTGCGTAATTTTCTAGCAAAAGAATGATGATTTTTACATGTAGGAGAGAAGTGCCAGAATAGGCCGGGTAATGAGGTGTGTATAAAAGCCCGGTATTGAAGTGGTTAAAGTGGACCTTCAGTCATTTTTTCAACTTTCCATTGATTAAATCTTCTGCCCTTGTTGTTTTAACTTTGGATGACATCATGCACAGCTCACTCTCTCAATTTCGTGAGAGTTTGCCATGGGGGGGGTGTCATAAGAGGGCCAATGAGAGCAGCAGAGCCGAAGGCCTGGAAATGTGCCTCTGTGTGTCTGTGTAAATCCAGAAAGTGAACAGGCAGCAGCTTCAGCTGTCCACAGTTAAAATGGATGCAGCCAGACTCAGTGGAGGGAGATTTCTGCAGCATATTTGGCAAGTACAGAATAACAATATATATAAAATAATATGCAAAGTGGTTGGAGGGAAGCTTCAGAATGTTTTTATTACAATCTATGTGAGGAGACTCTAGTTCCTCAATTTTTTTTATGCCAGTCTGGTACTTGCTTTACACTCTCCACAATAGACCTGGCATTGGGGAATTAAGAAATTTTTCTCTTAATAAAGGATATAAAATATATGAAAAGGGGGTTATTGAACAACTCCCCTTTGATTCGGACAATAGGAGGAAAGGAAAGCCAAAAACAGAAGGAATGGAAGGTGAACCCTAGTTGGCTGCAATTGATAGCTTCAGAGGCGTATATGAAGGAGGTCTTAGGGAAATTTTTAGTATCTAATAAAGCATTAGCATCTCAGGGAATGGTATCGGATACACCTAAAGCTTACCTTAGGGGACTTAAAATTAAACGAATCTCGAGTCTAAAAATCAACTAAAGACTGGGAGTTATCAGTCATGAAGGGACTGACAAAAGCAGAAAAAAAATATTTAGAAGATCTATCCCAAGAAAATTAAGTGTACAGAGTCACAGCAAATGTATCGAACAATTGCCCTGACAATGGCAGAAAATAAAATAATGTTCATGAAACCGATGGGCGAAAGAACAGGACACATACTGGCCTTTCTGGCTAATAATCAAAATGCAGAATTGCATACAATAACATCTATTAAATTAGGTACTGGAGGTGTCACTACATGCCCTGGGAAGATGATAGAGGTCTTTAAAAAAATATTACATGGATTTATATCGTTCCAAAAAAGGAGATACGAGTAGAGAAATTAAAAACTCCAGGGATTGGCAATTCTGAGGAGCATAGAGACACGTTGGAGGTGCCTATTACTATAGAGGAACTTTGTAATGCAGTATCTGCCTCTGCTAATTACAAAGCATTATGGCCAGATGGATTGGCAACAGAAATATATAAACAATATGGGGAAATTTTGTTACCAGAACTTTTGTCAGTGCTAAATGAGGTCCAACCATAAGGTAATATTTCCAGCCTTTATGACGAAAACTACAATTATAGTGATACATAAAGAGATCCCCACTTACCCTCATCATACAGATCAATCTCACTGTTATGTGTGGATGTTTAGTTACTGTCAAGAATTCTGGCTACTCGACTGAATAGGATAATGAATATGTTGATCCACCTGGACCAATCGTGGTTCATTCCAGGGAGGTCAACAGCCTTAAAAATCAGAAGAGTTTTTTCTGAAATTTGCAGGTCCCAGCTCAAGAGATATTCTTTCCCTCGATGCTGCCAAAGCATTTGAAAGTGTTGAGTGGGATTATGTGGCAAGTCATGGTAGAGTTTAAATTTGGGCTTGTCTTTACCAAATGGGTGATACTGCTTTATAGTGCTCCTAAAGCAAGACTGAGGACCAATAATGGGTTGTCAAAGTACTTCTCTTTGACCCGGGGGACAAGGCAGGGGTGCCCTTTGTCACCCCTTTTTTTCAGCCTGGCCATAGAACCATTAACCATAGCCATCAGGACAATAAGAGAAATAAACAGTTTTTGTAAAGGAGTAGACGAGGAAAAAAATCTCACTATATGCATATGATATCCTTTTATTCTTGGGAGACACAAAGGGCTCTTTGGCCACAGTAGTGGATACTATTAAAGTGGATGTAAACCCTCCATACACCCAGGGAAGTGAACAGCCTCAGATGATACACAGAGATGAAACCAATCTCCCTACATAGGTTTTACATGTATATCTGCTGTCTTCACATTTATATACCGTTTAGAAAGTTCAGATCGTGTACCATCAGTACGGATTGTATGGCTAAATTTGCATTGCATTCGGATCAAAGTCATGCAGGACCCTTTTTTTGATCCGCACCAGAATCAGATTGCATGGGTGTTCACCCCCATGCGATCCTATTTATGTCCGAACTGAGAGTTCGCACTGCGATATGCAAACTGATCAGGGGTGTCATTAACTTTGTATTGACACCCGCAGAGGTTCGCATATGGCAGTGTAAACTGTCTGGGAGTCGGGTGTGATGCAGGAATCTGTGCTGGATTTGCATGGGTTCTCGATTCGCATCAGTGTGAGCCAAGCCAAGAAATTGGTGTGGAGAAGGAAACAGGCCAGGATACGCCTCCGCGTATTACAGTTGCCAAAGAACAGGGGTAGTTTGGCGGTCCCACACCCATGGAGTTATCTTTTGGCAGCCCAATTACAACACCTATGGGGGTGTGCATTGGAAAGAGGTACACGGGCATTGCTGGCTTGCACGCCACACTCCACACTAATTGAGGCATTCGATGCAAGGTCATTGAAGATGCACATACACTGCCGTACAATCCACTTATTGTTGAAAGTATGGCAGACAGTAAGGTCCCTATTTCAATATGTAGGCCCTACCGAGTACACGCCAATATGGGATAATGAAAACCTGCCAGAATTAAAGAAAATGGAAAACTAATAACTGGAAACAAAATGGAGTTGTAAAGCTGTCACAATTATATAGTTATAGGACACTAAAATTGTTCCAGGAGTTAAGAGAAGAGTTTGGACTCTCAAATAAGTGTCTTTACCAATACCTACAGATAGGAAATGTGCTGATGGCCCAATTTAAGACAACAAAGTTAGAATGGAGTAAGGCCCCTTTCTTAAAAATGGTAGTGAATGCCATCTCCTCTAAAGGGAGAACATCAAAACTGTATACTAATAACCATTTAGCAGCAGTAGAAAAAGATCTGGTCCTTTCTTGTAGGGCAAAATGGGAAAGAATGTGGGGGCACTGACAGACTACCAATGGGATAGTATTTTAAGCTCAGTAGAATTATTATCTTTGGCCCTAACTAACTAACTAACTAACTAACTAACTAACACAAATCTTTATCATTCATAGAGCATATTATACACCAAGAAAGCTTTTTGTGTTTGGGAGCTCAGAGCCATCATGTTCTAGATGTGGAGATCCAGACAGAAGTCTTATACATATGCGCTGTAGGTGTACCAAGCTTCATAAGTACTGGGGGGAAGTTGTTGATACAGTAAAATCAACATTTAAAGTAGAGTGTCAGTTAGAACCTAAGTTATATGTACTGGGATATATGGAACACTAACTAGCTTTTGCCCGACCTAACTAGCAATAATGAGATGTCTCTATCAGGCTAGAAATGTAATTGCCCAGTGATGGCTGTCCCCTTCACCCCTACTCATGAAGAGTGGAAAAAAGATTTTAACAACACATTAAAAAGGGAAAAGTCAGCATACAGTATGTAAGGAGGGTGATGTATGAATACATTTGATTATTTTTTATATTCCATGGTTTTCATATTTAGACACTTGTAAAATAATTTGTAGAAAATGTCTGTGTTGGGGGATGGTTTTTGTTCTTTTTTTTGGGTGGGGGGTGGACAGGGATGGATGGAAAATATTTGCGCAGGAAGGTGAAATATTATATCACTATAACTATTTTGTATGGAATGATGTAAATTAAGAAAACTTTGATTAATAATTAATAAAAAGGATTTCATATAAAAAAAAATGAAAAAATATGGGAAACTAGCAATTCTTACATGCTATATATTTTTTTCAATTAGCTATATATTCCCCATAAATGTGGAGCTACACTTTAAATATTACCAAACATTTTTTTAAACAGTTACTGCTGAGAAAAGAAAGTACCAAAGAAGCCGTGAATTGATCCGGATTCAATGTACTGGGCTCTCATTCTGGACCTCCTCTTTGTGTCTCATTTAGGAGAAATCCTGGCTTCACCTTTACAAATTCCACTCTCTCTTGCTCAGTCAAACACCATTCATTACTTAAATTTTCATCCTTTTATTTAATTAAATTTAGAAAATAAAACACAAACTCTTTTGCAGTAGTTGTTTAATCACACAAAACATTGACGTTAACATGCACAGGCAAATGTGAGTAATTTTAGTCTGTCAATAAACCACAGATTTCACGTTTACCTATGCATGCTTCAATCATGTAGGCACCCGTATTGTAAAATAAAAGACACACAGTTAAAAAAAAATCACACATTACAGCTATCAAGACTGATAATTGTTTCATAAAAACAGATGAACTTAGTTAAAAAATGAATGAGTCTATGTATCAAAACAACAGCATGGAAGGATAAAATTATCACATTTGTTCAGGCTCTGTTGAACTATTTTATTATGCTAAACAGTTGTATTGTGCTTCGCTTGAGTGAGGTATCTCAGTGCATGTCATTGTTCGACTTACTTAAGAGTATCTAAAGCTAAAATGTTTTATATTGAATAGAGTTTGAATGTTTTAGAAACCCTGTGAGTATTGTATTGATCCCGGAGTTCATTAGGAGCGTGAGATAAGCTCCTACTCCAAGCATTTTGTGATGGCATTTCTACATGGCTCCTGTAGTCTTGTCTCTCTAAATTCTCCTAAATTCTCCTGTTGCTGATCCTTTCACCTGTATATCAGATTACTCTTTCCAATTGTCACCTTTCTCGACTCTTGCTTTAAAAACGGTCTACTCTTTCTGATTTCTGCCTGTTCTGACCCTCCCTTGGATAACAGACTCTGCCCACTGCCAGCCAGTCCTGACCACTGCATGCTTGCCATCCTTCCATTCCTTGTCCTGGATTCTCCTGCAATAGGCACCTGCTTTGTACTTTTTCCACATCATAAAGATATTTGCCTTCTTACTCCAGTGTGGTTGGATAGTGGTGACGATTGGTACGCTGTCCTATCACACTTCTTAGCAATAACAGCAGAGTTTTAAACAGAATCCAGTGCTATGTTCACTGCATCGTCTGGGTGGTTTAACACAGGTTTTAGAATTCTGGCAATACACCTTCTTTAAGCTCAAATTTTACTTTTTTATTTATAAGGACTTAATTATTTTAAATCTACATTAGGCCCCACCCAGGAACAAATATGTGTTTGCATAAGTTGTTACTTTGCAATAAGATCAAGTGTAATTTTATATTGATTTATTAATATATTTAAAAAAGATATACAATTTTCTAATTTTGCTTCACAGGGGTCCTGATGAGGTCAGAGGTGCGCCCCCAACCCCCCATGCACCCTGTAACAAAAGATTATATTTAATAGTAAATTATTGGTAGGTATAATAAAGCAATTACTATTGTGATAATCTACTGTTGAGGTTGGGGGAAGCAAGACAGGGGTGGATCAGATATGCCCTACTCAAAGATGGCTAACATTTTAAACTTTTTAAAGCTCAACTTCCCCCTAAAGGGGAAGTTCCGCTTAATTAACTCCTCCCCCTTCTGTTTTTTTTTGGGGGGGAGGACAGGTGCATGGTGTTGATGATAGGCACCCACTCCCACTTCTGGTCAGTTCGCTGTGGCCGTAACCTTCTGGGATACATCACAGGTCCCAGAAGGCTCTGAGGGACTGTTCACAAAGTGCAGCGTGGCTTGTAAATGCGCGGTGGGCAGCTGGCTGTGAAGGCACAAGAAATCATAGGCGGCTGCTCACAGGCAGGTGAGTGTCCTTTTAATAAAAGTCTGCAGCTAAGGTATTTGTAGCTGCTAACTTTTTTTTTTCTCATACAAGGCGAAGGTCCTCTTTAAATAAACTTTGTGTGCTATGCTTTAAATGTATTTAATTTGTAATACTATAGTACAAAAATTCTGATGCCTGTTAGATCATTAACAATGTTATATGTTTCCACACTTCTAGGTAGAAGGGCTATAACAATTAGCAACATGTAGAAGTTCCCCTGTAATTGAAAACATACAGTGAATATGGTCCACAAGCAATAGTGTGGGTAATACCGGTGTAATGTATATCATCATTTGTCAAAAATATCTAGAAGAGTATCTTGGGTACTCACATCCCATTATGCTAGGTCATTCCACAAATTAAATGGTGGGATTTTAAGGGCTTGTTCACACCATGGGGTTGATTTACTAAAACTGGAGAGTGCAAATTCTAATTCAGCTCTGCATAGATACCAATCAGCTTCCATTTTTTGTTGTTTTTTTTTGTCAAAGCTTAAGCTGATTGGCAACCATGCAGAGCTGCACAAGATTTTGGACTCTCCAGTTTTAGTAAACCAACCCCAATGTGTTTGTAAACAGAGCATTGCATGGTAACCTTTTTTCATACAGTTCCACTGGCCTAAGCACCGTGTGATGCAGTGGACTGTGGAGCACCACAATTTTCTGAAAAAAGTGTTGCATATTGTAATTTTTTTCAGTGCACACCACCACAGCATGGTGGCGTAAACTGGCATGAAAAGGAACAAGGCTTTTTGCATTGTCTATGCTTTGGGACTGCACTAGGCAAGGTTGCCCAGTGCAGTCCAATGCATTGAGTGTGACTGGGTCCACAAGGTTCCCAAATAAACACAATGCATAGGAAAGCTATAAAAAAAAAATCCACATTTTATTTTACAGGTTAAACAATTAATTAAAAAAAATTGTGTTCCTTCTGTTAATATTAAAGTTATCAAATTATATATTTTTGAACCTTCAACAATATCCTTACCCATTGTGTTATTAAGAAGTCCATAATAAATATTGACCATGTCTTGTTTTTTTCTCGTTTATTAATATAGAGCTAGTAAGAAGGGCTTTCTCAGCATGTTTCTAAGACAAGTCTGCTTCTTCAAGAGATACATAGGAGGTGAACTTTCTAGAAATATACTGCATGTCACATTTATTTAAACTATACACAAAACTGTTTATTTAATTTTGGATAGAGTAAGGGCAGGTTATAACCCCCCGTCAATTTTTTTTTGCATCTGTGTTCCATTGGGGAGATTTACCTTCAGTTCCTGTCATAGGCAAATAAAAGCAAATCCATGCAAATTAAGGGAATTTATGATGCTTCCCACAGGTCACCAGAACTAATGTCCGTATTTGGGTTATCTCCTCTATTACTGTTTTGGGGACAACCCAAATTTTTTGATTTTCCTTTCACTTTTGATGATAACCATAAACAGGACAAATAAAGAGGGTGAATCTCCTCTGCCATCTTTACTCCATCCAAAACCAAAAAAGTTTTGCCTTTAGTTATACTTTAATACTCTTTCAATCAGAACAATTAATAGTTAACCATGGATACATATGTTGTGATAAAGATGCTATGATATAACTTACATCAATGTGCATAGAACATCAATGAAATTTGGTCCTTTATTAAGATATGACTTGGGAAATCCCTCCTTACTCTAGATGTTTTAATATTCTTTGTTAACTTGTACAATAAAATGTTGAAATGTTGATGATATGTTTTCAATGCATTGTATTTACTTTGGAAGTTACTGGCATTGAAGTTGTTCTACTGTCACAGTGCACATTGAATTGAAAAGACAGACGCTTAAAATAAAAATACAGCACATCAAAGAAAGCAGAAAAGTAGATGTTTTCTAAAGTTCTTAACATTTCCTTTGCAGCGATACTACTTCAGTATCACACTTCTGAGACCTGCAATAACAGTGTAGATAAGGCAGCACTTTATATCTACTATTAAATGTGTTGATACATAGACCCCAAAAATATCAAAACAAAATGAACCCAAGAGGTCAAAATAGAAAAGGTTAATACTAAAAACAGAATGGCATTGAACAAAGCAGTGCTAAAAGGAACAAGTCATGCTGGTTACAGTAGATATCAGTGAAACAGATGAAAGGCAGTCCCTTATGTTTTCTTTTGTATATAATTGCTGTTGCGAGAAGTGGTAGACTTTACAAAAAATGAACCAAACTAAAAAGAATTGTTCAACTGGACTTTAAAAAGTATACCGCTAAGTGTATTTGGCAACTCAGTTACGAAAAGACGAACAACACTAAGCCACTAGGAAAACCCCAACTAAATATTTGTATATTTGTTGCTTTTAATTAAAGTGATCCTATCATCCACACCAAGTGAAGGTAGCCATTTTTTTATTTTTAATTGAGGCGTGAGTTAGGGAAAGCTGAGGCTACAAAGACAATAATATAGCCCACTGCTTACTTTTGGAATATTATTATTAATATAGAGCCTGTGTCTTTCATATGCTTACTATAGCTAGCTCACCCTACAGACTTTACACTCTATTTTCTAAGTCTACTATTATTTCCTTAAATACCCCAAACCATTTAACGTCTAACACTACTATTACACACCTACCCCATTATTCTTCAGTGACCAAAACAGCAGGCTATCTGAACTATGCTCTACAAAGTTTAGTTATCCCCAGTAGGAGATGGACAGACTAAAAGAACCAAACCACCCAATATTTTCTTACCATGGCCAAACGCCATGCGTAGACACCTAAACTCCAATGCCTAAACACCTACCCCATGTTTCTTCAGTGACTGAAACACAAGATTGCCATAGATATAGTCTATAGAGGTTAGTTAAACCCAATGGGAGATGGGCAGAGAGTAAAGGACTGATTTCTGCAGGCAGTTCAGGCACTTCTAATTCCTAAATTTAGCCTATTTTAAAACTTCAGGTGGATGAACATTTAATATAAATATAAATAAGAAATGCTCAATTGCATGTATTACATTTTGAAAGGTCATCAGGGCATATTTTAGTGTAGTTGCTTGGAGTTGTCTTTAGGCTACAATCTCATGTACATAAACTCACCCTACAAAAATGGCCACCTCCTCTGTATGCAGGTTATGGTGTTTACTTTAAAATTCCTGCTATGGGAATATATTGTACTTATAGCACTAATACGCTAGTTCTGGGGTAGTATTAACTATTGACCTTTCCCTCTGACACAAGCTTATCATTTAGCTGGCAAAGCTGTTTCAGAAAACCATCATTAGGTCCAATCTCCCTCTTCTGCCTGACTGTTGCCACAGCTGGTTTTACTTCCATCTTGTGACGTAACATGAGGTAAGCTATGACCAACGTGGGAGAACGGCTGTAGCCCTCACGGCAGTGGACAAAGACCCGACCTGAAAGGGGAAAAAACAAAAAGACAGGTTTGATGTAAGAAAAATCTGATAAATGTAGAAAGGATTCTAATGAAATTAAATGACAATGTGCTATTCTGAAATAACTTGTGGTTTATGTTTTGCAGTATGCAAGATAGCTCAACTTAGTTTTCAGCAATGACAGTTTATAATACCAATTACATGACTTAAAGTGTATTAGCTGGATTCAGGTAGGGTTACGCCGGCGTATCAGTAGATACGCCGTCGTAACTCTGAATCTACGCCGGCGTAAATTTAAGCGTATTCTGGAAACCAGATACGCTTAAATTAGGCTAAGATACGAGCGGCGTAAGTCTCCTACGCTGTCGTATCTTAGGGTGAAATTTTTCTGCTCGCCACTAGGTGGCGCTTCTGTTGAGTTCGGCGTAGAATATGTATATGACTAGATACGCCGATTCACGAACGTACGTGCGCCCGTCGCAGTAAAGATACATCGTTTCCGTAAGAGGTACGCTGGCGTAAAGATAAAGCTGCCCCCTAGGTGGCCTAGCCAATGTTAAGTATGGCTGTCGTTCCCGCGTAAAAATTTGTAAATTTTACGTTGTTTGCGCAAGTCGTCCGTGAATGGGGCTGGACGTAATTTACGTTCACGTCGAAACCAATACGTCCTTGAGGCGTACTTTGGAGCAATGCACACTGGGATATGTACACGGACGGCGCATGCACCGTTCGTAAAAAACGTCAATCACGTCGGGTCACCACCCATTTACATAAAACACGCCCCCTCATCCTCATTTTAATTAGGCGCGCTAACGCCAGCCCCATTTACGCTATGCCACCGTAACTTAGGAGGCAAGTGCTTTGTGAATACAGCACTTGCCTCTGTAACTTACGGCGGCATATCGTATATGCCATACGCTACGCCTGCCTAACGTTGTGCCCGCCTACGTGAATCTGGCTATATGTATAGCAATACATTGCTTTTAGTTTAGGATAAAATATGGAAGGATTAAAAACCTTGTAAAGCCCTGTACACACGATCAGAATTTCTGATGGAAATTCCGACCGTGTGTATGCCCCATCGGAGCAATTCCATTGGAAATTCCGATGAATTCCATCGGAGTTTAGATCGAGAACATGTTCTCTTTTACTCCGATGGAATTCCGTCAGAATTCTGATGTGATTTTTGTCGAACAAAGGTCTGACTGTGTGTACAGGGCTTTAGTTGTTTGTAAACTGTGTTGAGATTTTCTTTCGCTTCCTGTTCTGGATAAATTAAATAAATTGAGAATATCATTATATTGGTTCCCCATAAATTTTTGTCTTGGTGATAATAGTCACTATGACAAACAGTGAGGGTAATTTTCTTCAACAGGAACACAAACAGCAAATAAAACCTGTAACAAATTCATTTAGCAGCCGATTCCTACTTTCACTGGTGGCGAGTGCATGTCTTACTTTCACTGGTGGGGAGTGCATGTCTAACCCCACCACCATAAGAACAAGCCAGCCCTCAACCCACAGACTTCAAAATTTTAATCACATTGATCATACTAAAATAGTGACAACAGAATATGAAATGCCAGCCATAATATACCACCAATGTTTCAAGGCTATGACAGACCATTTCTCTGTCACCATGAAAAAAGGGTCTCAAAACATTGGGGGTATATAATGCCTGCAAACTGAAATGTCATCACATTCACTAAATGCTGAGGAAAATTCCCATGCAAAATGAAGAGCCTATCTGCCCTTAGTCAATCAACCCCAATGTGTGCAAAGTCATTCTGGTTTACATACCGTATTTACATATACATGTACACACAGTCACAAGAAAATATGTACATACTTGTGGAAATTGTTGAACTTTTCAACATTTTGAACAGGCAAGCATCAGAGATCTTTATTTAAACAGTAACACCAATTTTGTTGAAAGAAAAACATTACCCTCTAGGTGATCAATGTACAGTGTTGCAAGGATTTTATCCGCTTGAAAAAGACAGCTACAGCATGGCCGTCCAGTTCTGGGAGGGCGTCTACCCAGAGCCCTACTCCCACCCCGTGCACCCTGGGGTGTACCTCAGGCACGCTCTGTGATGGCTGGGGCCTTCATACACAGATCAAGGTAAAGGACCAATCACAGCTGACCCCACGTAAACAAATGCCAGTTATCAGCATTTCCTTTTCTCAACGCTGTCACTGTAAGGAAAGAAAAGGCAATAACTGGCTATCCTTTGACAGGGCACATTTACACTGATAATCTGGGGACTGATCATTAGTGCCCGGATTATCAGTGCAGCCCCATCAGGGGCAATATGTGTCCATAAATCTTTCCCATATTTTGTAGATGCTATAACTTTTGCGCAAACCAATCAATATACGCTTATTGCGATTTTTTACCAAAAATATGTAGAATACATATCAGCCTAAACTGAGGATTTATTTTTATTTTTTTAAATTAGGATATTTACTATAGCAAAAAGTAAAAGATCTTGGGGGTAATTTGCGAAAGGCAAATCCACTTTACACTACAAGTGCTGGAAGTGCAGTCACTGTAGGTCTGAGGGAGACATGCAAGGAAAATAAAAAACATAATTTTAGCTTGCACATGACTGGATGATAAAATCAGCAGAGCTTCCCCTCATTTCAGATCTTCCCCTCAGATTTATGCCATTTTTATTATATATTTTTTTACTAGTAATGGCAGTGATCTGCAATTTTTAAATCGAGACTGCGACATTATGGCAGACACATCGGACACTTTTGACACCATTGTAATTTATACAGCGATCAGGTTATAAAAATGCACTGATCATTGTGTAAATGACACTGGCAGGGAAGGGGTTAAAAACTAGGGGGCGATCAAGGGGTTAAGTGTGTCCTAGGGAGTGATTCTAACTGTGGGGGGAAGGGTGACCACTGACATGACAGCGATCACTGGTTCCCATGACAGGGAGCAGTAGATCCCTGTCATGTCACTAGGCAGAACAGTGTAATGCCTTGTTTACATAGGCATCTCCCCGTTCTGCCTCTCCATGTCACATTCGCGGGCCGCCGGCAAACATCGGGTTCGCGGGGCTCACGGAGTATGCGATGGCGCTACACAGCAAATTAAAGGGGACGTACATATACTCCCACTTGCCCACCGCTGCCATTGTGATGACGTATATCGGCGTGCAGTGGTCGGCAAGTGGTTAATCATTTATTCAGCAAAAATATCAATAGGTGCAACGGTGTACTGTAGAAACATTAATTATGCCCTTGGCATCAAAAGGTATTACTATCCATGTAGCCGAAACGACTTCTTGTATTTTGTATAACTGCCCACCAGTCTGACTCAATTTTTTTTTTTAACACTTTTCCGTGCAAAAAAATTTCAGTTGCCAAATGACTGTGGGTTTCCTTGCATGACTTTCACATTTCAAAATCCTCCTATTTTCAATGGTAATCAAATCATGGCTTTGACAGTAGCAGTCTATATCCCTCTATTTCTTCAAGAGAATGGATTTGCTTATGTGATTTGGATCATGTTAAAATACTTATTTCTGGTTCAGCTTTAACTTTTGGATGCACATTATCACAGCTCATTCAAATTAATCAATAAACCATGTCAATTCTGTGTGCCATTTGTTCAAGTATGTCACCTTTATCTGTAGACATTGTTTGAAACAAGATCGAGTGTTTGCCTGTTCAAATGTGTTAGGCCGCGTACACACGGTCGTTCCAAACCGATGAGAATGGTCCGACGGGCCATTTCCATCGGTTCACTGCTGAAGTGGCCTGATGGTCTGATGTGCGTACACACCATCGTTCCAAAAACTGATCGGGTCAGAACGCGGTGATGTCAAACACACAACGTGCTGAATAAAACGAAGTTCAATGCTTCCATGCATGCGTCGACTTGATTCTGAGCATGCGCGGGTTTTGAACCAATGCTTTCTGTACTAACCATCGGTTTGGACCGATCGGGCAGCGGTCCATCGGTTCGATTTTGAAGCATGTTTTAAAATTTTGGACCGAAGGAAAACAGACCGATGGGCTATACACACGGTCAGTTTGGACCGATGAAACTGAACCTCGGTCCATTCTCATCGGTTTTGTCCGACTGTGTGTACGCGGCCTTACAGGCAACAATTTCCATGGGGTGTACTCACTTTTTCACAATACTGTTTAAACATGTCCAGCATGAACAGAAAATCTCAAAAGCTACATTTTCCCTCACATTGCTTCCCTACATTTCAATATAGCTATCTTGCACTGCACAAGTTATGACTTGTCTAAATATCAGAAAATGAATTCATACTCTACAACATGATCACAAAATGAAGGAAACACAGTGGTTACATAGCTGCAAAATGCAACGGTAGCAATAAACAAAGTAAATTGACCTGTCAAGCCTGGAATTTAATTACTGCTGATGTTCACACTTTGCTAAAGAGAGAAAAAAAAAAAAGGGAAACAAACCACATCTAGGACATCAGTTTTGTGCCAATGAAGATAACTGCATGTGGTCTTTTCTGCATTGGAATTGTTGTGTATTTGATATAATGTCATTTTGTTAATGTTTATTTAATGTGACAATTTGGTTTTCTTTCAAAAGACATAACGTCTTTCCAAATGGCAGCTGATAAGCAAAAAAATGATGTCTCAACTAGTTACTGCTGCAGAGGAAGTACACATGAAGGCGATAGAATGAATTAGAATTTTGAAAATCTTGCAACCTATTTTAGTCCTGCTAATAAGGATTATTGGGATGTGAATGTCAACGAAGCCTTGGCTTTTCCTTTCATATACAAGCACAGTAGCATTTTTCCCATACTGTGTGAATGATACATGTTACAACAAGTGTTCATATATCATTGGGTATAGTGATCTTAAAGTGGAAGTCCATGCTAAAACGAAAACCCCTGCATCTATAGTCACCAGCATTCTTAAGCCCCATACACACGGTTGGAATTTTTGACAACAAACTTCAAAATGAGCAGGTTTTCAAAAAAATCCGACTGGTGTGTTCTGGTGAGAGGGGTGGGGGGTTTCTGTCAAGATGAAGATCGATGAAAAGTCAAGATCCACGAAAAGTATGTACTCCAGATCACTAAACTTTTCATTTTAATACAAATCATTGATACAATTATTTCTTAAAGTAAGTTTTTGATGTTATATCCCAGTGCAGTGTTTACTGCTAAAACTAACCACTCTTAATGGTTGGAGAGATATAGGAGGAGGAAGACAAGTTTGAAGGCCTGTCTGGGTAACAACAATGGCTCCCTCCATAGATACAGTAGAGTGAGTGAATGTAGCCACACTAACACAGGAAGAGTATCAGGCAATATAGGGTTGACTGGTTGTTGACTAGAGGTCGACCGATATGGGTTTTTCTCTGGCCGATACCGATGCCGATATTTAGAATTTGGGGCGGCCGATGGCTGATATATGATGCCGATTTTTGCGGCCGATATTTTAGGCCGATTTTTATTTTTTGGCAGGTGGCGCTAATTGGCACTGGCAGGTTGCACTGGATGGAACCAATTGGCAATAGCAGATGGCACTGATTGGCAGGTGGCACTGAATGGCACTGGCAGGTGGCACTGGTTGGCACGTGGCACTAAGGTGACACTGGCAGGTGGCACTAATTGGCACTGGCAGGTGGCACTAATTGGCACTGGCAGGTGGCACTAATTGGCATGTGGCACTGGATGGCATTGGCAGGTGAAACTGGTTGGTACTGGCAGGTGGCACTAATTGGCAATAGTTAGCACTGGCAGATGGCACTGGTTGGCACTGGCAGGTGGCACTAATTGGCAGGTGGCACTGGATGGCAATAGTTAGCACTGGCAGGTGGCACTGGATGGCCTTGGCAGGTGGCACTGGATGGCACTAGTTGGCACTGGCAGATGGCACTAGTTGGCACTGGATGGCATTGGCAGGTGGCACTGGATGGCATTGGCACTGCCAGGTGGCACTGGATGGCACTAGATGGCATTGGCAGGTGGCACTGGATGGTATTGGCAGGTGGCACTGGATGGTGTTGCCACTGGCAGGTGGCACTGGATGACATTGACAGGTGGCACTGGATGGCATTGGCAGGTGGCACTGGATGGCATTAACAGATGGCACTAGTTGGCATTGGCAGGTGGCACTAGTTGGCATGGCATTGGCAGGTGGCACTGGATGGCATTGGCAGGTGGCACTGGATGGCACTGGCTGGTTGGCATTAGCAGATGGCACTGGCAGGTTTCACAGCACATAATGTAGCTGATAATGTGTGAAACTCTCTCTATACAGTTTCACATGGTGCTGCAGAGAGAGAGAGGAGCTCAGATTCATTGTGATGTCACTTAGCTGTCCAACACCAGCCAATGGGATGAGATCATTGGCTGGATAGCTGCTGAGTCCCGCCCACCCCGGGTCCCGCCCACCTTCAACATCACAATGAATCTGAGCTCCTCTCTCTCTCTGCAGCACCATGT
Organism: Rana temporaria; assembly: GCF_905171775.1. NCBI lineage: Eukaryota > Metazoa > Chordata > Amphibia > Anura > Ranidae > Rana > Rana temporaria. Next base: position 56,436,493 of record NC_053500.1, on the reverse strand, counting down.
GAAACTGTATGGAGAGAGAGTTTCACACATTATCAGCTACATTATGTGCTGTGAAACTGTGAGAGCAGAGAGAAAGAGGAGCTCAGATTCATCGTGATGTTGGAGGTGGGCGGGTCCCGGGGTGGGCAGCTATCCAGCCAATGATCTCATCCCATTGGCTGGTGTTGGACAGCTGTGTCCCGCCCACCCCGGGTCCCGCCCACCCCGACATCAGTCCATGCTAGTGACAGCTCCATTCTCCTTAGTGTTTCACACACACGGCACTGCTCTGCAGACAGTGTGGAGAAGGGAGGGGGAACCCCATGTTTCTCCTTCCTTCTCCACACTCTGTTGAAGCAGCAGATCTGCTAAATATCGGCCACATTTGGATAATAATCGGCCGATGCCGATTTCTCCAAAATGACTGAATATCGGCCCGATATATCGGCCGGCCGATATATCGGTCGACCTCTATTGTTGACAACCCAGGACTATGTGTATAGAGTGGTAGACCCCACATTATACCCCACATTATAGCACGCATGTACAAAACTGAAAACAAAACCAACAGTGAATTGGTCTGCCTGGTTATAAATACTCCAAATTATAAACCATTGGGGATATTGTAGAGCCATTATTGCAGGTGAAAACAAGAAAAATAAATAAAAGAGCAGACTGAATTTTACAGACCTCGAGTAACATTTCTTATTCCCCATTTTGTGACTGTAATGCAGGAAGGCTTACATCTGGTAAGGAGGCTTAAAAGTAGCTGTGGTATGGTCTAATAATGACTATATCAGCGTGCATTTTATTAAAAAAACATACATATGTAGAACATAGAGTGCCTTGCAAAAGTATTTATACTCCTTGAAATTTTCCACATTTTGCCATGTTACAACCAAAAACATAAATGTATTTTATTGGAATTTTATGTGATAGACCAACACAAAGTGGCACATTATTGTGAACTGGAAGGAAAATGAGAAATGGTTTTAACTTTTTTTTTACAAATAAATATCTGAAAAGTTTGTCGTGCATTTGTATTCAGCCGCCTTTACTCTGATACCCCAAACTAAAATCTACCAGTTCTCCTAGAATGGTGTTACAGTCAGCTGTAAGCCAGCTTTCTGTGATAAAGAGGCAGTCTAAATCATATTGTAGGATGAAATCATGGATTTCTTGTCTGTGTTTTACTGCCGATCTTGTGTTGATCAAAGCGCATGATGGGCCAGATTCACGTATCTGGGCGTATCTTTGTGCGGGCGTAGCGTATCCTATTTACGCTACGCTGCCGCAACTTAGACAGGCAAGTGCAGTATTCACAAAGCACTTGCTACGTAAGTTGAGGCGGCGTAGCGTAAACTGGCCGGCGTAAGCCCGCGTATTTCTAATTTGGAAGAGGTGGGCGTGTTGTATTAAAATGATCCGTGACCCCATGCAAATGAGGGGCCGAACGAAAGGCGCATGCACCGTCCGTGGACGGATCCCAGTGCGCATGCGTCGGATAGAATGCCTAAGATACGTCGAACACTGCCTACTACGTGAACGCAACTTACGCACAGCCCTATTCACGTACGACTTACGTAAACAATGTAAAATTTGACGGCTGTTCCAACGTCCATACTTTGCATTGGCTGCGCCTCATATAGCAGGAGTAACTTTACGCCGGACGTAAGCCTAACGTAAACGGCGTAGCGGGCACAAGTACGTTCGTGAATCGGCGTATATACCTAATTTGCATATTCTGGCCCAGATTCACGTAGATCGGCGCATCTTTATGCCGGCGTAGCGCATCTCATATGCGTTACGCCAACGTAAGTTAGAGAGGTAAGGTCCGTATTCTCATATAAAATGCGCCCAATTTTGTGCCGGCGTAACGTCAATTCGTTGGCGTAAGCCGGCGTAATTCAAAGTAGGAAGGAAGTGGGCGTGATCCATTTAAATGAAGCGTGACCCCATGCAAATGAAGGGCCTAACGAATGGCGCATGCGCCGTGACATGATCGTATGTCCCGCGCCCCTCTGCGCATGCTCACAACTACGCCCGGCGTAAACCCTGAGATACGCCGGCCCACCACTTACGCCCAGGGCATAAATACGCCCAGACATGCGCCCGTCGAGTGCATAAGTACACCCGTCTGGCCCAGATTCACGTAGATCGGCGCATCTTTATGCCGGCGTAGCGCATCTCATATGCGTTACGCCGACGTAAGTTAGAGAGGTAAGGTCCGTATTCTCATATGAAATGCGCCCAATTTTGCAACGGCGTAACGTAAATTAGTTGGCGTAAGACGGTGTGATTCAAAGTTGGAAGGAAGTGGGCGTGATCCATTTAAATGAAGCGTGACCCCATGCAAATGAAGGGCCTAACGAACGGCGCATGCGCCGTGACGTGATCGTATGTCCCGCGCCCCTCTGCGCATGCTCACAACTACGCCCGGCGTAAACCCTGAGATACGCTGGCCCACCGCTTACGCCCAGGGCATAAATACGCCCAGACATGCGCCCGTCGAGTGCAAAAGTACACTCGGTGGTGTAAGTGCTTTTGCTGTCTTTCTTTGTGCCATGCCTGCTCCTCGCAGTGATAGGAGGAAGAAAAACTTCTCCCCAGAGGAGAGGGCGATTATTATATCGGCCATGGAGAGGTATGATGCTCGCCTCCATGGGGCAGAAAGTAAAGGCACGAGCAAGGCGAAGAGGGATGAGATCCTGATGAGGATCACCACCCAGGTCAATGCCCTAGGGAATGAGGTAAGGAGGCCCCAGGACATTGTTAAGAAGATGAATGACCTGCGTAGGAAGGTCAAGGAGAAGCTGGGCAAGATGAGCAGGCATGCCAGCGCCACTGGAGGTGGACCAGCCTCTACTCTTAGGCTGACTCCTGGGGAGCAGGTGGTTGCCCGGTGCCTTCAGAGGGAGCAAGTGGAGGGAGTGGAGGGCTATGACTCAGTTGAGCCGGCCTTGAGGACAGGTAAGTGTGTTTTTTCTCCTATCTGGTGTGTAGCATGTGAGGGGGTGGAAGGAAACATGTGACAAGTGTGTGGGTCCTCCAACATGTGAATGTTTTGTGTCATCCACAGATGTCCAGGAGGGAGCTGGGCCATCATCTGCCTCTGCCCGTCCCACACCTTCATCCCCTGAACATCATGACCCTGACCCCTTGGGAAGCCAAGAGACATTGGTGGAGGAGAGTGCCCAGACCTCCAATGAAGAGGTGGTTGAGGATGATGTTGTCCCTATGGGTGAGGAGGTGTGCCTCTATTCGGAGGAATCCTTACCTATAGGCTGAGCCGTCACGCACCTCAAGCACCATCTCTTCCAGCCCCTCAGGATCCATCCCCATCACACCCACTCCCTCAAGTGCCTCCCCCTATGCCAGTCCTCAAGCCTCTCCTGGCCCCAGGAAGGCTACCAGGAAGACCAGGGGGGTTCCTGAGTTCCTTCCGGAACATTTAACAAGGGCACAGGACTCCCAGACCCGCCATATGGGTGAGATGGCCGTGGAGATGCGACGTGTGGCAGACAGCCTGGCCTCCATGGGCAACATAAATGATGCTCTTCTCAATCTCACTGGCAACAGTGCAGCGGTGATCACCTGCCTGGGGGAGCTGCAGGCCACAACGGCTACCCTCGTGGCAGAGGTGAGGTCCCTGACAGAGGCTGTACAGGGCAACACAGCTGCCATTGAGGCGGAGGGGAGGCAGTTGCGGCTGGTGCAGGCAGAGACAAATTCCATCCTCACCCGCATTGCCGTGGCTTTAGAGGGCAGGCCACAGTGGTGTGCATGCGTGCATTCTCCTTGTGCCATGATGAATGTGTGTGTTTAACGTGCAAAGATGCATTTCACGAGGCATCTCCTGACTACTGTTCCCTCAGCAGACGGGGTAGCCTCGGGCAGGGGGGAATGTCTGGTTCGGGGGTCAGGTCATCACGTATGTCAATCTCCAGGCCCTTTCTCTCTGCAAAGTTGTGCAGCATGCACCGATGATCTGCCACACAAAGTTTGGGGAATACAACAGGGTCCCCCCGGACTTATCCAGGCATCGGAAATGGGACTTCAAGATGGCAAATGTGCGTTCCACCACTGCACGGGTACGTATGTGTACTTCATTGTAGTTTCTCTCTCCTCTGGTTTGGGGATCCCGGAATGGAGTCATGAGATGGGGCCCAAGTGCATATGCAGTCACTTGGAAGGGAAAAGACAGGAGGATGTTAGTCGTGCATGTGCCCCTCGTGATGTCTGCATCATGGGGTCGGACAGTCATGCCTGACTCCCATGTCACTCACCAACCAGCCAGCTGTCCCCATACACGTTTTGTTCGAATTCCGTTGGGATGTTGCTTTGACGGTATATGTAGCTGTCGTGACTGGCCCCTGGGTGTTTGGCATGGACGTGCCATATGAGGCCTTGGCCATCGACTATCACCTGTACGTTGATGGAATGTCAGTGCTTACGATTGCGGTATATGTGCTCTGTGTCACGGGGGGGCCGTAGTGCCACATGTGTGCAATCAATGGCCCCCACGATGCGTGGGAATCCTGCAATACTGAAGAAATCCTGCATTGCCTTATGCCGCAGGTGCTCCTGGGTGGGTCTGATGATGTGGTTGGACATGCGTCTGAGGATTGCGGGGACAACCTGGTGCACACATCTGCTCATGCTGGTTTGTGACATCCCAGCCACGACTCCACTTGTACGCTGGAATGATCCACTGCCGAGGAAATGCAGTGTTGCCAGGACCTTGACCAGTGGCTGCACTGCATGTGAGCGTTGTGTCTGGCTGGTGATGTCATCATGCAGGGTTGTGGCTAATTCCAGGATGGCATCAGTGTTGAATCTGAAGATGCGATACACCTCCGAATCCCCCATGCCAAAGACGTTCATGCGCGTTCGGTATATCCTCTCCCGTGCCCTCCTCCTTCTACGCGCCTCTGCACACACTAGTAGTGCTGTGACCATGCCTGCCCCTGGCATGTTGGCATACGGATGTGTTGTCCTGCAAGTGTGGTTGCTCAGCTCGTCCGTAACAGTGCTGCTGTAGTTGCTCTCCAGCTGACTTGCGCACGTCTGGTGCAAAGTTACCCCTGCTTTATGAGGGGTAACTTTAGGCCGGACGTATGTCTTACGCGCACCACGCGTAGCCTGCGTCGGACGCACGTACGTTCGGGAATCGGCGTATCTCCCTACATATTTGAATAGGAAATCAATGGGAGCGCAAGATGCGCCCAGCGTAAATATGTTACGACGGTCAGATGAAGCCTATTTTCAGGCATATCTGGTTCTATGGGTACGGCGCATAGATACGCCGGCGTATATATACACTTACGCCGCGCATCTCGAGATACGCCGGCGTAACTTCTTTCAGAATCTGGGCCTCTACGCGTAAATCTACAGAAGCGCCCCTTGCGGCCAGCGTAAATATGCACCCAAGATACGACGGCGTAGGAAACTTACGTCAGTCGTATCTTGGCAACGTATCTGATTCTATGAATCAGGCGCATAGATGCGACGCCTCACATTCTGACTTACGACGGTGTATCAGGAGATACGCCGTCGTAAGTCCTTTGTGAATCTGAGCCCCTATGTGCTTCGGCTGGGGTGAGTGCGTATGTTTTTTGACTGTTGATTGTCGATTGATTCTGAACAGTAGCTCACTCAGAGATTTTTTTGTGCCCACTGGTAATATTGAGGCAAATGGTTTTAGATCCCAGATGGTTTCAGCAGAATATCTGAGATTAGGCATAGTCGCAGAAAATGCGGGGGGAAGTGGTATTAATCGGGGAGGTATTTGATGGTAATGAGGAAGGAAGGTTTCCAAGTGGACCCCCACTCGCTAAGTCTTCCTTCCCCGTTTGATCCAGAGGAAGGCAAAAAAAAAAAAACGACCATGCTGTAACCAATCTGCGGCGCTCGGGGAAAAAAATTATTTTCTGATCCCACAACGGCGATCGGGCGAGCCATGGATCAAAACCGATGGTTGAAGTCCCTCCATTTATGGCTACTAGAGCTAATGGAGGGGGGGCGTGAGGGGGTATGCGCACCCGAGTTCCCAGAAAGGGAGCCAAGTAGGGGTGAGTGGTGGGGGTGATTGTGATTACTGAAATGTAGCCAGATGGCTGCAGACCTGGGCCTAGACCTAAACCAGGGGCTAAGGTTCTGGGGTGCTGCAGGAAGACAGGTGGAGCTCCTGCTGGGGCGGTGAGGAGTGACAGTGGGTATTAGAGAAGTTTGCGGAGGGGGGGGGGTTTAAACTTGTGTGAGTGCGGTCCGCGCTAGGCCGCGGACTTTCCTAGTTGCGGCCGCCGTGACTTTGAGCGGAATTATGTGGGCCCAATGTTGGGGATGGCGGGCGCGGTGGCGGGGGATGGCCGGGGATGTTATGGAGGATGATGTGGGGTGTGGGGGAGTACGGATGGGCCGTTTTTCAGGCTGTAACTCCGCCGGGCCAGACCCGCGGCTTATCCTTAGAAGGACAGCCGCACACTGTCCCAGGGGAGGCGGGGGGAAAGCCAGAGCCCAGAGAGAAAACAGGCTTACCTGTGAGGCTCCCCGGGAGAGCGTGGCGGTGGAGGAAGAGGGAGGCCAAAGGGGATGGGAGAGACAGAGGTCCTGGGTGCTGCAAGCTGTAGGTGTGACGTCATTGATTGTGTATCCCTATAAATGGGATCACACGATCGATGCCGCCGCCACAGTGAAAAACAGGGAAGCTGTGTTTACATACAGCTCTCCCTGTTCTTCAGCTCCGGGGACCGATCACGGGACTCCAGCGGCGATCGGGTCCCGCGGTCGCGGAGCTTCGGACCGGGTCGCGGGCGTGCGCCCGCAACCCACGGCTGGGTACTAGCACAGGATGTACCTGTACGTGCATGTGCCCAGCCGTGCCATTCTGCCGACGTAAATGTGCAGGAGGCAGTCCCTAAGTTGTTAATCAGCAGGGAGTCAGGGACTGGGGCAGCACAAGGATGTACCCAGTTGTTAGTAAGGGACACCAACTGGTATAGCAAGCAGGTCAAGTTGACCAGGATTTATTTTTGTATGTCTTTTGTTTTCTGTCATATTTCTTTTTGTATATAGTTCAAATAAAACCGCACCTTTTTGTTTTCCTCCTACCTCCTGCTGTGCCTATTTTTATTTGTGTGCTGAACCCTTCCAAGGGGTCACACACACCCGCTGCCGGGCTAAAACCCTCACAGTTGGTGGAGAACCAGTGGCAGTTTTTTAAAGGCCAGCATGGAGGAGATACTGAAACAGCTGGCTCTACTCTAGCAAATGCCAATCAGCAGCAGACAAATGCAGGTTTGCAAAAGAGCCTTGCATCCCAGCAGCAAGCTCAACAACAGAGCCTCGCAGCCCAGCAGCAGACAAATGCAACTTTGCAACAGAGCCTCGCAGCCCAGCAGCAAGCTCACCAACAGAGTTTGGAAGCTCAGCAACAAGCTCAACAGCAATCTGAGGCCCGCTTCATAGACCTGTTGCAGAAGCAAGAGCAGAGACTACAACAACAAATGGAGACTTTAATGCAGCAACGTCAGCAGACCAGTGAGGCAAGTGGTTCCACTAATACCGCATCCTTTGGGGTGAGTCGTTTACTGACAAAAATGACTGGAGAGGATGATCCAGAGGTGTTTTTGACGACATTTGAAAGGACTGCTGAAAGGGAAAAATGGCCCAAGGAGCAGTGGGTTGGACTGGTGGCCCCTCTGTTAACTGGGGATTCGCAGAAAGCTTATTATGACTTAGAGCCTGACCAAGCAAAAGACTATGTGGTGCTAAAAACTGAAATATTGGCACGGCTGGGTGTCACCCTGGCTGTCCGGGTTCAGCGTGGGCATAACTGGACTTTCCGGCTTGGAAAACCCCCCAGATCTCAAATGTATGATCTCATTCACCTGAGCAGGAAGTGGCTACAGCCAGAGACTTTGTCCGCACCAAAGATTGTGAAACGTGTTGTGATGGATCACTTCCTGAGAGCTCTTCCTACTCCCATCCAAAAGTAGGTAAGCCATGGAGACCCAGAAACGGCCGATAAGCTTGTGGATCTTGTTGAGAGGTACTTGGCTACAGAGAACCTGACTGCCTCTTCCACAGACAGATGCGTCGGACAAGGGGTTAGGGGCAGTGTTGTCCCAGGTCTGGGATGGGGAAGATCACCCAGTTATGCTGTCAGTCAGTGCTAGCTAGTGGTGGAGTAGGACGCTTCCCGACGAGTCTGCTCTCACCCAGGGCCAGCCAGACAGGCAGCTAGGATAGCAAGGACCCACATTGGATCCCAGGACAACCGATCCTCCATCCCCCTCTGACCTCCCTCTTCTGCCTCCCATAGGCAGCTTCTCTGAAGGTAAGGCCTGCACTATCTGGCCTGATCTGTCCTCCAACCCGGGGATCGAATGCGGCCGTCCTTTTCAGGATAAGCCGCGGCTTGGATACCGGGATTCGGACGACATACACCCCCCCTCTGCACCCCCATCGCATCCTAAAACCCCCACCGCCATCTTCCGCCATCTCCCCGCTATCCCCCACGGCCATCCTCTACCATCTGGGGCCAGTGAAAGCCCCGCTACTGGATCACGGCTGCCGCTACTGGATCGCGGCTGCCGCATCCAGGAAAGTCCGTGGCTTCAGCCGCGGCCTAGCGGGACTTCCGTGACTCTCCCAGTTCACAGCATCCCTGCCGCACACAACACATCTAAAAAAACCCAGGCCCCCTAGGACTCTCCCCCATCACCCCTGCAGGTCCCCCTCTCTCCCCCCTCACTGTCCTCGTACCCCCAGCCCCGGGCTCGGGCCTAGTCCCGGTCGGCGGCCATCTTGGTACTCCCATTCAAGGGAGTTCACCCTCACCTCCCCCTCCACAGCCTGTTTTACCCTGAAACCAGGTCCCATCGGGTACCCAGAGGTACGTATCACCCATGCCCCCACCCACAAAGTAATTGATCCAGGGTTTCACCGATCGCCAGTGAGTGATCAGGAAGGAATTTTTTCCCCCATCGTTGCAGATTGGCACAGCACGCCTGGGGTTTTTCGCCTTCCTCTGGACCAATTCGTGGGAAGGAAGACTTAAACGAGTGACGGTTCACTTAAATATTCTTCCTCACAGTGCCCGCAAAGCCCCTAATAAACAGTCACTTCCCTGCGTCTTTTCTGCAACCATGGGTTACTTGAAATACTCTGCAGAAACCATCTGGGAACTAAAACCATTCGCCTCTACACTTCCAACGGTCACCAAAAAAGCTCTAAAGAGTAAGCAACTGTTAAGAATCAACCGACGATTAACAGTGAAAAACTGCATGCAGGCACACCAGCCCAAACGCATATCATGCGCTTTGGTTAACACAAGATCGGCAGTAAAACACCGGCAAGAAATCTATGATTTCATTCTTCGACACGATCTAGATTGCCTCTTCATCACAGAAAGCTGGCTTACAGCTGACTGCAACACCATTCTGGGAGAACTGGTGCCAGCAAATTATCGCATTCAAATGCAGAACAGAGTGGGCCAAAGAGGGGGAGGCCTGGCGGTGATCCACAAGACGTACCTCTCGATCACCAAACCAGTCCTTCAAAACTTGCTTCCATTCATGGAAACCCTCACTCTACAGCTGCAAACAAATCATCAAGACATGGTACATATTCTACTATGCTTTAGACCACCAGGCCCAAAAACGCACCTTCTCACATCGCTGACAGAATTCATCTCCTCATACACCCTAAGCATCAAACACCTTTTGGTGCTTGGGGATTTCAACCTCTGGGCCAACTCCTCGCTGGACCGCGTCGCCGACGCCTGCATCGACCATCTGGAAGGATTAGGTCTGCAGCAACTAATACTAGCCCCCACTCATGCCTCAGGTCATACGTTCGATCTCATTTCCAAACAAGATTTGAAAATTGACATCCTGGAAATTGAGCGGCTACCATGGACCGATCATCATGCCATTAAATTTAAAATCACCACCAATGCCAGCCCAAAAAAAACGACTAAACCGGTGATAACTCACTGGACTAGATCTCAAAAGAAGCTCCACTCGGAACTCTTCAAAACAATACTAGGGAACAAAATAAAAACAATCCAACAAAAACAAACAGCCACAGAAACTCTTGACGCCATCAACAAGGCGCTACTACAGCCAGCTGACTTGGTGGCACCAAAATGCAAAACTTGCATCTGAAAAAACAACTCCAGCTGGTTTAATGACCAGCTGACGTTGTTAAAGCAAGAGCGTAGAAGAGCAGAAGCTGCCTGGACAAGGATCTCCTCTGATAAAAACCACACCATTTACAAGACAATAACAAAGAAATATCATAAAGAAATCTTTATGGCCAAAAAAAATCACTTCTCCAACATCATCTCAAATGCCCTAAACCGCCCCCTGCGAACGCTTCAAGCTGGTTTCGCAGACTATGAACCCAGCTTGTTTAGAGGCCCCCAATTCTGATTCACAAGAATTTTGCAACGAATTATCGGATTATTTCATCAAAAAAATTGAAAAAATCCGGGAAAGTATTCAGCAAAATGGAATCGTCACTAACCCTTCCTCAAATCCCAAACCAAATACCCACATAAGCTGCAACCAAATACCCACATAAACCGCAACCACCAAAATTCACTCTAAAACCCATTACCATCAATACCACTAAAAACACCATCGGTACGGTGCCCACCTTGCTGAAACAAGGTACAATAAAACCAATCCTAGAAAAAAACACCCTTGACCCCAAAGACCCAAACAACCGGAGGCCCATAACAGGTCTAAATACCTTCTCCAAGGTAATAGAGAAAAAAGTTGTACAACAGCTGCAACTGCATTTAGACACCCATAAATTACTCGACCCGTTTCAATCAGGCTTCCGTCCTGGTCATGGAACAGAAACGATGCTGCTTAAAATATGGGATGACGCTTTAGAGGCCGCAGATGAAGGAGAATCTTGTCTTCTGATCCTGCTGGACCTAAGCTCGGCTTTTGACACTGTAGACCACGGACTACTACTAGCTAGGCTAGCTGAAGTGGCCGGAGTCGCGGAAGGTGATTTACCCTGGTTCTCCTCCTTCTTGGAAAACCGATCACAAACAGTGAAACTGGGATCTTTCACTTCTGAAAAACGTACGGTATCATGCGGAGTCCCTCAGGGATCTCCCTTGTCGCCCGTATTGTTCAATATCTATCTCCGCCCCCTCTTTGAAATCATCAGTAACCAGAAGTTACTTTACCACTCCTATGCAGACGACACTCAACTGTATTTCCGGATCTGCAACAAACAGGATTATTCTCTTGGACTAGAGAAATCCCTCTCTCTAATAGATAGCTGGATGACATCCAGTTATCTTAAACTCAGTGGTTCAAAAACAGAACTTCTCCTGTGTCACGCAAACCGGAAAAGTCACCCCGCGTCAACTTGGACCCCCTTGCCCATTCTGGGTAAAACCATCACCCCTAGCACCAAAGTCAAAAGTCTCTGAGTCATTTTTGACACCTACATGACAATGGATGCACAAATAGGGTCTGTAGTCAGCGGATCCCATCATCTGCTGCGCCTACTACGCTGTCTCACCCCCTTTATCCCGAAAGATGACATTGCAGTCGTGGTGGGAACAATCATCAATTCCAGACTTGACTACGCAAATGCCCTCTATCTAGTACTCCCCAAATATCAAATCACTCTTCTGCAAGTTGTTCAAAATACGGCCGCTCGATTAGTGACTGGCAAAAAAACATGGGAATCAATCTCACCTTCGCTGAGATCGCTTCATTGGTTGCCAGTAAAAGACAGAATCACTTTCAAGGCACTCTGCCTAACGCATAAGTGTATTCAAGGAAACGCCCCCCAATATCTATGCGAAAAAATAAAAGCCAATAACCCCAATCGCATTCTGCGATCCACGAATCAAAACCTACTCCAAATACCCAAAGCCAGATACAAGTCCAAAGGAGATCGAAGATTTGCAGTCCAGGGACCTCGGCTGTAGAATGCGCTACCAACTAACATCCGACTGGAGTCGGACCACTTGGCCTTCAGGAGAAAGATTAAAACCCATCTCTTCTGAGGTAAAGGGGTTTCCTTACCCATGAAATGGAAACAGCGCCCAGAGGCGATTCAGTTCGCATTTGTTGCGCTTTACAAGTTTCTCACTCACTCACTTATCTCAGTAGAAAGTTAAAGGCCCATGAAGTAAATTATGCCACCATTGAGAAGCGGTGTTTAGCAGTGAAATGGGCTCTAGACTCCCTTAGATACTACCTGCTAGGTCGGCACTTTGACCTAGTGACAGACCACACACCCCTAAAGTGGATGGCCCAGAACAAGGAGACAAACAGAAGGGTAAACAGATGGTTTCTGGCCCTACAGGAATTTAACTTTACTGTGAAACATCGCCCTGGCATCCAAATGGGGAATGTAGATGCATTGTCGCGGGTACATGCATGCCTAAATTCTGGTGTTTCAACCCCAAGGTTGAAACTAGATGGGGGTATGTGGCAGCAGGCAGGTTAAATTCCCTGGTTGCATCCAGGATGCAGTGTATATAGCTCCTAGGTTCAGGCTTTATGCCAGTTTATACCTCTAGGGCAGGGGTGTCTAAACTTTTTTCAAAGAGGGCCAGATTTGATGAAGTGAACATGCGCGAGGGCCGACAATTTTGCCGGACATTCTTTGAACCATTAAAATTTGGTCTAAGTGTGTTCGTTCGAGCAACTAATACACAGGCCAACAATAATTCTCTTGCCTTTGTCGCGCTCGTTCCCGACACACAGACGAATGCTCTGCTCTTTAGGGGTACCGTTAATTCTTAATGGTACCCCACACATTGGAAAACAAAAGGTGCTTTTGGTGCAGTGCAACTAAAAAAAAAAAAAAAAAAGGTCGGGACTTCTTTTCCTGCATTTTTTGGGGTAGGGAAGCCCATTGAAATGAATGGGCTGCCTTACACGTAGCACACAGCCACACAGATGTGAACCAAGGGCTTGTTCACATGTCAGGTTGAAGGGGCAGTATAATCACATAGTTGAGTGGTTTTTACCACCCCCAACTTCTCCCCCTGTGTGCACTGCACTGTTGCGGTATAGACTTTACTGCCGGTCAAATGCCTCTGAAAAGCAATCTGTGCATTGATTGCTTTTCAGAGGAGCAGCAGTCCTGGCTGTTATCACAAACAAGCCTTACAACAGCAGTTCTGATGGTACAGGAATGGGGGGGTCTGGATTAAAAGTAACATACACACAGACACATGCACACACACACACACAGACAGACACATGCACACACATACAGACACATGCACACACATACAGACACATGCACAAAAAAAAAAAAACATACAGACACTTACATGTATAAAGCCCTTTTAAAACAAATCTAGCTTCTAAGTACCTTTCCAGTTTCCTCATTTAGCTGGGTACTGCACTCTAGGGGGAAGCAGAGAGCACAGCACACTACCCTGCATTTTACTTTCACTTTTGAGGCTGACGGAGCTTCTTACAGTGCCGATGTATAGTTCGGCAGGGGATCGGAAGATCAAGCTCATCTGACAGCCCTTATCTCCCCTGATAGCGCGGCACGCCCGAGAACCAGGCGGGCCACTCAAAACCAGCCTGTGGGCCGCTATTGGCCCGCGGGCCAGACTTTGGACATGCCTGCTCTAGGGGGAGTGCTGGGAGTCCTGCTGGGAAGACTTGATGAGCCCAGCTGAACTAGGTGGGCTCGTTAGGTCCTCTACATAAACTCTCAGCATGCAGAGAGATACTGTATGCTCCAACCTGGAACCAGATCTGTGTGTATAGTCTGGGTAGTGTGATCTCTGTGCGGTGAGACCAAGCCTGTGTGGCTATTGCTAAGAGATTTAATTAGCAGGGAGTCAGGGACTGGGGCAGCACAAGGCTGTACCCAGTTGTTAGTTAGGGACACCAACGTGTATAGCAAGCAGGTCAAGTTGACCAGGATTTATTTTTGTATTTCTTTTGTTTTCTGTCATATTTCTTTTTGTATATAGTTCAAATAAAACCGCACCTTTTTGTTTTCCTCCTACCATTGTCTGCTGTGCCAAATTTTTTTTGTGTGCTGAACCCTTCCAGGGGGTCATACACACCTGTTGCCGGGCTAACCCCCTCACAATATTATATTATAATATATATATACACATTCCGTATTTTTTTTATATATGTATGTATATTTTTCATTTTCAATCATTTTTTTATGTGTTCACCTGTCTGGATATTTTCTACATTCTCAATGCTATAAGATAGTTGCTTCCATATCAGTTGTTGTTTTTTAATACTTATGTTTTTCTACAATTTTCGTATGTGCCATTCAAATGTGTGTTGTAATAGTGCTTTTCCAAATGCTGTTGGTCCGCCAGCTCTTGTAGTCCCACAGCTGGACTGCATTTAAGCTGCTCCCATCACAGGCACCGACAGGCCAGTAGAAGGAGCTGTATGCTCCAAGCGCCTAGCCTTGTTTCTTTCCTGTCCTGCTCACATCGAGGTCCACCCACCGGGTGAAGTAATTTCTCTGTGCGGTTCACGCCAGGATCTCCTTCACTTCCTGCTTTGGAAAAAACGTCCTGTGCATGAGAAAAAACCTGCCAAAGGCTAGGAAAACAGGACTGTTGACACCCCTCAAGGAGGAACCTCTTACATGACAAATATGCCTGTGAAGTCTTCATTTTTGTAAGTGCATTTATGTTTCCGCTATTAAAATAACCTTATAATATTGCACTTAGGTGCGCCTCCCCCCTTCTCTCTTTTGCAGTTCCAGATGTTAAAGGACAAGTTTGCTAATCACATAAACTTCTCCCAGCTATCCTCCCAAGCACCCTGAACTACCCTAAATCGAATATTCTTCCAGAAGGTGCTTACTTACCTCCTCTAATGGTAGTGTCATCCCACATTGTCTACATACCACTCAGTAAAATCCTAGCACTGGATGACCAACATCCCATAGACTTGAGTATTATGTTGCTCTTGCTAGTCAGGTAAATCCTATTCAAGTATATGGGATGTATATGTGAAGGCGCGGGCAGTAAAAATAACATTTTAAAATACTTAAAGGTATACCAAGGAATGACATATAAAAATATGTAGTAGAGAACAAATCTAATAACCGAGAATCGGTATGGGTTTAGGAAAGACAGCCCATGTCTAACAATTAGGAGGTAGGTTCAAACCTGCACTTTGAAAATGTCGATTATGTGATATACATTTTGCAAAGCATCTGAAATCATTTTATCTTAATTGCCTGATACGATAGTTAACAATACATTACTGTATATACAGTAGGTCAGCAAATAGATGGTTTATGGATAAAAGCAAATGGCAGCAGTTACTTGAACAAGATAAATATAAACTGAAATATGCAGTGGTATACCATATGGATCTGCATTTGTGGCTGTTAATCACCCAGTTTGACATTTTTGCTGATCATACAAAATATACTTATTTAATAACATTCAGCAAGAAAGAAATATTAGTGAAGAACTTTTACAAAATAGAAACTTTGGCTGATGAAATTGTTTATAGATGTAAGTTACATCTCAGGCCATAGCAATATTACTAACTCTAATACATCAAACAAAGTAACTGTTGGGGAAACAGATCTGGGGATGGATTTGAGGGGTGTGCCTAACAGTAAGCTAAAACATAGACGCACTTAAGCCTAAACTGGAGAAGATAGAAGAATTTATAAAAAAGGAGATAAAACCAATGTAGGTGTAGTTTTCCTGTATAAACTACCAATACTACTAAAGCCACATCTTTATATGGGGTAACTGTTGAGCACCCCCCCCCCCTCCCTTAAATAGGATATCAGGGGAGAGTTAAAAGGTAAGATAATTTGTAAAATGATATCA
Organism: Rana temporaria; assembly: GCF_905171775.1. NCBI lineage: Eukaryota > Metazoa > Chordata > Amphibia > Anura > Ranidae > Rana > Rana temporaria. The sequence goes on along the minus strand of NC_053500.1, from coordinate 56,420,676 downwards.
GTAAATAGCATTGACAGAAAAAAAGGAGGAAGCAGCAGAGGACATAGGAAAGTGTCAGGATTACCAGGTCTTCTCAGTTCACTTTCATTATTATTATTATTATTATACAGGATTTATATGGTGCCAACAGTTTTCGCAGCTCTTAACAAAAAGTAGGCAGACATTACATTTACATTACAATTTGGTACAAGAGGAATCAGAAGGCCCTGCTCGCTAGAGCTTACAATCTAGGAGGGAGGGTCAATTGATACAAAAGTTAACTGTGGGGATGAGCTGATGGACAAAGTAAAACAGTATATTAGTTAGAAGCAGCATACATTTCTTTAAAGAGAAGGGTTTTCAGGGATCATCTAAAGATGGATAGATTAGGGGACAGTGGGACAGATTGGGGTAGGGAGTTCCAAAGAATGGGAGAAGCTCTGGAGAAATCTGCTAGGCGAGCATTGGGAGGAGGTGACAAGGGAGCTAGAGAGCAGGAGGTCTTGGAAGGACAAAGCAGAGCGGCTTGGTTGGTATTTTGAGACTAGGTTAGTGATGCAACTAGGGCAGAGTTGTGGATGGCTTTGTAAATTATTGTTAGTACTTGGAATTTTATTCATTGGGTGAATGGAAGCCAGTGCAGGGATTGGCAGAAAGGGGCGGAGGACACTGAATGGTTGGTAAGGTGGATGAGTCTTGTAGCAACATTCCTTATGGACTATAGGGGGTATAGTGTATGTAAAAGTAATCCAATGAGGAGTGAGTTACAGTAGTCGATGCAAGAGATGACCATGGAGTAAATTAGAAGCTTGGTGGTGTCATTGGTTAAAAAGGGATGTATTCTAGAGATATTGCGGAGGCTAAGGCAGGATGATTTGGACAGGGATTGGATGTGGGGCTAAAGGGCAGTTCAGAGTCTAAGGTTACACCTAGCACCATGGCATGTGGGGACGGACTGATAAATGTGCCATTGATCTTGACAGAGAACTCAAGGGAAGAGGCACGTTGGGGGAGGAAATATTATGAGCTTGGTATTAGATAGATTCAATTTGAGGAGGAGGTGACGTCACCCGCGGCTATCACATTGCTCAATATACATGCTGTATACATCGGCACCGATCGTGATGCCTTCATTGTGAGTGTTTTTTTACCTTTATTACGATTAAATCGTTTATCCAAACGGAGAGCACTATGTTTTGCCATTTGTTTATTACATGACCTGGGATGACCTATCGGTTTCTCTGTGACGTCTCTACTACTGCTGGATTTGCTGATATTTACACATAAAGCGCATTTGACCCTCTATAATCAAAGGGTCCAGGTGGTGAGGTGAGAGGCCATTTAATGTGGTGGAGGATGTGTGTCTAGCACGTGTGAAGTTACATACACAGTCATCTGTCTGTCTACATTGACACTCACTGGAGGTGTACTGCGATTTTATGGACTTTCTATTCATCTTTTATTATTTTATTTGAGCGCTGCACCATCTGTATTTGATCCAGGCTGATATGTCTGTTAGTAAATCAGTGATGTGTGAGGAGACTGATGGGGTGAGCTGAGGGGTAGAGAGATAGATTTGGGTGTCATCGGCATATAAATGGTAGTGAAAGCCATGGGAGGCCATCAGCTGACACAGGGAGGATGTGTAGATCGAGAATAGTAGAGGTCCAAGGACAGAACCTTGGGGGGAAGGGGCACCAATGGTAAGAGGTGTTGGATAGGAGGAAGTAGAGTTGTAAGTGACACTGAAGGTGCAGTGTGATAGGTAAGATTCAAGCCAATGGAGAGCACAGCCATGGACACCAAACAAATCAAGTTTTTTGAGGAGGAGGAGGATCAACAACTGTATCAAAGGTAGCGGAGAGGTCCAAGAGTAAGAGTATAGAATAATGACTGTTGGTTTTAGTTGTTAGTCGTTTGTGAGCTTAAGAACAGTTTCTGTGGAGTGCTGTGGACGAAATCCAGACTGAAGGGGATAAAGAAGGTTATTCTCAATGAGGTGGTCGCTCAGTCAGTTGTAGACTAAACGTTCAAGGAGTTTGGAGGCAAAACGGTGTAGGGAGATGGGTCTTAGTTTGTTAAGATTGGTGGGGTCCAGTGAGGCCTTTTTTGGTATGGGAGTGACTAGTGCATGTTTCAGAGGGTTGGGGAAGATGACAGTAGAGAGGGAGAGGTTGAAGATATGAGTTAAAGAGTGTAGGAAAATTTTATATAGAAACTCTGGGCCGGATTCAGAAAGCACTTACGCCGACGTATCTCGATATACGCCGCGTAAGTGTAAATTTGCGCCGTCGTATCTGTGCGCCGTACCCAGAAAACTAGATACGCCTGAAAATAGGCTTCTTCCGACCATCGTAAATTTCCTACGCTAGCGTATCGTGGGCGCATATTTACAATGGACGCATCTGGAGCTCCCATTGATTTCCTATTCAAATATGCAAATAAGGGAGATACGGCGATTCAGAAACGTACGTTTGGCCGGTGCGCGTAAGCTGTACGTCTGGCCTAAAGTTACCCCTCATAAAGTAGGGGTAACTTTGCACCAGACTTGCACAGGTCAGCTGGAGAGCAGCTGCAGCAGCACCGTTACGGACGAGCTGAGCAACCACACTTGCAGGACAACACATCTGTCTGCCAACATGCCAGGGGCAGACACTACTGCGTCTACGGGCACGGTAGAGGATATACCGCACGCGCATTAACGTCTTTGGCATAGGTGATTCGGAGGTGTATCGCATCTTCAGATTCAGCTCTGATGCCATCCTGGAATTAGCCACAGCCCTGCATGATGACATCACCAGCCAGACACATCGCGTACATGCAGTGCAGTCACTGGTCAAGGTACTGGCAACACTGCATTTCCTTGCAAGTGGATCTTTTCAGCGTACAAGTCGAGTAGTGGCTGGGATGTCACAATCCACCATGAGCAGATGTGTGCACCAGGTTGTCCCCGCAATCCTCACACGCATGTCCCACCACATCATCAAACCCACCCATGAGCACCTGCGGCAGAAGGCAATGCAGGATTTCTACAGAATTGCCAGATTCCCACGCACCGTGGGGGCCATTGATTGCACACATGTGGCACTACAGTCCCCCCGTGCCACAGAGCACATGTACCGCAATCGTAAGCAGTGGCATTCCATCAACGTGCAGGTGATAGTCGATGCCCAATGCCTCATATGGCACGTCCGTGCCAAACACCCCGGGGCCAGCCACGACAGCTACATATACCGTCAAAGCATCATCTCCACAGAATTCGAACAGAATGTGTACAGGGACAGCTGGCTGGTTGGTGAGTGACATGGGTGTCAGGCATGACTTTCCGACCCCATGATGCAGACATCACGAGGGGCACAAGCACGACTAACATCCTCCTGTCTTTTCCCTTCCAGGTGACTCTGCATATGCACTTGGGCCCCATCTCATGACTCCATTCCGGAATCCACAAACCAGAGGAGAGAGAAAATACAATGCTGCACACATACGTACCCGTGCAGTGGTGGAACGCACATTTGCCATCCTGAAGTCCCGTTTCCGATGCCTGGATAAGTCTGGGGGGACCCTGTTGTATTCCCCAAACTTTGTGTGCCAGATCATCGGTGCATGTTGCGTGCTGCACAACTACGCCATTAGAAAGGGCATGGAGATTGACATACATGATGACCTGACCCCCGAACCAGACAGTCCACCCCTAACCGAGGCTACCCCGTCTGCTGAAGGAACAGCAGTCAGGAGTTGCCTCGTGGACCGCATCTTTGCACGTTAAACACACACATTCATCATGGCACACGGACAATGCACGCATGCACACCACTGTGGTCCCTAGCTCACACACACCACATCCACTTCACATTGGATTAGCCCAAGTCCACCATGCAGGACTTGGGAGCAGCAATGCCGCGCCAAGGCTCCAATGGTGTCGCTGTCCATTCATACCACATTCATACGGTCGTGGGGATAACCTCTCCCCGACGACCCAGGGTGACACCCCTTTGCTGGCAGGAGTGTCACCCCCACATTCACACACCAGTCACACTGTAGCCTGCACTCCTGACCGTGTGCATACTTTTCAAAAATAAATAAACTCATCACGTGAGTATAAACAAATAAAAATAAAACTCATCACGTGAGTATAAACAAATAAAAATAAAACTCATCAAGTGAGTATAAACAAATACAAATAAAACGCATCACGTGAGTATAAACAAATAAAAATAAAACTCATCACGTGAGTATAAAAGAAAAAAATGCACTCATCTGCCCTGTCGTGGGCCAGGCATGGTGCCACGTCTCCTGGGCCTCAGCTGCCTGGGGGGAGCCTCAGGTGGGGGGAGGGGCATCTGCAGGAGGATCATCCCCCGGTCTCTCCCTGGCTGGCTGCCTGCCCTTTAATGCCAGGGCAATGCGCTGGAGAAAGTTATTGGTCTCCGCCTGCATCCGCAGCTGGTGGTGTTGCGCTGGTGGAGCTGTGTCTGCCTCCCCTCCGCCTGTACGGCCGCTGCCAGGCTTCTCCCCTCCACCTGCATGGCAGCTGTATTTGCCTTCACTACCTGTGCCAGGCTCCTGACCTCTGTAACAAGGCCTGATGTGGTGGCCTGCAGCTCCCCCAGGAAGGTCACAATGGCTGTGCAGTTTCAACTCACATTCTGCAGGCTGTCACTGATGGAGGTTGTTTGAGCAGCCTGCTGGGAAGCCAAAGGTACAGACAGCCTGGGTCTGGGCCGAGGAGGCCAGGCTCTCTGCCACTCGGTGCAGGTCACCCACTAAAGCACCCATATAGCGGGTCTGCTTGGCCTGGTCCCTCGCCAGATTCTCCTCCAAGCCATCCGGATCACCCCTGGTTTTGCGGGTAGCCTTCCTGGGGGCAGGAGTGGCTTGGGGCCGGCTGGATGGGGAGGCCCTTGAGGGGCTATCCCTGAGGGGGGGAGGCCTTTGAGGGGCTATCCCTGAGGGGGGAGGAGGCCCTTGAGGGGCTATCCCTGAGGGGGAGGAGGCCCTTGAGGGGCTATCCCTGAGGGGGGAGGTGGTTTGGGAGGGTCCTGGGATGAGGGTCTCGTCCACAAGGTAGAAACCTTCCATAGAAACGTGCTCCTCCTCTACTTCCTCTAGAGGTGAGGTGGGGGCACTCTCCTCCAGGGATGGCGTGGGTCGCCCAGCAGCCGACGACGGCCCAGCTCCCTCCAGCATGATGACACAAAACATTCCCATGTTGGTGGACCCACACACTTGTCACATGTTCCCTTCCACCCCCTCACATGATACACACCGGATAAGAGATAAAACACACTTACCTGTCCTCAAGGCCTTATCAACTGAATCATAGCCCTCCAGGCCCTCAACCTGCTCCCTCCCTCAGGCATCGGGCAATGACCAACTCATCAGGAGTGAGGGTGATGTTAGTGGCTGGTCCACCTCCTGTGCCCCTGGCATGCTTCCTGATCGTGGCCAGCTTCTCTTTCACCAGACGCTGCAGATCATTGATTTTTTTTGCTATGTCCCTGGGGGTCCTAGCCGCCACGCCAAGGGCATTCACCTGCGTCGTAATCTCCAGCAGGATCTCATCTTTCTGGACCTTGCTGGTCGTGCCACTCAGTGCCCCATGGAGGCATGCGCCGTACTTTGAGAGGCCCTCGACAATAATTGCCTTCACCTCAGGGCTGAAATTTGTCTTCCTCCGAATCCTTAGTAGTCACTACTTGGTGCAGACATGGCTCCAAATGCAAAAGTACTAGCACCCAAAAATGCTTGTGTACTTTTGCACTTGACGGGCGCATGTCTGGGCGTATTTATGCACTGGGCGTAGGCGGTGGGCCGGCGTATCTTAGGGGTTACGCCGGGCGTAGTTGTGAGCATGCGCAGATGGGTGCGGTCAATTCGTCCACCTCACAGCGCATGCGTCATTCAAGATATGCCCAACGTAAACCACTGCGACACACTGGGACCATCATTTGCATGGGGTGACGGCCACTTACACTTACGCTGGCCTACGCCGTCGAAAATACGTTACGCTGGCGCATCTTGGTGAGTAATGGCTTTCTGAATACAGTACATGCCTCTCCGCGCTGCTCCGGCGTAGTGTAAAAAAGATACGCTACGCCGGCATAAATATGCGCCAATGTATCTGAATCAGGCCCATAGTTTATCAAGTAGTACAACTGAAGTACTTTTTAATTTTTAGGTGTCCAAACACTTTAAAAAGAATAGTATGGAAATAATTTTATTCTGTGAGTCAAGTGCACAAAGTTGTCCAAAAAATTTATTTGCTTCCTCTATGCAAATTTGGTTGAATTTGTGACAGGCTGTACCTAATGAACATGTCCCATTCTTCAGCCTGGTTAGCCATGTAACAAAGAGGGTGTTGATGTCCAATATTTTTTCCAAATTATTAGGGCCGAAACAACTAATCGATTAACCACTTACCCCCCGGACCATATTCCTGGTCAAAGACCAGAGCACTTTTTGCGATTCGGGACTGCGTCGCTTTAACTGACAATTGCGGGGTCGTGCGACGTGGCTCCCAAACAAAATTGGTGTCCTTTTTTTCCCACAAATAGAGCTTTCTTTTGGTGGTATTTGATCACCTCTGCGGTTTTTATTTTTTGCGCTATAAACAAAAATAGAGCGACAATTTTGAAAAAAATGAATATTTTTTACTTTTTGCTGTAATAAATATCCCCCAAAAATATATAAAAAAACATTTTTTTTCCTCAGTTTAGGCCGAGACGTATTCTTCTACGTATTTTTCGTACAAAAAATCGCAATAAGCGTTTATTGATTGGTTTGCGCAAAAGTTATAGCGTTTACAAAATAGGGGGTATTTTTATGTCATTTTTATTAATATATTTTTTTTACTAGTAATGGTGGCGATCAGCGATTTTTTTTCGGTACTGCGACATTATGGCGGACACTTCGGACACTTTTGACACATTTTTGGGACCAGTGTCATTTTTATAGCGATCAGTGCTATAAAAATGCATTGGATTACTATAAAAATGCCACTGGCAGTGAAGTGGTTAACACTAGGGGGCGGGGAAGGGGTTAAGTATGTCCCTGGGTGTGTTCTTACTGTGGGGGGGGGGGGGGGTGGCCTCACTAGGGGAAACACTGATCCTCTGTTCATACATTGTATGAACAAAAGATCAGCATTTCCCCTGCTGACAGGACCGAGAGCTGTGTGTTTACACACACAGCTCCCGGTCCCCGCTCTGTAACGAGCGATCGCATGTGCCCGGCGGCGATCGCGCCCGCCGGGCACACGCACGGGAGTCGGCGGCACGCGGGCGTGCCCCCGGCGCGCGCACGCGCCCCTAGTGGCCGCTCGAAGAGCTGACGTTATACTACGTGCTCTCGCCCAGGAGAGCCTACCTGCTGCCGTAGAATGACGGCGGCTGGTCGGCAAGTAGTTAATCGACAACTAATCGATTATGAATTACAATTTTCATAATCGATTAATCAGCCAGTAACATAATGGGGTTAAAAAAACTAAAATTAGCCCTTTATAGTACAAAAAATTAAATTGCTATTGTAAATATTACTTTCACAGTCCCACAGTAAAAAAATGAACCGTTTTCAGCGGACATGCCCGCCCGGAGATTTATGTATTTATGTATGATGGCTGTACACACCATCATACAGAAATGAGAGACAATCCGCGCGGACAGACAACGCGGTGACTTGTTCGCGCCGTCGCCGCGACGATGACGCGGCGACGTGCGCGACGCTGAAAGGTCAATGCTTCCACGCATGCGTTCAAAGTCATTCGACGCATGCGAGGGATGGCGGCCGCTCGGACATGTACGGTAAGTCTGTACAGACGACCGAACATGTCCAACAGACAGGATTCCAGCGGGCATGTTTCTAAGCAAGTTTAGAAACATTTGCCCGCTCGAAAACGGTCTGGCGGGCAAATGTACGCTGGAATCCTGTCCGATCGGCCGTACACACGACCGAACATGTCTGCTGAAACTGGTCCGCGGACCAGTTTCAGCAGACATGTTTGGTCGTGTGTACGGGGCCTTACAGTAGTGATTATTTGCTCTTTTTGTACTTATTTTTGTTTTTTTAACCCCATTATGTTACTAAACATCTCAGGGCTGGGTTCACACCTCTGGGCCAGATCCTCATAGCGAGTACGCCGGCGTATCTACTGATACGCCGGCGTACTTTCAAATTACCCGCGTCGTATCTTTAGTTTGAATCCTCAAACCAAGATACAACGGCATCTGGGTTCGATCCGACAGGCGTACGGCTTTGTACGCCTTCGGATCGTAGATGCAATACTTCGGCGTCCGCTGGGTGGAGTTCGCGTCGTTTTCTGTGTCGGATATGCAAATGAGCTTTTTCCGACGATCCATGAACGTATGCGCGGCCGTCGCATTCTCTTACGTCGTCTCTAGTCGGCTTTTTCCGGCGTATAGTTAACCACTTCCCTACCGGCCCATAGTAAAATGACGTCCACAAAGAACCTCTGCCGTTCAGAGTGGACGTCATATGACGTCCTGGGCTTTGTGGGGGGGATATCTGAATGATGCCTGCAGCTAGAGGCATCATTCAGATATCCTTCTCTTGTGCCGGCGATTCTGCACAACGTAAGAACGATCATAGCGGCGGTTCCGCCGCTAGATCGTTCTTACAGGCGGCGGGAGGGAACACCCCCCCCTCCCGCCGCCATCCGGTGCTTCTCCGGGCTCTCCCGTGCCATCGGGGGCCCAGAGAACGAATCGTCCGGCGCTCGCAGGAAGCATAGAGATGACTGGTGACCAGATGGTCACCAGTCATCTCCATGACCGTCGGAGGACCCGGGCGCGATGTGAGGACGTCAGGCCCGGGTCCCCGTAAGTAAACAAAGCCGCGATTGCGGCTGCTAAGCAACAGTAAGCATGAGATCGGTGAATTTTTTTTCACCGATTTCATGCTTTCCAGCCTGGAGGAGAGATACGGGGTCTTATTGACACCGCATCTCTCCATAAAGAGTACCTGTCACACACATTCCTATTACAAGGGATGTTTACATTCCTTGTAATAGGAATAAAAGTGATCAAAAAAAATAAAAAAATAAAAAAAAAAGTGTAAAAAAAGAAATAAATATATATATAAAAAAAAAAGAAATAACATTTATTTTTTTAACGCCCCTGTCCCCGGTAGCTTGCGCACAGAACCGAACGCACACGCAAGTCCCGCCGACATATGTAAACGCCGTTTAAACAACATATGTGAGGTATCGCCGCGTGCGCTAGAGTGCCAGCAACAATTCTAGCACTAGATCTCCTCTGTAAATCTAAACTGGTAACCTGTAAAAAATTTCAAATCGTTGCCTATGGAGATTTTTAAGTACCGAAGTTTGGCGCCATTCCATGAGTGTGCGCAATTTTAAAGCATGACATGTTAGGTATCTATTTACTCGGTGTAACATCATCTTTCCTATTTTACAAAGAAATTGGGCTAACTTTACTGTTTTTTAATTTTTTTAATTCATGAAACAATTTTTTTCCCAAAAAAAGGCGTTTGAAAAATTATTGCGCAAATACCGTGCAAGATAAAAGGTTTCAATGACCGTCGTTTTATTCCCTAGGGTGTCTGCTAAAAATATATATATATATAATGTTTGGGGGTTCTGTGTAATTTTCTAGCAAAAAAATTATGATTTGTACATGTAGGAGAGAAGTGCCAGAATAGGCCTGGTATGGAAGTGTGTATAACTGCCCTGTATGGAAGAGGTTAAAGCTGCTATTTTGCGGCGTATAGATAGACTTGCCATGTTAAAGTATGGCCGTCGTTCCCGCGTCGAAATTAGAATTTTTTTTTCTTTTGCGTAAGTCGTCCGTGAATAGGGATGGACGTAAGTCACGTCTAAGTTCAAAAAATGACGTCGGCGGGAAATTTAGAAACGGAGCATGCGCAGTTCAATTGGCGCGGGGACGCGCTTCATTTAAATGAATCACGCCCCCTAATCGTCGATTTGAATTCCGCCGCCAGAAATACACTACGCCGCCGTAACTTATGCCGCAAAATCTTCCTGGATTCGACTTAAAGCCAGGTAAGATACGGCGGCGTAGCGTATCTCTGATACGCTGCGCCTATCCATTTCTATGTGGATCTGGCCCTCTGTTTTTTGGTGCTTTTTGCAGAAACACACTACAGTTCATTTACATGTTTTCCTATGGGACACGTTCACATCCATGATTTTTTTTCAGCTGCTGCGTATTTGGAAAGGGCAAGAACTTTTTAACGCAAAACGGTGCTTTTTTTTTTTTTTTTTTATTCAATATACTTCAATGGAGAAGCTGCAGAAAAGCATGTAATGTGTTTTTGCAGTAATTTGTGTTTTGTAATTTGCCCAACAACAAATTGGACCAAAATAATGTAAAGAACTTTTTTTAAGGCTATTATCCGCTTAATCGAAACAATAATCTGCCAACTAATCGATTATGAAAATAATCGTTAGTTGCAGCCCTAAATATTATATAACCGTACTTTAAAACTATAGCTGCAATGTGTATTACAATGGCACATGGTATCCACATACAGATGGCAAGGCAGATGGATGAGACACAAGCCTTCATCATGTCAAATGGCAACTCAGAAATTGACAGCACATAGAACTATACAGTTGGTAGAAAATGCTGTTAGCGTGGGTTAGGCCGGACACAGTTTAGGACTAGCTTTTTGTATTATTGCATATTAATAATATGTTTAAAAACGTTTTACAGTCATGGAAGTGTGAAGGGTCATTTATGTAGTTGTATATTCCACAAAATATTAACAATGCACCCTGCTTATTTGAAGAGCAATGACCTGGTAAAACAAAATTTGAGTGAGGTAAGCAACTAAAGAGTTACAACTATGACCCAGGGAACATCCACACAGCTAAATGTTGCATGTAAGCATTTGCAATAAGGTACAATTGTAAAGCGGTGACAGTTTTTGTCTTCATGAATTTGCAATGTGTGGTGGTATTGGACTGCAAGAACAAAATGTATACAAGGGTTTTGTCTAATTAACCACTTAAGCCCCGGACCATTTGGCTGCCCAAAGACCAGAGCCCTTTTTTGCGATTATGCACTGCGTCGCTTTAACTGACAATTGCGTGGTCGTGCAACGTGGCTCTTGGGAGCAAAAATGTACGTCCTTTATTTCCCACAAATAGAGCTTTATTTAGGTGATCACCTCTGCGGTTTTTATTTTTTGCGCTATAAACAAAAATAGATGTATATGGATATCCCCCATACAGCCAAAAATTTGCCAATGGTGGATGTCAGCCCCAATTGATATACAACAGAATCCACAAGGGAAATTGGTAAATGGTGAGGATCACTGGGGCTTTGTGACACCCAAGGAGTAAATAGTTGAGTTTAACACGATTAGAGTTAAAATCAAATATTTATTGGGAAAGTTTAAAAAAAAAAACTCTACCTGAAAGTAGCAAAAGTGACTGAACATTTAACCAGTTAGCAACCGCCCTATAGACGAAATACGTCTACAAGGCGGTTGCTTAACTCTGGGAGGGCGTCAATGTACGTCCTCCCAGAATCGCGCTCCCGCGCGCCCTGTGGGGCGCGCACACGGACCCTCCGGACCCGGCTGATCACGGTAAATCGCCGCTGATAGCGGCGGTTTACCACGTGATCGCTCCGTCCAATGACGGAGCGATCACTAGTAAACAAACCGGCGTCATGTGATGATGCCGGTTCCTCCCTCTCCTCTCTGTACCGAACGGTACAGTGTGAGAGAGGAGAGGGGAGAGAGCGGAAGCTGCTGCTGCTGCTGCTGCGGGCTGGATCTGTGACACATGCAGTCACAGATCCAGCCATCCATCCCTGCCTGTGCAATACTCTGCAATGTCCCCATACTCTGCAATGCCCCTATACTCTGCAATGCCCCCATACTCTGCAATGCCCCCATACTCTGCAATGCCCCCATACTCTGCAATGCCCCCATACTCTGCAATACCCCCATACTCTGCAATACCCCCATACTCTGCAATGCCCCCATACTCTGCAATGCCCCCATACTCTGCAATGCCCCCATACTCTGCAATGCCCCAAAATACTCTGCAATGCCCCCATACTCTGCAATGCCCCGCAATACTCCGCAATGCCCCGCAATACCCCACAATACCCCGCAATACTCAGGAATCACCCGCAATACTCCGCAATACCCCGCAATACTCCGCAATACCCCACAATACCCCACAATACCCCACAATACCCCACAATACTCCACAATACCCTGCAATACCACACACTACTCCGCAATACTCCGCAATACCCCACAATACTCCGCAATACCCCACAATACCCTGCAACGTCGTCTATGGGGATTTTTAAGTAGCAAAGTTTGGCGCCATTCCACAAGCGTGTGCAATTTTGAAGGGTGACATGTTGGGTATCTATTTACTCGGCGTAACTTCATATTTCATATTTATGCAAAAGAATGAAGAAAAAATACTAAATTTGCCAAATTTTATAACAGAAACAAAGAAAAATTATTATTTTTTACAGAATTTTCAGTCTTTTTTCTCTTATAGCGCAAAAAAAAAAAAAACCCAACGGTGATTAAATACCACCAAAAGAAAGCTCTATTTGTGTGAAAAAAAGGACGAAAATTTCATTTGGGTACAGTGTTGTATGACTGAGTAATTGTCATTCAAATTGTGAGAGCACCGAAAGCTGAAAATTGGTCTGGTTATTAAGGGGGTTTACATGCCCAGTGGTCAAGTGGTTAAAAATGCATAACGTCAAACGCCTCTGAGTGGACAGCTTATAACCAGATCCAGACAATGAGGGCAGAGGAAGTCCACCTGTCAGTTTTCCATACCTGGGATGAGGATGGTAGACAGGATTGTAACATGCATCTCCACCAAAGTGAGAAAAAATGTGCTTCTCTTAGAACAGCACAACTTCTGGTGCCTTTTTGATGCATTATGTAGGCCACTGCTGTGGAATTGTTGGATTCTAGTTGAATGACCTCATAGCTAAGAGGTCCAGTATTAGGGGGAATTGCAAAGGGAGAGTATCTGAAGGGGAGACCCTAGTTGGTTACCAACACCCCTGAGTTACATAGGAAAAAAGGAGAATTCCCCCAGGGTGGGGCATTAACGTTAACAGTTAATTAAGGAAACGTGTGATTTCAATAAAATGTATTATATAATTTAATACAAAAAGTATGAAAAAACAGTTTGTTTAAGAACAAAGTGCATATATGCGTGATGGACTCATCCACAGAGATAAATTCAGGCCCTACGCGTTTTGGAATAAAGTCCCTTCTTCAGGGGCCAAAATCCGTGTGGGGTTGTACTGTATACAATAGAAAATACAATAAAGCATATTACCAAAAAAGTGTTAATGATACATAACAGGAAGAACATGAGGTAAAATCTGCACAATACAAATAACGTACCCATCACCACGTATATGAACCATGGAGGACCGGAGGACACCAAAGCGGTGGCACCAAATTCCTGAGATGGAAAAACAGGAACACCAGAGGGCACAGATGGGGTCCCAATCTCCTTGAAGCAAACCCGGGGCGAACAATCTGGGATGTCAAAATATATATACAGAGCTCCTGCGTGAGCAAAAGACAGTGCATATAAAGAAGTAAGTAAGTATATTAGCCAGATTCATAGAGAGTTACGCCGGCGTATCAGTAGATACGCCGTCGTAACTCTGAATCTACGCCAGCGTTAATTTAAGCGTATTCTGGAAACCAGATACAATTAAATTAGGCTAAGATATGAGCCGGGTAAGTCTCCTACGCCGTCGTATCTTAAAGTGCAATTTTTAGGCTGGCCGCTAGGTGGCGCTTCCGTTGAGTTTGGCGTAGAATATGTAAATGACTAGATACGCCGATTCACGAACGTACGTGCGCCCGTCGCAGTAAAGATACGCCGTTTCCGTAAGAGATACGCCGCGTAAAGATAAAGCTGCCCCCTAGGAGGCGTAGTCAATGTTAAGTTTGGCCATCGTTCCCGCGTGGAAATTTGAAAATTTTACGTCGTTTGCGTAAGTCGTCCGTGAATGGGGCTGGACGTAATTTACGTTCACGTCGAAACCAATACGTCCTTGCGGCGTACTTTGGAGCATTGCACACTGGGATATGTACACGGACGGCGCATGCACCGTTCGTAAAAAAAAGGTCAATCAAGTTGAGTCACAAGTAATTAACATAAAACACGCCCCCCATCCTCATTTGAATTAGGCGCGTTTACGCCGGCTGCATTTACACTACGCCGCCGTAAGTTAGGAGGCAAGTGCTTTGTGAATACAGTACTTGCCTCTCTGACTTAAGGCGGCGTAGTGTAAATACGATACGCTACGACGTCTTAAAGTTGCGGCGGCGTCTCTGAATCCAGCTATATATGTATATATATAAGGAATCTACAAAATAAAATAAAAATTAATAAAAAAATTTGGACATCATGTATATAGGTAAGCCAAACGTGCCAAAAAGGCACTGACATACTTAGTGTATATAACAAAGGACAACGCATAGAACTGCATACCTGCAGTAGAGCGAAGGGAGTACCAGATACAGCCAGAGGGGTCAGAAGAGAACTCAGTATAGAGACACTCTGGCCCAGATTCTCAAAGGACTTACGACAACGCAGCGCCATGTACGCCGTCGTAAGTCCTAATCTGGCCCGTCGTATCTATGCGACTGATTCTTAGAATCAGTTACGCATAGATATCCATTAGATCCGACAGGCGTATGTCTCTTACGCCGTCGGATCTAAACTGCAATTTTTTTTTGCCCGCTAGGTGGCGCTTCCGTCGATTTCCGCGTCAAGTATACGTAAAGTAAAAGTTACGACGTTTACGTTAGGCTTTTCCTGGCGTATAGTTGCCCCTGCTATATGAGGCGCAGCCAATGTTAAGTATGGCCGTTGTTCCCGCGTCGAAAATTTTAAAAGTTACGTGGTTTGCATAAATCGTCCGTGAATGGGGCTGGACGGCATTTACGTTCACGTCGAAACCAATGACGTCCTTGCGACGTAATTTAGAGCAATGCACACTGGGATATTTTATGGACAGCGCATGCGCAGTTTGTTCGGCGCGGGGACGTGCTTAATTTAAATGCTACACGCCCCCTACCCGCCGAATTTGAATTCCGCCGGGTGATTTACGCTACGCCGCCGCAACTTACGGAGCAAGTGCTTTGAGAATACAGCACTTGCCCGTGTAAGTTGCGGCGGCGTAACATAAATCGGATACGTTACGCCACCGCAGGAGATACGCCAATCTACGAGAATCTGGGCCACTGTTTGTACACACTCTGTAAAAGACAAAAGTATGTGGACAGGTATTAAACATACTAGTTTGGCCAGGGGCACGGATGCCCAAATACCTATAATGTGATTTAATGCAAAGAGTAAACATACCTAGTGTAGAGAGTATAAAAACTCATTAAGGACATATTAGTAATTCACAGTTTATGGAGTGTTCTCCCTGATTAGTTTTCTTTGTACGTTTTATCACCTTTTAAGTTAATATTAGCGCATCTATATTTTATATGAAAAACTCATCACCGCCGCCGTCAGCCGAGACTGTCATATTCGGCAGCAGAGGAGTTTAAATAGCTATAAGGGTGTGCAGGGATGGGCGGGTGCAGTGACGCACCCTACTAGTCTGATTGGTTGCCGTAGTGCGGCGTCTCTGTGTAACCACGGAGACGTCGTAGAGAAGAGCGGAGGGGTAGGGAAGAGGCGGGGAGGAGGACGCCTGACGTCACCGCGCTGGTGACGTCCAAGCACCGCCTACCACATGGGCAGACCAGGACGTGGGCACCATATGTAAACACTATAAGGTAAACGGCGTCCACAAGCGTCCTGGCTGTCATGGAAACATTGGGGCTGATTTACCAAGCCTTTACTCCATGACTCATGGAGTAAAAGCAGGAGTAGCAGCCGTTTTGCCATTTACTAAAGAAATACGCTGCTAGTGCAGTGTATTTCCCTAGTTACTAATGTGCTCCGTGCGCCCAGGAGAGGGTGCATTGTGCACCAGTACAGACCTGGCGCACGGCACATTAAACTGTAAATTGCGGGGGTTTGGGCGGGAGTTTATTAGGGGGGGAGGTGGGGGGATGCAGGGGAAGTGAAGTGACATGTGTTTTGAAGTGTTTGGCGGGCCGAATTGAAAGGGAAAGTGTTTTTTGAAAACAGATCCCCGTACGCTTGCACAGTGCGCCTGAACCTCGGGAGGTTCATTTGCATACTGGGCATGCGCAGAGAGAAAAGTCAGGGATTCCCGTGCGCCTTGTCAGTACGCCGTGAAAATCTTGGTAAATACCAAGCGGCGTACCCGTGAATGCGCTGCGTGACGCGGCGCATGGGAATCTCCGAGCTGTTTTCAGCCCTGAAGGGGAACTCCGCGCCAAATTTCAAACTTGAAATCGGCGCGGGTCCCCCTCCAGGGCTACATTAGGCTCTTAGGCTTGGTCCGGAACGTGAGGGGTTAAACCCGCGCCGATTCGGCGCGGGGGTCCCCCCCAGATCCAAACCAAGCCCTCATCCCAAGCATGCAGTCTGGCCCGGACAGGAATGGGGGCGGGGACGAGCGAGCGGCCCCCCCCCTCCTGAGCCGTACCAGACCGCATGCCCTCAACATGGGGGAGTGTGTGCTGTGGGGGAGGGGGGCACTGCCCCCCCACCCCACAGCACTCTTGCCCCCATGTCGATAGGGACAAGAGCCTCTTCCCGACAACCCTTGCCATTGGTTGTCGGGGTATGCGGGCGGGGCTAATCGGAATCTGCGAGCTCCCTTTAATAAGGGGGCCCCCAGATGCCGGCCCCCCACCCTATGTGAATGAGTATGGGGTACATCGTACCTCTACCCATTCACATGGGGGAAATGTAAAGTAAAATAAAACACCACACACAATAAAATATTTTATTAATCTGCTCCGGAGCCCCCCCTTTCTTCTTTAGCTCTCTTAGAAGGGGGGGTTTCTTCTCTCCCGATCTTCTGCCGGGACCCTGGGCTTCGGTGATTTCTGCCGGGGGAGGGCGCCATCCCTCGGTCCTCTCCGGAGCCTTCCGCCGGATGCCCCCACCCCATTTAAGCTCTTTTTCATTAGGGAGGGGCATCCGGACTTCGGGGTCTTCTGCCGGGGGATGGCGCCTATCCCCCGGTCTTTCCGGTGCCTTCCGCCAGGGTTCCGGTCTTCCTGGTCTTCTGCCGGGGGTGCGCCAACTCCCCGGTCTTTTCTCTGCTCCCTCTTCTGCCTGGCTCCCCCGCGGAGCCAGGGCTTTCTTCCGTCTTCTTTCTTCTCTCTTCCTTCTTCTGCCTGTCTCCTCCGGGAGCCCAGGGCTTGTCTCCGCTGTCTTCTTCCTTCTCTTCCATTGGATGTTGACACGACGAGGTTCCGCGCTGACATGCCGTGTCAGCGGCGGGCATGGACTTATATAGGGCAATGCCACCATGTGACCTCAACCCATGTGACATCACATTCCCTGGGCATGATGGGAATGTGATGTCACATGGGTTGAGGTCACATGGTGGCATTGCCCTATATAAGTCCATGCCCACTGCTCAGACGGCATTCCAGCGCCGGACCTCGTCGTGTCAACATCGAATGGAAGAGAAGGGAGAAGACAGCGGAGACAAGCCCTGTGCTCCGCGGAGGAGACAGGCAGAAGCGGAAGGCATCGCAGAAGCCCGGAGAGTGGCGCCCTCCGGCGGAAGACACCGTACAAGCCCGGGACCCTCCCCCAAAGGCAGGAGCCTCCCTGGTGAAGGGGGTCCCGGTGAATTACGTCGCTGAAGACGGGGGTGGGGTGCCAGTGCACCCCCCCCCGCAGAAACCGTCGTGGAAGCCCGGGACCCTCCCCCAAAGGCAGGAGCCTCCCTGGTGAAGGGGGTCCCGGTGAATTACGTCGCTGAAGACGGGGGTGGGGTGCCAGTGCACCCCCCCCCGCAGAAACCGTCGTGGAAGCCCGGGACCCTCCCCCAAAGGCAGGGGCCTCCCTGGTGAAGGGGGTCCCGGTGAATTACGTCGATGAAGACGGGGGTGGGGTGCCAGTGCACCCCCCCCGCAGAAACCGTCGTGGAAGCCCGGGACCCTCCCCCAAAGGCAGGAGCCTCCCTGGTGAAGGGGGTCCCGGTGAATTACGTCGCTGAAGACGGGGGTGGGGTGCCAGTGCACCCCCCCCCGCAGAAACCGTCGTAGTAGCCCGGGACCCTCCCCCAAAGGCAGGAGCCTCACTGGTGAAGGGGGTTCCGGCAGAAGATGGCGAAGCCCGGGGCCTAATGGGGTGGTGGTGGGGGGCCCCGGCAGAAGACCCCCGGCTGACTAATAAATTAATTTATTCATGTGTGGTGTATTATTTTTTTCCATTTTTTTCCCCAGGTGAATGGGTAGGGGTACAATGTACCCCCATACTCATTCACATAGGGTGGGGGGCCGGAATCTGGGGACCCCTTTATTAAAGGGGTCTCTCAGATTCTGATAAGCCCTCCGCCCGCATACCCCGACAACCAACGGCCAGGGTTGTCGGGAAGAGGCTCTTGTCCCTATCGACATGGGGACAAGAGTGCTTTGGGTTGGGGGGGCAGTGCCCCCCTCCCCCACAGCACACACTCCCCCATGTTGAGGGCATGTGGTCTGGTATGGCTCAGGAGGGAGGGGGGCGCTCGCTCGTCCCCACCCCCATTCCTGTCTGACCAGACTGCGTGCCTGGGATAATGGCTTGGTTTGGATCTTGGGGGGGACCCCACGCTATTTTTTTTGCGCGGGTTTAACCCCTTATGTTCCAGACCAAGCCTAAGAGCCTGGTATGCACCTGGAGGGAACCCACCTTATTTTTTTTTCGGGGGTCTGGAGTTCCCCTTCATGAACAGCGATCTGTCATTTACACATGTCAGTCCCCCCCCCCCCCTACAGTTAGAACACACCCAGGGAACATATTTAACCCCTCCCTCGCACCTAGTGTTAACCCCTTCCCTGCCAGTGGCATTTTTTGAGTAAGCAATGCATTTTTTACAGCACTGATCGCTAGAAAAATGCCAATGGTTCCAAAAAAGTGTTCGATGTGTCCGCCATAATGTCGCAGTACCGATAAAAATCGCTGATCGCCCCAATAACTAGTTAAAACAACAAAAAAAAATAATTTGTAGACGCTATAACTTTTGCAAAAACCAAACACTAAACGCTATTTGCGATTTTTTGGAACCAAAAAGATGTAGAATACGTATCGGCCTAAACTGAGGGGTTTTTTAGTTTTTTCAATATATATTTTTGGGGATATTTATTATAGCAAAAAGTAAAAATAATTTTTACATATGTGGGCGGGACTTACGCAAGTCCCGCCCACATATATAAACATCGTTCAAACCACACATGTGAGGTATTGACGCGTGCGTTAGAGCGAGAGCAATACTTTTACCACTAGACCTTCTTTGTAACTATAAACTGGTAACCTGGAAAAAAAAGAAAAAGGTCGCCTATGGGGATATTCACGGAATTCATTTTGGCCCCATTGCAGGAGTGTTTCCAATAGTAAAGCGTGACATGTAAGGTATCTATTTACTCAGTGTAACATCATCTTTCACATTATCCCCAAAAATTGGGCTCACTTTTGTGTTTTGTTAATTTTTAACCACTTGAGCCCGGACCATATTTCTGGTCAATGACCGGGCAAGTTTTTGGGATTCGGCACGGCGTCGCTTTAACTGACAATTGCGCAGTCGTGCGACGTGGCTCCCAAACAAAATTGGCAACCTTTTTTTTCACACAAAAAGATTATTAAATGTGCGTGTTTACTTCTGTCTTTAACACCTCCCCTTCAGGCTGGAAAGCATCAGATCAGGGGAAACAAAAAAAAAAAAGCTCTCATTCCATTGCAGCTTGGTTCCTACATGTGTGATGAACTGAGCATGCTCAAACACTTAGAAAAAAATTATCCTTTCTTTTTAAAAGGTGAAAAACACTCATTGGATGCTCATAGAGCGTGGTTTGGATTAATTGCAGGTGTGCCCAATTACAAGCTCACCCAAACTAGAGACTGCAATTTGTTCATGTGATTTCAATTGCTTCATTACTAGCACTGTTATAAAAAGCTTGGATCGATCAGTCCTCAGCTGCCCTCAGAAGGGGCAGGCTGGCAGAAATGCTGTTGCTAAACACAAATGTGGTTTGTTGCATGGGTTTTGTTTTATTTTGCCAATGGTTTTGGTTTATTTTTAAATGATGTTCACTTTGATGTATTTGTCTATGTGGCCTTATTTTATGAAAAATGTGTGAAACTATGGTTATTTAGAATTTTGAAATGTATTTTTGTTTGTGTTTGTTTGTTTGTCTTTTTTTGCTTTCCTTGTTTTGTTGACCAATAAAAATTACTTTAAAATTGTTAAGTTTGTCTTTTGTTACTATTTCATGCTACATATGTTGACAGCTGCAGCTGAACTAGGTTTGGGCCTAACAAATTATGTGTGATTTTTGTCTAAGCTTCTTTCCTGGTGTGTAATCATGAAATGTTTGCCATGTTTATTCTCCCTGACTTTAAAGACAAAAACTGGTAAGTATTTTATTTATTCTGCAGTGGTCCTCAGCCCTCAAGTACCCCCGACAGGACATGTTTTGGGGATTTCTCTTATCAAGAATTGCTGTCCAGACTATTTTAAAGCACATGTGCAAGATGAAGGAAAACCTGCAAACATGGCCTGTGGGGGGGGGGGGGGGGGGGGTTTGCTATTGGTGGACAGGCTTGACGTGCTGATTTACAGCACTGTGCTTAAATCTAGCGCAAGGCAATCCTATTCAAATTGTGGGTGTTTGAGGGAAGCCAAGTGAGTGTTAGAACCCCTGCTTTGTGTTTTTTTATTTTTGTGTTGAGCTTTGTGTCCCTTTTCTTAAAATTGGCTTCACTTCCTGTCACACAGCTGAACAGGAAGTGAGGTTAAAACCCTACCAGTGTCATTTCTTGGGGACACCGGTCAATCTAACTAGTGTCCCCATTAAGCAAATTGCACTCCAGCACTGCTGTGTACACCCCAAATCATGGGTCTTCAAACTACGGCCCTCCAGTTGTTCAGGAACTACAATTCCCATCATGCCTAGTCATGTCTGTGAATGTCAGTGCATTACAAGGCCTCATGGGATGTGTAGTTCTACAACAGCTGGAGGGCCGTAGTTTGAGGATCCCTGCCCCAAATGATTATTTAGTTTGGGGTTTAGTAAAGGCAAAGCCACTCTGCAGTACAAGCATAGTTGCTGAAAATCAGAGAGGAAGCACTGATGGTTTTAACATCCAATCCTGTAGAAGCAAAGTTGTTTTGTTTTCTTCCTTGCTTTGCACTTGTAGGAGTGGATTTGCCTTTAGTAAATGGACCCCAAAGTCCAAGATCCCTAATAATTTGGGGTGTACACAGCAAAATGCTAGAGTGCAATTTACATAATGGGAAACTATTTAGATTGATCTCTGTGTCCACAAGAAAATATATTAGTAAGGTTTTACCCTCACTTCCTGTTTGGCTATGTGACAGGAAGTGAATGAATTAGAAAGGGTGAAGACACCTCACAAATGTTGTCACTATCAGGGGTGCAGACATCCCCAAAAAAATGAGCAGATAATACTTATTTGCAAATTAATAATTTTTTAGTTAACATTGGGTGGGGTGCTCTAACACACACATTCCTACATATTAGCAACGCTCTATCCTGGCCTATTGGCATGGTTATATTTTCTTAGGGCTCTCAATAAAACTCTATAAAATTTGTGCTTAAACTAGAACCAGGGGCGGACTGACAACTCATGGGGCCCCTGGGCAATAGAAGATTATGGGGCCCCTCTGGCTTACAGATGACCACCACGCCAGGAGGTAGTGCAGAGGCGGGCAGCTAAAATCTTGGGATATTCACATTAAAAGCATGTCATTTTCGGACATATCAGGGACAGATCTAAAAAAAACACAGATTTTTACATACTGTCCCTGGTTTTACTGAGCCTGGCAACCCGGATGGGGCCCCCTAGTGGCATGGGGCCCTCGGGCAGTGCCCGAGTGACTCAATGGTCAGTCCGCCCCTGACAAGAACTATAATCAACAAGTTTTATTTTCTTTCATTTTGGATAGAGTGAGGGAGGGTTATAGGCCCTGTCAGTTTATTTTGTATTATCTGTGTCCAATTGGGGAGATTTGCCTTCACTTCCTGCCCCATAGCCAAACAGGAAGTGAGAGAAAAACTATGCAAATTAACCACTTCCCGCCCAGCCTATGGCCGATTTACGTCCGGGAAGTGGTTACACAATCCTGACAGGACGTCCTGCAGGATTTCATGCCGCACGCGCCTGTGGGGGCACGCAGCGCGGAGATCGGTGATGCGGGGTGTCAGTCTGACACCCTGCATCTCCGATCTCGGTAAAGAGTCTCTCACGGAGACGGAGACTCTTTACCACGTGATCAGCCGTGTCCAATCACGGCTGATCACGATGTAAACAGGAAGAGCCATCGATGGCTCTTCCTCACTCGCGTCTTACAGACGCGAGTATAGGAGAGCCGATCGGCGGCTCTCCTGACAGGGGGCGTTCGCGCTGATTGTTTATCAGCGCAGCCCCCCCTCGGATCACCACACTGGACCACCAGGGATGCCCACCCTGGACCACCAGGGTGTGCAAAAACAAAAAAAATATAGAACAAAAAAACAAAAAGCATTAAAAAATAAGAAAAAAGATGCCAATCAGTGCCCACAAATGGGCACTGACTGGGAAAAGCAGTGCCACCCCATGCACAGTGCCCACCTATCAGTGCCCACCTGTGCCACCCATAAGTATCCATCAGTGCCACCCATAAGTGCCGCCCATAAGTATCCATCAGTGCCACCCATAAGTGCCGCCCATCTGTGCCGCCCATGAGTGCCCATCAGTGCCGCCTATGAGTGCCCATCAGTGCCGCATAGCAGCGCCGCCAATCAATGCCACCTCATCTGTGCCGTCAGTACTACCTCATCGATGTCCATCAGTGCCATCTCATCGGTGCCCATCAGTGCCGCCATATCAGTGCCCGTAATTGAAAGAGAAAAACTTATTTACAAAAAAATTAACCTAAAAAAAGAAAAAGGTTTTTTTGTTTCAAAATTTGCAGTCTTTTTTTAGTTGTTGCGCAAAAAAAAAAACGCAGAGGTGATCAAATAACAACAAAAGAAAGCTCTATTTGTGGGGAAAAAAGGACGCCAATTTTGTTTGGGTACAGTGTTGTATGACCGCGCAATTGCCATTCAAAGTGCGACAGTGTTGAAAGCTGAAAATTGGCTTGGGCGGGAAGGTGCGTAAGTGCCTGGTATGGAAGTGGTTAAGGGAATCCAGTGCCCCCCCAGAACTAGTGTGTGGGTCCCCTGAAAATTACTGGGCGGGGTTATACAAAAACAGGGTGTGACCTTGACAGGAAGGGGTGGGTCATTTTTCTATTAGGAGGTGCAGATATGTAGTCAGGGCTAGGGCAGAACCAAACCTTAATATACTACTGCATATTAGGGCTTATTTAGACCGGAACCGATTTACAGCGTGTTTTTATATTGTGGGAGGAAACCCACGCAGGCACAGGGAGAACATGCAAACTCCATGCAGATGCTGTCACGGGCGGGATTCGAACCAACGACTCTTTTGCTGCTAGGTCAAAGTGCTATACACTACACCACTGTGGTGAACGAACATGATTGCAGCTGAAAGCATGAGATCTTTTTTTTTTTTTTTCAATACCATGCTTTCCAGCCTTATTGACCCCGCCTCTCTCCATAAAGAGGACCTGTCACACACTAGTCCTATTACAAGGGATGTTTACATTCCTTGTAATAGGAAGAAAACTGATAATTTTTTTTTTATTTTTTTATTTCAGTGTAAAACATTATAAAACTAAATAAAAATAAATAAGAAAACCCCCAAAAAAAATTTTAAAGCGCCCCGTCGCGACGAGCTCGCGCACAGAAGCAAACGCATACGCGAGTAGCGCCCGCATATGAAAACAATATTCAAACCACACAAGTGAGGTATCGCCGCGATCGTTAGAGTGAGAGCAATAATTCTAGCCCTAGACCTACTCTGCAACTCAAAAAATGCAACCTGTAGAATTTTTTAAACGTCGCCTATCGAGTTTTTTAAAGGGTAAAAGTTTGACGCCATGCCACGAGCGGGCGCAATTTTTAAGCGTGACATGTTGGGTATCATTTTACTCGGCGTAACATTATCTTTCACAATATAGAAAAAAATTGGGCAAAATGTATTGTTGTCTTATTTTTTAATTCAAAAAAGTGATTTTTATCCAAAAAAAGTGCGCTTGTAAGACCGCTGCGCAAATACGGTGTGACAAAAAGTATTGCAATGACTGCCATTTTATTCCCTAGGATGTCTGTTAAAAAAAAATATATAATGTTTGGGGGTTCTGATTAATTTTCTAGACAAAAAATTGTGATTTTCACATGAAGGAGAGAAGTGCCAGAATTAACCCGGTGGGCAAGTGGTTAAAGTACTCATGGCTATAAAGAATAGAGTCATTGCTCATTAAAAAAAAAAAAAAAAAAAGGGGGTCCCTCCAAATTAAATTACCAGGCCCTTCAGGTCTGGAATGGATATTAAGGGGAACCCCGCCGTAAAAACCCAAAAACAAAAAGACGTGCGGTTCCCGGCAAATATCCATTCCAGACCCTTCAGGTCTGGTGTGGATTTTAAGGGGAACTCCACCCCAAATTGAAAAAAAAAATGGCGTGGAGTCCCCCTAAAAATCCACACCAGACCCTTATCCGAGCACGTTGACCTGGCCGGCCGCAGAAAAGAGGGGGGGACAGAGTGCGGCCCCCCCCCCTCTCCTGAACCGCACCAGGCCACATGCCCTCAACATGGGGAGGATGTCCCCATGTTGATGGGGACAAGGGTCTCATCCCCACAACCCTTGCCCGGTGGTTGTGGGGGTATGCGGGCGGGAGGTTTATCAGAATCTGGAAGACCCCTTTAACAAAGGGGACCCCCAGATCCTGACCCCCCCCCCTGTGTGAAATGGTAATGGGGTACATTGTACCTCTACCATTTCACCCCAAAAAAATGTCAAAGTGTTAAAAATGACAGTAGCCGGTTTTTGACAAATCTTTTAATAAAATCTTCTTTTCTTCTTTCCTTCGAGTTTCTTCCGCTGCTTCTTTCTTCTCGTCAACATCTTGCCCGACGTGTTCTTCTATCTTCTCCGTCCGTCCTTCCGCCTTCTGGTCCCGCATCTTGCCCGTTGTCTTCTCCGTCCGCCTCCTCGTCCGCATCTTGGGTCTTCTGCGGTCTTCTTCTCGGTCCGCCGCCTTCTCGTCCCCTGCGTTTGAATTTGATTTGGCCGCCGTTTTCCCGCTCCTGGGACCCGCCCCCCTCTGACGCCACAAGTAAACTCCTTAGAAGGTCATGTGCGTCAGAGGGGGGCGGGGTCACATGAGTGTGACACGGCGGGAACTTCTTCTCCGGGCGGCGCGATTGAAATTGAATTCCCCCGCTGTGTGACGCTCTGCGACCCCGCCCCCCTCTGACGCACATGACCTTCTAAGGAGTTTACTTGTGGCGTCAGAGGGGGGCGGGTCCCAGGAGCGGGAAAACGGCGGCCAAATCAAATTCAAACGCAGGGGACGAGAAGGCGGCGGACCGAGAAGAAGACCGCAGAAGACCCAAGATGCGGACGAGAAGGCGGACGGAGAAGACAACGGGCAAGATGCGGGACCAGAAGGCGGAAGGACGGACGGAGAAGATAGAAGAACACGTCGGGCAAGATGTTGACGAGAAGAAAGAAGCAGCGGAAGAAACTCGAAGGAAAGAAGAAAAGAAGATTTTATTAAAAGATTTGTCAAAAACCGGCTACTGTCATTTTTAACACTTTGACATTTTTTTGGGGTGAAATGGTAGAGGTACAATGTACCCCATTACCATTTCACACAGGGGGGGGGGGTCAGGATCTGGGGGTCCCCTTTGTTAAAGGGGTCTTCCAGATTCTGATAAACCTCCCGCCCGCATACCCCCACAACCACCGGGCAAGGGTTGTGGGGATGAGACCCTTGTCCCCATCAACATGGGGACATCCTCCCCATGTTGAGGGCATGTGGCCTGGTGCGGTTCAGGAGAGGGGGGGGGCCGCACTCTGTCCCCCCCTCTTTTCTGCGGCCGGCCAGGTCAACGTGCTCGGATAAGGGTCTGGTGTGGATTTTTAGGGGGACTCCACGCCATTTTTTTTTTCAATTTGGGGTGGAGTTCCCCTTAAAATCCACACCAGACCTGAAGGGTCTGGAATGGATATTTGCCGGGAACCGCACGTCTTTTTTTTTTTTGGTTTTTACGGCGGGGTTCCCCTTAATATCCATTCCAGACCTGAAGGGCCTGGTAATTTAATTTGGGGGAACCCCTACACATTTTTTTGTTTGTTTTATGAATGAATCCCTTTAGAATTGTCAGAGCCGACAATTCATTATAGCCGCGTGTGAATTTTTAAATGACTTTTTTCCTTCTGAATGTCACTTTGTGCAGGGGGAGTTCTAAGTGCGGGAAAAATGCGCTATTTCACATGCTGACATTACACCCCCCCTAGGTACGAAATTTAAAGGAATATTTCACTTTTATTGTTTCACTTTAAGAATTATTAATTTCACTGCTCCCGAAAAAACGGCCGTTTTAAAAAATAAAAAAAGCATTGATACATGTTCCCTGGGGCAGGACTGAGGTCCCCAAACACTTTTTAGGACAAAACTTGCAGATTAGCCTTTAAAATGAACACTTTTGATTTCTCCCATAGACTTCTATAGGGAGTTCGGCGCGGCTTTACATATTAGTTTCAATGCGCCGGCTGCTACGCTGGTTCATGCGCCGAATTAAGCCTCCACCCGGAGTACTAATTAATGCATGAACCAGCGCAGCGCACATAGCTTAGTAAATCAGGCCCATTATGAGGAAGGGGGTTACATGGCGGAGGGGAGGGGTCGCGAGTGACACAACACATCACACCGCGCACCCAGGCCACACCCCCATACGTCACTGTCCTAAGTACAGAGGTATGGAGTGCCCAACACCCGCGAATCGCAAAAGGCAAGCGGGGGGAAAAAAAAGGGAAGGTACAAGGGAATCCTAATAAATGATATTACAAATATATATAGTGGGCTCAAAAAAGAACATTTATATGAATGATAAAGGTGGTCAGGTGTGCCTAAACTAGACCAGCAAGTTATAGTAGCTTATAAAGGAGGTGTGTAATAAAACAACGTATGAGGGCAAACCTAATTACAATGGAGTGTTATAAATTGAATAATGACCACACTACCAGAGGCCAATAGAGAGGACCCATATTGGCCAAAATGTATCACCATGTCAGGTCCAGAGAGAGTGTAGGTAGCAAAGGGGCGTCCTCACCCAAGAGGAAAATGTTCCCCAGGGGGAAGGGGTGGCATCCCCATGCAGAAACACATCTCCCTGCTAGCGCTGGAGAGACCCCAAGGTCACCGGCCACAGGACGTGGTAGAGACCAGGGTCTAAAGTGTGCCGGCCCCCAAAAAAATGGGGAGACGGCCTACGTGCGCCAGGCCCAAGAAGGGGGAACAGCACCCAGCCCCCAGAGGGGGGGGTCACCGACAGTGGGTCAGAGGTCCAACCAGGTTCAAAAGTATTAGGGGGAACAATCCAAGCTCCCTGAGTTCCAGGATGTTGATGAGAAGCTGAGCTTTCTCCAATAACCAAGTCCCCTACACCAAAAGGAAATTTGGGACAGGCTGGCATTTATTGTGAGAACTACACATTAAATATAAATATTGAAATCGCTCCATTTCCACATCCATACACTGTCCGGTTTAACCAGGCTGCACATATCGGTGAGAAATAACACTGCTATAGGCTATATCCTAGATCTGTATACCATCTATCAATTTGGCTGGGACATAATACAATGCTTTATCTTTTATAGGCCTTGCTGGTCTGGCAAAACAGCTTTGCCTTATCCCTTCTTTATTCAGTCCTGCATTCAGGGATTTATTGTCAACGGTTCCCTATCTAGTGCCTAGCTACTTCACCTTAGTAGTAGTCCCTTACCGATCACTATCTGTTTAAATATATTTACCTTTTTTTTGTGCAGGCATCAATCTCCTTTTGCTCTTAGCCGTCTAAGTTCATGGGAATTTTTAAATATTTGCCTTCTTATTATCAAGTACGTTTCTTTCTTTTTGGGCTAAAAATATATATGCTTTATATGCTGTATGAGATACGTGCTATGCAGCCATTGCTGATAACTGTTTATGGGGTTTATCTCTACCCTTAAATAGAGCTTGTTATGAACACTACATATACAGTATGTGCAATATAAATATATATTCTAAATCATTGGTCTCAAATATTGCTATGTATCAGTAACCTTTGGAGGCGTCAACATCTCATTATAAATCTCCCGATTAGTTATGGTAAATTTTAATTTCTCTATATTATTTTAGCTTTTTGAGTATACTACACCACGTGGAAGACAGACTGTTTCATCTGTCCTGTTGCCTTGATGCCCACCCAGGGGCGACTCTGTATGTATGCATGCTCACATCCATACAAGGTGAATATGGAAAAATAATTGATTGCATTGCATTCCCTATGTACAATGTATGGCCATATATATATATGTAACAAACTGAAATTCTGAAATATGCAGTATTTTTCTATCCATATAATGAGGCCTGTCTTATCCTGTGTCACCTTTTTGTGTGTCCTGAGGAAGCGATTCAGCGAAATGCATTGACGCACAGAGGCTCACTTATCTGTTACCACGGAACAACAAATTTGCGAAAAACTGGTAATTGTGGCCGAGCTTTGTACATATGTGAACTATTCATTAAACAAAAAGAACAATTGGGTACTGTCCACTTTTTTTTATTCGCACTAACATCAACATTTCCAGAAATAGCTTTTGGGTGTGTCCCCTTCTTAAA
The DNA here is from genome assembly GCF_905171775.1 of Rana temporaria. Taxonomy (NCBI): domain Eukaryota; kingdom Metazoa; phylum Chordata; class Amphibia; order Anura; family Ranidae; genus Rana; species Rana temporaria. The sequence continues at coordinate 56,391,792 of NC_053500.1, read as the reverse complement.
GGGGTTGTAAAGGAATTTTTTTTTTTTCATAATAAGCATCCTTTACCTGCAGACATTCCTCTTTTCACTTCCTCATTGTTCGTTTTTGCTCAGAAGTTGCTCTATTTCTTCTCTGTTCTGTTCACTTCCTGCTTGTCTGATTTTACTCACCACCGTGAAGGGAGGCTTTACTGCGGTGGTCAGTAACGTGCTCGCCCCCTCCTGGGAACTACATCTGTGTGGCAGGACGCTCTCTACGTGTTTGAGACTTCAAGGAGGTGTGAATTACTGGGCGTGCCACAATGCATACTGGGAAATGTAGTTCTTACATAAACGAGCGCCGCAAACCAGGAAGTGAATGAGAGAACAGAAACTAGAACGCCGGAGGTGATATAGATGAAGGAATTTAATAGGTATTTACTCGTTTTTTTAACAGAATCATTACACTATTCTGTCTGTCTACCTTGCAGACATTAATTTTAGGCAAAAACATTTTTTCCTTTATAACTCCTTTAAGATCCAAGCAGTACAGAACAAGGGGACATACTGAAAGCATTTCCTGGAAATTTGGATGTTGGTGCAAATAAAAAAAGTACCACAGACAGGACTCAAATGTTTTTTGTAAGTGCACTTATGCGGCTGCAATTACCTTAAAACAAAAAAATACTCAGTGCTTAATTGCACCTCTGCAAGCAACAAATGTGACCAGGGATACAAACTAAACACAGCCAAACTTTTAGAAGAGTGATGCAACCACACTCAGATGTGTAAAACCTAGAATAAGATTACAAATACATTTATGTATGCACACTGTACCTTAGAGGAAAACCCATATCAATTCAAGTGGCTAAATATGCATGAGAAGGAGGGCAGCGTGACAATAAAAGGCTTAATTGACAGTGTCCTGGTAAGATGCTTCCTCATCTTTAACAGGGGCAGAATCCACCCGTCAGACAGCCTCAATTTGAAATATGCAGCACCAGAAAAATCAAAAACACCACCGCTCACTTCCACCTACGCTGGCTTACGCTGAGGAAACCCAGTGTAGATTTGAGAGCGACTGGGGGTGAGTGCTTTGTGAATACTGTGCCTGCCTCTGTGCGCTGCGTCGGCGTAGCGTATATTCGATACGCTACGCCGGCATAAATATGCGCCAGTGTCTGTGAATCCGGGCCATATTTTTTATAATGCGTCCTTCATGAATTCTTACATTACATCAGCCTCCTTTCTCCTCTGGAGCCATTTCAAGATTATTGGATGTTGTAGGTCAGCTTTTAAGCCATAGAGGTAGTCTGTTAGGTGGGCTGAGGAAGGGGAGGTTCTCACTGAAACATATTCATGCATCATCGTAATCCCGACATTCACATACTGAAGTGGACAGTGACATTTTTTAAACTGGCACTGCCTATTTCCATCTGAGGCTGCACATGGCCAGGGCAGGATACATCTTAGGCCCCGTACAGACGAGCAAACATGTACGATGAAAACGGTCTGCCGGACCGTTTTCAGCGTACATGTCTGCCCGGAGATTTCTGTATGATTGCTGTACTCACCATCCTACAGAAATCCGCGCGTACTCGATACGCAGCGGCGAGGCCGCGCCGTCGCCGCGACGACGTGCGCGGCCCTGGCAGTTAAATGCTTCCACGCATGCGTCGAGGTCATTCGACGCATGCGAGGGATGGCGGCCGCTCGGACATGTACGGTAGGTCTGTACAAGACGACCAAACATGTCCGACGGACAGGATTCCAGCGGGCATGTTTCTAAACATGTTTAGAAATATTTGCCCACTCGAAAAAGGCCCGGCGGGCAAATGTACGGTGGAATCCTGTCTGCTCGGCTGTACAGAAGACCGAACATGTCTGCTGAAACTGGTCCGCGGACCAGTTTCAGCAGACATGTTCGGTCGTCTGTATGGGGCCTTACTGGTACAGTGGATACTGAGCCTTTGTCATGCTGCCCCTCCTTCTCATGTTTGTGAGTGCATTTTTATATTTTTTTATTATTATTATTACTACATGGTTATTGAACTACTAAACACTTTGCCCTCTGCGCTACTTTTCTCTATGTTCATTGTGAGAACTCTTCCCCTGTTTGGGTAAAAGGTTTTGCTGACCACAGCACCAAGTTGGAAATTTACCGTATTTATCGGCGTATACCGCGCACTTTTTTGCCCTGAAAATCAGGGCAAAATCGTGGGTACGCGGTATACGACGACACCCGCTTTCCCGCGCCGAGTTTCAATACTGCGCCGACATATACCGAGCGCAGTACACTCGTGTATTGTCGGGCAGTCTCGGCTCCTCTCGCGCTGACGTCCTGGACGTACAGGACGTCAGCGCGGGAGTAGCCGAGCCTGCCCGACAATACACAAGTGTACTGTGCTCTGTATATGTCGGCGCAGTATTCAAACTCGGCGCGGGAAACGAGCGGGGAGGACGCGAGGACGCCGCAGGACCCTGGACCCGACGAAGAGGACACCCGAAGCCGCAGACGGACGCCGGACCCGACGAGGCCGCCGATGGACGCCGCGCAAGACACCAAAACTGTAAGTACAAAAAAACTTTTTCCCACCGGAATTCGGGGCAACTTTAGGGGTGCGCGCTATACGCGGGAGCGCGCTATACCCCAATACATACGGTACATTTGACGGTGTTGACAGGCATTCTGCAGTTTTGTACAGACCACTACCATCAAGACCAGACAACACTTGTATATTGCCACATGTTTTGAATCGGTCCCAAATGACAGAGAGGCAAATTCGAAGACTGTCCTTGTGCCTTTCAGAATTGCTAGAGACAGTTCGCTGCTACTTCCATGAAGTCATGTGGACTGTAAAGTTGTTTGGCACAATCCACCCCTGATGTCCATTTATGATTTCTTGCAGTGGGGAGCAGTACCCTACTGCAGTATTTGGGCCTATCCAGAATAGGTACTGTGCTAGGTTGAGCTGTGACTCAGCTTGCTACAAAAACACAATTGTCATTATAAAGTAATCTTATAACTTGAATTCAGAAGTAGGACCAAGAGAAAGTCTAGGATTAAGAAACAGGATAAGCATTGTCATCATCACTATCAACCTAAAGTCAATCTGTTTAATTAACAGCGGCGCAACAAGGAAGTGACACTGCGTTCCACAGCTAACCAGCCAGGTCTGATTGTCTTACCAGCTTTACAGCACTCGTGCGGCCCCTGGTGCATAAAGGACGGCGGTGACAGCGGTGAACCCATTGTTTTTTCCTACACGTTCATTTACAAGTGTTTTCCTGTACGGGCATCATTAGTGGGAGTTTCTTTTCCTGACTGATTTGGGGGTTACTAGTTAAAAGCATATTACACTATTTCTGTGTTCTTTTTGTTTTCATGTACCCTCACTGAGATTAACCCTTACATTTATTTGGAGGATTATGGATGGTGTGATTTAGAAGGAAAACAGCTATACAGTACACAACTTTTTCCTGTCTGTGGTAAGCCTGCACCCCGGAGGGGGGAGTAATCCACTTTTAATTGGTGTAGGGTGCACTAACACCTTTTTTAGGATCATCCAACACATCACCATATGTTTCTCTTATAAAGCTTTATATGGAGCTTGCTTTCATTACTATTAAGCGCTGTTTTATCATCTGAACCACGGTTCTTTTTACATTTGATACTTTGTTTTAATCTGTTTAATTGCCCGAGAACTTACTGGCCATTAACTCTAATGCCACGCACACACGACCGTTTTTAATGTCATGGTAAAAACGATGTTTTTCTCAACGTGATTCTTGTCAAGCATGCCTTGCATACACGCGATCGTGAAAAAAATATGCTTTTGCAAAGCGCGGTGACTTACAACACGTATGACGGCACAATAAAGGGGAATTTCCATTCGAATGGCGCCACCCTTTGGGCTGCTTTTGCTGATTTCGTGTTTGGTGAGAGACGATTTGCGTTTTTTTAGTCTTCGTGCTTTTCAGTCTCTTACGCCGTCGGATCTTAACTGCAAATTGTGCCATCTCCATTACAAACGCTAGTTTTACCAGAACGAGTGCTCCTGTCTCATAACTTGCACGTTTTTTTCCCATCGTTAAAAGCCTACATACGACCGTTTTTCACAACGTGAAAAATTACAACATGAAAAATTACGCAAAAAATTAGAGCATGTTCTAAATTTTTAATGCCCATTTTTCACATTGTGAAAAATGCTCTGGAGCCTACACACGATCGTTTTTTTTTTTTTTTTTCTTAAAGTGTATTTTGTGCGTGTACTCGAGAGAGGAGCCGGACTGCAGGAGTTGGGAGTAGGCAGGCCTCCCCCAGAGGCAATCTGCCACCTTTCTCCATGCCCCGGGTGGCAATGGTGGGTTAGAGACCGCGTGGTCAAAGTGCGTGCATGTTAACCCAATTTCGAGTGCGTGTAAGTGTGGTGGTTTTTGTGGGAGGGGGGTGGGCGTACTAAGCGCAGGCTTACCTCGCATAGCACACCCACCGGGAGCTGGGCTGAGACCACCAAACTCAATTCACATGTAGCTGAGACCGGGATCTGAACCCCTAGCTGCAGAGGTGAATGGCTTGTCAGCGCAGTGCCAATCGCGTTGAGCCACTGCAGCTCCCCACACGATCGTTTTTAATGACCAAGTTAAAAAAAAAACAATTTTTCTCGTCATGAAGAAAAGGTCATGTGTACGCGGCATCAGAAAGCATAAACAATGGCAGAAGATACAGCTCTGACAACATAAAAAAGTTTCAGCCGCCCAAATCTCTCCACTATATAATCAGAGATCATAAAATGGTCCACTAAAAAGACCACGCTGTTGTCATGTATGCACATGGGCCCCATATTCTCAAAGGACTTACGACGGCGCAGCGCCATGTACGCCGTCGTAAATCCTAATCTGGCCCGTTGTATTTATGCAACTGATTCTTAGAATCAGTAACCCATAGATAACCATTAGATCCGACAGGCGTAAGTCTCTTACGCCGTCGGATCTTAACTGCAATTTTTTTTTTGCCCGCTCGTTGACGCTTCTGTCGATTTCCGCGTCGAGCATGCAAATTAGCTAGATACGCGAATTCCCGAACGTGCGCGCGGCCGACGCAGTAAAGTTACAACGTTTACGTTAGGCTTTTCCCGGCGTAAAGTTGCCCCTGCTATATGAGGGGCAGCCAATGTTAAGTATGGCCGACGTTCCCGCGTCGAAAATTTAAAAAGTTACGTCGTTTGCGTAAGTCGTCCGTGAATGGGGCTGGACATCATTTACGTTCAGGTCGAAACCAATGACGTCCTTGCGGCGTCATTTAGAGCAATGCACACTGGGAGATTTGACGGACGGCGCATTCGCAGTTCGTTCAGCATGGGGACGCGCATCAATTAAATTATACACGCCCCCCTACCCGCCGAATTTGAATTCCGCGTGATTTACGCTACGCCACCGCAACTTTACAGGCAAGTGCTTTGTGAATAAAGCACTTGCCTGAAGAACTTGCGGCGGCGTAACGTAAATGAGATACGTTACGCCCGCACAATTTTGCGCCCATCTACGTGAATCTGGGTGATTGACTTCACTGCACGTGTAGGTGCACAGTCTGGAAGCAGTGTCAGTATCTCTCACTGAAGTTCTTTTATACCTAATCCTACTTCTGCAAAACTATTTCTCTAGACTTTCAAGGAACCCCTTTCTGCAATTTGTGAAATTACCCATGCAGTCTATTATTTTTTTTACACGTGAATAAATGATTATGTTCACAAAAGGTACTAAAATGCTTTCTTGGCACTCTCCAATTTGCTTTTCATATGCTACTGACAGTCTTTGTGCCGAATTAATTCAATGACTTAAATGTTTTGCTTAAATATTTTGAGAGTAGGCCAAGAATACCATTAAAGTTCAGTTACACAGTGAGTTCTAGACTTTAGAGAATTACAAATCATAAGGATTTTTTGTAATATGCAACTCATATGGACAGTGGTAAGACATTGGCTTAAACAGGGAGCAGCTGATTCATGCAAACCAGAACAAAACATTGTTTGTTGCTGCAGAACCCTCATGACTTTGAGGGTGCTGTAGCTGGCAAGTTAGGGGGGCCTGGAAGAGTGATTGGTAAGCACTTTGAGTAGATACCAATTAAGGGCAGAAACAAATCCTTGCACTGCCATGCCAAAACTGTGTTTTGTCAGGACCCTCCTGTCAGGTCAATGGGAGATGGGAAATCTCTCCAATACATTTTAGTAGAGTGATCAAGGGTTAGAACCAGGCCTGAACTGGCCATCGGGCAAACCGGAGCTGTCGCCCGGTGGGCTGCGGGCCCGCGGCCACCGAGACGCCACGGGGCACAAGCCGCACCGCTCATCTAGCCTCTCCGCGGCTGCCCGGCTGGACATAAACACAGAGGGGGAGGAGCTAGATGAGAAGCCTTTGGCCTCTCCACGGTCGGGGGGCGTGACTGCGAGGGGGAGGAGCCAGAGCCAGAGCTGACACCTGCTGCTACAACACCAGACCGGATTCCAGAAAACGTGAGTGCAGCCCCCCCCCCCGCTCCTGTAACCTGGATTGGAATGCCTGAGGCTGCGAGAGGTAGAGTAAAAGCAGGCATTCCAATACTGCAGAAGGGAGATGGAGAAAATGATTTTTATATGCAGCCGCCCCCACTGCTCCTCCTCCACCCCCCAGGGCTCTTCACCTCCCCCCAGGACTCTCTGCCACCCCCAGTGCTCTCACCCTCCCCCCAGCGCTCTCTGCCACCCCCCAGTGCTCTCAGCCACCCCCCAGTGCTCTCAGCCACCCCCCAGTGCTCTCCAAGACCCCCCAGGGCTCTCCACCACCCCCCAGGGCTCTCCACCACCCCCAGTGCTCTCAACCTCCCCCAGTGCTCTCTGCCACCCCCCAGTGCTCTCCGCCACCCCCCAGTGCTCTCCGCAACCCCCCAGTGCTCTCTGCCAGCCCCCAGTGCTCACTGCCACCCTCCGTGGCTCTCAACCTCCCCCCAGTGCTCTCCACCTCCCTCCATGTGCTACCCCCCAGTGTTCTCTGCCACCCCTCAGTGCTCTCAACCTCCCCCCCAGGGCTCTCCGCCACCCCCCAGGGCTCTCCGCCACCCCCCACAGTGCTCTCTGCCACCCCCCCAGTGCTCTCTGCCACCCTCCAGTGCTCTCAACCTCCCCTCCAGTGCTCTCAACCTCCCCCCAGGGCTCTCCGACCCCCCTAATGCTCTCTGCTACCCCCCCAGGGCTCTCTGCCACCCCCCCAGGGTTCTCCACCTCCCCCCAGTGCTCTCAACCTCCCCCCAGGGCTCTCTGCCAACCCCCAGTGCTCTCCACCTCCCTCCAGTGCTCTCAACCACCCCCCAGGGCTCTCCGCCACCCCCCACAGTGCTCTCTGCCACCCTCCAGTGCTCTCAACCTCCCCTCAGGGCTCTCCGACTCCCCCAGTGCTCTCTGCTACCCCCAGGACTCTCTGCCACCCCCCCAGTGCTCTCAACCTCCCCCCAGTGCTCTCAACCTCCCCCCAGGGCTCTCTGCCACCCCCCCAGGGTTCTCCACCTCCCCCCAGTGCTCTCAACCTCCCCACAGTGCTCTCTGCCACCCCCCAGTGCTCTCCACCTCCCTCCAAACTCTCTGCGACCCCCCAGTGCTCTCTGCCACCCCCCCAGTGCTCTCCGCCACCCCCCAGTGCTCTCTGCCACCCCCCTAGTGCTCTCTGCCACCCCCAGGGCTCTCTGCCACCCCTCCAGTGCTCTACACTTCCCTCCAAGCTCTCTGTCACCCCCCAGTGCTCTCTGCCACCCCCCAGTGCTCTCTGCCACCCCTCCAGTGCTCTACACTTCCCTCCATGCTCTCTGCTCCACCCCAGTGCTCTCCGCCACCCCCCAGTGCTCTCTGCCACCCCCCCGCAGTGCTCTCTGCCACCCCCCAGTGCTCTCTGCCACCCTCCAGTGCTCTCAACCTCCCCTCCAGTGCTCTCAACTCCCCCCCCTAGTGCTCTCTGCTACCCCCCCAGTGCTCTCTGCCACCCTCCAGTGCTCTCAACCTCCCCCCAGGGCTCTCTGCCACCCCCTAGGGCTCTTGTCCGCCACCCCCCAGTGCTCTCTACCATCCCCCAGTGCTCTCAACCTCCCCCAGGGATCTCCACCTCCCCCAGGACTCTCTGCCACCCCCAGTGCTCTCACCCTCCCCCCAGCGCTCTCTGCCACCCGCCAGGGCTCTCCAAAACCCCCCAGGGCTCTCCACCACCCCCCAGGGCTCTCCACCTCCCCCCAGGGCTCTCAACCTCCCCCAGTTCTCTCCCCCAGGGCTCTCTGCCACCCCCCAGTGCTCTCCGCCACCCCCCAGTGCTCTCACCCTCCCCCCAGCGCTCTCTGCCACCCCCCAGGGCTCTCCAAAACCCCCCAGGGCTCTCCACCACCCCCCAGGGCTCTCCACCTCCCCCCAGGACTCTCAACCTCCCCCAGTTCTCTCCCCCAGTGCTCTCCGCCACCCCCCAGTGCTCTCTGCCACCCCCCAGTGCTCTCTGCCACCCCCCAGTGCTCTCTGCCACCCCCAGTGCTCTTTGCTACCCCCCAGTGCTCTCTGCCACCCCCCAGTGCTCACTGCCACCCTCCGTGGCTCTCAACTTCCCCCAAGGTGCTCTCCACCTCCCTCCATGCTCTCTGCTACCCCCCCCCAGTGCTCTCTGCCACCCCTCAGTGCTCTCAACCTCCCCCCCAGGGCTCGTTGTTTTGCATGAAGTGGTTAAAATATATCTGTGGTGCTAATCATATTAATCTTCCCAAAAATAATCGAATCATATAATGTTAAAAATTATTTCCATCAATATAAGATAAAGTAAAACATCAAAAACGTCCAAACAATCAAGTCCACGTGAAGGAAAACCAGTCCACTCTTATCTATATAGCATAAATCTGTCACCACAATTGCTCCTTATGATCCATGTGATTTTCACCCCCACCAAAGACAGATTTAAGCTTACCAGGCAATTTTGACCCTCTATACATAGGGAAGTAAAAAAGTGCTTGTATTTAGTATATTCAGATCACAATACCCTTCTCCACCTGCATCTGGTACAGCCCACCAGGTACGAGGAATCCAGGAAAGCGTTATTCTGATTCACATGCCAAATATCAGTGCATTGACTCTCAGAGGAAACATAATACGCTCCACATAGTGTGAAATCTTTTAGAAACAACTTTAAAACATTAATATTGCACATGGATATATACAATTACACATTACACAGAACAACCTGACTGGCATACAAGGCTAAACTCCTTCATGTCTGGTTACACAATGACATCAGCACAAGGTTCTGCCCTATGTGTTGTCATGAATGACTTCTTCAGGAACCAATGTTCTGCCCTGGAGACCAGTGGAGACTCACTGCTGGAAGTGTCACCTCCACCAATAGGAGGTGTCTACATCACACAGGAAGTTCTGTGGACACCCGAAGAAGGAACCCAGGAAGTAAACAGAAGGAGAGAAGAGTTTTATGTGACTGCAGGTTCAGGTAAATAAAATGGACATGTGGATATATATTTTTTTACTTTTTATACCAGCAGTTAGAGGAGACAGGAGGGCTGGGAGTAGCGATTGCTAATATTCTGGAGTTGCGATTTAAGAAAAAAAAAACTCTGCCCAGAAGAAAGACCAGGTGGAACTGCCCTTCTCATACATATTAAAATGTTGTTTTAAACTAAACCTTGAGAATTTACCATAATATAATATAGCTCCCAGCACATTCCATGTTGTATAAGCAAACAGCATTTTTCCGGCTCTTTGCGGCATTCACATAATACAATTTATAACATGGGTAAATTTCATGGTTCAGTGGCAAAAGAGATAAAATCATGTCAATTTTATGGAAATCTCCTGTGCCGACACTACAGACACAGGCACAGTGTGAGGCTTGTGAAATGAGAAGTGGATTAAAGAATAATAAATTCTTTCAACTTATAGCTGATGCCAGATATATTTTAAGGCAAAGACCTTTTCTTGGCAGAAGCACATATGAGACGTCTTTATATGGTGCAGTAAAATGGCAGATATTAAAAGGTATACAAATACCAAATTACTTTTCACTTTTAAACCAATCCCAAAGGATCTCTAAATCCAAGAACAAAATATATTATATTGCAGCTTATGAGGAAGCTGGCAGGATTATCAGGTGAAAATAAGGAATTAACATATTAAAAAAGAAAACAAATGCAACCACATAATCTATAAATTATTATAATTTGGGGTTGAGATATATTTCCAGCCATGAAAAATCACTCTGAATGCTATATTTACTGCAAAATGTGAACAACCCAAAAGCAAAGGCAAAAATAAATTGGCAAGTAAAAAGTGCTCATACGTAGACTTCTCACTTTCAGTGCCGGTTCACACAGGGGCGTTTTTGGGCTAAAAATAGAGCCTGTAAAGCGCCTGAAAAACGGCTCCCCTGCAGTCTCAGTGCGAGAGCCTGAGGGCTTTCAAACTGAGACGATGCGCTGGCAGGACATTAAAAACTCTTGCAAGCAGCATCTTTGGAGCGATGTATACACTAAAACCACCGGCAAAGCACTGTTCCAGCGGCCCTTTGCGAGTTGTTTTAACCCTTTTTTGGCCGATACAGGGGTTAAAAGCGCCCCGCTAGTAGCCAAATACCTCTGCAAAAACAACGGTAAATCGCTGCCGTTAAAAAGAGCGGCGCTTTACCGCCGTCATCGTCCGCGCCCCAGTGTGAAAGCAGCCGTAGTGTTTCCAGGGTCAGTGATGGATGATGGTCTTCTTTTGTAAAGTCTGCTGTAGGAAATAATTTAAGAGAAACAATCTGGCACGTGTTTAGCTTACTGCCTATTACCCTGCCAGGCTGCCAGTATTGCAGCAGTTTTGCAGCCCTCTTGATTTGAGTGGTGAATTGCTTTTAATAAATAAATTATACATTTATTATTTTTTTATTTTTATTTACTAAGGCCAGGACTTTCTTACTAGTGGACCGTTTGGGTCTGCCTGTCAGATTTTCAGGAGAACCCAGTCTCCTCTATGGAGCAGCGTGTTAAAATGGGCATATGTCTGTTAACCACTTCGGTCCCGGAGGATTTGGCTGCCAAATGATGGGGCATTTTTTGCGATTCGCTACGGCGTAGCTTTAACTGACAATTGCGCGGTCATGCAACGTGGCTCCCAAACAAATTTGATGTTTTTTTCCCCACAAATAGAGCTTTGTTTTGGTGGTATTTGATCACATCTGCAGTTTTAATTTTTTGCACTATAAACAAAAATAGAGCAACAATTTTGAAAAAAAAAGCTATATTTTTTACTTTTTGCTATAATAAATATCCCCAAGAAATATCTAAAAAAAAAAACGAATTTGTTCCTCACTTTAGGCCTATATGTATACTTCTACATATTTTTGGTAAAAAAATAAATAAATAAATCGCAATAAGTGTTTATTGATTGTTTTTTTGCAAAAGTTATAGCGTCTACAAAATAGGGGATAGTTTTATGGCATTTTTATTAATATATATATATTTTTTTTACTGATGATCAGCAAGTTTTTACGTGACTGCGACATTATGGCAGACACGTCGAACGCTTTTGGCGCTATTTTGGGACCATTAACATTTATACAGCGATCAGTGCTATAAAAAATGCACTGATTACTGTATAAATGTGACTGACAGGGAAGAGGTTAACCACTAGGGGGCTAGGAAAGGTTAAGTGTGTCTAAGGGAGTGATTCTAACTGTGTGGGGGTGGGGCTTACTGTGACATGACACTGATCGCTGCTCCCGATGAGAGGGAGCAGACGATCAGTGTCCTGTCACTAGGCAGAACAGGGGGATGCCTTGTTTACACAGGCATCCCCCGTTCTGCTGCTCTGTGACACATTCACGGGACACTGGCGGACATCGAGTCTGCGGGTCCCGCGGGCACAGTACAGAGCTTGTGGCAAAGGTGCGCGCACGCCTCCGCCAGCGCGCGTGTGCCAACATGGCAGCAAATTTAAAGGGACGTACCTGTACACCCATTTGCCTGTCCGTGCCGACGTAAAAGTGCGTGCGCTGGTCAGCAAGTGGTCAATATCTGCTGATATCCGATCCGCTAAAAACAGACAGATCTGGGTTCTGTTCCCCATTCGTCTGGCAGAACGGATCGGATGGCAGTCGGGTGTAAACGGACAGGCAGTCCATTTACATCCGACCACCCATAGAGCAGAGCAGGCTGTGTCTGTGTCCACTCCACCTGCACAGCGGGGATCAGCCAACAGATTCCCCACTGAGCATGCGGACTCCAACAGGGAATGGGTCTAATGCCGCGTACACACGGTCGTTTTATGTGATGAAAAAAAACAACGTTTTTAAAAACGTCATTTAAAATGACCGTGTGTGGGGAAAACGTTGTTTTATGTCTTCTGTAAAACGACCAAAAAAAAATTGGAGCATGCTTCAATTTTTTGTGTCGTTTTTCAAAACGTTGTTTTTTGTGTCATTTAAAATGATAGTGTGTGGGCAAAACAACGTTTTTAAACCCGCGCATGCTCAGAAGCAAGTTATGAAGCGAGCTTGAATGGAACAGAGTGCCGTCGTATGTGCTGAACGTAACCGCGCTTTGCTAGAGCATTTTGAAAAAACGATGGTGTGAAGGCAACGTTGTTTTTTAAAATGAAGTTTGAAAAACGTTGTTTTGATTCATGATAAAAAACGTTGTTTTATTTCATCACAAAAAACGACCGTGTGTATGCGGCATAAGAGTTTTTTGTTCAATCATATACAAAATAATGGGTATGTGTAATTTTATTTTCAGCCAATACTCTGGCACTCCTTTTTTCATTTGACAGACTGGGCTTTCCTGCTTTACTATTTACAGAGGTCATGATCTCAAGCTCCAATATACATCCAACTGAACAAATCAGAGCACGGACTCCTCCTCCTCCTTTCCTCCCATTCCTCCAGCAAAATTCTCTTTTTGGCTGTTTCAGAGTGTGGGATCCTGAAGGCAAAGAGTTTCTGTTGTGCCTTATCTTTACAAAACCCAGGGATATTAGTGTCATGAAAGCACCCTGTGTTAACCCTATTACTGCTGCTTCTATATGTAATATTTACATACCAAATAGTGGTCATACGTGTGTATTGTTTTCTTCAGCCTGTTCCCAGCTTTAAAGCTGGGAACAAGCATTGTATACTTGCACATTATTAAATACTTACCTTAAAATGAAGCCCTTCAGCAGCGCACTGTCAATGTTGAAGGCGCTTTCATTGTCACCCGGTCTTTTTTAAATGTTTGTTTGTAAATCAACATTTACAAAAATCATACAATAGATATCATAGGGCACAATTCATTAAGTGATATGTGAATAAAGGGGGAACTAAAGCGCTGGCTTTGCACCTATTTTTTTATCAATTAAACATTCGTTGAGACGTACTTCACTATTGGAGCCCCCTTTTTTCTTCCTTTATTATCCAGTGTTTGCTGGGATACCGAGTCGCCATTTTTGAGAAGACCGGAACCATACACAGAGTAGAGGACACGCGCTGGAGGACAATCGAGAGGACGGCGTTCGTTCGTTGGAGAAGCTGTGGGCCAGTCCAGCTGAGGATTTCGATGCTGTTTTTCCCTGTGAGGGAGGTAAGCGCTTTGTGAGCCTGTTCATCGGGCATTGTTCACCATATACAACTGGATCACTCCATCGCTGCCAGCACGTTTACACGAATCACTTTTTATTGATTGATGCTATTTGGGACATTTTATTACTTTATATATTTAGTTTCTCATTTTTATTACTCTATTGGACTTTTTGTGTTTGACACTTATCTCACGCCACTGTATGGTGATTGAAATCAGTTAATTTTTCCTCTTGATTAGAGGATCGTAAACTTTTATTTTGCTATATTGTTCACTTATTTATACATTCCTTTGCGCTCATCACTTACTTTTATATTCATTAAGTGATATGTTATGGCATCCAAGTATGCAGTAAAATAATGCACAATGTTCCAAAAAGAAAACTTCATAATTCACAAAGAAACTCTCCTAAAAAACTTGCATGCGTTCTTTCCGAAGTATGCCTTAAATACCACATGAAACCATGTGGTGTTATCGCAAGCATTGAAATTCCCACTATCTCTCCATCTACTGTTTGATATAATGCTTTTTCAAAAAAGTGTAAGGCAGCCAGCAACTTATTTATGGCTGGTATAGCATAGTTTCTCTGTGTTGGGGCTCAAAGTACCCTATGAGTTGGGTATACAGCTCTATGATAAGTGGCTTGGATAACCTGAACTTCTACAGGGTATCAGCATCAGTGAACTGATCCAGCAATGTACGCTCCATAACCACTTAAGGACCGGAAGGCTTTACCCCCTTAAAGGGGTTGTAAAGGTACATTTCCCCCCCCCCTAAATAGCTTCCTTTACCTTAGTGCAGTCCTCCTTCACTTATCTCATCCTTCGATTTTGCTTTTAAATGTCCTTATTTCTTCTGAGAAATCCTCACTTCCTGTTCTTCTGTCTGTAACTCAACACCGTAATGCAAGGCTTTCTCCCTGGTGTGGAGAAAGCCTCTTGAGGGGGCGAGCAGGAGTGTCAGGATGCCCACTAACATACAGCTCCTTTATATGCAAAGTAGAGAGCATCCTGACCCTCCTGCTCGCCCCCTCCCCCCTCAAGAGGCTTTCTCCACACCAGGGAGAAAGTGTCGCATTACTGTGTGTAGTTACAGACAGAAGAACAGGAAGTGAGGATTTCTCAGAAGAAATAAGCACATTTAAAAGCAAAATAGAAGGATGAGGTAAGTGGAGGACTGCACTAAGGTAAAGGAAGCTATTTAGGGAAAAAAATGTACCTTTACAACCCCTTTAATGACCGGGCCATTTTTTGCGATACAGGACTGCTTCGCTTTAACTGACAATTGCGGGTCATGCCACGTTGTACCCAAACAAAATGGATGTCCTTTTTTTCCCACAAATAGAGCTTTCTTTTGGTGCCATTTCATCACCTCTGTGCGTCCATTTTACTTTTTGCTATAATAAATATGCCCTGTAGTAGTGTGGTACCCCAGGGGTGTGGCGACCCAGGATTCTCAACCAGGCAGGTTGAGGGGCTCCAGGGTATTTGCTGGTTTAAGAGGAAACTGGCTTTTCAGTTTCCTCTGTATTTACTAAAGTCCACTTTGGGACCTGGAGCCCGGGGATTTCGCAGAGATCCGGGTGGGATGAAATCCCCAGTCCTGAGTTCAGGCTTTAGAGCTGATCAGCACACTGATTGTGCAGGTGTGTGTGGGCCTGATAGCAGACTCAGGACCAGTATTCTGGGCTCCACCCTCCCCAGGAGTCCAGGCTTGCAAGGGAGAACTCAGAAAGTGCAGGTGTGCACTGTGAAGTGGCTAGAGAAGCTGGAGAGTGCAGGCTGCACTGTGAAACCCCAGAGACCTGAGTCTAAGGTTGCTGACAGGAGTCAGGAGAGCTCCATGCTGGAGCCTGAGCAGTTGTGCTACTGCTGACAAGAGCGAGGTAGCTCGGTATTTCCTTTGGCACGTATAAGCCAGGAGGCTGAAGGTACAGTTCTGTGTGGACAGTGAAAACCCCCTGCGTGGGAAACCTATGTTTGGATTTTGTTATTTTTGCCTTTTCAATAAAAGTGGGCCAACAAGCCCTTAAACATAGTTCCGGACTGGCGTGAATCGCTTAAAATCGCATATCCCACTTGAGCTAAACACCCCCAATATTACACCCCCCAAAAAATATAAAAAAACAAACACTAATTTCTTCCTCAGTTTAGGCCGATATATATATATTCTTCTACATAGTTTTGGTAAAAAAAAAAAGAAATTGCAATAAGCGTATATTGATCGGTTTGCGCGAAAGTTATAACGTATACAAAATAGGGAATACATTTATGGCATTTTTATTATTATTATTTTACTAGTAATGGCAGCGATCCGTGATTTTTAGCGGGACTGCGACATTGGGACAGACCGATCGGACACCTGACTGACATTTTTTGAAAGCCAGTGACATTATTACAGTAATCAGTGCTAAAAATATGTACTGTTATTGTACTAATGACACTGGCAGGGAAGGAGTTAACATCAGGGTCGATCAAGGGGTTAAATGTGTTCCCTGCAGGTGTTTTCTAACTGTATGGGGAGATGTGCTACCTGGGGAAACACACAGATCCGTCTTCCTGCATAGCAGAAGGACAGGGTCTGTGTGATCTCCCCTGTCAGAATGGCGATCTGCCTTGTTTACACAGGCAGTCCCCTGTTCTGTCACTGCAGGGAACGATTGTGGGTGGCCGGCAGAGATAGAGTCCGCCACACCCACTAATTGGCTCCCCTGCTGGCCAGTGAGTGCGCACTTGCCCACAAAATAGAGTTTCCGAGCCGGCGTACAATGGCAGCGATTCGCGGGAACAAGCCAACCTGCTGCTGTAAAATTACGGCGGCTGGTTGGCAAGTGGTTAAAGGTTGTTTCCTTTAAAAGGACCACTTGAGATCTTCTTTTCCTCCTCTTTATTCTGCATTGCTTTAAATTCCAGAAGACTGGATTCAAAGGGCTTCACCCTATTTGATATGCGGTCTGCCAGCCTCCAGAAACAACTCCTCACTAAAATCTAGCTGACACCTTGTCACGGAAGCATGAATCAGACGTACAACAGATAACTGAAATAGGAAGGCTTTATTAAAAACCAAACAGCAAGGTTAAAGTCCAAACGGATGAACAAACAGTAAGCAGAGTCTTCCACCGGAGCCAGGGATCAGGAGCCAGAAGGGTAGTCCGAATGAAGCCAGGGATCGGGAGCCAGAAGGATTGTCCGTGGAAGCCGGGTCGGTAACCAGAAGCAGCAGACCAATCTCAGGAGCATGTGTATACAAGAGGACCAAGCAGGGAAATGAAGCAACAGACCTCCTATATATATATATGCAAGGCATCCAGCTCCTCCCAGTGGGAAGGAGGAGCCGCAGGGTGTGGTAAGTTAGAAGAAGCCCAGAAACCAATATGGCCGCCAGCACATGTCAGATGAAAGAAGCCAGCAAGAGGTAAGACCATGACAGTACCTCCCCCTCAAGGACCCCTTGGCAGCTCGGAGTATTGACGTGATAAGGCATCCGCCCTGACGTTCTTGGAACCAGGTAGATAGGAGACCACATAATTAAAACGTGACAGGAACAGAGCCCATCTGGCCTGACGGGGTGTCAATCTCTTGGCCTCAGAAAGGTAAGTCAGATTCTTGTGGTCCGTTAGGATGAGAACCGGAACCACCGAACCCTCGAGCAAGTGCCTCCACTCTTTGAGAGCCTGCACGATGGCCAACAACTCTCTGTCACCAATCTGGTAGTTGCACTCCGCGGGAGACAGTTTCCGGGAGTAAAACCCACAGGGAAGCAGAGGACCCTCTGGTGTCCGACGCTGAGACAGAAGGGCGCCTACTCCCGTCTCAGATGCGTCCACCTCGAGAACAAAAGGCAACCCAGGGTTGGGATGAGACAGTATTGGAGCCGACACAAAGGCAGATTTTAGAGCCTCAAAAGCCCGGATGGCCTCGGCCGGCCAGACCTGGGAATTACTGCCCTTCCTGGTCAGATCCGTGAGAGGTTTGGCCAGCATGGAGAAGTCCCTGATGAACTTCCGATAATAATTGGCGAAGCCCAAAAAGCGCTGCAGGGAACGAAGACCACTGGGCTGGGGCCACTTTAAGACTGCCGAAACCTTCTCAGGGTCCATAGAGAACCCCTCCGCGGAAATGATGTAACCTAAGAAGGTTACCTGGGACCGGTGAAATTCGCATTTCTCAAGCATACCGAAAAGCTTGTTCTCTCGTAACCGTTGCAACACTCGCTTGACATCCAGAATGTGGGCCTCCATGGATCCAGAATATACCAAGATGTCATCCAAATAGACCACCACACACTGCTGCAACAGGTCACGGAAAACATCGTTGATGAATTCCTGAAAGACTGCGGGCGCATTGCACAACCCAAAAGGCATAACCAGGGATTCATAATGACCAGTCCTGGTGTTGAACGCGGTCTTCCACTCGTCACCAGCCTTGATCCTTACAAGGTTATATGCCGCCCTCAGATCGAGTTTGGTAAAGACCGTGGCCCCTTTCAGGCGATCAAACAACTCGGAAATCAACGGTATTGGGTATGCGTTCTTGATCGTGATGCGATTAATGCCCCTATAGTCGATGCAAGGCCTCAACTCTCCGCCCTTCTTTTTTACAAAGAAAAATCCAGCCCCTGCCGGGGACGAGGATTTGCGAATGTGCCCACATGAAAGCGCCTCCTTCACGTACTCCTCCATGGCCTCATTCTCCGCAACCGACAGTGGATAGACCCTGCCACGAGGAGGAACGGCACCAGGTTGTAAATCTATGGCACAATCGTATGGGCGGTGCGGAGGCAGGGCAACAGCGCGCACCTTATCGAATACATCCCGGTACCCCTCGTATTCAGGAGGCAACACAGAGTCCGAGGAGGTACACAACAACTTGACAGGCCCATGGATGCAACTAGCCCCACACTGTGGTGACCACGAGAAAATCTCGGCCGATCTCCAATCGAAAGTCGGATTATGCTTCTGGAGCCAGGGGTACCCCAAGACCACGAGTAGTGTGGAGACGAAATGACCTGAAGGCAGGCCGACTCCCTGTGAACGGCCCCAATGGCTATCCCCACCGGAAGGGTCTCATGAGTCACGTGCGACGGCTGGAGGGGTCTGCTGTCTATCGCTTCGAGAACCAGCGGGGAAACTCGAGCCTGCAGAGGGATGGAGTTGGCGGCAGCGAACTTACTATCAATGAAAAATCCACCAGCACCAGAGTCCACCAACGCCTGGGTCATCACCGAGCCCCCGACCCAGGAGAGAACAACGGTGATCAGTGGTTTATCAGCATGGGAAACCGGGGACGAAGAGACTCCACCCAAGATCTGCCCCTGACAGGATCTCAGGTGCGAGCGTTTCCCTGGACGGTTCGGACATGCCAACCGAAAATGCCCACCGAGACCACAGTACATGCATCGGCCCTCGCGTCTCCGGAGTGCCCTCTCCCCCTCGGACAGGCGAGAAAACCCCAGCTGCATGGGTTCACCCCCAGACAAGTCAACCCCAGGAGGCGTGGGAGGAGAGGAAGGCACGGGTGGGACAGCAAACGTAGGCGCCAATCTGTTAGGAGGCCTCCGCAGACTCTCCTTAAAGGAAGGTCTCTCCCTGAGTCTGGTGTAAATCAATATCAGGAAAGAAATAAGAGCCTCGAGCTCCACTGGTAGGTCCTTAGCCGCAACCTCATCCTTCAAGGCATCCGAGAGACCATGGAAGAAGGCAGCGACCAGAGCCTCATTATTCCAGCCCACCTCTGCTGCCAGGGTACGAAACTCAATGGCGTATTCGGCTACCGATTGTGAACCCTGTCTGGCGGACATAAGGAGCCTCGCAGCAGAGGCAGAGCGAGCCGGTACATCGAACACCTTCCGAAGAGAAGCGAGATCAAGAAGCCCACCTTTGATCTCTCAGTGGGAAAAGCAAGTCTAAATAAATGCCCACTTGGTTGAGGAAACCTCGGCACTGAGTTGGCTCTCCCCCGAAGCGCTGCGGAAGGGGGGCAGAACCGGTCATACCCCGAAACACCGCAGGCGCAACAACAGGTGTCGGGGTAGACTCTGGCGCAACAACCGGAGCGGCAGTAGGAGCGGACCCAGGAGCGACAACCGGCCTATCAGCAATGGGAGCGAGATGAGCCGTGCGTGCATGCAGGGTTTGCAACGCCTGAGCGAACTGACCCAGCAGGTGATCCTGCTGATCCAATCTGGCAACCAGCATGGGTAGCGAAGGTGGCCCTGTACCGTCAGAATTCATGGCTTGGTCCTAATGTCACGGAAGCATGAATCAGACGTACAACAACAGATAACTGAAATAGGAAGGCTTTATTAAAAACCAAACAGCAAGGTTAAAGTCCACACGGATGAACAAACAGTAAGCAGAGTCTTCCACCGGAGCCAGGGATCAGGAGCCAGAAGGGTAGTCCGAACGAAGCCAGGGATCGGGAGCCAGAAGGATTGTCCGTGGAAGCCGGGTCGGTAACCAGAAGCAGCAGACCAATCTCAGGACCATGTGTATACAAGAGGACCAAGCAGGGAAATTAAGCAACAGACCTCCTATATATATATGCAAGGCATCCAGCTCCTCCCAGTGGGAAGGAGGAGCCGCAGGGTGTGGTAAGTTATAAGAAGCCCAGAAACCAATATGGCCGCCAGCACATGTCAGATGAAAGAAGCCAGCAAGAGGTAAGACCATGACACACATGCTCCAGATTGCACTTTCCCACCTATTTTTTAAACCAATTCCTGGGGGTCTGACCATTGCCATAGTTACTGCATAGTTATTGCAAGCTTTTGTGCTAAATACCGCAATCGTGAATTTACATTTTAATTCTCGCATGCGTTGTGGTCACGTGACCGTCATAACACATGCGATAACCTGAATTGTGACGGTAGTAGAAGATATCCCCGTCAAGCATTCCCTTCTTCCCATAAAAGAAAATCACCCAATATTCCACGAGTAGAAACTGAAGCATATAGGCAATTGCATAAAAGTCCTTCACAATGGCCCCCCTTTTTCTCCCTGCTCCGGCAACTCGGTTGGACCTTTCCTGGTCCAGTAGGGTTGACGGGTTAGGGTTGACGGGTTCAGAGCTTTTAGTCCGAGGTTAACTCCGTTTGGCGTGACAATCCATCGGCATTCCCGTTTTGCTTGCCTGGGCGATAATGAATCGTAAAGTCATAGGGCTGTAAGGCCAAGCTCCAGCGTAGCAAACGGGCGTTGTCCCCTGAAACCCGGTTAAGCCACACCAAGGGGTTGTGATCGGTGATGAGAGTGAAAGCCCGGCCATAAAGGTAAGGTATGAGTTTTTTGAGTGCCCATACCAAGGCCAAACACTCTTTTTCAATGGTGGCGTAACTGACCTCCTGTCAGGGCACAGACCTTTTGCGGTCACTTTCCCCAGTTGGGTCTGGATGGAGTTGAACCTGGGATCTCGCCGTTTCAGGTCCAGCTCTTTGTCTTTGAGCCACTGCTCAGTGCTATCCTGTGTGCTATCCATTTGAGCCTGGTGCTGAACCTGTACTTTCTGTGGACCAATCAGTGGCCAGTGTGGCCTATTTAAGCCAGCCCCTTCCCCTTTGCTAATTGCTGGTTCGTTGTCAGCTTTACCCTGTGAGAGAACCTTGGAAACCTGTATACCCAGACCTGCTTGACCCGGATTGGACCTTGACGATTCTCTGCCATCTCCTACACTTGACCCCTGCCTGCTTATCGGATTTGCTGTTGTCTCCTGCCCCTTGACCTTGGCTTGCTCTCACGGACTTCCTCTGATCTCTCCAACTCCTGACCCACGGCCTGTGACCCGGATTTGCCTTTGTTTCCTGTTGGTCCCTTCTGGACTTACCTGCCTGTTCCTGCCTGATCAACGACTGTCTCCAGTCCTCTGCACCTGCCCTGTTTTCGTCAGCTGCACCAAGTCTGCCTACCGGTTCCCGGCACTGGTGCCTCCTTGTGCCGTCCCTCCTCTGTTCTAACTCCAGGGAGTGGTCTGCACAGGGTCGCAAAGGTGAGCCGCCCTCAGCATCTCGGCCTCGGTGAGTACTTACCTTAATGGTCCTGACAGTACGAACCAGCCATTATGTCTGAGGCCGACAGGGCATGCTCACCCCTTGAAAACCTGTGCCAACAGGTGTCTGTTTTGTCGCTGGCAGTTCAAAACTTGCAAGAAGGCAAACCCTTGCATAATGGACTAACTAATAATATGGAGTCCACAGACTTGTACAAGATGCTCACCTACCTGGCTCTGCAAGTCTCCAGCCTGAACCATACTATTCAGGAACTACAACAAGAAGTCCAAAAATTTAAAGGGACAACACGCCCAGCCCCGGAACCAGCATGTTATGAACCTTTTGTTGTCATGCCAGAAAAATTTGATGGTAGCCGTGCATCCTTCTTGTGCTTTAAAATCGACTGTGAACTATTGTTCACCCTTAAACCTAGGACCTATGCCACGGACTATATTAAGGTTAGAGCCTCCGTCAACTTGCTAACAGGGCAGGTCAAATCGTGGGCTCACCTGCTGCTGCAGGAAAAAAGTCCAGTCTTGGACAGCTGGGAGATGTTCATGTCTGCTCTGGACTCATATATCCCTGCTTCCAAGAGGACCAGCACTCCCAGGTCTGCCCTTAGTTCACGGGGCCTACGGGTACCCAAGGATAGGAAGCCCCAGTACGGTCATGACCTCCAGCCAGCCCAGTGTGTGCCAAATTATGAGACTCCGTATGTGCCCAGCCTGGAAGTTTCCCCATCACAAGGTCTTGACATTTCTGTGGATGCACACACGCCCACCTTGGAGGAGGAAGAACCCATGCAGATCGGGGCCATCCGGTCCAGCCTATCTGAGGTAGAAAGAGAGCGGAGGAGAGGCCATGGACTTTGCTTTTATTGTGGTGCTAGCGGGCACCTTATATCGCTCTGCCCAACTCGCCCACCTCGGCCAAAGCTTCTTCAGCTGGGTACTATTGGGAGTTTTTTCTATGCCTCAGAACCTGTACCTACCTTTCCAGTGTCCCCAGTTCCGGTTCCTGTGTCCCCAGTTCCAGTGTCTTCAGTTCCTGTGTCCCCAGTTCCAGTGTCTTCGGTTCCTGTGTCCCCAGTTCCAGTGTCTTCGGTTCCTGTGTCCCCAGTTCCAGTGTCTTCGGTTCCTGTGTCCCCAGTTCCAGTGTCTTCGGTTCCTGTGTCCCCAGTTCCAGTGTCTTCGGTTCCTGTGTCCCCAGTTCCAGTGTCTTCGGTTCCTGTGTCCCCAGTTCCAGTGTCTTTGGTTCCTGTGTCCCCAGTTCCAGTGTCTTTGGTTCCTGTGTCCCCAGTTCCAGTGTCTTCGGTTCCTGTGTCCCCAGTTCCAGTGTCTTCGGTTCCTGTGTCCCCAGTTCCAGTGTCCCCAGTTCCAGTGTCCCCAGTTCCAGTGTCTTCGGTTCCTGTGTCTTCAGTTCCTGTGTCCCCAGTTCCAGTGTCTTCAGTTCCTGTGTCCCCAGTTCCAGTGTCTTCGGTTCCTGTGTCCCCAGTTCCAGTGTCTTCAGTTCCTGTGTCCCCAGTTGAAATTCCAGATCATATCTCCCCAAGTGAAGTTCTCCCTCCAGACTGCACATATGCCTCAAATGGTACCATGGTTTGTAAACGGGATCTGGAGATATTTGAACGAGCTTTACAAGCGAGGAGGGCACCCCCTACCAAAACTTCAGGATCAACTAAGTCCAAAAAGAAAAAGTAAAGATCTACATGCTCCCTGTTCTATCCGAGCTTCCATCAGGAGCATCCAGAACTAGTGGACAGTTTGGGCGTCCGGAGTCCGCCCCTAGGGGGGGGCACTGTCAGGGCACAGACCTTTTGCGGTCACTTTCCCCAGTTGGGTCTGGATGGAGTTGAACCTGGGATCTCGCCGTTTCAGGTCCAGCTCTTTGTCTTTGAGCCACTGCTCAGTGCTATCCTGTGTGCTATCCATTTGAGCCTGGTGCTGAACCTGTACTTTCTGTGGACCAATCAGTGGCCAGTGTGGCCTATTTAAGCCAGCCCCTTCCCCTTTGCTAATTGCTGGTTCGTTGTCAGCTTTACCCTGTGAGAGAACCTTGGAAACCTGTATACCCAGACCTGCTTGACCCGGATTGGACCTTGACGATTCTCTGCCATCTCCTACACTTGACCCCTGCCTGCTTATCGGATTTGCTGTTGTCTCCTGCCCCTTGACCTTGGCTTGCTCTCACGGACTTCCTCTGATCTCTCCAACTCCTGACCCACGGCCTGTGACCCGGATTTGCCTTTGTTTCCTGTTGGTCCCTTCTGGACTTACCTGCCTGTTCCTGCCTGATCAACGACTGTCTCCAGTCCTCTGCACCTGCCCTGTTTTCGTCAGCTGCACCAAGTCTGCCTACCGGTTCCCGTCACTGGTGCCTCCTTGTGCCGTCCCTCCTCTGTTCTAACTCCAGGGAGTGGTCTGCACAGGGTCGCAAAGGTGAGCCGCCCTCAGCATCTCGGCCTCGGTGAGTACTTACCTTAATGGTCCTGACACCTCCCTTGGCAACAGCTTCCGACTCAGGTATGCCACCGGGTGCTCTCCTCCATCCTCCCCGATCTGGCTTAGTACTGCCCCCAGTCCAAACATTGAAGCGTCTGTGTGGACAATAAATCTTTTGTTAGGATCTGGGGTAACCAACACCGGAGCATTAACCAGAGCAGTCTTTAGGGCTTGGAAAGCCACCTCGCATTCCGGGGACCACAAGACTTGTCGGGGTAGCTTCTTTTTGGTCAAGTCGGTCAGGGGTTTGGCCAGGGCGCTATAGTCGGGTACAAAGCGCCTGTAATAGCCGGCTGTGCCCAAGAAAGCCATGACTTGTGTCTTGGTGTGGGGAGTGGGCCAATTGGCAACGGCCTCGATCTTAGCCGGCTCCGGACGTTGCTTACCACATCCTACTCGGTGGCCCAAATATTGTACCTCCGCCATACCCAAATGACATTTGTCGGGTTTCAGGGTCAGCCCGGCCCCCTTGATCCTATCCAATACTACCCCTACGTGCTCTAGGTGCGCTTCCCATGTATCGCTGTAGATGGCGATGTCATCCAGGTAAGCGCATTCGAAGCTCTGGAGACCCCCAAGTAACTGATCCACCATCCGTTGGAAGGTGGCCGGGGCGTTCTTCATCCCGAACGGCATAACCCGGAATTGGTATAGGCCGAACGGGGTGATGAAGGCCGACTTGAGTCTGGCATCTTCTGCTAGGGGAATCTGCCAATATCCCTTGCATAGGTCTATTGTGGTCAGATACTTCCCTGCAGAGATACGGTCAAGCAGCTCGTCCATCCGTGGCATCGGGTAGGCGTCCGTAACTGTCTTTTTGTTGAGGCGCCGGTAATCTACACAGAAGCGGGTTGTCCCATCCTTCTTTGGCACTAAGACTACCGGCGAGGCCCAAGGACTTTCTGAGGGTTCGATTACGCCTAGCCGAAGCATCTCATCTATTTCCTTCCGCATCCCTTCCCGGACTGCTTCGGGGATACGGTAAGGAGGCTGTCTCAGGGGTGTCTGTCCTGGAGTCTCCACCTTGTGTACGGCTAGGAGTGTGTATCCAGGCTCCTGAGAGAATGTGGCCTGTTTTGTTTCTAGTAAGCGGCCAGCTTGAGCCCGCTCTTGCGGCTCCAGCTGTTCACCTAGCTGGACTTTCTCTATCTGGGTCATCCCTTTGTTACTGCCCAATAGGTCGGGAAGGGGTAGGGTCTCTGTGTCTTCTCCTGCTGGTGCACAGATAGCGGCTACCTCCTCTGCCCGTTCCTGATAGGCCTTGAGGATGTTGATGTGAAAGGTTCGTTTCACATCTTCATCCTCGCAGCTGGCTATCGTGTAGGTAGTGTCGCATATCTGTCCTATAACTTTATAGGGGCCCTGCCAGGCGGCCTGGAGCTTGTCTGTTCGGACCGGCCTTAATACCATGACCTTTTGGCCTATCTGAAAGCTCCGGTGCCTAGCCCGTCGGTCATACCATACCTTCTGGCACTGTTGGGCCGCCTGGAGGTCTCTCGCACTGTCTGGGCTAATTCCTCCATGCGGTCCCTCAGCTCCAGGACATAAGGTACAACCGGGGTCCCCTCAATTTCTGTTTGCCCCTCCCAGTGATCTTTGATGAGATCTAAGGGCCCCCTCACCCGCCTCCCATAGAGAAGTTCGAAGGGTGAGAATCCGGTCGATTCCTGCGGCACCTTTCGGTAGGCAAAGAGAAGGTGTGGCAGGAATCGCTCCCAATCCTTGTACGCCCCCGTAAACGACTTCAACATTTGCTTTAGCGTTCCGTTGAAGCGCTCACACAGGCCGTTAGTCTGGGGGTGGTATGGGGAGCTAGTCAGGGATTTAACTCCACAGGTTTTCCATATCTGCTGGGTTACCTCGGCCGTGAATTGTGTACCTTGGTCGGACAGAACCTCCTTGGGAAAGCCTACGCAGGAAAATACTTTAACTAGGGCCTCTGCTACGGTCTCAGCCTGTATGTTAGAAAGAGCTACCGCTTCGGGGTAACGGGTGGCGTAGTCTACTACGGTGAGTATATACCGCTTGCCGGAACGGCTAGGTTGGGCCAGGGGCCCTATAATGTCCACGGCTACCCTTGTGAACGGTTCTTCAATAATGGGCATGGAAACTAGTTTAGCCTTTGGGTGGTCTCCCTTTTTACCTATACCTTGGCATACCTCGCACGTTTGACAATACGCCCTGACGTCGTCGGATACCCCAGGCCAGAAGAAGTTCTGGGTTATCCGATACCCTGTCTTGCGTATTCCCAAATGGCCTGCCAAGGGTACGTCATGCCCAATCCTCAATAACTCCTGCCGGTACTTCCGGGGAACTACCAGCTAGCGTTTTTGCTTAGGCCCTGGTGCATTACCCCGGGTCTCGGTGAGCCTGTACAAGCGGCCTTTCTCCCAGATAAATTGCTCCTTCTCTAACCCCCCTTGGTCCCTCCTGGCTTTCTCTCGATACTTTCTGAGGAAAGGGTCTCCGGTCACCTCCCGCCCAAAGTCCTCTGGGGTGTCCCAGGGTAGGGGTTCCACAGTCAAGGGTAGGTTGGGTTGGCTTACCTGGGTCTCAGTAGGAAGCGGATGGCTCTCGGCAGCGCGACTTTGTGCTCTGGTGGTTACTGCGTGGGCCTCCTGAGCGGTGGTAGAGGCGAACGCCAAAGTCAGGGGGCCAATGTCGTTGCCCAAGATGACTTCAGAAGGTAAGTCTTTCATGACGCCCACATGAACATTGCCAGCTCCCACACCCCAGTCCAGGTGTACCTGTGCAGTAGGAATACGGTATACTGCCCCCCCTGCCACTCTCACAGCAATTGATTTCCCCGGTTTCTCTGATGCATTAATAAGGTGTCTTTGTACCAACGTGATGGTCGCCCCACTGTCTCTTAATCCCCGGGCGGTTTTTCCGTTAACCATGACCAGCTGACAATGGTGTTTCCTGTTGTCCGTAATAACAGATTGTACCATGAGGGCTTCGTAAAGGGTGCCCAATGGTTCTTCCTGACCCAGCTCCTGGGGATCCCAAGCCGAGTCTACACAATGGGCTGCTGCTGGTGGGCGGTACCCAGGTCGAGACCAATTTGACCTGGTGTTGTCATCCATGGGGCAATTCTGCTTGAAGTGACCCAGCTGTTTGCACTGGAAGCAGCGTTGTTCATTGTCCTCCTGGCGTGGATAGTGAGGGCTAGATGTCACCGGTCTGTATCAAGCGGCTGGTGGGTGTGAGGGCACCGTTGGTCGTGGAGGTTGTACCCGTGGTGTGACCTGGTTTGTCTTGCGAGTATCCGCATATTCATCCGCCAACTTAGCGGCCTCTGGTAGAGTCATGGGCCTGCGATCTCTCACCCAGTCTTTGACATCCGTCTGGATGTGATTGTAAAATTGCTCCAGGAGCATTAGTTGCAAAATGTCCTCTGCGGTGGTGGCCTGGCTGCTGTTAACCCAGTTAGAGCCCGACAGGGATAACTGGCATGCCCATTCCACGTAAGAGTATTTAGTGGTTTTGCGTGAGTCCCTGAACTTCTGTCGGTAGGACTCTGGGGTTACTGCATAACGAGCCAGGAGCACTTCTTTAACCCTGGCGTAGCTATGGATCTCCTGCTCTGGCACGGTCCGGAAAGCATCAGAAGCTTTACCTGACAGTTTGCCTGACAATATTGAAACCCACTCTCCTCTAGCTATTCGGTGCAGGTTACATTGTCGCTCAAAATCTGCCAGGTAGTTATCAATTTCACAGTCTTTTTCATCAAAAGCTTTAAAAGCACTAAACGGAATCTTCCTTGTGTCTGCTGTGCTGTACTCACTGTTTGGAGAATGTGCGGCTGCTTGTTGGACTGCTGCCAGTTTTAACTGTATCTCTGCGTCTCTTATTTGTTTAGCCTCCTCCGCTAACAGGTCCATCACTTTCAGCACCACATCCACCGTTGGGTTCGGACCGAACCATGCTAGCTTCTCTCTCATTACTTTGTTGGCTGGTGATTCCTCCTCCTGAATCACTGGTGTCTCCATCTCTTGTACTGCTAGCGTTGCTGCAACCAAGTTCTCCTGGTCTAGCTCCATTAATTCTGCTATGATGACCCGCTTGGTTTTGTTGCTAGCAATCCTTCCACGAACTTCCAGTAGTTATTTCAGTGTATTTCTTTTAAGCCGGGTGTACCAGCCTTCCATTCACTGTTCCCAGTGTCTGCTTGGAATCCTGGTGTAAAGGAAAGTAGAAGGGAAAATCCCACTGCTGCCACCAGTTGTGACGGTAGTAGAAGATATCCCCGTCAAGCATTCCCTTCTTCCCATAAAAGAAAATCACCCAATATTCCACGAGTAGAAATCCCTGGAATCGCCGAATAATCCACACATGAGCCAAAGCTTAATGCTGGAACAAGACTCTCTTTAATGGCAGCCTTCTGCTAGTTATATACAGTTTACAAGTTAATCATCAATCAAAGAACAATGAAATCTCCACCCCCTTTTCACACACTGGGGCTCCCATACAGATTATAGGTAGACACTCTGGTGCCGACCCTACAACGAAGCAATCAGAATAATTAACATGAGCCAATTATCTAATCATTTAGCCTGACGATACAATACACATCTCTTAAGGGTAAACACAGGTCTTCTTCACACACAGACATTAAAATAGCAGGGAGAGAATTAAACTGAAGCATATAGGCAATTGCATAAAAGTCCTTCACAGTGCCTAATAAGTTTAACAATGTCTAATTTTAATGAAAATGAATACGATAACTCAAAAACACTGTACCTCTAATATTTGAGACCTGGAGTATAGGATATAAATAAACCATTAAATTGAGTCTTATTTGAAACTAGAAAATGCATTTCCTGCAGAAAATGCATGGGAATGCTGAATAGCTGAATTGCTAAGCCCACACCAAAGCCATTCACCATAACCACTACACTATCTTTAAGACATACAAGCAGTGTTCCTTAAGTACTTATAAAGCCTCTTTTTGATCAATAAAAGGGTTGTAAAGGTAAAAAAAAATCCCTAAATAGCTTCCTTTACCTTAGTGCAGTCCTCTTTCTCTTACCTCTTTATTTGATTTTGCTTTTAAATGTCCTTATTTCTTCTGAGAAATCCTCACTTCCTGTTCTTCTGTCTGTAACTACACACAGTAATGTGAGGCTTTCTCCCTGGTGTGGAGAAAGCATCTTGAGGGGGAGGATGCTATCAGGATGCCTAATAACACACAGCTCCTTTCTCTATCTGCAACATAGAGAGTGTCCTGACTTGCCTGGTCACCCCTCCCCCTCAAGAGGTTTTCTCCACACCAGTGAAGTGAAGGAGGAACTGCACTGAGGTAAAGGAAGCTATTTAGGGAAAAAAATACCTTCACAACCCCTTTAATCCACACACCTAATGAGTGGGAGAACCCTTCAAACAAACCTTAATAAATCCACAACAGTACATGCTATCGAAACAGCAACTTCACCGTTAGAAACACAAAGCCTTTGTGAACGTATTGATATAAAATTTATTTTAATAAACTTAAAAATGTGGGTATGTTAGCGATTTAAATAAGAGTGCGTTTTGCTGGGCGATTTATAGAATTTTTTACATGACAGTCAATGGAAGAAAATTTGGAACTCTTGCCATTTAGAAGCTCCAGCAACCAAAAGTAAAAGGCGTATCACAAAACTGAGCACATTGCCTGAAACCAGACAAAAATGCCTATGTTTTGATATATAAATTGTGTATGACAAGTAGATCTTGTGGGCGTGAGAGCAATTTGTTCCCCCTTTATAAAGATAATTTTTTTTTTAAAGCTCTCTGCTCTAATGATGTCATCGTCCACTCTAAACCAGCCCTATAGAAACACTGTATAATCGATAACATTTTCTGAAAAATCAGTAAACTTAAACTGCTTTTTCACAAAAACTGTAAAAGATATCAAACTGAAAAGTCATAGCCGGATAGCTTAATATTTTGTGAACGTTTTAAAGTTTGTTTGGCGTCTGTAGGTGAAAGTATGAAGGAGCTAAAACTTTTCGTAGCGGTAGAATGTTTTAAAGATTTTAAGCATGTTCTCATTGACTTCAATGTTCAAAAAAAGTGTCTAAAAGCTTAATATTTTAAAAAGTATAAATAGTACAAAAAAAGTTGAAGAAGTCCAATCATTAGCTGAATGCGCTGAACATTTTAAAAGTTGAATGGTCTCAATAGCTGAAAGTATGCAGAACTTACGCAGAGCCAAAAAACGTACGGAATAAGAATAATAAAAAACAACTAGAAAATGCATTTCCTGAGGAAAATGCGTGGGAATGCTGAATAGCTGAATTGCTGAGCCCGCACCAAAGCCATTCACCATAACCACTACAGTATCTTTAGGACATACAAGCAGTGTTCCTTCAGTACTTATAAAGCCTAATATCACACAGCTCCTTTCTCTATCTGCAATATAGAGAGTGTCCTGACTTGCCTGGTTGCCCCTCCCCCTCAAGAGGCTTTCTCCACATGAGGTAAGGGAGGAGGACTGCACTGAGGTAAAGGAAGCTATTTAGGGAATCAAAATACCATTAGAAACGCTTTAATCCACACACCAAATCAGTTATTGAAGCCTTCAAACAAACCTTAATAAATCCACAACCGTACATGCGATCGATACATCGACTTCACCGTTTGAAACACAAGGCTTTTGTGAACAAATCGGTATAAAATTTATGTTGATAAACTTAAAAATGTGGGCATGTCAGCGATTTAAAAAAGAGTGTCTTTGTGCGTTTTGCTGGGAATTTTTTTTGACTTTTTAACATTACAGTCAATGAGAGAAATTTTGGGACTCTTGTCCTTTAGAAGCTCCACAAACTAAAAGTAAAATGCGTATCACAAAACTGATCACATTGCCTGAAACCAGACAAAAATACCTACGTTTTTTTGATATATAAATTGTATATGACTGTGACGGTATCGGTATGATATCCCCGTCAACGTTCCCTTCTTCCCATAACGAAAATCACCCCAATAGTCCACGAGGAGGGATATCCCTGGAATCGCCCAGAAAGCCACACATGCCAAGCTTACTGCTGGAACAAGACACTTTATTGACACAAAAACTCAGCTTATATGTGGTTACAGCCTGTTAGGAACGCCCCCCTCACACAGTGGGGTTTCCCATACAGATTATAGGAGACAAGTCGGAGCCGACCCTGCAGACACGTTTCTTTAGATAAAGACATCAGTGGAGTTAAATACTAGTTGTAACAGCCTGACCACAATGAAGCAATCAGAATAATTAACATGAGCCACTTATCTAATCATTGTAAACAGTAAGGCCGGTCTCCTTCCCACACACAATAAATCAATTACCATTTGAACTAGGGAGCTGGCTGAGGAAGGGTCATTAACATGTCAATAGCGTGTAACACATGAATCCATTTTACCTCTAACCCACAATTTAACCAAGCAGGGAGATTTACACTGACATATCCTTCACAATGACAAGTAGATCTTGTGGGCGTGAGAGCAATTTGTTCCCCCTTTTTTTAAAGATAATTTTTTTTTCAATGATCTGCACTGTACTGATCACATGACACACTCTAAATCACCTCCATAGGAACACATTATAACCAATAACATTTTCTGAAAAAAACACTAAACGGAAATTGCTTTTTCACAAAAAACGTAAAAGATATCAATCTAAAAAGTCTTGTTTGGATAGCTGAATATGTTGTGACCGTTTTAAAGTTTGTTTGGTGTCTGTAAGTGAAAGTATAAAGGAGCTGAAACTTTTGGCAGCACGTGAGATTTAAAGCGGTAAAAAGGATGTTCTCATTGACTTCAATGTTAAAAAAAAGTGTCTAAAGGTTAATATTTTAAAAAGTATAAATAGTACAAAAAAACTTGAAGTCCCATCGTTAGCTGAACGAGATGAACATTTTAAAAGTTGAATGGTCTCAATAGCTGAAAGTATGCAGAAGTTACGCAGAGCCAAAAAACGTACGGAATAAGAATAATAAAAAACAAATATCAATACTGGGAATGCTTATTAAAGCATTCCCACTAATGATAAAAAACGAATATCAATACTGGGAATGCTTATTAAAGCATTCCCACTAAATATCAATACTGGGAATGCTATTTAGCATTCCCACTAATTCCAGTGTCACAATATGATGGGTGCTCCTCCCACCTTTGCATTGGCTATAACCCTTCTAATTGATCTTTTTCTGTTTTTTAAAACACTTGGTGATAAAAAACATACACCAGATACATTTTAATCAATATGGAAGTGTTACAGTAGGTGACCGCGATATTGTGTCAATCTCGCTCCCTTTCTCGGCGAGATTGACCACCTACGAGCCCCATCGCGGGAGCCAGCGCCAAGCTGGCTTGCCGCGATGGAGACAAAGCCGTCATAGAAGCGACGGGAGATCCGACTTGGATTCCCGCCAATTCTAGCTGCGGCATTTGGTATGCATTCCTGAGAGGGAGAACTCCACGCCAATTTTTAAATAAAAAACCGACATGGGTTCCCCCCCCCCAGGAGCATACCAGGCCCTTAGGTCTGGTATGGGTTGTAAGAAGACCCCCCCTACGCCGAAAAACCGACGTAGGGGGTCCCCCTACAATCCATACCAGACCTGTATCCAAAGCACGCTACCCGGCCGGCCAGGAAAGGAGTGGGGATGAGTGAGCGCCCCCCCCCCCTCCTGAGCCGTACCAGGCCGCATGCCCTCAACATGGGGGGGTTGGGTGCTCTGGGGCGCACTATGGGGCCACCCCACCCCAGAGCACCCTGTCCCCATGTTGATAAGGACAGGGCCTCTTCCCGACAACCCTGGCCGTTGGTTGTCGGGGTCTGCGGGCGGGGGGCTTATCGGAATCTGGAAGCCCCCTCAAATAAGGGTGCCCCCAGATACCGACCCCCCACCCTTAGTGAATGGATATGGGGTACATCGTACCCCTACCCATTCACCTGGAGGCAAAGTGTTAGGCCCCGTACAGACGAGCGGACAGTCCGATGAAAACGGTCCGCCGGAGAGGCCTATATAAATCGGATGCAAACCGCGTACCCGTCATTGCAGCGAGAAGATAGCGGCGGCCAGCCCTGAAGGAGAAGGCACCGGACAGCGGGAGAAGAACCGGGGTGCGCCGAGTCAACAGCGGAGACCGGCGAAGATAGAAGAAGACCCCCGAGAGCGGAGAAGACCCCCGGAAAGCGGAGAAGACCCCCCTGAGAGCAGAAGACCCACCGGAGAGTGGAAGAAGAAGCCCCCCCTGCTAAAAGAGCTAAAGAAGACAGGGGGGGGGGCCCGGAGCAGACTAATAAATTATTTTAAAAACCCTGTGTCGTGTGTTTATTAACTTTAACACTTTGCCTCCAGGTGAATGGGTAGGGGTACAATGTACCCCATATCCATTCACTTAGGGTGGGGGGCCGGTATCTGGGGGCCCCCTTATTTGAGGGGGCTCCCAGATTCCGATAAGCCCCCCGCCCGCAGACCCCGACAACCAACGGCCAGGGTTGTCGGGAAGAGGCCCTGTCCTTATCAACATGGGGACAGGGTGCTCTGGGGTGGGGCGGCCCCGCAGTGCGCCCTCCTGCCCCAGAGCACTCAACCCCCCCCATGTTGAGGGCATGCGGCCTGGTACGGCTCAGGAGGGGGGGGCGCTCACTCGTCCCCACTCCTTTCCTGGGCGGCCGGGTAGCGTGCTTTGGATACGGGTCTGGTATGGATTGTAGGGGGACCCCCTACGTCGGTTTTTTGGCGTAGGGGGGGTCTCCTTACAACCCATACCAGACCTAAGGGCCTGGTATGCTCCTGGGGGGGGGGAAACCCATGTCGGTTTTTTATTTAAAAATTGGCGTGGAGTTCTCCCTCTCAGGAATGCATACCAAATGCCGCAGCTAGAATTGGCGGGAATACAAGTCGGTTCCCCGTCGCTTCTATGACGCGCTCGCTGGAATGTGCTTTGTCTATTCCAGCGAGTGCGAGATGTCGGCACCATGTCGCCGAGAATCAGCGCGATTCTGTCGTGCTAGAAACACATTCTCGGCAACATGTACTGTATAATCATGCTAGACAATATACCATTAACTAGCAGGTGCCAAGCTCTATTTATTGCTAATAGATTCTGTACTTATCACCATCAAGCTGTCTTCATCATTCCTATAGATTGGCCATCTGCCAAGTATAGTGAGCACTACAGCTGTCCTGGACTGTATTTATGTTAAACATTACCTTCCTTTTACCAAAAGAAACAATTCACAATGACAACTACAGGGAATAATCCTAGGTTTTTGCCCTATCTACATGCAGATACTATGATTAACATTATCGCAATTGACTGCATTTACTTACTTTTAGTGACTGTAGGCAGAAGACTGCTTTACTTCTTATCCTCTTCTTATGAATTATAATCATTTGTTTCTCTCTGTGTGGTCTAAAGTTGTAAGTGATACTGCTGTGTATGAAGCTCACAGAACATCTGTACTTTTAGAGTTTAACCCTTTTTTTTTTTTTTTTTTTTTTGTGTAGACACCTTTTAAAGCATGTAAAAGCTCAAGGCACCCCAGTCTAAAATGTAAACAACATAAATGTTACTTATCGATCGGAAAATGCACACAATCTCCTTGATAAAATTAATTTCACATTCAGGCTTCATTTCCACTGGCGTTTTTACAGCCACTGTTGTTAGCCTTTTTTACAGCTTAAAAACGCCTGTCCATGTTTATTTTCTAAAAAAAAAAAAAAAAAAAAAAAAAAATTTTTTTTTTTGTGAGCTGCAGCTTTAAAAATACCGCGGTCGCGTTTTTGAGCATTTTCGCGCGTTTTTGAGCGTTTTTTAACGTCTGGCGTTTTTACAGCTCTACTCTGGAGCTTCAGAACGCCCTGGTCCTGCGTTTTTTTTACAGCTCAAAAACGTCTATGCCACTTGCAGCTCAAAAACGCCTATGTGGAAATGAAGCCATAGAATAACATGGACAGGCGTTTTTAAGCTGTAAAAAACGCTCAGAAACGTGGCTGTAAAAACGCCAGTGGAAATGAGGCCTAAAAGCCAGATTTCCCCACTCACATCAGATTTCTTTGTTCATTTCAGTGTCCCCCCATACATGTCAGATTCCCCCATCATCACAGACCCCCCAATTACACAGGGCCCTCTTCACAACACATCACATAAGCATTAATAAAGGATCATTTAGGATAAATGTCAAGAGTTAAGGGGAGTTATTCCCTGTCAGGTGACCCATTGGGGAGATTTCCCATCACTTTCTGCCCCATAGTCACAACAAAAGTAGTCACCAGGGTCACAGGAACTAGTGTTCCCATTAGAAGATTTATTTTCTATTCCTGTTCTAGGGATCACTCAGAATTTAGGACTATCTTAAAGTGGAGTTTCCATCCCAAATTTTTTTTCCATTATTGTGCTCATTAGACCTAAAAAAGTAAAAAAAAAAAAAATTGTTTGTTTAATCATCTGGAAATGCCAGTTGCTATGCGGTCCCACGAAATCTGCCTTTGAAATCACCTAGGATTCTGACATCATCTCCCTCTAATGCTCCTGGGAAATGTGTGTCATCATTTCCCAGGATGCAGTGCGCTGTCCAATTATCACTCCCCATCCAAGACTTCCAGGAAGTAAGTGCTTGTAGGCTTCACAATGCCCACAAGCAAAATGACAACGGTGTAGACATAGTTTTATAAACTATATTTTTTGAATATCTATGCGGATCGGCGGCGGATTGTAAAATAGTAAGTGACCGGATTTATATTATAAAAACGCAGGATGAAAAGACATACATTTAAAAAATGCTAATTGTGGTTGGAACTCCGCTTTAAGACATATACAGTAGAGGGTAATGGGGACACAACCAGCTATAAAACAAAAAAAAAAAAACACCATGACAGGTCTTTTAATCCTTCTCTACTCTATCCAAAACTAAACTCCATTTCCAATTTGGAATCTGATTCCAAATCGCGTTGTGATTGCAGCAAAACGCATTTTTGGGTGCCATTATCCCTTAATGGGACCCCAAACGCAATGCGATTCTGATTTTTGCCTGACAGGATCGCACAGCAACTGTGGCAAACCGCTCCTTTCAAAATCGTGTGAAGCTTGTCACCTGAAAAGTAGCAGGAGCTTCTTTTGGGGCAACAAAGATGCGTGTCGCATAGGGCCAGCCTATGTACTTGAATGGGCTGCCCTATGCAACTTGCAAAATCGTGGGCAAATCGCTTCACAAAATCACGTTGCAGGAACCCTCGTTCCTGCTGAGTGATCATGTGAACGGGCAAAAGAAAATGCTTTTACTATAGTTGCACAAAAGTTTAGAAAATAAGGGCTAGGTTCACCTTTTAATACACATTACATACTACACCCATATTAAAAGGTGTAACATACTTTAGTTTGCCACCCAACCCAGTGTGACAATGTGAGGGGGTTCTTCTTCCCACACACATATTGAAATCGGCGTTGCTGTGAAGGACTCTGCCCAGCCATGTCGTTCATTGACAAGAATCTGTGAATAAGGAAACTACACGTTCCGTCTGGCACTGCAGCAAAATCATAGTTCATTCACACTGTCTACAGCTATAAACATGACAGCCCATACAGAGGTATGGGCACTTTTTCTTTTTAAAGCGTTTCACAGGCTTACACAATTTTAGGCCTGGTTCACATCTATGTGGGTTTGGATTGTTGGAACAGGTTGTGGTCAGAGTTCAGTCCGACAAATGCCACAGCAGTGGCGTATATCAATCACCAGGAGTCGCGTGGCTCAGGAAAAGGTGAACCACATTCTGTCTGGGGCAGAACAGCTTGTGCCATCTGTCGGCAGTACATATTCCAGGTATAGAAAACTAAGGGTTTTTCCCCAGTCATCAGCTGCTAGTACCAGCATAGTTGTCCCTACATGCCAAGACATTCTCTGCAATTTGCCAGCGTTGGGGAACTCTAGATGTGGATCTACTGGCTTCCAGGGTCTACAACATGTGGGACAGGTTGTGTCAAGCATGGGAGTCCCACTGGCAGTACGGGAAGGTGCACTGGTAACACCTTGGGGACCAGTTCTCCCAATTCTCCCGAATCCCTCCCCCCCGATTCAACTAATGCCACATATTTTTCTCAGGATTCAGGAGGTGGTAACACTGATAGTAGTAGTCTGATTCAGCCCAGGTGGGCTCGGTACACAAACATAATGAATTGGGCAGGGACGCTCTTTGGACACTTCCGGTCTGGCCAGACTTATTGTCTTGGGTCCAATAGTATATCCTACTTACAATCGCTAGGATTGAAGGCTTGGCTATTGAAGTCCAAGGGTTTTAACGCAGACAGTCCTGCCTATCAGGCCACCCTTGTGTTCTTGGGACTTGAACTTGGTCTTGACTGTTCTTACAGAAGCCACTTTTTGAACCAATTCGAGAGACTTATGCCGCGTACACACCATCACTTTATGTGATGAAAAAAAAAGAAATTTTTAAAAATGTCAATTTAAATGACCGTGTGTGGGGGAAAATGTTGTTTTATGTCTTGTGAAAAACGACAAAAAAAATTGAAGCATGCTTCAATTTTTTGTGTCGTTTTTCAAAACGTTGTGTTTTGTTTCACAAAAATTGACCGTGTGTAGCAAAAACTGACGTTTAAAACAACGTTTTTAAACCCGCGCATGCCCAGAAGCTAGTTATGAAGCGAGCTTCAATGGAAAAAAGTGGTGAACGTAACCTCGCTTTGCTAGAGCATTGTGAAAAAACGATGGTGTGTAGGCAACATCGTTTTTGAAAGTTGAAGTTTCAAAAACGTAGTTTTTTACTTGACAGAAAATTAAGTTTTTTTCCATCACATAAAGTGATGGTGTGTACGTGGCATTAGTCCTTTGGAAGGTTGCTTCTTTGGTTACTATTAATTCAGCAGGAGGAGTGTCAGAGCTGGTGGCTCTTCCCTGGTCTTGCATCTTGATGAGGTGATGTTGTGTTCTCATCCATCTTTCTGCCCTGAGTGGCTTCCAGTTTTCAGAATGGCTCAGGTAGGGCAGGTGGTGTCCAGATCATTTTGCATTGGATCCCCAGTTAATAATTCAAGCCTATGGTTTGAAGGGTAAGGTCCCACCCTTTCGAGTGAAAGTGTACTATACCAGGAGTGTGGGGATCTGTTGGGCTATCTGCCATCAGGCATCAGTGGCTCAGGTTTACAAGGTATCCCGTGATGTACGACAAAGAATATGGATGCACCAATATCAGTACCGATACCAGACATTTGAGCAAGTACTGGTACTCATCCAAATGCTCCCAATACAGAAACCGATACAAGTTTTGTAGTTAACTCTGTTGATCAATTGACATCCTCATTGGTTGCCCGCACAGTACTGTCTCCATAGTGGAGCACTTCCACCCGCTCCTGGCATTTTCCCCGGCCGGCGGTGACGAGCCCTGACCAAAGCTGTAATTTCCGGATGTGCGTGCCGTTGCCGGCTCCGTCCATTGATCCAGCATCCATTTGGCTCTCTGCCCGTCCACAGGCGCTCCAGGGTTAGGTGCAGCCATTCATTCCACCAGGCTCAGCAGATTCAACTACGGAACCTGTGAGTCACAGTGCCTCACTGGTAAACTACCATCTCCCTGCACAGGCTTTGATATATTTACCTAATGTCATCAGTCTGTTCAGTTTTCCAATAAATGATTGCTGCTTTGAACTTATAATCTGTTTCTACCTACTTACTGGAACAGCACTCCCTCTGCTGAATTTTGTGAGTTCTAAACTGCTGACTAGATGACACTTCTATAAACACACACATGGAAATGGCATGCGATTCTTTGCAGTACGATTTGCACCAGTTTTTATGTATTGATGCAAATCGCACCCCAAAGTATCGGTACTCGTACTCGACGACAAAAAATGGAATCGGTGCAACCCTAATAAAGAAAATGAACTTTTTTTCTACATACCTGAAAAATCATTTTTTTGGAGTACATCACGGGACACAGAGGTCCCTCCCTTCTTTTTTGGCATTTCATTGTTTGCTACAGAACTGAAGTACTTCCTGTGTAAAAGGTGTTATATAGGGGAGGACTAGCTGTTTGATTGATCTGCCAGTGTTCATTCACCTATAGGTGGCGCATAACCCAGAAAGTCATGATTATAGCCTTCTCCGGGTCTTGTGATGTACTCAGAGAAATGGATTTTACAGGTTAAAAAAAAAAACAATTGTTTTTAGGTTTTAACGAATCTTCAGGCCTAAAATGTGAATTTTAACATGTGTTCAAAAAATGCAAAAAGTAAAAGGCAGACTGTAAAAAAAAACTTTTTGTACTTCGTCTTCCTCCTGTGTATGGACATGTTTGTCTGACTTAAATAAAATGAACATTTTTAGGGAGACAAATTAGTCATATAGTATTAGTCAGTAACCTTTTCCACATTAAGGGACCTTTTTATGAAGCACTTTGACCAAACATTCTCTGCTGGAAAATCTTCCAAGTCAATGTTTTAATTGAGACTGATTCTATCTTGGCCTCTGGGGCTACTTTACATCCTGTGCTGTCTCCTGGCCGCACCTGCGCAGTAGAGCCCCACAAAAGTTTATTGGGCTTGTCTCTTTGCATCTTACAGGCAAGAGACAAACTTGGAAAAGCCCCACATAAGTCTATGCTCCTCTATTGCACAGGCATGGCCAGTAGGCAGAGGGCTTGCTGCATGGCATGTAAACAATCCCGGAGGCCATCGTGTCAGATTCTGGTAAGTATGTATCTCTGGAGGGAAGGGTGGGATCCGTATGACACTTTGCATGAAAGTCTGCTAATTTTATATGTTGCTAAAACCCAAAACATACTGATGGCATTGGTTACAGAATAATTTATAAGCTTCTGAATGTTGCAGTAAGCACTGTTGGGGCCATAATACATAAGTAGAAATAACATAATTTCACCATAAATTGATTACAACCAGGTGCCCCTTTTAAGATTTCTGACAGCAGAGTGAAAAGAATTATCAGAAGAGTTGTCCAAGAGCCATAGACCACCTGTGGAGAGCTTCAGAAAGACCTGGAATTAGCAGGTACAATTGTTTAAAAAAAAACAATAAGTAATACAGTCAACCGCCATAGCCTGTATGCACACTCACCACACAGGACTCCATTGCTGAAGAAAAAGCATGTTGAAGCTTGTTTACAGTTTGATGTACAAAATTTAGACAAGCCTGTAAAATACTGGGAGAATATAGTCTGGTCAGATGAGAACAAAATTGAACTCTTTGTTTGCTATAATACACACCATGTTTGGAGGTCAAATGGCACTGCACATCACCCCAAATGCACCCCCATAGCATCAGTGAAGTGTGGAGGTGGGAACATCATGGTGTGGGTGGGGCTGTTTTTGAGCATATGGTACCGGCAAACATCATACCATTGAAGGAAGGATGAATGGAAAAATGTACCAAGACATTCTGCTATCTAGCTGGATGATGAAGATGAAACGAGAATGGACATTTCAGCAAGACAATGATCCCAAACACAAAGCCAGGGAAACTCTCAATTGGTTTCAAAGAAAGAAAATGGAGATGCTAGAATGGCCCAGACAATCACCTGGCTTAAAAGGAGTTGTAAAGGCGGAAGGTTTTGTTTCTGTGTGTAGCAGCCTTCCCAGCACTCCCTAATTACCTACCTGAGCCCTATCTCTCTCCAGCGATGTCCATGAATGTCCAAGCTGTCCAGGACACTCCTCCTGATTGGTTGAGACACAGGAGCGTCACCATTGGCTCTCAAAGTCAGTCAGCCAATCAGGGGAGAGAGGGGTGGGGCCGGGGTGCCATGTCTGAATGAACACACGGAGCTGTGACGCGCTCCAGTGCCCCCCCACAGGAAGCTGCTGACTGTGGAGCCACTTGATAGGAGGGAGGGGTTAGGAGCAGCAAAGAGGGACCCAAGAGGAGGACGTGGGCTGCTCTGTGCAAAACCAAATGCACATGTATATCCAATAGACAATCTATGTAAATACGAAAAAACAGGGGTGCAATCAGCTAGGGCTGCAACTAACGATTATTTTCATAATCGATTAGTTGGCCGATTATTGTTTCGATTAATCGATTAATCGGATAATAGCCTTAAAAAAAAAAAATATTGCATTTTTTATTTGTTTTGGCCCAATTTGTTGTTGGGCAGATTACAAAACACAAATTGCCGCAAAAACACATTACATGCTTTTCTACAGCTTCTCCATTGAAGTATATTGAACCAAAAAAAACGAAATAGCACCATTTTGCATTAAAAACTCATTGCCCTTTCCAAATACGCAGCAGCTGAAAACAAAATCATGGATGTGAATGTGTCCCATAGGAAAACATGTAAACGAACTGTAGTGTGTTTCTGCAAAAAGCACCAAAACACAGAGGTGTGAACCCAGGCCTGAGATGTTTAGTAACATAATGGGGTTAAAAAAACAAAAAAAAGTACAAAAAGAGCAAATTATCGCTACTGTAAGGGGTTCATTTTTTTACTGTGGAACAGTGAAAGTAATATTTACAGTAGCGATTTGCTTTTTTGTACTATAAAGGGCTAATTTTAGTTTCTTTTAACCCCATTATGTTACTATCTTGTATTTTGTGTTCTTTGTTTACTATGGTAATTAGTAATTAATACTGGCAGCTTTTTTAATTCACACGATCATTTAATTGATTTATTTTGTTAGCGCAGTGTTTTTTTCTGTTTAGACAGAGAAATCCCTTTCCATTATGTTACTGGCCGATTAATCGATTATGAAAATTGGAATCGATTAATTTCATATTCGAGTAGTTGTCGATTAATCGATTAGTTGTTTCGGCCCTACAATCAGCGTAAAAATATTAATATAAATTAAACAAATAATAAGATAAAGTGAAAAAAACAAAAAGATAAATTTCATCAGTAATGCTAGCTGAACACAGTAAGAAATGCAGGGCATATATGAAAAACTTGATTCCTAAGGATGGCAGCGAGCGAGGTGTCTTCAGGCTCCTAAACCCCGCCCCGCTGAGGAAGTTGCCCTGCATTTCTTACTGCCGTTTTTATCTTGGCTAAATGTGAGTAGCCTGTGCTTTTATTACCTTAAATAAATGTTTGAATCCAGCGGAGAGCACATAGATCTGTGATTCCTTTTTTCATTTTCGGGTCCGTGTGTACCGCTGACTTATGAGGATTTGAATTACTACCCTGCTTCCTGGTCTCCCATGCTGAGATATCTGCTTATTTGACCATCTGGTAAAACAGTGGTCCATGTGTGGAGGTAAGAGTACCCATTCTTACTGGTGGAGAGATCACTCTAAGTTTGGCTTTTCCATCGTCACCTGGTGAAGAATTCTAACATCTGACAAATTGGATATTTCACTATTTTTTGGACTTTATCACTATTTAGAATTATATATTGATTGATCCATATTTCACACATATATATATATATATATATATATATATATATATATATATATATATATATATATATATATATATATATATATATATATATATATATATATGTATTCAATTGAATATATATACTTATTGGTTTTGCGCTGCACTGTTTTCTCTTTATATTTAATCTATGTAAATAACTAAAGTTTAGAGTTCATAGAAGAGGCCCATGGAACCTTCAAGATTTGTGTGGAAGAATGGGCCAAAATCACACCTGAGCAATGCATGCGACTAGTTTCCTCATACAGGAGGCTTCTTGAAGCTATCATTACCAACAAAGGATTTTGTACCAAGTATTAAAAACATTTCAATTAGCGTGTTCAATACTTTTTCCCATTGCCATTGCATTTTATTACGCATAACTTATTTGTTTTGGTTTCTTTGTAATTATGGTGAAAATGTCATGTCAATAGCACCTTTATAAATATATTTACCTAGAAAAATGGTGACCGTTCAATACCTATTTTACCTGCTGTATATACCATAGTTTGCAGGCGCTATAACTTTCATGCAAGCCGATCAATATACACTTATTGGGATTTTTTTTATCAAATATATGTAGCAGAATACATTTTGGTCAAAATTTATGAAGAAATTAGATTTTTTTTGTTGGATATGTTTTAAAGCAGAAAGTACATTTTGTTTTAAAAAAAAAAAAATCTTGGTATTTTGTTGTTTATATTGCAAAAAAACAACAACAGGAGGTGATCATATACCACCAAAAGAAAGTCCTATTTGTGTGAAAAAAGTATATAAATTTTGTTTGGGTAAAGCATTGCATGACCACGTAATTACCAGTTAAAGTAGTGCAGTACGGAATAGCAAAACAATGGCCTAGTCATAAAGAGGGTAAAATCTTCCGGAGCTCAAGTGGTTAAAAAACTGAGATATTTAGAATGATAATTAAATATTTTAGTCCAGTCTCTGTCTGAGTCGGCATTTTTTGGGATGCATTTAAAACTCATCTGAAAAAGTCTTCCTGTACAGTCCTAAAATGCTTGAGCCATAAATGGAAAAACATTTTTTTTCTTTCAAATAGTTTTTATTGAGTATTCAAGTATGCAGTACATCATCAGTGTGGTAACATCAATATCAACAGGAAGCAAACACTGTAGAATACTATAGATAGTTCAAGTGCATAAATACATACAGATAGAAGCAAACAGATAACTGGGGAAGATAATTGGTATTATATAGAAAATACAAACGGTAGGGGTTACCAGATATGTTTATAAGGTATACCCCAGTAGGGTGAACCGGGTAGAAAGGGTCTTGAGCAGGAAGGGAGGGGGGGGAGGGG
Source organism: Rana temporaria (assembly GCF_905171775.1). NCBI lineage: Eukaryota > Metazoa > Chordata > Amphibia > Anura > Ranidae > Rana > Rana temporaria. The sequence continues at coordinate 56,348,074 of NC_053500.1, read as the reverse complement.
GGATAGGAGGGGTTGGAGAGCATCCAGGTTAGGACAGTGCATTCAGAAAAGGATCAGTGGTTCCATTTAGTGTCATACCAGAGTCGCCATGGTTTCCAATATGTCATTAAGGCGGGGCCGGAACATTTTCTACGAGCAAGGATAGTTTCATATGTGTAGTGGTTGTGTGTTAGTTTCACTATGTCTGATATCGTGGGGATGATATTAGATTTCCAGTGCCTGGCAATGAGAAGTCTGGTTGCTAGCAGGATGTGGGATGTCACTAGTTGCAAAGGAGGTGGTATGTCGTCAATGGTCAAATTGAGGATAGCCAGTTGGGGGGTCAGCGTTAGAGGGAAACCCAACACCTCCCTCAACACTAGCTCTAGTGCTGTCCACATAGGTCTTAAGTTATGACATGTCCAGAATACATGTATGAGGGTGCCTGGGCTTCCGCACCCTCTCCAGCAGTCCTGTGAGGTGTGGGGATAGAATTTAGCTATCCTGGATGGTGTTAAGTACCATCTCAGTGTCAATTTTTGGGCGAGTTCCCATAAAGCCGTACAAGAGGTATGTTTGTAAGTGGATTTAATTGCCCGCTGCCATTGCTGATCAGAAAAGTGGGTCTGCAAGTCTGCTTCCCAGTCAATGAGGGGTTTGGATTTAGTGAAGTAATTTTTTTCTTGAAGGGTCGAGTATAGTAGGGAGGTACCTTTGGATGAGTTTGTCTCTGTAAAGAGATATCGCCATATGTTTACTGGTATAGATCCTTCCATAGAAGGAGTGGCCGAGAGGCAATGCTGTAGCCTATAGTAAGTGAAGTAGTCAGAAGTGGGGGCATGGAGAGTCTCTTGGAGTTTTAGAAAGGATGAGTTGGTCATGAGAGGGCGTAGTTCATGAGTGTATGTCAGTTTTCCCGTCAGCCAATTCGGGATCATAAGGTCAGGAGTCAGTAATTTCAATGTATCTATAGGTATAGGGATGGGTTTAGTCGGAATATCCGACCATTTCATGCCCTGAAGTATTTTCCAGGCTTTAACTGAGGCCTGAATGGTGGGTGAGTAAAAGCAAAGAAGAGGGTTTTTGATCACTGTGCTAAATAACCAGCGGGACAGGTTACCGCCCGGGATCATGTTGGATTCTATGTCGCACCAAAGTGTGGTGGGCGTCATCAACACCCATTCTCGGAGTTGTGCTAGAATAGTGGCTAGGTAGTAGTCTTTAATGACGACGAATCCCATACCTCCTACTGACCTGTGTTTGATTATTTTGGACAGACTACATCTGGGTTTCTTACCCTGCCATATGAAGCGTCCCAAAATAGATTGTAGGTTTGTCAAGTAAGATTGTGAAAGCGGTATGGGAAGCGTTCGGAACATGTAGAGAAGTTTAGGCAGAACCATCATTTTAAAAGCTGCAAGGCGGCCCACCCAGGTGAATTCATGCTTGGAGAGTTTTGCAGTTTCTCGAATAAGCATATGCTTCAGTTCTACGTAATTGCTAGGAAACAAGGCCTTTGTAGATTTAGTTAGAGTGATACCTAGGTATGAGATTCCTGAGTCGGCCCACGGGTAGGGGAATTGGTACCTGAGTAGATTGCTGGTAGTTGCATCTAGGCCTAAGTCTAGGATGTACGATTTGTTCTCATTTACTTTGTAGTAAGACACGCTACTAAATCTCTGCAACAACAATTGTACCGAAGCCAGGGAAGAGAGGGGATCCGTCATCATTATTATCACATCATCTGCGAATAAGTTGATTTTATGATCTAATGAGCCAATTCTAAACCCTTTTATTGCGACGTGGTTTCTGATATGTTCTGCTAGGGGTTCCATAATAAGGTTAAAGATGAGCGGCGATAAGGGACAACCTTGGCGTGTGCCATTGGTGATCAAAAAAGGTTTAGAGAGGATTTCTGATGTATATACCTGGGCTGAGGGGGAAGAGTATAATGCCATAATAGCGGAAAGAATGGGGCCCTGAAACCCAAATTTGGTGAGTGTGGCTTGCATGTAGCCCCAATGGACCCGATCGAACGCCTTCTCTGCATCTAGTGACAGAAGCAGAGAAGGCGTTCGAGTAGACTCCGCCGCATGGATGATGTTAATGACTCTGCGAGTCGCGTCAAAGGTCTGCCTGCCTTTTGTAAACCCAGATTGGTCCCTATGTATGAGCATGGGCATTAGGTCAACCAGTCGGTTGGCTATGAGTTTGGCGTGTATTTTAGCATCTAAATTTAGAAGAGAAATGGGTCGGAAGTTTTGAGCACATGTGGGTTCTTTACCTGGCTTCGGTAGTGTAATAACCAGAGCAGACAACATTTCAGGGGGAAGAGAGGAGGACTGAGCAGCGTCGTTACAAACCTTAGCTAGTAATGGTGACAAGATGGAGCCAAATTTTTTGTAGTACTCTCCAGTTAGACCGTCGGGGCCTGGTGACTTGTTGGAGGGTAACTTGGAGATCGTACGTTGGATTTCTAGATCTGTAAATGGGGCATTAAGGGTCTCCAACTGATCTTCAGACAGCTTTGGGAGGTTAATTTCTTGGAGGAACGAGTCAATGTCTTGAGGGGATGGTTGGGGAATGGATTGGTTATCTTTCAAGTTGTACAGGGTAGTGTAATAGTCTTTAAAGGCCTCGGCAATTTCCGAGGGGTCAATTACTTTTTTGTTCGAGGCATGATGAAACAAGTGGGCAATTTTAGTTTTGGAGAAGTGTCCTTTGATCTTATTGGCCATAGCTTTGCCTGCCTTGTTGCCCGTAGAATAGTGAAGGGTTTTAAAGTGGGTGTGGGCTCTTTCAAAGGAGTCTAGCAGGTGGGCTTTCAATTCTTGTCTTAAAAGATCTAGTTTTTGTTTGGTGACATAACTAGGGGCTACCTGGTTCTGTGTTTCTAGTTGTTTTATATCTGCGGTAAGAGTGTCTAGACGCTGTGCTCTCAGCCTCCTCTCCCTAGCCCCCAGTTGAATAAAGATTCCTCGAACGAACGCTTTGTGGGCGTTCCATAGCACCGAATTATCAGTTACAGAACCTGTATTCAGGGAGAAAAATTCAGTTAGATTGTCTCTGATATAATCCGAGTGGGTTGGAGAGTGGATGAGGGATGCATTAGCTCTCCAGATCCTTGTCCGTGTAGATGGAGATGAGTCGGTGAGGGTCATGGTGACAGGAGCGTGGTCTGACCACGTGATGGAGGCAATGTCGGATGCTGAGGCCTTAGGCAGGGTCCACTTGTCTACCAAGAAGTAGTCAATTCTTGTGTAGGAATTATGGCGAGGAGAGAAGTAAGAGTAGTCTCGTTCAGTGGTGTGATGACATCTCCAGACATCGTATAGGTCGTGGGATCGCAAGAAAGAGGCCATGGGTGAGGCAAGTCTACGTGAGTTAGAAGAGGCATCAATCGAGTTATCAGGAACTATATTAAAGTCTCCACATAGTATGAGGTGACCTTGCTTAAAGCGGTTGATTTTTTTCATTAGTTTGGACAAAAAGCTGGTTTGGCGTGTATTAGGGCCATACACCGTCACAACGGTATATCTGGTATTGTTCATGGAGCAGTCTAAAGCTAGGTATCTGCCATTGGGGTCTGCCATGCTATTGTGGAGAGTGAACGTTATGGTGTTTTTGATGGCGATCATTACTCCGTTTTTCTTTTCAGGGCCAGAGGCTTTGAATATGTTTGAAAAGTTCCTGTTGGTGCAAACCGGTCCTGCTGTGGATTTAAAATGCGTTTCTTGCACACATAGGACGTCACAGTGGGATGACAGGGCAGTTTTCCATAATGACGCCCTCTTAACAGGGTGGTTCAGTCCCTTTGCATTTAGGGTGAGGAATTTCGGCATTTCGATAGAGGTAGTGGTATTGGTGCTTAGAAACAGGTACTCACGGTTTGTGGAGGCGATCTAGTTGACTTAGGGCGGTAGTAGGTGTAAAGGAGGTCTGTTGCTCAGGAGGTGGGCGAGCTTGGGACGTCGGTGCTCTCCGGAGTCCAGGTGAGGGGAGGGAAAGGGAACAGGCAGTTACACAAGATCAAGGAAGGAAAGAAACAGTCAGTATCAACTTATGTAAAATTACACAAAGCTGGGTGCAACGGCGGCACCAAGTTCAGTAGATTGTCTGGACTACTGAAAACTTACGGGGTGAAAGTTTGTGGGTTAACCGCAACGAGCAGGCACCAACCGGAGTGCTTAGTAACAGTAAAGCTAACAGTACGCTAATCATAAGGTCACTCTCCTACACTGGGGGAGGAATCCATGGCTGAGGAGCGCGTGTCATCAGGTATTGGCGCCTGGGGTAGTGCGTTTTCTCCAGGAATGATGTGCCATTTTTTGAGGAGCTGGATGCCCTCTTCTACTGAGTGAATGTTATGTTTCACTCCATTCTTGGTGACTACAATTTTGGTCGGAAATCCCCATTGATAAGGGATTTTGTGGTTGTTCAGCGGTTTTGTGATGGTCTGGAGTTGTCTCCTCTGATTGCGGGTGTATTGGGAGATATCCGCAAAGAGCTGCAGTTTAGTGTATGGTGCAGGCAGTTGACCCAGGCGTCTTGCTTTGGCCATTAGCATGTCTTTTGCGTGGTAAAAGTGAACCCTCATTAGAGTATCGCGGGGCACTTCAGGTGGTAGGTGGGAGGGTTTCGGTAGCCGGTGAATACGGTCTATGATCGTCTCCACTGGTGGGAGGTCAGGTAGGAGCAGAGAAATCATTTTTCTAGCATAAATATTGAGGTCGGCCGGGACGATCGTTTCTGGTATGCCGCGGATTTTTACATTGTTGCGTCTCGATCGGTCCTCGAGGTCCGCCATCTTAGCTCGTACCCACTGCTGCTCATCCCTGGTGTGGTCATGGCCGTCCACTAAGTCATTAACTGTGACTGTCATGGCGCTCATTTGGTGTTCAATGCGGCCCATTCTATTGTTCACATGCATCATTTCGGATTTAAATGCAGAGAACATGGATGAGATGTCATTTTGGATAGTGCTGTGCAGCGTGATCAGCATGTCTTTTAACATGGTGTCAACAACAGGTTGATTGGCAGTGGGGAAGGCCTCTATGGGAGACTGTGCGGATGCTAGCGTGGGGAGACCGTCCAGGGCAGGCCTTACCTCATGGGCCTGAGATCCGGGGTCCAGACGCATCCGCGCCTTAGCAGGGCTAGCTGTAGTGGAGGATGGCCCAGGGAGCAAGGCCGGATCCGTGGGGAGCGAGTGCTGGTGCATGGATGAGTCCTCATCCCCAGGCAGGTCAGTGTGTGTTCTCCCTCCTCGCGGCGAGCGGTCGCGGGCGCCATCTTGGGTCTGAGACCTGTGAGGTGGCGAGAAGAAGTCCGTCAATTTCCGCGGCTGGCGGTAATCTTTTCGTTTTCGGGATGACCCGTCCGGGTTCCCTAGTGTATGCTGGCTGTTGTGGTGCATATCTGCGGCGTGGATCAGCGGTATAGCTGCTCGAATCTCCGGTTGGTGCGGGAGCCTGGAAGTCAGACGTCCATACGACTCGGCAGTTGGCCACGCCCCCCGAAAAACATTTTTTTTAATGACCTCGGAGATAAGATTAAACTGTTTGACCCTATTTACATATTAGAGATGAATTAATCACTTTATTTATGCAAGAGAAGAAAGCCATGGGACAATCTGTAAAGATTAGCAGTTCTACAAATCTAATAAAGCTGTCCAGTTGCTTTTTATTCCGGTCAGATTCATATGGGAAAAAAATCCATTCCAAGAGAAGATTAAATAGATTAAGCAATCTACTTTGAAATATTAGTAACATGTTTAAATGATAATTGGATTCTTTATTTTACATTTCCGAAGAGGACCTGTCACATCTCCCAGTATTCATGGCTTGAAGCTTCCTGAGATTGCAGAAACAGACTTGGTGCCAATAAATAAATTATGGAAGCCAAATTTAAAAAAATGTAATATTACCACCTCTGTTTAGTGCTTCTTTCTAAAAGTAATATCTACCTTTATCTGCACATACAGAAGCTTTAAACTCTATTCTGGTTACAGAACACAAGCCTTTAGGAAGAGTATTTAGCATCACTTAAATAATAAATCAAAATAAAATATATTTTTCTTCCTCGGTCATATCAACTTACCATGGTTCTAAATCTAGACATTAGAATGCTGCCATTGCTGACCTCCTTATGAAATTGGCAGTGCTTGGCTGTGATTCTAGTACACTGACTTGAGTCCTTTCTGAGTCACTGGCCTGTGACAGGCATGCAGTCAGTGGCCCAGATTCAAGAAGCAATTGCGCCCGTGTAACCATAGGTTACACGGCGCAATTGCTTACTTGCTCCGGTGTAACGAGTGCTCCTGATTCAGGAACCTCGTTACACCGACTGCAGCCTAAAATCTGCGTGGCATAAGGCTCTTATGCCATGCAGATTTTAGGCTGCATTCTTGCGTGGGCCGCTAGGGGGCGTTCCCATTGTGATCAGCGTGTAGTATGCAAATTGCATACTACCACTGATTCACAAACTTGCACGGGCCCTGCGCAAGCCAGATACGGAGTTTCCGTACGGCAACTCTAGCGCAAGGCTGCCCCTTCTAATAGTAGGGGCAGCCAATGCTAAAGTATAGCCGCCGCTCCCGCGACGTGAAATTTGAATTTCACGTCGTTTGCGTAAGTGATTCGTGAATGGCGCTGGACGCCATTCACGTTCACTTTGAAGCAAATGACGTCCTTGCGACGGGTGCTCTGGGGTGGGGGGGGCCTCAGTGCGCCCCCCTGCCCCAGAGCACCCAACCCCCCCATGTTGAGGGCATGCAGCCTGGTACGGCTCAGGAGGGGGGGGGGCGCTCGCTTATCCCCACTCCTTTCCTGACCGGCCAGGCAGCATGCTTTGGATACGAGTCTGGTATAGGGGGTCTCCTTACAACCCATACCAGACCTAAGGGCCTGGTATGCCCCTGGGGGGGGGAAACCCATGCCGTTTTTTTATTTGAAATTTGGCGTGGGAGTTCCCCCTCAGGATTCATACCAAACGCCACAGCTAGAATTGGTGGGAATCCAAGTTGGATCCCCGTCGCTTCTATGACGGCTTTGTCTCCATCGCGGAAAGCCAGCTCGGCGCTGGCTCCCGCGATTAGGCTCGTAGGTGGTCAATCTCGCTGAGAAAGGGAGCGAGATTGACACAATATCGCGGTCACCTACTGTAGCTCTGGCTGTATGTTTAGGGTCATTGTCCTGCTGAATGGTGAACCTCCGCCCCAGTCTCAAGTCTTTTGCAGACACCAACAGGTTTTTCTTCTAAGATTACCCTGTGTTTGGCTCCATCCATCTTCCCATCAACTCTGATCAGCTTCCATGCCCCTGCTGAAGAAAAGCATCCCCACAACATGATGCTGTCACCACCATGTGTCATGGTTGGGATGGTGTGTTCAGGGTGATGTGCAGTGTTAACTTTCCGCCACACATAGCGTTTTGCTTTTAGACCAATTTTGGTCTCATCTCATTTGGTCTGAACAGAGCACCTTCTTCCACATTTGCTGTGTCCCACACATAGCTTCTAGCAAACTGCAAACGGGTCAGCTTATGGCTTTCTTTCAACAATGTCTTTCTTCTTGCCACTCTTATATATAAGGCCAGATTTGTGGAGTGCACGATCAATAGTTGTCCTGTGGACAGATTCTCCCACCTGAGCTGTGGATCTCTGCAGCTCCTCCAGAGTTAACATGGGCCTCTTGGCTGCTTCTCTGATGCATGCTCTCCTTGCCATGCCGGTCAGTTTAGGTGGATGGCCATATCTTGGTAGGTTTTCATTTGTGCCAAACTTTTTCCTTTTTCAAATGATGGATTTAACAGTGCTCCGTGAGATGTTCAAAGCTATTTTTTTATAACCTAACCCTGCTTTAAACTTCTCCATAACTTTATCCCTGACCTGTTTGGTGTGTGCCTTCATGATGTGATTTGTTCACTAAGATTCTCTAACAAACCTCTGAGGGCTTCGCAGAACCACTGTATTTATACTGTATTTATACTGAGATTGAATTACACACAGGTGGACTCTATATACCAATTAGGTGACTTCTGAAGCTAATTGGTTCAACTAGATTTTAGTTAGGGGTATCAGAGTAAAGGGGGCCGAAATACAAATGCCCAGCATACTTTTCACATAATTATTTGTAAAACAAAATTGAATACCATTTATCATTTCCTTCCACTTCACAACTATCTGCCACTTTGTGTTGGTCTATCACATAAAATCCCAATAAAATACATTTACATTTTTGGTTGCAACATGGACAAAATGTGGAAAACTGTAAGGGGTATGAATACTTTTTCAAGGCACTGTATTGAAATGCCAAGAGGCAGGCAGATTCAGTTGCAGATCTTAACTTTTAATGATATCCAAAACATTGGCATTGCTACAATCTTATTGGCATGTTTAGCGAACAGTAAATGTGCCCTTCAGCCAACATTCACTGGTGGTGAATCAGTGACATGTAAACACATACACCAGGAAAATTCAGCTGCAGTGTATGTTCGATGACATTCAGTTTTACTGCTTTATAAATATGCCCCTTAGGGCTCATTTACACTTGCTTCGGCTTCAATGCACATTAAAGCTTCTACTGCTTCAACAAGCTTTTATGATGTGTTTTTGATGCTTCGGTGGTGCTTTGATGAGGCTTTGGTGAAGCTTTGTCAATGCTTCGATGAAGCTTTGGTGGTGGTTTCGGGCTCATTTACACTTGCTTCGGCTTCAACACACATTAAAGCACCCACCGCTTCAACTTGCATTTATGATGCGTTTTGATGAGTTGATGAAGCTTCAGTGGTACTTCATTGAATCTTTAGTGATGCTATTTTGAAACTTTGCTGAAGCTTGACCGATGCCCTGTGTGTGTGGATATTTCATACCTGCAATTTCTCCAAAACAAAGCGAAGCTAAAGCTGAATTAAAGCCTGTCAAAAGATGCAGGTGCTTCACGCAAGCTTTGTCATATACCTCTATGGAGGCTTTGTAGACGCTTTGAAGCACCACTAAAGACTGGTATTCAGAGAGCTTTAACAAAGCCGGTCCGAAGCCTTGTTTTGAAGCATGTGTAAACTAGCCCTAAGTGATGCTCTTTTGAAGCTTTGTTGAAGCGTGGCAAATGCCCTGTGTGTGTTGATATTTCATACCTGCAATTTCTCCAAAACAAAGCAAAGCTAAAGCTGAATTAAAGCCTCTCAAAAGCTGCAGGTGCTTCAAGTGAGCTTTGTCATAGACTTCTATGGAGGCTTTAAAGACGCTTTGAAGCACCACTAAAGCTTCATGGGGTAAAATTGTTGAAGCAAAGCAAACTTAAAGGGTCACTAAAGGAAAACATTTTTTTTGCTGAAATGACTGTTTACAGGGTATAGGACATAAAAGTTAACTGATTCCTTTTAAAAATGATTAAAAATAGATAAAAATCAATCATATAATGTGCCTCTAGTTTCACTTTCGGTTTTAAAATGGTTTCATGTTTATGTGAAGTAAAGAGACACACAGAACAAAAACAAACCAATCCAGGGCAGTGTTTTGTTTTTAAAATTAATCTGATTGGTTCTGAGGAGTTTTAGACACACAGTAATGACAACTTAGACCACTGTGAAAAGCTCCCAGTACTGTGGTTATAAGGAGCCAGACAAGCAGGAAGTGTGGAGATCACAGCAGAATTACAGCTACTTCAAAGCAAAAATGAGGACATGAAACCAGTACTGCAGTAAGGTAAAGGAAGCTATTTAGCTTAAAAAAAAAAATTCCTTTAGTGATCCTTTAAGGTGTAAGCAGGACTGTAAGCTAACCATTTTATTTAGTGACATGAGCTTTGACTGGTGTTAAGAGAGCTTTAACAAAGTGTGTCTGAAGGAAGCCATGTTTTGAAGCAAGTGCAAGCTAGCCCTAATGCCGTGTACACACAGCCGTTTTTCTTGTCCTAGAAAAATTTATGTTTTTCTCGACGCGATTCTTGTCAAGCCTGCCTTGCCTACACACGATCGTGAAAAAAAGATGCTGGAGCAAAGCGCAGTGACGTACAACACGTACGATGGCCCTATAAAAGGGGAAGTTCCATTCAGATGGTGCCACCCTTTGGGCTGCTTTTGCAGATTTCGTGTTAGTAAAAGTTTGGTGAGAGACGATTCACGGTTTTTCAGTCTTTGTGCTTTTCAGTCTGTTACAGCGTGACGAATGTGCTTTCTCCATTACAAACGCTAGTTTTACCAGAACGAGTGCTCCCGTCTCATAACTTGCGATTGCTCGTCTTCTGCTGCAGACGTCGCTGGACTCCAGGACAGGTAAGTGTCCATATAGTCAGCATCTGCAGTATTTGTAGCGGCAGGCTTTTAATATTTTTTAAACGGCGGAGCTCCGTTTTAAGCTAAGGAAAAATAACAATGGAGTATATAGTATGGCAGATGCAAATTACAACTTTAATCTCTAGGGGTACTCACCATCTTTTTGTGACAATGCTTTATCAATGAAGTCTGAGGCTTCTTCAAAGTAAGAGCTGAGGTCAAATGTTGGTCTGTCATTAGCTTGAATACCATGGTAGGTAATGCCTGTTCCTTCATAAAAAGCAGCATTTGTGTTTACATGCATGAAGGAATTCCCTTCTGCAGCATTTAGGATGTGAGTGATTCCAAGGCGTTGTAATCTCATTATGTTCTGGGCGATAAACCTGAAAGACAAAAAATTTCTACATTAAAAAAAATAAAACATTAGCCTTTAAACCCACCTATAAATAAAGCAGAATGTATATTTAAGAGCCTCACACAAATAGGTATTTGAAATACCCTCAGATTCCACTCTTGAACGGTTTCCGTATTGTATTTACATCTAGTGATGTCATGAGAGATAAAACAAAATGTTCCCTGAGTACAGAGACTGACATGTAGCTGTTGCAGCTCTATACATTATCATCCTGTAGCAATAGATCACCGTAATAGTGAGCTATTATTGGCTGATTGCACTGATCAGATCCAGAACACTCATGAAGAAGAAAGTGTGTAAAAAATAAAAACAAAAACAAAAAAAGGTATTTTTTTTGTTTATTTTCTTAAAAATAAAACCAAACCCCCCTAGAATAATCCCCAAGACCCAACAATGACATCTGATTATTAGGATGACATCTTTATTTACTGTGCAAGCGTTAAATGCTTACACAAGTTGTCATAAGGTCATTTACATTTTTAACGATCACAAGCCTATGAAAAAAGTCATCATGCTAATTTGTGTCTTCGCCTGCCCAGCTTTTTGCCTGTGTTCGTCGCAATGTAGTGTGGAAAGGGGACTAAAAACCTAGAATGAACCAAATGTTCACTTTGAGCTACATTACATAAAAGTCACCCCTGTATTTTGCTTGGAGATTTAAAACTGTTTGCGCTATATTGGAGAATTTCATTCAACTAGGGTGTTTACTGAATTTTAAGGCTGTAATTAGTGGGGTGGATTCAGTAAGCAATTGCGTCTGCGTATCCATAGTTACGCAGCGCAATTGCTTAGTTGCGCCGGCGTAATGACTTTTCTGTATTCAGAAAGCTCGTTACGCTGACTGCAGCCTAAGATATGACTGGCATAAGGCTCTTATGCCGTCGTATCGTAGGCTGCATTCTTACGATGGCCGCTAGGTGGCGTTCCCGTAGTGGTCAGCGTAGAGTATGCAAATTGCATACTCACGCCGATTCACAACCCTACGCTCGCCCGGCGTTCGCATTTTACATCATTTGCGTTCGTCGGGTTCCGCGTAAGGCTGCTCCTGCTATTAGCAGGCGCAGCCAATGCTAAGTATACCCGTCGTTCCCCCGTCGCGATGTTTGAAAATTACGTCGTTTGCGTAAATGAATCGTGAATGGCGCTGGACGCCATTTACGTTCACGTTAAAGCAAATGACGTCCTTGCGACGTCATTTGCCGCAATGCACGTTGGGAAAGTTTCCAGACGGAGCATGCGCACTACGTTCGGCGCGGGAACGCGCCTTATTTAAATGATCCACGCCCCCTATGGGATCATTTAAATTATGCGAGCTTACGCCGGCCATTTTTACGGAACGCCCGCGCAAATTACGGAGCTACTGCTTCGTGAATGAAGCGTAGCGCACGTGATTTACGGAGGCGTAGCGTTAAAACAGTACGCTGCGCCTCCGTAAGAGGGCGCAAATCTTCCTGAATCTAGGCCAGTGTATATATGGTGTCGATATACAATATTTTGTTTTTATTATAAAAGTCACACCGATGCTATATTTTAATTAGCAGACTTTTTTAGTTATATGTTGGGGTTTATAAAAGGGGGTATACAAATTATAAGGGTTGTCCCGATACCGATACTAGTATCGGTATCGGGACCGATACCGAGTATTTGCGCTAGTACTCTGGTGTTATGTTGGTCTTTTTATTTTTTAATTCTATATCCCTATTGATATTGTATTCAATAAAATATGTTTTTTTATTACTTACCTGTTCTTTTTCATACTCTACACCTATGTTATCAGTACCGTGATAGTCCAACTTTGGCCCCAATTCCCCTATTTGGCTCTTTGGTTCGGGGACCTTAGAGCCAAAATATATATGTATATATTCTGGATGATGGTACGCCCCCTTTAAGTATTTATTTATTTTTTAAATTCAGAGGTTACATTTAAATTAATTATTAGGTGGATAACACACCTGGGCCTTCGGGTGATCTGTGATTAGTGCTGAAGGATTTGTCTTTCTACCACCCCCTGTACATCTCACACTTCACCCACCAATACTCCCCACTCTAGCAACTGGGGAGTATCCTCTGATTATATACCTCATATTACCTTTATTATGTTTAGCTTATGCTTATTTGGTGTTACTTTAAACAGATGGTTTTTGCCATTCGCTATGCCTACGTGGACACGAGAAGTGGACCTATCCCTCCGGTCCTCAGCCTGAGCTACCACCAGGCAGGACCGGATAATCTCTATATGCCCATGACCCCATACTCATTCATGCCCCATGCAACTACCCGTGCTGGGACACTTTTAGTATTATTTACCATCATCCATATATGCCATCTGCTCCATCTAGGTACTTTGATCCCCTGGCATATTAGTTACCCCAGCGGGACACCCGACTTTTCCATTCTGGGCTACCTGCCCCAACCCTGCATATGCCTCTAGCGTTGTCAAGCAGCTGTTTTAATATACACCTCTATGCCCATTACCTATTGGGCATTTATCTTTACAAGCCAATGTAGCTTTATTGTACTTACATTCTACTTACTTGCATTGTATGTTTATATTGTCCTTAATCTGGAAACTCAAGGGAATTTCAAAGAAAAAGGCATGGGGACTCAAGCAGTTATGAACAAAATAAGGCAAGAGACATGACAGTATAAATGGGAGCTTTCACCACCCTATAGAGAGTTTGTGTTCAGAACCTAAAGCAGGAGACATGACAGTATCAATGGGAGCTTTCACCACCCTATAGAGAGTTTGTGCTTTCCCGAGACTAATGCCGCGTACACACTATCGGACATTCCGATAGTGACAGCAACAGGGGAAGACTCCTCCTCCGTTTTGTTTTATTTTAATACTGCACACGGTCAGTAGTGCAGGCTACAGTGTGACTGGTGTGTGAATGTGGGGAGTGACACTCCTGACAGTAAGGGGTGTCACCCTCGGTCGTTGGGGAGAATTTATCCCCACGACCCGTGTGAATGTGGTATGAATGTACAGCAACATAATTGGAGCCTTGCCGTGGCGTTGCTGCTCCCAAGTCCTGCATGTTGGACTTGGGCTAATCCAATGTGATGAGGATGTAGGGTGTGTGTGCTAGGGACCACAGTGGTGTGCATGCGTGCATTCTCCTTGTGCCATGATGAATGTGTGTGTGCTAAATGACGTCGCAAGGACGTCATTGGTTTCGACCTGAACGTAATTGACGTCCAGCCCTTTTCACGGACGAGTTACGCAAACGACGTTAAATTTAAAAATTTTGACGCGGGAACGACGGCCATACTTAACATAGGATACGCCACCTAGGGGGCATGTTTATCTTCATGCCGCGTATCGCTTACGGAAACGGTGTATCTTTACTGCGACGGGCAAGCGTACGTTCGTGAATCGGCGTAACTACTCATTAACATATTCTACGCCGACCTCAATGGACGCGCCACCTAGCGGCCAGCGTAAATATTGCACCCTAAGATACGACGGCGCAGGCCATCGTATCTTAGGCATGTTTAAGTGTATCTCAGTTTGAGAATACATTTAGACATACGACGGGCTTAGATTCGGAGTTACGTCAGCGTATCTACTGATACGCCGGCGTAACTCTTTGTGAATCTGGCCCTTTGTGTTTTCAGAACCTAAGGCAGAAGACATGACAGTATTGGGGGAGCTTTCAGAACCTTGGAGAGAGGTTATGTCTTCAGAGACTAAGGGCTCCATTCACAGAACCAGATTGCATGCCATATTTAGGTGTTTTCACAAATACTGCATGCGTTCCTAAAAGGTCAATTCACTACTGCTGTATGCAATATTTACCGCTTAAAGCAAAAAAGCTTGGTAAATACCGCATAAAACAGGAGTGAAAGTCAATCCCCATACTCTGGAGGCATAGCAGAATGTGTTTTGGGGTGTACACTTTATTACCAAAAGTATTGGGACACATGCCTTTACACGCACATGAATTTTAATGGAATCCCAGTCTTAGTCCGTTGAGTTCAATATTGAGTTGGCCCACCCTTTGCGGCTATAACAGATTCAACTCTTCTGGGAAGGCTGTTTATAAGGTTTAGGAGTGTGTCTATGGGAATGTTTGACCATTCTTCCAGAAGGGCATTTGTGAGGTCAGGCACCGATGTTGGACAAGAAGGCCCGGCTCACAGTCTCCGCTCCAATTAATCCCAAAGGTGTTCTATCAGTGGATTATCAGGATTGATATAGTTTCAAATATACTGTATACCATAGTTTGCAGACACTATAACTTTCACATACTAAATAATATATACATATTTGGGTTTATTTTATTGTTTATATATATATATATATATATATAGATTAGGTTAGTGCCCCAGACCCACCGACCGACCGTTGGGGTGTGGGGGGGGGGGGGGGTGGGAATGGTGTTATTGTTTGCCGTCCCCCAAAAAAAATTAATCAGACATGCAACACAGTATCCAAATACGGGTATGCACTGCAGTCAGTGGCGGCCGGTGGTAATTTTCTTTGGGGGGCGGCAAACAGTAACACCATCCCCCCCCCCTCCCAACGGTCGGTCGGTGGGTCTGGGCCACTAACCTAATCTATGCAGTGCTTCACCGGCAGCTTCCCTTGCTCGGCGGCGACAGCTTTCCCTTCATTCACCGTTTATGGGCTTTGGCGGCTTTCGTTTCCTCTCTCCTCCTCTGCAGCCAATAGGGAGTCTTCTCTTTTTGGCCAAATCGGAAAACGGGTCTCAGACCCGTTTTTGATTGGAATGATTGAGGATCAGTGTTACAACAGCAAATATTCATTCGCTGTTGTAACACCTAGATGGGCTCATGGTGCAATGTTCTGCACTCCGAGCCCACCCCATTTTGAAGCCTTTTAGAGCCTTCAGCTCTAATCAGGCGCTTAAAAAAAAAAAAACACTGCTGTAATTCAGGCGTTTGGCATCCTAAAAGGGGCTGGATGGATGAATAGAGGGTGGCTGTGGCGGCCATGCTATGCATGAATCTATCCATGATTCCAATGGGGGGGGGGGGGGGTGGCGTGGATAGAGGAGGCACCGCCCCCTAAATACTGCAGTAATAACTGAATTGATATGCTTGTTGAAGCTACACTATGCATTTCCTTCGAGTATATATTTATTTGACTTGAGTTCAAGCAATTCAACGGATTTAGTCAACATGAAACTCACAGTTTAAATTGTTCATTATGCATTCAGTGCTGTGAATATGTATTCATTACACCTTTCCAGTCTTCCCTATTTTTGCATAATATGACATTAAACAAGACCAGATTCATTTGTCACTTCTGCTAGAAAATGTATACCTAAGTGAATGCCGTTTATTGGTTATCTTATTGCAGTGGAAATGGAAATACACATTTGGTTTCTTCTTCAGGCATAATACAGTACTGGATGTGACACCCACACTTGCATATACAAAACAGCAAAGAAATGTGAATGCCATCCTCCCGACACATTAGACTGGTATTTGCTGTCATATATATTGGAAAATACTGACAGTGATCAGCAGAGCTTTTGAAGAACTGACACCTATATTGAAGATAAGGAATCCGCTCACTCTTCACATCTAAATGTAAGGAGGTGATGGAAAAAGGCTTTTGAGGTTTTTATAAAATGCTAATTAAGGGCTGGAAAAATAACTTGCTTACTAGAAAATATTCAGTATTAAAATGATAGTGACTCAGAGTAAAATGCCTCTATTTGGACCACATTTAAAGCGGTATCAAACCCAAAATGAAGAATGAAATATATTACAGTGTACTAATTCTTAAATGTGTTCATTGCATTTTTTTTTTTGGTAGTCTTTTTTTGTCTGTATTTTCACCTTGTGATCTGACCAGTAACACAATTCCTGTATTAGGGT
This sequence comes from Rana temporaria, assembly GCF_905171775.1. NCBI lineage: Eukaryota > Metazoa > Chordata > Amphibia > Anura > Ranidae > Rana > Rana temporaria. The sequence continues at coordinate 56,331,556 of NC_053500.1, read as the reverse complement.
GTATGGAGGAGCAATGTAGTCACCCTTGGAAAGCAGCGATGTCGGGAGAGTGTAGTGCTAGATGGAATAGATTTATAGCTTTACATGGACTTTTACATATGTGACTAACACATTAAAGCATAACTCCAGTTAAACTTTCAAAGCCGAGAGAGACATTTTTTTTCCCCCCTTTTGAGATACAGGATTTAAATAAATGAATAAAAGCTGATCATTGTAAGTCCCCCCTGTCAATAGTAAAATGTTTGTCACAACCCTCTAACTGCCACTTTTGCTGGACAGCTTATTCTGTTAAAGGAAGTTGAAACAGCAGGGTTAACAGGAAAAAAAATAATAATAATAATTTGCTTTGGTAATGCTGATGACAGACTGCATCACACTAGATAGTCAAAAGCATCACAGTCTTAGCCCGTAGGGTTCAATATTGAGTTGGCTCACCCTTTGCAGCTATAACAGCTTCAACTCTTCTGGGAAGGCTGTCCACAAGGTTTAAGAGTGTCTATGGGAATGTTTGATCATTCTTCCAGAAGCGCGTTTGTGAGGTCAGGCACTGATGTTGGACGAGAAGACCTGGCTCGCAGTCCGCTCTAATTCATCCCGAAGGTGTTATTGGGTTGAGGTCAGGCCAGTCAAGTTTCTCCACCCTAAACTCGCTCATCCATGTCTTTATGTACCTTGCTTTGTGCACTGGTCCAAATCATTTGGTGGAGGGGGGATTGTTTTTCAGGGGTTGGGCTTGGCCCCTTAGTTCCAGTGAAGGGAACTCTTAAGTTGTCAGAATACCAAGACATTTTGGACAATTTCATGCTCCCAACTTTGTGGGAACAGTTTGGCCCTTCCTGTTCCAACATCACTGCACACCAGTGCACAAAGCAAGGTCCATAAAGACATGGATGTGTCATGATTTTTTTTACCTTTAGTACCACTTTAGTTTCTATATTAGTTTATACATAACTTTCTGAAATTAAAAAAGAGGGACACCTTTTAGCACAAAGTATATAGGTAAAGGAAACACCCCTGCCAATGTCTAACATAAATAATTTTTTTTACCACTTCTTATCCTTTTTACAGGTTTTTCAAAATGTACAAATGCAATGTTATAGAGGCCTGAAAGGTTAGCCAGTCTCTCTTTGTCCCTTTTATCTGATGGTTAATGACTACTAGTTGCTAGTTAAAGCGTTTGTTACCCCAACACTTCATATTCCTCAAACGTGGCTGCTGTACCATGTACTTGTATGAGAAAGTATCCTGTTCTCTTTTTATTATTTAATTTGTGTGAAATCCCTGGTGTTCCTGCCAGTCCCTCTGCTGTCCTATTAAAAACTGACCACACTAAGCAGGAGAGGACATCGTGGTAAGTTCTCTAGCTATGCTGGGAACTCAGGCGGCATTATCAGACTTGTCCTGACATGCCCTCCCCTGCACAGCCATTCACTGGTAAGCTCAGTGTGCTGCTGCTTCTCCTCCCCCGAGCTCTTATGCAGCTGAGAACAGAGGGAATGTGATCAAGGGAAAAAAGGTATTTATAATTTGTTTTTATATCTAAACAAAGCTGTTTTGCCTTTCATGTCTATTTTAAAATGAATAGGTTTGTTTTACAAGGGGGTCGTTTACAATCACTTTAAAGTGGTTCTAAAGGCAGAAGGTTTCGTTATCTTAATGAATTCTATGCATTAAGATAGAAAACCTGTGTGTAGCCCTCCTTTCCCTCAACCACCTTAATACTTACCCAACCCCCCATCTCGAACCAGCGATGTTTGCACGAGAGACTCGGCTGTCTGTGACTCTCCCTCCTGATTGGCTGAGACACACAGCAGGCACCATTAGCTCCTGATGCTGTCAAAGTCAGTGAGCCAATGAGGACAGAGAGAGGGGTGGAGCCAAGCCACTGTTCCATGTCTGAATGGATACACAGAACAGCAGCTCGGATGCCCCCAAAGCAAGCAAGCAGCTTGCTATGGGGCACTCAGCAGGACAGAGGGGTCAGGAGCACCGGTGAGGGACCAGAGAAGAGGGGGCTCTGGGCTGCTCTGTGTAAAACCACTGCACAGAGCAGGTAAGTATGACATGTTTGTTATTTTTAAAAAAATAGGATTTTTGTATTCACCGTAAAATCCATTTCTCTGAGTTCATGGACGGACACAGCAGCCTTTGACCTTAGGGTTATATCCGCTTCCTTCCAGGAGAGTTAGGCAGAAAAAAGCACTTTAAGTGTTAACAACACTTTCCTCAATGCAGCTCCTTCCAGGGGGCATGGTTCCCTGGGTATAACCCACACCCTGCTCTAGCAGCCTCAGTTTGTAACAAGCAGTACAAACAAAAGGAGGGGTGGGTGCTGTGTCCGTCCATGAACTCAGAGAAATGGATTTTACTGTGAGTACAAAAATCTTATTTTCTCTTCCGTTCATGGACGGACACAGCAGCCTTTGACCTTAGGGACGTCCCCAAGCAGTGTCAAAAAAATTGAGGGGTGGGAAAACAACACAGCAAACCAGGTTACACCCCAAACAAAATTAGAGTTCCTCAACGGAGGAACTTCAACCTTAAACTGCCGCCTGTAACACCTTGCGGCCAAAGGAGGCATCAGAAGATGCACTCGCATCCACCTTGTAAAACTTTGAAAAAGTGTGGACCGACGACCAGGTCGCTGCCTTACACACCTGTAACACAGAGGCTTGATGCCGGAAAGCCCAAGAGGCAGCGATCGCCCTGGTCGAATGCGCCGTAACCCGAAAGGGAGGCGCCCGCCCCTTCAGAGCATAGGCCTGAATCACAACCTGTCGGATCCACCTAGAAATGGTGACCGACGATACCGCCAGGCCTCTTTTAGGACCAGCCACTAACACGAACAGTGAGTCCGACCTCGGGAACGGAGCCGTAGCAGACAAGTACACTCGTAGGGCCCGAACCACATCCAGGGAATGTAAAGTGGCCTCCTTCTGGTTTTTCGGCTGAGGACATAAGGATGGAAGAACAATGTCCTCATTAATGTGAAAAGCCGAAACGACCTTTGGGCACCACCTTATCCCTATGGATGACCAAGTAGGGAGCCCTGCAAGACAAGGTCGCCAGGTCAGACACCCGTCTGATCGAGATAATTGCTACCAGAAAAAACACCTTTTGTGACAGAGTCAACAAGGGGATCTTCCGAATGTCCTCAAAGGGAGCATCCCGAAGCACCAAAAAGACTAAATACAAGTCCCATGGGGGCAGTGGATGGCGCACCGGAGGGGCCACATGCCGGACCCCCTGTACAAACGTACGCATCAAAAAGTGCGACACCAAGGGTTGCTGAAAGCAAACAGCCAGAGCTGAAATCTGACTCTTAACCGTACTTAAAGGCGAGAGCCTGGTCCACTCCCCGCTGTAAAAACAGCAGAATCCTGGACACCACGTATGTACGAGGGTGCCATTTCATCTCCTCACACAGAGATGTAGGCCTTCCACGTATGATGGTAAATCCTATGTGCAGTAGACTTCCATGCACGCAGCATGGTAGAGACCACCGAGCCCGATAGGCAGGGCCGCTGATAGGGGGGGACCACCAGCCCTCCTGTAGGGGGCCCGAGCACACGGGGGGACCCAACAACAGTAGGTATCGGTGTGGTTGGGTGGAGGGCCAATTACAGAAAAATGCCATGTGCGGCTCTCTGCAGCAGTTTCAGTTTCAGCTGCTGCAGGGAGAGACAGACACAGGGCATCGTTCCTGCAATTGCTTCCCCCGCACCAATTCCCATCCATGTTCTGCTCACTTCTGATCCCCCCCCCCCACAGTATGCCCCACTGTCACTGTGCTGCCCCCCCCCTCCCATGGCACTGCCAGCTTCCATGTCCTGTAAATAAATAAATTGTAAAAATAAGAATAATAAAACATTTTTTAATTGTATACATTTAAAAAAAAGAAATATGCATTTAAATAAAAAATAAATTAAGAAAACAATTAAAAAAGGGTTAATTCACACAGGTTCTATTTTATGTTTGTGTCTGCTAATAATTATTTTAGTATATTTTTTGTGAAAATATTGTTTTATATATATTGGGGGGCCCTGCCAGGTAGGCTGTACAGGGCCCAGTGATTTCTAACAGCAGCCCTGCCGATAGGCCTCGGCCTCTCAGTTCCTGGCTCACAACAGCCACGCCGTCAAAGCCAGCGACTGTAAAGCAGGGTGGAAGATCGGACCCTGCGACAGAAGATCTTCTCTCAAGGGTAGACGCCCGTGGGCAGACGCACCAGGTCCGTGGACCAGAAGCAGCGTGGCCAATCTGGGGCGATCAGGATTGTTGGAATACCTCCAGCTTCCAATCTGCGCAGCAAGCGAGGAAGAAGCTTCAGAGGAGGGAAGGCATAGATTAGGCGATAGCGACCGCAAGGTGCCACCAACGCGTCTGACGCGTCCCTTGACCTGGCTACGCACCGTGGCACCTTCCGATTGAGACGGGACGCTAGAAGGTCCACGTCTGGAGTGCCCCACTTTTGGCACAGACTCCGAAACACCTCTGGGTGGAGTGACCACTCTCCTTGGTCTAGTGCTTGGCGACTTAGGAAGTCGGCTTGCCAATTCTGTACACCTGGAATGTACACGGCCGACAGAGCCGGAACGGACCTTTCGGCCCATCGAAGGATGTGCGCGACCTCCATCGCTGCAGCTGAACTCCGTGTGTCCCCCTGAAGATTGACGTACGCCACGGCCGTGGCGTTGTCGGACTGGATCCTGACCGGTCGGCCCTGCAGATCCAGGGACCACCTGGCAAGGCACAGCATGATTGCTCGGAGCTTTAGTATATTGATTGGCAGGCGGGACTCCTCCTGAGTCCAGCGTCCCTGGGCAGACTGGGTGCCCCCAAATGCCCCCCCCCCCAACCGGAGAGGTTGGCATCCGTCGTGACCACGATCCAGTGGCACGGCAGAAACGACTTCCCAGTCCGAAGCACCGGAGACACCCGCCACCGCACCAGGGAAGACTTGACCAGTTGACTCAACTAAACCTGGTGATCCAGAGATGACGGGACCTTGTCCCAACGTGACAGAATACCCTTCTGTAGCACCCTGGAGTGGAATAGGGCATACGGAACCGCCTCGCAAGAGGCCACCATCAGACCCAGAGCCCTCATGCAGAATCGAAGAGATGACTACTTCTGGGTCGACAACTGCTGCACTGCAGATTGCAGCGTCTAAAGTGTCTCCGATGGGAGAAAAACTCTCGCCTCCGCGGAATCCAGGACGAGTCCCAGGTATTCCAGTCTCTGAGACGGAACTAACACTGACTTCCGGATATTCAGAAGCCAGCCGAACTCTCGAAGAGTCTGACACGTGATAGACACGTCCTCTCCTAATTCCGAGCCTGAAGAAGCTCGCAGGAGAAGGTCGTCCAGATATCCCATGATAGCGATTCCCCGCTGTCCCAGCAGGGCCAGTATCGAGGCAAGCACCTTGGTGAAAACCCGTGGTGAAAACCCGTGGTGCCGATGCCAAGCCGATCGGGAGGGCCACAAATTGAAAGTGGTCCTTCCTGACCGCAAAGCGCAGAAAACCTCAGACGCTTTGTGCATATGGGAACATGTAGGTACTGTGGTGGAAATTTTAAGATGTATTTAATATGTATTGTCATAGTGTCACCCAGTTTTAGTACTTCCGCAGCCCGCTCTAAACAGAGCTGACTGGGGCAGTCTGAGGCTGGTTGAATCTCGTCTGGTAGTAGAAAATGTCTTGAGGTTGGAGTGTGATGTTTGCGGCGTGGTCTTATTTCCACCGGCGAGGGGCCCTCTGTGCATTTAGCACCGACGATCGTTGAGGAGGGGATGCGCTCACTCCGCAAGCACACGAGTGGTTATGGACAGATGTGCGCTCTTATCTGGGTCTTGTCTGATCAGCATGGCTTGGGATTCGTAGCGTACGCCTGTAGAGAGCTTGTGATCGTTTCTGGAGTCAGGGGGGGCACATTCACTTCCTGCCCAGACATGCCCATAAGACTTTAGCCAGCATTGTATGCATTTGTATTCATTGTATGTATTTGTATTCATTGTATTGTATTGTGGTGGTGTTGTATTATTTTGTTATTGTTATATTACTGTATTGAATCCCTGTTGGAAGGGTTTCCGTATATGGGCATCTGCTGGGTGGAGCTGACACCCTGTGAGCTCACTTCCTATGAAGGAGGTCACATACTGTGACATCACTTCCTACTGGGTCTTTAATAAAACTGCCTGTGAGGGCGTCGGCAAACCAGTGATGACTGGGACGGTAACTTGAGAACAAGCTGGTGTGAGGTCTCTTGACTTGTTGTATGGATGGGCAGAGAATGGATGGTGAGTGAACTTATTTAGCTTTAAGATGGATTATTTCATTAAGACTGAGTATATGCTTTTTAGCACAGGGCAAAATGGCGGTATGCTCTGCGTACAGCCAATTTTGCCATGTCAGTACGCGTCCATGAAGTCCAAGGACGCCAGGAAGTCCCCCTGATGGAGTGCTGCTATTACCGAGCGAAACTACTCCATCCTGAATTTATGCACCTTGACAAAACAATTGAGGGCCTTGAGGTCCAGGATTGGACGGACCCCTTCCTACTTGGGTACTACGAACAGATTGGAGTAAAACCCCTGAAACCGTTCCAACAAGGGAACTGGTACAATCACTCCCCTGACCAGAAGATCCTGGACAGCCCCTGACAGAGCCCGCCGGCGAACCGGAGGTAGGAAGAAAAAAATCTGTTTGGTGGACAAGAGAGAAACGCTATCTTGTACCCCAAGGTAACTACTTCACAAAACCAACAGTCGGAGAGAATAGACCTCCCCCGAGCCGTGAACTTACAAAGCCGGCCCCCCACCCGAGACACGGGCGGGGGCAGCCCATCGTGCAGAAGCAGGTTTGTCCGCAGGCTTGCGGAATCAGGGGCGCTTTTGCCCTGCAGCGGGCGCCTTAGCACCTTGCAAACTTTACCCCGGCGCACAAAAAAACGCTTAGGGGTAGTAAAAGAGGGCCCTTGCCTACGGCGAGGCTGCTAGCCCTTCCCAGACTGTGGGAGCAGGGTGCTCTTACCACCTGTGGCATCGTTAATGATGTCATCCAGGGACGCCCCAAAAAGCTGTTCACCCTTGAAGGGCAAATCCACCAAGGCCTTCTTGGAGGATTGGTCCGCAGACCAGCATGTCAGCCACACAAGGCGGCGTAGTACCACCGCATAGGCGGAGGCTCTGGAAAGCAAGGGAAGCATATCCAGGGCCGACTCACAGACAAAATTCTAGACTGTGAACCAATCATTCAGCCAGGCCCTTGCAGGTCTCGGAAGCATTGCAGCAACAACTTTGCCCGTTCAGTCAGACCCGGCCACAACCGGTCTCACAGCCAAACCCACAACTGTGAACATAGAGCGGCCCACAGCCCCCACCCTCCGTGGGGTCCATAAAAGCGGAAGCCCCTTCCACAGGCAATGTGGTGGCTGTACTCAGTCTGGACTCGGGAGTGTCCACTGATGGAGGAGAGACTCCTCAAAGGGATAAAGGACCGAAACATTTTTTAGGAACAACAAAAAAACATTCTGTGGCGTGTCCAATCCATACATAGCAATTGCTCCAAACATGGAATACAGGGAAATACTCTAGCGGTGCTGGGCGGTTTTTGCGGAACTCAAAAGGGACCGGCACATCCGGTGCCCGCGCCATCCTCAAGTTTATGAGTAACACTGCAGAAACAAGACAAATCCCCTATCATGTGCTGACCCTGGGGCAGAGTCATCCTCACAGTCCGTCTGGGTTAAGCCTGCATCGTCTGACATGACAGACCAGATCTGTGTCAGAGATATCCCCAGAAGCAGGCTCAGGGAGGGGGCGCTTTAGTACCCCCCTACTGGGCACTAGCTGCTTCACCAACATTGCCTCAACAGATGCGACAGGGGCAGGGGGATTAAAGTATAATCCAGGCATTGCTAGGGCAGAAACAGGTCCATGTTGCCCCACCGCTGTGCAAGGCAGAACACCCCACTGGTCACCTCCCGACTGTAAAAATAGAAAGTGAAGCCTCCCAGGGACTCACCACCCCACCCGGTTGCAGAGAGAGCTGAAAACCCCTGGTGTGCTCTGATGTGCTGGCTGTGCTGTGTCTCTCACCTCCGGGAAGATTTGCAGTGTTTTGCAGCGCTAAAACTGACACAAGAGGCCAAGAGAAATCCAAGATGGCCGCCGTATGAGGTAAAATCACCAGCGGGCTACAGGAAAATGGCCGCCGAGCTATGTAAACCGCGGCCACGGCAAAATGGCGGCCCTGGCGCAGTTTAAATTCCACAGTGATGCACCAAACACCTCACACTACACAGCAGCACCCCCCAGAGTAAAAAACACAGCCCCCGCTATACACACAGGCCCCGGTGGTAATAAAGAGACCCCAGAAGGCCCCCCTCACAGCCGCTACCCAAAATGGGGAAGGAGGGAGAGGAAATAAGGGAGAGAGGAAAGCAGGGTGAACCCTCAGTCGACCTCCCAGGGGAAAATTCCAGCCATACCACCTTACCTGAGCAAGGGGCCATACGGCTGGAGGTATCCCAGATAGAACCAACGTCCACTAACGGCATGGCTGTTGGCCAGACACACTGTGACAAAGCCATAGAGACCGGTCATATGTGTGCCCTGAAACAAGAAGTTCTCCGGCCGCCCCTGGAGCAATGGGGCCTGTCGTGGACGACCCAAAGCTGAGCTGAGCTGAGGGCCAGCACACGCTCGATGGCTGAACATGGGGGGACCACAAGAGTCAAGACCCAGCCTGTCACCCAGTCTGCTGTTGATAGAAGAATCCCAGGATTCAAAAATGCAGGAACAAAACAATAAAAAGCGAAAAAATCGCAAAAAAATCTCCAGAGTACAGGACTCTAGAGGGCCTGTCCTCTCCTGACGTTAGGCAGAGAAAAACTGAGGCTGCTAGAGCAGGGTGTGGGTTATACCCGGGGAACCACGCCCCCTGGGAGGAGCTGCACTGAGGAAAGTGTTAACACTTAGGCCCGGTACACACGAGCAAACATGTACGATGAAACCGGTCCGTCGGACCGTTTCCACCGTACATGCCTGCCAGAGGACTTCTGTACGATGGTTGTACTAACCATCGTACAGAAGTCCGCGCGTAAACAATACGCGGGGCGTGTCTGCGTCGTCGCCGCGACGATGACGCGGAGACGTGGGCGGGCCTGCCATTTAAAGGCTTCCACGCATGCGTCGAAGTCATTCGACGCATGCGAGGGACGGCGGGCGCTTGGACATGTACGGTAGGTCTGTACTGACGACCGTACATGTCCGAGCGGGCAGGATTCCAGCGGACGGTTTTAAAACACGTCCAGGAATATTTGCCCGCTGGGAAAAGGCCCGGCGGGCAAATGTTTGCTGGAATTCGGCCCGCTCGCACCTACACACGACCGAACATGTATGCTGAAACTGGCCCGCGGACCAGTTTCAGCATACATGTTTGGTCGTGTGTACGGGGCCTTCAAGTGCTTTTAAAGTGCTTAAAGTGTTAACACTTAAAGTGCTTTTTTTCTGCCTAACTCTCCTGGAAGGAAGCGGATATAACCCTAAGGTCAAAGGCTGCTGTGTCCGTCCATGAACGGAAGAGAAAAAAGATTTTAGTGTTCCCATTTTTTCTTTTTACACATTACGGGTTAGGATTGCGACTGGCTTTGTTTTTGCTAGCTATTGCACCCATTACCCTTCTTATGATATGTTATTGACTATGCTATTCGATTAAACTGCCCTTGGATTTGGTACTCAAGGGGTTTTGTACTTGAAGCTATCTGTACCTTTGATAGGCTGTGCTGGCGAGTGGAGTCCCCTGTGTATTCTGCTAGCAGGACGATCATTTATTTGGGCTGTATTGTATTCACAAATTTAACGACTGTTGGTTGTCTGTATACCCTGTTTTATTCTTTTAATAAAAACTAAGTAAAAGAAAAAAAGAATGATGTACCGATAAAAATGTGGCAATTTTTTGCGGTATTTACCCCACAGTGCTGTTAACCTGATAACATTTATCTTATGTCTTCTGCTAGAGAAATAAGATGCTATGTGAACATCAATGTTGTTGTTTTAAGTGAATCTGTGAGGATTAATTAGTTGCTGCACAGTAGGTTTAATTCTCCCAACATAAAGTCCTAGGGGGTGATCCATAGACATTATAAGGCATAGGAAATATAAAGAGTTCTATAAAAAGTACCCTGCTTCTGTACTCCCGGAGCCAACCTGGAACCTGGTTTTGTGCTTCTCACAATTAGTAAAAAAAGACAGTCAAAATAGAGGAAATGTTTCTAGTCTGCCATCATTGCGCAGAAAAAAAAAAAAAAAACATGCACAAATATAATAAATAAATCATATGGCAGGGCAGTCAAGCTGGCAAAACCAACATTCACATATGCACCATGGCAAACTTTAAGAGTAACTCCCCATTTTTTTTTTTTTAAACATTTCCCCCTGGGTGATTTATGTACACTGCAAGGATTTTAATACACTTTGTTACAGATTTCTATCTTGTTATTCTGAAGAAATAACTGTCTGTCCATGTGCAAAGTGAGCGTGAATGGGGGTGATTTTTCACTCCAGGTTCAGATGTACCTTCCTCCCCTCCGAGTGTACAACGGGACCAAGCAGTAGTGGTACCGGGCTCCCGAATCTTTTAGGAGAGTCCACTATAGCCAGTGGGCAGTAGCAAGAGGGAGATCCCTTCTGTGTCCTGTAGAAGTGATCCAAGATGCTATACAGGCCAATCACTGGCTGAAAATGTTGATACTGGGATGATGCCTGTCCCTGTACAACCACTTCAACCTAAGGATGTACTGGTGGGTCCTAGGGGGTTGAAGTGGTTAAAGGGTAGGAAGTGCCACCAGGGTAAAGTAGGGAGTGTGTGCGCCGCAAGGGTAGAGTAGGGAGTGCGCGTGACGGGAGTCCGTGAAGTCGGACCTGAAACGCACCAGAAGACGCACATGACTCCTGTGCAATTGGCACCAGAGCCGCTCTGGAGATGTGTGAACCGGCCCCATAGAGAGCCGGTCACAGTCTGACATGCGAATTGGATGCGGAGAAAACCACATCCAATCATCCAATTCGCAATAGTGTGAACCCAGCCTGAAAGGGAAGCTGGATCACAGCAGCTGAAAAAGGAATTTTGAGAAGGCAGAGAGTGATACAGGAGTTTAGTTTGACTTTAAAAACATAAGAAATATCAAGCTGTTATTCAAAATGATTTGTTTCAGCCAAAAAACAACAGATTAATGATTGGAGAATTCCTGCCATCTATAAAACAATGGAATACGGTTTAATTCTGTTAGCACCATGTACGGTGTTTCAATTTTCTACATCCAGAAACTAATTTACTGCCCCTCTTGGGAGGCTGATTAAAAATTTCACTTTTTAAGAATACAAACCATTGTTTCCTTCCTCATCCCAAAGAGAACTCTCTCTCTCGCTCCACATCTTGTGAGAGGAATAAAGTCTCATCTTTCAGGCAGTACATCAATAAATCTAATAAAATGGAATATGCAAATATAAAGTCACATTCTTCTATCACATTTTATCACCTAAATAAATTAAAGCCTGCCTAGGCTGCTCTCCTAATCCCAGTAGAGGGATTTTTATTATTCTACTGCCAATCTTAACAAATGTGGCTTAACAGTATACAGCAAGTAAGATGAAGAGTGTATTCGCAGGGTTATATGTGTGTGTTGTCACATTTGACAAGCAGCTCAGAGGTGATAAATTGCCTGCCATTCCACAACCCCATGCATTACCCATGGTTGTAGAGCAATTCTGAACCTGCCCCATTTAATTTAATAGGTTGCGTTTGGTGGCTGTACTGCCTCCTGAACGTAATATGTGCTATAAATGTATCAAAGTGGTTCTAATGGCTAGACGTTGTTTATTCCCTTGCATCCCCTGCATTAGGTTAAAAAACAGCCCAGTAATAATATTGCCCCTCAACCCACTAAATACTTACCAAAGTCCTGACTCGATCCAGGACTGCGCCCATCGGTAGCAGCTCTCTCCTCCCTCTCTGCTCTCACACACTATGCTAAGGCAGCAGGAGCCATTGGCTCCTGCTGCTGTCAATCAAATACTGTAAGGAGGAAGAGGAGGCTGAGCCGTGCTGTGTGTGTGTGTCAGTGGACACACACAGCCTGGCTCAGGAGCAAGCCCGCAGGTGCGCCACCATAAAAAGGAGCTTTTTATGGAGGCGCGCCAGCAGGGGATCCCAGAAGTGGAGGTTCTGGACTAATGTATGCAATACAATTTCACAGAGAAGGTAAGTATAACATGTTTGTTAATTTAAAAAAAAAATCGCTTTTACAAATTCTTTAAATAAGGATGCTTAAAAAAAATTGAATTGGACACTGATTTTTCTACAATAGACTTCTAATTGACCCTGACTTGTCACAGGTAGCTGAAGAATAAATCATAAGAAGCCATGCCATAACATTTCACACAGAGAGAAAAGCAGAATGTAGACGTTCTGTGAAAGGCACGGTGATTATTGCTGAAACTTGGCGATCATTCACTCAAATCTGTAGGAGATGCAGTAGGAGTTTTTATTTTTACACAACAGGACTGCTTACAAAGTAACAGATGTCACCTTGTACATAGCATAATAGAAAAGTGGGTCAAATCAGTGTACAAAGTACACATAGAAGTTATTAAGATTCAGTGCGGACTAAAAGTGTTTTTTTATTTCTATTCTGAGGTTTTGTCTTGTCAGGTATAATAGTCTAAAAATGTATACGAAAAAAAAGAATAAAAGCTACCATGTTGAAAGATGCTGTCATTGGTAAGAGATGACTTATGTTGACTTATTAAAATAAAAAAAAATATTTTTCACAAAGCAGCTCCAATTCTCAAGTTTCCCGAAGGCGCTCCTTCTCTTCAGCAAGTGCCCCTATAGAAAGCTGCCAATGACTCTCACTGCTAGTAATCTGCCCAGTGAGGAGAGAGACAGCGGTAAGAACCACTGCTCTTGTGCACATCGCTGGATCGGGCCTAGGTAAGTATAAGGTGGGGGGCGCGGCAAATACTGCAGTTTAGAAGATTTATACCTTAAAGCGGAGTTCCACCTAAAAGTGGAACTTCCGCTTAATCCACTCCTTCCCCCCTTACATGCCACATTTGGCATGTCATTTTTTTTGGGGGGGGAGTAGGGGGGGGGGGGTCAGGAGGAGTGGGACTCCTGTCCCACTTCCTCCTTCCGCCGAGGGGCTGGTAAGGCGAATAGCTTAATCGCCTTATTGCAGCCCCTCCCTGTAGGCGATCGCCTATCCAATCGGACGGCGCCGCGCACGCATGCGCAGTGCCGTTCGCGCATGCGCAGTGGGTGCCTGGCCGTGAAGCCCGAAAGCTGTCACTGCCGGGTGCCCACACTAGGAATGAGGGGGGGCGAGGAGCGGAGCCCCGGCCGGCGCATTGCTGGAACCGTGGAGCAGGTAAGTGTCTGTTTATTAAAAGCCAGCAGCTACACTTTTTGTAGCTGCTGACTTTTAATAAACTTAAAAAAAGGCTGGAACACCCCTTTAATGCATAGAATGAACTACTTTAATTTAGCCTTAGTTTCTAATTTCCTAACCTGCATCAGTGGGATGACCACGCTGTTCACTCTCAAGTAAAATCAAGGCAGTGTTGTCATCCTGGGAATAAAGTTGTTTTATATGAACTTTAAGTGCCAACAAATTAAAGCCCAGCTTTAGCTAACAGACTTTAAGCACATACAGCATCAGTTTTAATTTCCTTCTGGAAAAAAAAGTTTATATCATATGCATAAAAGCTGACAGGTGTAAGAGTGAGTGAGTTAATAACTTGTAATCGCCTCAAGGCGCTTTGCATCCAGTTTTGTCCTGATCCTTCAGAAGAGGTGGGTCTTTAGTTTTTTCCTAAAAGCCTGATGGTTTTCTTCCATGCGGCTGGTTATGTGTAGAGCGTTCCAGAGCCGAGGTCCTTGGACTGCAAATCTTCGTTCTTCCTTAGATTTGTAGCGGGATTTGGAGATTTGGAGGAGGTTTTGGTTGGTTGACCGGAGGACGCGATTGGTGACGTAGGGTTTTATATTCTCGCTTAAGTATTGAGGATTGTTTCCTTGTGTGCATTTGTGAGTAAGTCAGAGGGTCTTGAATGTGACCTGCTCCTTTAAAGCTAGCCAGTGGAGGGACCTCAAGACCGGGGAGATTGGTTCCTACAGTTTTTTACCTGTTACCAATCTGACTGCAGTGTTCTGGACGACTTGTAGACGCAAAATCTGATATTTGGTCAGTCCTAAGTAGAGGGAGATTGCGTAGTCGAGTCGGGAATTTAATATTGTTCCAACCACCACTGCTGTATCCTCTTCCGGGATGAAGGGGATGAGTCTACGCAGCAGGCGGAGAAGATAGTGAGAACCGCCAACTACTGGTCCTATTTGTGCATCCATCGTCGTGTCTGAGTCAAAGATGACTCAGAGGCTTTTGACCTTGTTGCTTGGGGTGATGGTTTGTCCACGGATGGTGGGTGGTGTCCATGTGGTCCTAGAGTTAGATTTTCGATTTGCGTGAAGGATAAGAAGTTCTGTTTTAGATCCATTGAGTTTGAGGGAGCTTTCCGTCATCCAATTATCGATCAGGGTGAGGCATTTACCTAGTTCGTGATATTGGTCTTTTTTGTTGGTGATTCGAAAGTAAAGTTGCATGTCATCAGCATACGAGTGGTAGCGCAGGTCCTGTTTGCTAATGATTTTGAGGAGTGGACGGATGTAGATGTTGAAGAGTACAGGCGAGTGCCGTTTCTGTCCCGTGGCCTGGGCAGAAACCTGATTGAATTGGGTCTAGGAGTTTGTGGGCGTCCAGATGGGGTTGTAGCTGTTGTAATACTGCTTTCTCCATGATCCTGGAGATGGTGTTAAGGCTCGTTACCGGTCTGCGATGGTTTGGGTCTTTAGGGTCGAGGTTGGGTTTCTTTAGGAGGGGTTTAATTACGCCTTGCTTGAGGGAGCTCGGAAAAAAAGCCTTCTTTGAACGATTGGTTTATGATGTGCGTTATGGTGGGTGCCAAGATGTCGGTACATTCTTTCAGGAATTTTGTAGAAATGGTGTCATTAGGCGATGTGTTGTCTCAGAGGCTTCTGATGATGTTTTTGGTGGTGTCGATGGTAATTGGGAGCAGCGAAAAATTTGTCGATCGCAGACTATTTGTGTTGATTTCTTCTTCTTGCTTTGTCTGAATAGGGCTGGTTGTTTTTTTCTGTTGAATTATTACACGAATATTTTCGATTGTCAATAAAAAAATCAGATAGTTCATTACAGAATTCTTGAGTTTTGCTTGCTGGGGGCTCTAAGCAGGTGGGGTTCATAGTCTGAGCGACTAGTCCGAATAGTTCCCGCGGACGGTTTAGGGCTTGAGATGGTGTTTGAGAAGTGTTCTTTTTTTGCTTCAAAGATTGCTTTGTGGTAATTCTTTGTGAGGGCTTTGTAGTTTGTGTGGTTTTCTTTTGATGGGTTTCTCCTCCAGGCTACTTCCGCATTCTTGTTTCAGTAGAGTAAGAGTGTCGTTAAACCAGCCCGAGTTGTTTTTCCAAAAAAGAGCCCTGCGTTTCGGAGCGACTGTGTCTGCTGTTTGTAGTAATGTTTTGTTTAGGGTGTTGAGTGTTTGTTCCGTTGAGTGGTTTCGATTTGGTACTTCTATTTTGGTCGATAGTGTGGTTTTGAAGAGTTTGGAGTGTCGTTTCTTCTGTGATCGTGTCCAGTGTATTGTTGTTGAGAGTTTCGGTTTTTGGAGGATGGCGTTGGTGGTTAATAAAAATGTTATATCATATCCCCTCTTAAACATCTCCTCTCAAGAGAGATTAAGTTATTTTATATAGAAGTGTAAAGGAAATACTGCGCGGTCACAGTAAAAATGAAAATAACATTGAATAATACTCCTGATTAACACTGAACACAGAGTGATCAATATAGAAGCATTTAATGTTCCAAAATAGCATATTAAAAGTGACAGTCCATTCTGTAAGTAGGTTATCCATGACTTCAAGCAGGTTAATACCCAAGAAGAAGTGCCAAAAAGTAAAAAGAAAGGAATCCTCCACCTCCTAAATCAAATCTCCTTACCGACTCCAATGGATCTCTTGTTATGGAGATCACTGTAGCATGTGGCTATTTCCCCCGCCCAGGGTCTCTCGGTGGTAAGTTGCAAGAGGTATCCCATCTCCTCTATATCCTCCACGTGGGGGCTCCTCAATACATCTCCCGAGTGGATGTTCCCCACAAAAATACAAGAACTGCCATAGTGTAGTGCTTTCCAGTATTTAAACCGGATACCCGCTGAAAAAAAAAAATATTAAAAGTCAGCAGCTACAAATACTGCAGCTGCTGACTTTAAATATCGGCACACTTACCTGTCCTGGAGTCCAGCGCCGTCCGCAGCAGAGGACGAGCGATCGCTCGTCACTCTGCTGCCCCCCCCACCATCCTCGGTGAGGGAACCAGGAAGTAAAGCGCTCCGGCTTCACTGCCCGGTTCCCTACGGCGCATGCGTGAGTCGCGCTGCGCCTGCTAATTGGCTCCTGCTGTGCTCTGGGAGCCGAGTGTTCCCAGAACACAACAGGGGGGGAGATGGGAGGTGACGTCCTGCCCGCAGACTGTGGCCGGAAGTGGGTGCAAATACCTGTCTTTAGACAGGTATCTGCACCCCCCTCCCCCTGAAAGGTGTCAAATGTGACACCGGAGGGGGGGAGGGATCCGATCAGTGGGAGTTCCACTTAAGGGTGGAGCTCCGCTTTAATAAAAAAAATCTGTGCCACTAATAAATCAAGCAAGTTAAATGTAAAGTGGTTTTGCAAACATATTTCAGCTAATTAAAATGTCACTAATAGGCACCCACTTACAATATCTCCTGCATAACCTGTTCTTTTCTAATAATGCAAACTGCTTTGTTCATATAAGATTAACACCAGGATACAGTAGACTAAAAACAATGTTCTAATACGTATTTCCATAAAACCTGTTTAAAACAGTAAAATATTTCAAATATCCAACTATGTGGATATAGTTAGCTTGATCTTCTTGGGTTAGCATAAATATTAGTTGTTCTATACCGTGTTGTCACTTTGGATTTTGGCAGAACTAGATCACATGGCTTGAAGGTACCACATTATTATTTGCTACTGGGAAAGCTAATCATTTTCCTAGGTTAGGATGAAGGAAAAAAGGTGGGACAGCCGCACTCCAAAAAAACTCCTCCTTTAATTAAAAATCACAAAATACATGCCACAGCAAAAAACAGCACAACAAAAGAAAAGCTGACGTTTCGCACTATGCCTTAGTGCTTCTTCATAGCTAGTGTGTAAACAGTAAAATGAGTGAATATATACCTTACAACCCAATGAGTGGGAGGGGGCTCTGGAAACAATTAAGTTAAACAGGGTCCCCTGTGAAGTTTGGGTGTGTCTCGACAGACAATCAGAGAGTGTCTCATGTGGACTATGTCTCATGCAAATTCATAGTGAATAGTGAACATTGGATAGAATGATGTGTTGACCCAATAGAGAAGTGGGGTGCAGAAAAATGTGAAAGAGAGTGTAGGAGTATGTGTAAGTGTGAAGAAATATATTTGAGTGTAAGAGAAGTGAATTAAAGTGGACAGGAAATGGAATGATATGTGTAAAACATGTATAACTTGTATAAGTAACAAATAAAATGAAATTAAGAAAACAAAAAATATGATATGAATTGAAGTGCGATAAAGTAAAGTGAAATTAATTAAAAAAAAAAAAAAAGAAGAAAGGAAAACAAATAAAAAGTGAAATGGGGAAAAAAGGGGAAGAAAAAAAAAAAATAAAAAAAAATAGGGGTGAATATGACGGTGAACCATGACGATGCATAAACCATAAAATAATATGGTGTAATGTAGTGAACAAAAAATGCCTAAAGATTGAGCATAGTGTAAAGGTGCACCTTAATTCTAATGGTCTTATTTGTTTTATAGTATATTAACTTGTGTTTTTTATTATTTTTATGATTATTATTATATTATTTTTGTTTTTTGTATTTTTGTTGCCTGTATGTGTTTATGTACTTACTCATTATTGAAATAATAACTGAGACACTGGGCATCTATCTGGACTGGTTAAACATTCATTGTGAGCTGAACCATTAATACAAAGACAAAAACAAAAGGATGTGAACATGTGTGGCCGTTTATAGAAGAGTTCTAAAATATCCTAAAAATCAGTAAATGAGTAAACATGCAGAGTAGTATGGAATGATAGTAAAAAAGAGGCACTTGAAATGTCGGGAAGTGTCAATGTGGCTATATGAGGCTAATGAAAAATAACCGCTATTAGCGGACAATTGCCAACATGTGAACCTCAATCTAAATAGAGAAAC
This sequence comes from Rana temporaria, assembly GCF_905171775.1. Taxonomy (NCBI): domain Eukaryota; kingdom Metazoa; phylum Chordata; class Amphibia; order Anura; family Ranidae; genus Rana; species Rana temporaria. The sequence goes on along the minus strand of NC_053500.1, from coordinate 56,313,197 downwards.
TCTCTAGAGAATGATAGCGATCAGGGTATGGGCATGAAGTGTGTGTCAGGTTGCATAGCGGAATCGATATATTGGTATTACAATATTTTAATGCTTTAATGTTAGACTGGAAAGGGAAAAGTAAAACCAAAAGGAAACCAAAAGGTTAGTGAAGGGTTAATGAAAAACTCCCTAGGCATGTGTTGAAATCGAAAATACGCTATCTGATTCTCTGTCTTGACACATCCAATTACAGAAAAAGCCACATTTGAGGCCACCACATCTCGCCGACAACAAAGACATCGCCATACATGTCGCGATGACTGTGCGATCTACTTGAATTAAATACTTAAATGTGTATTTACAAGGAACAAATACAATTTGATAAAACGGAGAAGCCGAGCATTGCTGTTGACAGCTGTATATACAAAAAACAGTTAATACAGTAATAAGAACACAAAACACACAATATGCATATGAAATGTCCCGATAAACATGTTAAGATAACGAGCAATATCGTATGAATGGCTGGGAAGCCAGCAGAACTGTAATCGTGGGACATATCTTACAATGTATGTTGGTTGGTTCTCTAATGAAACCCAAAAAGAAAGAAAGAAGAGAGTATAGGATACTGAGATCTTGTTGAAAAGGGTGCCAAGAGCCTAGGTGTTTTGTAATCCTCTTACAAAGAAGGAGATACTGTATTTATGGATCCTGTAAAAATCGGGGAAAAAACATCCAGGGTGCTTGTAAGAAAATAAGGTTAGGAAAAAAGGCAAGATGAAAAGAGAGGGGGGGGGAAGGGGGAAGGGAATAAGGAGAAAAAATGGGAAAATGTGCGCAAGGAAGAGCGAGAAAAAAAAAAAGTGGAAGTGGGAAAAAAAAAAAAAGGTGGAAGTGGAAGTGGAGAAAAAAAAAAAAAAAAAAAAAAGGGGGGAAGGGGAGAGAAAAAAAAAAAAAAGGGGGAAGTGGAGAAAAAAAAAAAAAAGTGGAAGTGGAGAAAAAAAAAAAAAAAGGTGGAAGTGGAAGTGGAGAAAAAAAAAAAAAATAAAGGTGGAAGTGGAAGTGGAAGTGGAGAAAAAAAAAAAAAAGGTAGAAGTGGAAGTGAAAAAAATAAATAAATAAAAAAATAAAAAAAAGGTGGAAGTGGAAGTGAAAAAAATTAATAAATAAATAAAAAAGAAAAAAAAAAAAAAGGTGGAAGTGGAAAAAAAAATAAAAAAAATAAAATATTTTAGAAATGAAAATGAGAAAAGATAAAAGTAAATGTAAAAATAAACATAGGGCAGGGACAACCGGCAGATCGAGGGAGCTTAATGTATGTTTAGGACCGGGCTCATATAGAATGAAGTATGATAAGCCTCTTAAATACCTAGAGTGAGATATACAGTGAGATGGGATACATAGGAATCGCATGCATACATAAGATAAGATGGATGTGCTGGTACTTGGGCATATACATAATCTGAATGTGTAATTAGAACGCTTCAAAAACCAAAAATCTACCACATGTGTTGTAAAGACATGTATGGGAGAGCGTGAAGATGGTATAATGTAAAATCCATGTCGGAGAAATATCGGTTATCAGCGAAATAGTTCTGTATGTATATATATAGTGCACTCAAGAACCGGACACGTCTAGAGTAAAAAAAAGGGGGGGGGGGAATTAGGAGACACAAAATCAGACAAAAATCTCCAAGGAGATGTGATGAGCTGTGTAATATGTAATTGTGGCAGTAATGGACAATGGTGCAAACGTGAAACTGGATACTGATACTGATCAGTCATAAAAATGGGACACATCCCACTCAAAATTCATTCCAGACGGAATTCTGGTTTGGAGTGAAAAGATCCAGAACACTTCACGTTTGCACAATGACCGGAACTTGTCGCCTCCCCTGATGGGGGTTTTGACCTGTTCTACACCCTGTATAACAAGACTGGTGATGTCCTTAGAGTGTATGTTGTTCCAATGTCGTGCCACATTGGTGTTTTTATTGGTGGAGATATCATAAAGATGGTCCCTGAGGCGATCTCTAAGCCTACGAATTGTACGTCCCACATACTGTATATTACACAGTGTGCAAGAAATGACATACACAATGTGTTTGGTGTTGCAATTCATGAAACTCTTAATCTCAAATTCTCTATGATTGCTACATGAAATTACGTGTTGGCCTGTTTTGATGAAGCCGCAATAGATGCAGCTTTTAATACCACACTTGAAGGTGCCCTTAAAGCTCAGCCAGCCATGATGGGTGATGTTGCTATTAAATAGGCTGGGTGAAAGGGAGCTTCCAAGCGTGGGTGCCCTTCGAGACACTGTTTTAATGCCCTTGAGTAGTATGGCACTATAGGCTGGGTCACTATACAGTATGGGCAGATACTTCATCACTGTGTTTTTAATTTTCTGAAACTCTAGACTGAATGGAGTAGAGAAAACTGGAGTATTATTGGAGAATTTGGAAGCTGTTCTCTTGGAACTTTGTAGCAAATTATCTCTGGGAACAGAGCTGGCAGCCAGCAGGGCTTTAGTAATGATGTGTTCAGGGTACCCTCTATCTTTAAACCTGCTTGCCATATTATGGGCCTCCTCGTTAAAGGTTTCAGGTGCACTGCAAAGTCTCCTGAGTCTGAGGAACTGGCCATACGGGACCCCCCTGATGGTGTGTCTCGGATGGGCAGAATCTGCTCTTAGAATGGCGTTGCCCGCTGTTGGTTTTCTGTAGAGGCTAGTAACTACTGTATTGCCCGCACCTGTCAACTTAACATCCAGAAAGTTTATGGATTTGGAATTTAATTCACCGGTGAACTTTAAATTCAGAGAGTTATTGTTGAAATAATCAAGCCAAAGTGTGAGATCTGCCTCGCTGTCTGAAGTGATAAACAGGAGGTCATCAATATAGCGACCATAGAACACCGTATCAGTCCTGCGGGGGCTATCATGTCCACTGTGTCTTTCAAACTCAGGTCCAACTTCTACCCGGTGGACTCCAGGGGTAAGGAACTAGACCTCTTTCAGAAATTGATAGAAAAAGATTTAACCCACCTTGCCCGTGACTGCCATAGGAGACCCTATCCCCACAACAATCTTACTGACATGGAAAGAAAAGCCTTGAATGACCTTGAATCAGACAGAGACATAGTCATCAAGAATGCGGATAAGGGGGGGACTGTGGTAATTTTAAATGCTGATGTCTATAAGAATGAGGCACTTCGCCAATTGTCTGACACAGACACATACCAGGCACTCAAATCAGACCCCACTGCAGCTTTCACCAAGGCCCTTACATGCCTTTTGGATAGAGGCACATCAGTTGGGATCTTTTCTGTTCTTGAGAGAGATATTTTTATTCCAGATTGTCCCATCATGCCGGTATTCCATCACCTACCCAAGATCCACAAGGGGCTAGATCCCCTTTTGGGGAGACCCATTGTGGCTGGTATAGGCTCTCTTAACGAGCGTCTTGGGGAATGGCTTGATGGGCAACTACAACCATTAGTGGTGGATTTACCCGGTTACCTCAAGGACACAACACAGCTTCTGACCAAACTCAACCAATTTCAATGGCATGACAGCTATCGTTGGGTCAGCTGTGATGTGACAAGTTTATACTCCAGCATTCCCCATCATCTTGGTATCAGAGCTGTGGCCACTTTCCTGAGGGAATCGGGTAAAATGTCCCTGGTACTTCAAGATTTCATTTTACTTGTTTTGGAATATTTACTTACCCACAATTTTTTCATGTTTGACGGGGGCTATTATCTCCAAAGATGCGGGGCCTCCATGGGAGCCAAGTTTTCTCCCTCGCTCGCCAACCTATTCATGGGCTGGTGGGAGAGGTCCTGCATCTTTGGACATGATAGCCCCCGCAGGACTGATACGGTGTTCTATGGTCGCTATATTGATGACCTCCTGTTTATCACTTCAGACAGCGAGGCAGATCTCACACTTTGGCTTGATTATTTCAACAATAACTCTCTGAATTTAAAGTTCACCGGTGAATTAAATTCCAAATCCATAAACTTTCTGGATGTTAAGTTGACAGGTGCGGGCAATACAGTAGTTACTAGCCTCTACAGAAAATCAACAGCGGGCAACGCCATTCTAAGAGCAGATTCTGCCCATCCGAGACACACCATCAGGGGGGTCCCGTATGGCCAGTTCCTCAGACTCAGGAGACTTTGCAGTGCACCTGAAACCTTTAACGAGGAGGCCCATAATATGGCAAGCAGGTTTAAAGATAGAGGGTACCCTGAACACATCATTACTAAAGCCCTGCTGGCTGCCAGCTCTGTTCCCAGAGATAATTTGCTACAAAGTTCCAAGAGAACAGCTTCCAAATTCTCCAATAATACTCCAGTTTTCTCTACTCCATTCAGTCTAGAGTTTCAGAAAATTAAAAACACAGTGATGAAGTATCTGCCCATACTGTATAGTGACCCAGCCTATAGTGCCATACTACTCAAGGGCATTAAAACAGTGTCTCGAAGGGCACCCACGCTTGGAAGCTCCCTTTCACCCAGCCTATTTAATAGCAACATCACCCATCATGGCTGGCTGAGCTTTAAGGGCACCTTCAAGTGTGGTATTAAAAGCTGCATCTATTGCGGCTTCATCAAAACAGGCCAACACGTAATTTCATGTAGCAATCATAGAGAATTTGAGATTAAGAGTTTCATGAATTGCAACACCAAACACATTGTGTATGTCATTTCTTGCACACTGTGTAATATACAGTATGTGGGACGTACAATTCGTAGGCTTAGAGATCGCCTCAGGGACCATCTTTATGATATCTCCACCAATAAAAACACCAATGTGGCACGACATTGGAACAACATACACTCTAAGGACATCACCAGTCTTGTTATACAGGGTGTAGAACAGGTCAAAACCCCCATCAGGGGAGGCGACAAGTTCCGGTCATTGTGCAAACGTGAAGTGTTCTGGATCTTTTCACTCCAAACCAGAATTCCGTCTGGAATGAATTTTGAGTGGGATGTGTCCCATTTTTATGACTGATCAGTATCAGTATCCAGTTTCACATTTGCACCATTGTCCATTACTGCCACAATTACATATTACACAGCTCATCACATCTCCTTGGAGATTTTTGTCTGATTTTGTGTCTCCTAATTTCCCCCCCCCTTTTTTTTACTCTAGACGTGTCCGGTTCTTGAGTGCACTATATATATACATACAGAACTATTTCGCTGATAACCGATATTTCTCCGACATGGATTTTACATTATACCATCTTCACGCTCTCCCATACATGTCTTTACAACACATGTGGTAGATTTTTGGTTTTTGAAGCGTTCTAATTACACATTCAGATTATGTATATGCCCAAGTACCAGCACATCCATCTTATCTTATGTATGCATGCGATTCCTATGTATCCCATCTCACTGTATATCTCACTCTAGGTATTTAAGAGGCTTATCATACTTCATTCTATATGAGCCCGGTCCTAAACATACATTAAGCTCCCTCGATCTGCCGGTTGTCCCTGCCCTATGTTTATTTTTACATTTACTTTTATCTTTTCTCATTTTCATTTCTAAAATATTTTATTTTTTTTATTTTTTTTCCACTTCCACTTCCACCTTTTTTTTTTTTTTTATTTATTTATTAATTTTTTCACTTCCACTTCCACCTTTTTTTTATTTTTTTATTTATTTATTTTTTTCACTTCCACTTCTACCTTTTTTTTTTCTCCACTTCCACTTTTTTTTTTTTTTCCCACTTCCACTTTTTTTTTTCTCGCTCTTCCTTGCGCACATTTTCCCATTTTTTCTCCTTATTCCCTTCCCCCTTCCCCCCCCTCTCTTTTCATCTTGCCTTTTTTCCTAACCTTATTTTCTTACAAGCACCCTGGATGTTTTTTCCCCGATTTTTACAGGATCCATAAATACAGTATCTCCTTCTTTGTAAGAGGATTACAAAACACCTAGGCTCTTGGCACCCTTTTCAACAAGATCTCAGTATCCTATACTCTCTTCTTTCTTTCTTTTTGTGTTTTATTAGAGAACCAACCAACATACATTGTAAGATATGTCCCACGATTACAGTTCTGCTGGCTTCCCAGCCATTCATACGATATTGCTCGTTATCTTAACATGTTTATCGGGACATTTCATATGCATATTGTGTGTTTTGTGTTCTTATTACTGTATTAACTGTTTTTTGTATATACAGCTGTCAACAGCAATGTTCGGCTTCTCCGTTTTATCAAATTTTATTTGTTCCTTGTAAATACACATTTAAGTATTTAATTCAAGTAGATCGCACAGTCATCGCGACATGTATGGCGATGTCTTTGTTGTCGGCGAGATGTGGTGGCCTCAAATGTGGCTTTTTCTGTAATTGGATGTGTCAAGACAGAGAATCAGATAGCGTATTTTCGATTTCAACACATGCCTAGGGAGTTTTTCATTAACCCTTCACTAACCTTTTGGTTTTACTTTTCCCTTTCCAGTCTAACATTAAAGCATTAAAATATTGTAATACCAATATATCGATTCCGCTATGCAACCTGACACACACTTCATGCCCATACCCTGATCGCTATCATTCTCTAGAGAGTTTCTCTATTTAGATTGAGGTTCACATGTTGGCAATTGTCCGCTAATAGCGGTTATTTTTCATTAGCCTCATATAGCCACATTGACACTTCCCGACATTTCAAGTGCCTCTTTTTTACTATCATTCCATACTACTCTGCATGTTTACTCATTTACTGATTTTTAGGATATTTTAGAACTCTTCTATAAACGGCCACACATGTTCACATCCTTTTGTTTTTGTCTTTGTATTAATGGTTCAGCTCACAATGAATGTTTAACCAGTCCAGATAGATGCCCAGTGTCTCAGTTATTATTTCAATAATGAATAAGTACATAAACACATACAGGCAACAAAAATACAAAAAACAAAAATAATATAATAATAATCATAAAAATAATAAAAAACACAAGTTAATATACTATAAAACAAATAAGACCATTAGAATTAAGGTGCATCTTTACACTATGCTCAATCTTTAGGCATTTTTTGTTCACTACATTACACCATATTATTTTATGGTTTATGCATCGTCATGGTTCACCGTCATATTCACCCCTATTTTTTTTTTATTTTTTTTCTTCCCCTTTTTTCCCCATTTCACTTTTTATTTGTTTTCCTTTCTTCTTTTTTTTTTTTTTTAATTAATTTCACTTTACTTTATCGCACTTCAATTCATATCATATTTTTTGTTTTCTTAATTTCATTTTATTTGTTACTTATACAAGTTATACATGTTTTACACATATCATTCCATTTCCTGTCCACTTTAATTCACTTCTCTTACACTCAAATATATTTCTTCACACTTACACATACTCCTACACTCTCTTTCACATTTTTCTGCACCCCACTTCTCTATTGGGTCAACACATCATTCTATCCAATGTTCACTATTCACTATGAATTTGCATGAGACATAGTCCACATGAGACACTCTCTGATTGTCTGTCGAGACACACCCAAACTTCACAGGGGACCCTGTTTAACTTAATTGTTTCCAGAGCCCCCTCCCACTCATTGGGTTGTAAGGTATATATTCACTCATTTTACTGTTTACACACTAGCTATGAAGAAGCACTAAGGCATAGTGCGAAACGTCAGCTTTTCTTTTGTTGTGCTGTTTTTTGCTGTGGCATGTATTTTGTGATTTTTAATTAAAGGAGGAGTTTTTTTGGAGTGCGGCTGTCCCACCTTTTTTCCTTCATCCTAACCTGCATTTTGATTGCACTGCCTGCACCCTTGGCTCGGACCACAGGAATCAGATTACCTGGTTCTCTTTGAGCGGTTACCCACTCTCTCTAATCATTTTCCTAATTTATTTTATGGGCTGCTATCCTCGGGGGAGGAGTTACGTTGACGTCACCCGCGTTTGCCTCACAGAGACCTTCACACGCTGTATGCATAGACCCGGGCGCTGAGCTCCGGTACAAGCTGTCATCCCTGCACTCGGCTGAGAGTGCACGATAATGTGAGTGGTTTTTTACTTTTGTTTTAGAATAAAAAAAATTTAAGCGGAGAGCACTTAGATTGTGTCTTTTACTTTTTCCGGTCCATTGAATGATTTATGGGAGAGTGTTGACTTGCTTATTGCTTGCTGGTTCCATCTGGTGGACGTTTTGGAGTTGAGCCCATGAAAGCTGTTTACCATTTACTCTTTGGAGGATATGCTTTTTGCCTTTTGACCTAGCCATAGGTCGAATTGTTGAGGCGAGAGGCCATCCATTAGCCTTGGTGGAGGATAATCCTGTCCTATGGGTCACTGATCTGATGAAGATTTCTGCACCATTTATCACTATTGTGTTTTTCGGAGCACCTTTATCACTTTGCACTTTATGGACTTTATTCATTAAGCTTGATCAATTGTGTTATAATTTTTATTTTTAGATTTAATGTATTTGCGCTGCACTATTTATTTATTTACTCCCCCATAGCAAGCCGATTGCTGTGGGGGCACAAGGCAGGAGGGTGGGACCAGGAGCGCCGGCGAGCATACCTCCCAACATTTTAAAATGGGAATGAGGGACACCTATTAGCAAAATTATGCAGGCATAGGACACACCCTGTGCCACACCCCCTTAAAGGAGAATTGTACAAAAAACAAGATTGTGGTTAAACCCACAAGTGCTTTTTTACCATTACTATTACTTTATATTGGCGTTTGGAATTTACAGAAGCAGCAATTTAGAAATCAGATAAAAGGTTTAGCACTGGAAAACACTCTTTGATAGATAAAAAGTTCATTTTATATACAACTGCCGTATTTTTCGCTCCATAAGACCATAACCATAAGACGCACCTAGGTTTTAGAGGAGGAAAATATGAAAAAAAAAACTGAACCAAATGGTGGACTAAAATATTTCATAAAATATAACCAAATAATATTTCTATACCGACAACCAATGTAAGGGGGCACCCTACACTGATCCCAACACAACTCAACCACCAATGTAATTGAGACATTTACACCGACTAGCCATATAACAGGTGTATTTACAGTAACCCCCCCCCCCCATCTCTCTACTACTCTGCCCCTCCAACTCATCATCTGCTAACCTCTGTTCCCCAACTCTGCTCACCTTTGCACTCCAACCCTTTCTTTCTATTTATCTCTGCACCTCTGTACACCACCTCTGCTCACCTCTGACTGCACATCTACTCTGCACCTCAAGTCCCCTTTTTGATTACCTCTACATGCCCCCTATGCTCACCTGTATGCCGTTTACATCCTCTAGGTGGGCAGCATGCAGAGGATGGGGCGTGATTTGCATATGAATCACATCAGCTGACCTCATTTACATAACAATGCCCGCATAATTTACATGTGAATATTGATGTTAATTTAAGAACAATGCCTTTTGTTTCTCTCCCTATAGCAGCTGAAGGCAGGGGAGAAACAGGATATAGCTGGGGCAGAGAGATGCATAGGGAACCAAAACAATCCCCCTATTAGCGGCTCTGCTGGTTAGTATTCAATCCATAAGACACACAGACATTTCCCCCCGTTTTTTTTTTTGGGGGGGGGTGCGTCTTATGGAGCGAAAAATACGGTATATAGATCAGACCAAAATGAGGGACAAATGAGGAGGAATGAGGGACAGAGGGACATTGCTCCAAATCAGGGACAGTTGGGAGGTACACCGGCAAGGGACCCAAGAAGGGGAGGATCTAGGCTGCTCTGTGCAAAACCAACTCCACAGAGCAGGTAAGTATAACACATTTGTTATTTTTAAACAAAAAAACAAGACTTTAATGTCACTTTAATGCATAGAATACATTAAGGTAAAAAAAAAAGAAAAAAGTAAGTAACTTTGGCCTTTACAACCACTTTAACCTGGCTCCCAGTTGATGGTGGCTTCACATGTGGACTCTCTGACCAGAAGTGCATTCTTTGACCAAAAGTGCCTGAGTTAAAAACCAGGAGTTTGCTATCAACTGCTTCTGCTTGCAAGACTTGATTTTTTTCCCCTCTTTTTCTCTGACACTTTTTAAACAGCTTTTTTTTCTTTTTCCTTTCTGCTAATTAAGGGGAGGGTTTAATTGTTCACAGGTGTGTGTTTGTTCACAGGTCTTCACAGGTGAGTATAAAGTGGCTGTACAAGCTCCCATAGGAGCTGGCTCCCAGTTGATGGTGGCTTCACATGTGGACTCTCTGACCAGAAGTGCATTCTTTGACCAAAAGTGCCTGAGTTAAAAACCAGGAGTTTGAAACAGGAGGTAAGACAGGAGTCTTCATTATTTTTTTCAATCAATGATCCAGAACAAGCTTGCAGCTAATAAAGTTGGAACTCTTGATATATAGATTCAGCGGAGCAGCAGACGCTCTCACCTTAGTCTGCTCACCCCAGGGATAGTGAGAGCAGGACGCTCTCAAACGAGTCGGCTCTCCCCAGGGATAGTGCAGCCAGGCAAGGTCCTCCCAGCTCTCGGCTGCTGCAGACACAGCACAAAAAAACAGGACAGACACCACCCCCCCCCACACCCCCCAGGCAATTGATCCAGGGTTGCACCGATCGCCCGTTGAGGGGTCAGGAAGGAATTTTTTTCCCCGATCGCTGCAGATTGGCACAGCACGCCTGGGGTTTTTCGCCTTCCTCTGGACCAATCGGGGAGAGAAGACTCAACGAGTGACGGCTCACTTGGACAGTCTTCCACCCATCACCATATAAGACCCCCCCAACCAACATTACTTCCCTGCGTTTTTTTCTGCGACCATGGGTTACCTAAAATACTCTGCAGAAACCATCCGGGAACTAAAACCATTTGCCTCTATACTCCCAGTTGTCACCAAAAAAGCTCTAAGGAATGAGCGACTGTTGAGAATCAATCAACGATCAACAGTCAAAAACTACGCGCAGGTACCCCAGCCCAAGCGCATAATATGCGCTTTGGTCAACACAAGATCGGCAGTAAAACACCGACAAGAAATCTATGATTTCATCCTTCAACACGATCTAGACTGCCTCTTCATCACAGAAAGCTGGCTGACAGCAACACCATTCTAACAGAATTATCGCATTCAAATGCAAAACAGAGTGGGGCAAAGAAGGGGGGGCTGGCGGTGATCCACAAGACTCACCTCTCGATCAGCAAACCAGTCCTTCAAAACTCGCTTCCATTCATGGAAACCCTCACTCTGCAGCTGCAAACAAATCCCCAAGATACGGTCCATATGCTACTTTGCTATAGACCACCAGGCCCAAAAACGCACCTTCTCACGTCATTGACAGGATTCATCGCCACATATACCCTAAACATCAAACACCTTTTGGTGCTTGGGGATTTCAACCTCTGGGCCAACTCCTCGCTGGACCCCGTAGCCGACGCCTGCATCGACCATCTGGAAGGATTAGGTCTGCAGCAACTAATACAAGGCCCCACTCATGCCTCAGGCCATACACTCGATCTCATTTTCAAACAAGATTAGGAAATTGACGTCCTGGGAAATGAGCCGCAACCATGGACCGATCACCATGCCATCAAATTCACAATCACCAAAAATGCCAGCCCAAAAAAAACGACAAAACCGGTGACAACTCACTGGACTAGATCTCAGAAGAAGCTCCACTCGGAACTCTTCAAAACAACACTAGGGAACAAAATAAAAACAACCCAATAAAAACAAACAGCCACAGAAACACTTGACGCCATCAACAAGGCGCTACTGCCCACCTTGCTAAAACAAGGTACAATAAAACCAATTCTAAAAAAAACTACCCTCGACCCCAAAGACCCAAACAACCGGAGGCCCATAACAGCTCTAAATGTCTTCTCCAGGGTAATGGAGAAAGTAGTTGTACAACAGCTGCAACTGCATTTAGACACCCATAAATTACTCGATCCGTTTCAATCAGGCTTCCGTCCGGGTCACGGAACAGAAACGGCGCTGCTCAAACTATGGGATGATGCTCTAGAGGCCGCAGACGAAGGAGAATCTTGTCTCCTGATACTGCTGATACTGCTGGCTTTTGACACTGTAGACCACGGACTACTACTGGCTAGGCTAGCTGAAGTGGCCAAAGTCACGGAAGGGGATTTACCCTGGTTCTCCTCCTTCTTGGAAAACCGATCACAAATAGTGAAACTGGGGTCTTTCACTTCTGAAAAACGTACGGTGTCATGCGGATGTTTAATATCTATCTTCGCCCTCTCTTTGAAATCATCAGTAACCAGAAGTTACTTTACCACTCCTATGCAGACGACACACAACTGTATTTCCGCATCTGCAACAAAAAGGATCATTCTCTTGGACTAGAGAAATGCCTCACTCTAATAGATAACTGGATGACAAACAGTTATCTTAAACTCAATGGTTCGAAAACAGAACTTCTCCTGTTTCACGCTAACCGGAAAAATCACCCCGCATCAACATGGACTCCCCCACCCATTCTGGGTAAAACTATCACCCCTAGCACCAAAGTCAAAAGTCTCGGAGTCATTTTCGATACCTACATGACAATGGATGCACAAATAGGGTCAGTAGTCAGTGGATCCCACCATCTGCTGCGCCTACTACGCAGACTCACGCCCTTTATCCCGAAAGAGGACATTGCAGTCGTGGTGGGAACAATCATCAATTCCAGACTCGACTACGCAAATGCCCTCCATCTAGGACTCCCCAAATACCAAATCACTCGTCTGCAAGTCGTTCAAAATACGGCCGCTCGACTAGTGACTGGGAAAAAAAACATGGGAATCAATCTCACCTTCACTGAGATCCCTTCATTGGTTGCCAGTAAAAGACAGAATCACTTTCAAGGCGCTCTGCCTAATACATAAGTGTATTCAAGGCAACGCCCCTCAATATCTATGCAAAAAAATAAAAGCCCATAACCCCAATCGCATTCTGCGATCCACCAATCAAAACCTCCTCCAGATACCCAAGGCCAGATACAAGTCCAAAGGAGATCGAAGATTTGCAGTCCAGGGACCTCGCCTGTGGAATGCACTACCAACCACCATCCGACTGGAGTCAGGCCACTTGGCCTTCAGGAGAAAGATTAAAACCCATCTCTTCTGAGGTCAAGGGGTTCCTTACCCATGAAATGGATACAGCGCCCAGAGGCGATTCAGTTCGCATGTGTTGCGCTTTACAAGTCTCTCTCTCACCTCTCTCTCTCTCTCTCTCTCTCAACCACTTCCGGCCCAGTCTATAGCAGAATGACGGCCGGGAGGTGATTCAGTTATCCTGGCTGGGCGTCATATGATGTCCAGTAGGATTAACTGCCGCCACGTGCCCGTGGGGGCGCGCATTGCGGCGATCAGTGGCGTGGTGTGTCAGTCTGACACACCGCTACACCGATCTCGGCAAGAGCCTCTGATGGAGGATGTTTACCACATGATCAGCCATGCCATGTACGTCACCCATGGCCACCAGGGATGCCATGCACATGCCCAATATATGCCAATCAGTGCCCACAAATGACTGGCACCATACATAATGCCAGATCAGTGATGCCCAGCAATGCCACCCATCAGTGCCGCCTATGAGTGCCCATCCGTGCCGCCTATGAGTGCCCAATCCGCGCCGCCTATGAGTGCCCATCAGTGCCTGTCATTGAAGGAGAAAACTTGCTTATTTACAAAATGTTATAACAGAAACAAAAGAATAACTTTTTTTTTTTCCAACATTTTGGGTATTTTTTTTATTTTTTGCGCAAAAAATCCAATCCAAGCAAAAACTAATTACACAGAAGAGTTTGTAATGACAAAGTGAAAGAAAACCTTGTTCATATTTGCATTAGTATTCACATTAGTTTTCACATCCTTTGCTGTGAAACCAGGGCTGTCTTAATGAGAGGGCACATTTTGTAGGCGCTATAACTTTTGCGCAAACCAATCAATATACGCTTATTACGATTTTTTTACCAAAAATATATAGAAGAATACGTATCGGTCTAAACTGAGGAAAACATTTTTTTTTTTTTTTTTTTTGTGTTATTTATTAAATCAAAAAGTTAAAAATATTGTTTTTTTTTTTTTAAATTGTCGTTTTTCTTTTGTTTATAGTGCAAAAAATAAAAACCACAGAGATGATCAAATACCACCAAACTAAAGCTCTATTTGTGGGGGAAAAAACAAAGATTTAATTTGGGTACAGTGTTGCATGACCGCGCAATTGTCATTCAAAATGCAACAGCGCTGAAAACTAAAAATTGGTCTGGGCAGGAAGGGGGTGAAAATGCCCTGTATGGAAGCGGTAAAAGACATACATCTTTGTGAGAAATTTGCTATCTTATGATGTTGTTACCAAGTGTTGATTAAAATTTGTTTTTCCTCATTTAAAGTTTTATCCTATGCATCAGCTTTCCATCCTTTATGTTTTTATTTTTTGTAAAAAATGTGGTTGTTCCTACCATCCTAATGGACCTCCCTATTGCCAGTGGCAACACAATCCCCTGGTTGCTGTGTTGCCACTTCCAGTACACATGTAATGCCATTTGCAATAGTTAGCACTGATTGTGGGGTGGAAGCAGCAAGGCGACAAGGGCTGTAAATCAGAACAAACACCACTTTCACCATTCCAAAAATGATTTAATTTTATTACAGTTAATATTTTACATTGTAGATAATGGTCAACATGTGGTTTGTTGGGTAGTTTTTTTTATTAAATTATATTTTTTCTCTAAACCCATGTGACCACAACAGTGCCAATCTGTGCAGCCATAAGAAAACTTCCTGCAATGCCGTCGTCTACAGGATGTATTATGTTTCCTTCTTGCTCTGCTTATCAATAACAATAAGTGGAGTAGAGCAAGTAGAATAACCTCTGGATATTCAACACAAAATTGCTTACATTGCTACATAGCCTTATCATGCATGTAAATTGGTGCTTGTAAGTTTAACCCCTTGCTGACCACCCTATAGCACTTTTACTGCTACAGGGCAGCAGCTGTGCACCAGTTTACGTATACCAAGTATATCTCAGTTCTGACAGGGGGAGGAAGGGAGGGGTTGATCCTGTGTTCCTGCAAAGCAAGGACTGGAATCAATCTCTTCCCCTAGTGAAAGCGACACACAGTTAATCCTTTGATGGCCGTAGATTTTTAACCACTTCCCAGCCAGTGTCATTAGTACAGTGACAGTGCATATTTTTAGCATTGAACACTGTATTAGTGTCACCGGTTCCCACAAACTGTCAAAAGTGTCAGTTAGTGTGTCACAATATCGCAGTCCTTCTATAAGTCGCTGATCACCACCATTACTAGTTTAAAAAAAAATAATAATAATTTCACACATATAGCCTATAGTTGCTGTAACGTTTGTGTGAACTAATCAATATATGCTTATTGTCAGAATACATATTGGCCTAAATTTATGATGAAATTCAAAGTTTTTTTGTTAGAAGTGTTTTATAGCAGAAAGTAAAAAATATATATATTTTTTTCAAAATTGTCTGTTTTTTTTGTTTATAGCGCAAAAAATAAAAAACACAGAAGAGATCAAATACCACCAAAAGAAAGCTGTATTTGTGGAAAAAAAATACATAAATGTTATTTGGGTACAATTTTGCAGTAACGTGCAATTGTCAGTTAAAGTAACACAAAAATGGCCTGGTCATGAAGGGGGGTAAATCTTCCGGAGGTCAAGTGGTTAATGACACTTGTTGGGAATAGTGTACAGTACATCTTATCTCTTAAATCTAAGTGTAAAGAAATGTTGTCATGGGGAAAGAAGAGGAGGCCACTGCAGGGATAAAGCACAGAGATCTAGAGGTGCCTCTATATACCTGCATGTGCCTCCTAAACCTTCATGTCACAGCTGAATGCTGGGCTATTCTAACAAGCAAAGCTCCAGCTCCTCTAGGTAGTGTTGGAGCTTGCTGCTAAATCCCACCCCACACATTCCTACTGGCCAATCACTAAAGGTGGTCAACCTCCCTCACTTGCCAATAGGAATGTGCAGTGGGTAGAAAAGACTGGGGTAAGGTAAAGTAGAACTGAAGGCAAAACTTCCTGGTGCCTCTATGGCAGAACCCATGTAATAGTAGCCCTGCCCTCTTGCACCCACAGGACCAATGCATAGCTATAAAGAATTAACGCCCACACAACAGCCCATTTCCCTGTTTAGTAGTCCTCATACAGCTGTTATTGGTCTGAAGCCAGCAGCTTACTCACTTTCTTATGATAGGATTTTCAGAAATTCCCCACCCTGGTAGCTAGTTATTGGTCTATCACATGTATGCTGCCATGGAGGCACCAGGAAAACAGAAAATGGTATCATACTTACTGTAATTTGCTTTTCCTAGTGCCTATCCATGGCAGCATACTGAATCCACCCAGTTTGTTCCTAGCGATGTACAGGGAATGGGCTGGTGTGTGGGTGTTAACTCTTTATTGCTATGCACTGGTTCTGTGGGCAGAAGCAGACAGGCTACTATCATATGTATGCTGCCATGGATAGGCACCAGGAAAAGAAAATGACAGTAAGTACGATACAATATTTTTTTTTTTGGTTAGACTGGAGATGAATAAGAACACCCATTAGGTTTTTATTGCTGTCTGTGCCCCCATTAGGGACATTCACCCTATTTGTCCTGATTACCATTATCATCGAAAGTGAAAGGAAACCCCACGTTTTGTATTGATCTTAAAAAAACAATAGAGGGGAAATATTTCAATGGGGACACTAGTTCTGGTGACCTGGAGGTCCCCACGAAATTCCCTTAATTTGCATGGTTCTCTCAGTTCCTGTTTTGGCTATGGGACAGAAGTAGTGTTGCACCGATACTGATACTAGTAGCCTTATCTGTGCCGATACCAAGAATTTGCATGAGTATCAGTACTCGTGCAAATGCTCCGATACCTGTTGTATCAGGCCAGGCATCCTCAGCGTAGGAGTGCACCATTTAGGAGATATTTACATAAAATGCAGCCAGTGACATCATTGACGCATGCGTTCTGAAGGAACGCCCAGCCGTGCCATTACTTTTCGAGCCCTGTGCTGTAATCAGATGCTCCTGCACGCATGCAGGAGTGACGTCATCGCGGCTTCGGCCAGTCACAGAGCCGGAGTCCAGGAACCCGGTAACAAGACGGGTGAAGATGGGAGCTGGATGCTCTGAGATCTCGGTGCAGGAGAGCTTTGTTTTAACATAATGTGCTAGTATGCAGTGCATACTAGCACATTATACATTATTCTTTCCTTGCACGTGTAAGGAAATAACAACTGTAATAGTGAGCGTCCCTGTCCCTATGGAAAGGGAGCAAAAAGGGACACAGGGTTTGCTTATCTGCGGACCACAAGACTACAGAGTGTAGCGTTTAAATGGAGAAAACTGCTCTGTCAGTTTTCTCCAGGTTTTGCTAGTTTAGAATGGGCCTCTGTAGTTTAGAGATCCCTCAGAGATATGGGTGGGATGGGATCTCCAACCCTGTGTCCAGATCTTATAGACAGCCTTTGGGCTGCCTTTAGCTGATTCCTTGTTAGTAAAAGACGATTTGCGGTTTTTTGTCTGTTACATCGTGATGAATGTGCTTATTCCATTATGAATGGTAGTTTTACCAGAACGAGCGCTCCCATCTCATAACTCGCTTCTGGGCATGCGCGGGTTTAAAACGTCGTTTTAGCCCACACACAATAATTTTTTACAACCCGAAAAGCCAGAAGCCGAAAAACGATGTGAAGCCCACACCATGGGTGTAGGAACCCTTACAAATCTGGGGGGGACAGCATTTTTACTCGCCAGGTATATTCTTATCCAGTAAACTGGGAGTTGCTAGCGGCCGAATAGCGCTGCAAAACGACAGTAAAGCGCCGCTAAAAATAGCGGCACTTTACCGCTGATGCCTCAGTGTGAAAGTAGCCTTAGGGCCCTTTCACACTATCGGACCGTATGTCCGCATTTTCATCCGTCCGTTTGCGGATGAAAACGGGACATACATGGGTCCCAATGTGATTACGGGTGTCAGCGGATGAACATCCGCTGACACCTGTAATTTGTCCGCCTCCGCAAAGATCCGCATTTGCAGACGGAAGAAATCCAATTTTTCTTACGTCTGGCGGATCGGATGAACATGGACATACGGTCCGTGTTCATCCGATCCCCCATAGGGGAGAGCGAAGGAAACACAGGGCGGTCCCTGCACAGTGTGCGGGGACCGCCCTGCCAGCTGACAGCTCAGCGGGGATTTTACAAAGGATCCCCGCTGAGCTTTGCGGACACACGGAGCGGATCATTACTGATCCGCTCCGTGTGAAAGGGCCCTTAGAGTGCCGCCTAATCCGTGGCAATGAGTGCAGCCTCAACCTCCTTAATGAGTTTGCATTGATTTCAGCATGCATTGCATGGAACACTTTGCCCATGCTGAAATCAATACAAACTCGTTAAACAGATCACATTCATTAAAAGTTGATATACAGATCATTATTTTGCAATAAAGTGATCCATGCTGCAAACTCATTAAACAGTCTCCACCTTCAGTGAAAGCCGCGCTGCACAGACAAAAAAAAAAAGAAGCAAAAAACAGGCTGAGACAGCGCCGCGGCCGTTTTACCTGGGGGGGATTTTACAATACCTGTCCCCCCCGCATTATTTCCTGGGGGGGATGCGTCCCCCCCCATCCCCCCCGGTTCCTACGCCCATGGCCCACACACACACGATGATTTTAAATGATGTTTTTAAAAACGTTGTTTTTTTTCATAACGAAAAACGACCGTGTGTACGTGGCATTAAGCTAATGGCTGGATATAAGAATACAAAAATGTCATATGTGATATTTTATACTTATCTAAAAAAATTATAAAGAAGGAAAAACATTTTTTAAGTGGTATTTTAATTTAATATACCGTATGTACAAAAACTACTATATGTTTCCCTTACAAATACATTTAAGGCCATGTAAAGGTTTCAGATATGGAAAATTGTATATCTTCCATAAGACATGCATGCATTTGACGAATGAAATGCAATGATGCTGGATAATTCTTTGTGATTACAATAAACCTGTTAGAAACCTGAACAATGCAAACTGAGGTTTTTCACACGCAGGTTCTACTAAAGGCAACCTCTGCTTAAAGCGGTGGTTCACCCTCCTTAACATAATTATAGCATTAAATTCGGCATCGTAGCGCGAGCTACAGTATGCCGGTCTTAAATTTTTAATCCCCGTACTCACTGTGCTATGGATCATTGAAGATTCTGACTCCCGCGGGGAATGGGCGTGCCTATGGAGAGGGAGGATGATTGACGGCCGGCTCTGGCATGTCACGCTCCCCGAAGACAGCCGGAGTAGGTCTCGGCTCTTCACGGCGCCTGCGCACAGGCTATGCGCAGGCGCCGTGAAGAGCCAAGCCTATTTCGGCTATTTCTGGAGAAGCGTGACGTGCCAGGGCCGGCCGTCAATCACCTTCTCTCACCATAGGAACGCCCATTCCCCGGAATCTTCAATGATCCATAGCACAGTGAGTACGGGGATTAAAAATTTAAGACCGGCATACTGTAGCTCGCGCTACGATGCCGAATGTAATGGTAGTAAAAAAAAAAAATTTTTTTTTTTTAATAGGGTGAACCCCCGCTTTAAGTGATTATTCATTGTAAGTGTCTATATTTTTGAATGCAGTAGTGACATCTCATTATTGCCACAGTCATTACAAAACCAACAATGCTTTATTTCCTGTAAACCACTTTTGCTTCACAGACTCCTATGTCATATATATCTTCTCACCCTCTGCTGACTTCCTAGATGACATTTTTGCTGACAGCCTCGGCATTGTTAGTGCTGGTGGTGACGGGGAAATACACATACATTCTGCTTGCAGTTGACATCAGTCTAAAACGCTATGGAGATCATTCAAAATGTAGGCAGCGGCGGTCCTTCCATAGAGGGCGCTGGAACGCCGCCCCCTCTGGCTCTGCACCGCCACTGAAAATAACATACATTCATGCATTGCATGAATGTATGTTATTGTTGCCAGCTGCCGCTGGTCTATTCAGGTGGCCGGACATTGGGCGCCGGCTACCTGAATAACGGCAGCTGGTTGACTGTGCGGAAGTGCCTATCAGAGTCACCGGCTCTGATAGGCTTTCCGAGTACAGCCCTCATCTCCCAGATGTCTTATCCAGGGAACGTACAGGGTGCGTTCCTTGGATAAGACTGACGGCCGTCTCAGCCAATCAGGTTCGCTGATTCTGGTTATCGGTAACTTGATTGGCGGAAGCGTCACCAAGGCGGGAGAAGACATCGAGGGACGTCGAAGGATTAAGGTAAGTGCATTTTACAGGGCACAGCGGCGACAATGGGCACAGAGGCAACAAAGGGCACAGTGGCATCAATGGTCACAGTAGTGACAATGGGCACAGTGGCAACAATTAAAGGGCACAGTGACATGCACAGTGGCAATTATGGGCACAGTAGTGACAATAGGCACAGTGGCATCAATGGGCACAGTGGCATCAATGGGCACAATAGTGACAATGGGCACAGTGGCGAAAATTGAGGGGCACAGTAGTGATAATTGGCACAGTGGTGACAATTGAGGGGCATAGTGGTGACAATTGGCACAGTGGCGACAATTGATGGGCACAGTGGCTGCGTTTGATGGCATGGCACAGTGGTGACAATGCATGGCACAGCGACTGCGTTTGATGGCATGGCACAGCGACTGCGTTTGATGGCATGGCACAGTGGTGACAATTGATGGCACAGTGGCTGCGTTTGATGTCATGGCACAGTGGTGACAATTGATGCCACATTGGCTGCGTTTGATGGCATGGCACAGTGGCTGCATTTGATGGGCACAGTGAGGCTGCAATTTTATTTTTATTTATTTTATTTACGTTTTTTGCGCCCCCCCAAAAATTTTGAGCACCAGCCGCCACTGCCGACAAGTGCATATTGTATGACTTTCAATTGACCTCCTAACCTGCTTTTGCATTCAATTTGACTTGTATAAGGAGATAAGCAGTGCGGACGCAAGCAAAAGTCCACCAACACACGCAGAACTGGGCTGGATGTAGTGTTAGAAATTTTTTATAGGGTGAACCCCCGCTTTAAAGCGGGGGTTCACCCTATGAACGAAAATTTTTTTTTTTTTTTATTGTACCATAAAATCAGGCATTGTAGCGCGAGCTACAGTATGCCTGTCCCGATTTTTTTACCCCCGTACTCACCTTGTACTCGTAGATCGAAGATACCGGGGAATGGGCATGCCTATGGAGACGGAGGATGATTGACGGCCGGCTCTGGCGCGTCACGCTTCTCCGGAAATAGCCGAAATAGGCTTGGCTCTTCACGGCGCCTGCGCATAGCCTGTGCGCAGGCACCGTGAAGAGCCGAGACCTACTCCGGCTGTCTTCGGGGAGAGTGACGTGCCAGGGCCGGCCGACAATCATCCTCCCTCTCCCTATGCACGACCATTCCCCGCGGGAGCCGAAATCTTTATCGTACAGGTACACAGTGAGTACGGGGGTAAAAAAAATCGGGACAGGCATACTGTAGCTCGCGCTACAATGCCTGTCTCGATGGAAAAATGATGCAAGTGAGGGTGAACTACCGCTTTAACAAACAAAATGGCTGGATTGGGGGGGGGGGAGTG
Organism: Rana temporaria; assembly: GCF_905171775.1. Classification (NCBI taxonomy): domain Eukaryota; kingdom Metazoa; phylum Chordata; class Amphibia; order Anura; family Ranidae; genus Rana; species Rana temporaria. The sequence goes on along the minus strand of NC_053500.1, from coordinate 56,291,611 downwards.
GTTAACTTAATACTGACCAGCACTTTCTTAATGAAAAAATGGCAGATAAAAAAAAAAATGTTATCTGCCATTTTTTCACAGTGGCTCAGTGAGGCTGCAATTGATGTTTTTTTGGTAGTCAGAGAAGGCAAGCATGGCTCAATAACACACACAAGTTTTTTTAAAAAAAAAACGTTTGTGTGTTATTGAGCCATGCTTGCCTTCTCTGACTACCAAAAAAAACATCAATTGCAGCCTCACTGTGCCATCACATGCAGCCACTGTGCCAACACAGGTCGCCACTGTGCCCATCAAACGCAGCCACTGTTCCCATCAAACGCAGCCACTGTGCTTATCAAACGTAGCCACTGTGCCCATCACATGCAGCAACTGTGCCAACACACGTCCCCACTGTGCCCATCAAACGCAGCCACTGCCCATCACACGTCACCACTGTGCCAACACATGTCACGCCATCCAACGCAGCCACTGTGCCCATCCAACGCAGCCACTGTGCCCATCCAACACAGTCACAGTGCCATCACATGCAGCCACTGTGCCAACACACGTCGCCACTGTGCCCATCAAACGCAGCCACTGTGACCATCATGTAATGCATACAATTATTGGAAGAAAAAAAATTAAATAGGGGGAAAACAAAGAAAAGTAATTTTCGGTTTCGGTTTCGGACTGAATTTTTTTATTTTTTTTGGTTTTGTTTCGGTTCTGAAATTTCCATTTCGGTGCATCCCTAGTAGGTACATCAGATTCCTTGTCCACCTTGTTACAGCCTCTACGTGAAAACAACCCACCTCCTCAGGAGTACTTTAACCACTTCAACCCTGGAAGGTTTTACCCTCTTAAAGCGGATGTGCCACTAAAAAAATATATTAAAAGCCAGCAGCTACAAATACTGCAGCTGCTGACTTTTAATATAAGGACACTTACCTGTCCTGGAGTCCAGCGCCGATCGCAGCAGATGACGAGCGATCGCTCGTCACCCTGCTGCTCCCCCCTCCATCCACGGTGAGGGAACCAGGAAGTGAAGCGCTCCGGCTTCACTGCCCGGTTCCCTACGGCGCATGCGCGAGTCGCGCTGCGCCCGCCGATTGGCTCCCGCTGTGTGCTGGGAGCCGAGTGTTCCCAGCATACAACGGGGGACGGACGGGAAGCAGAGAAAAAACCCGTCTTTTGCCCGTATCGTAGGGCCGGAAGTGGGTGCAGATACCTGTCTGTAGACAGGTATCTGCACCCCCCTGAAAGGTGTCAAATGTGACACCGGAGGGGGGGAGGGTGCCGATCAGCGGGACTCCACTTTAGAGTGGAGATCCGCTTTAATGGCAGTTTTTTCGATATGACACTGCATCGCTTTAACTGACAACTGTGCAGTCGTGTGATGCTGTACCCAACAAAATTTACGTTCTTTTTTCCCCCCACAAATAGAGCTTTCTTTTGGTGGTAGTTGATCACCTTTTTGCGCTAACAAAAAAAAAGTGACAATTTTGAACAAAAAATATATTTTTTACAATTTCCTATAGTAAATATTCCACATTTATAAAAAAAAAAAAAAAACAGCCCGTGTGAAAGGGGCCTAAGGAGTTGAACAGAATCTGATTTTAGATCATCATGCCTTGAAGTAAGCCTTGTTTTCCCAGTAAAATGCCTAGAGGCAGCAACAAGGTGGACAAGGACCCCCCCACGTACCAATCATGGAATTGTTCAGCCTTTGGTGAGTCATTAAAGTGGTTGTAAACCTTTACATACCACTTTCACCTACAGAAAACCTATATTAAGGCTTACCTGTAGGTGCTGGAAATATCTCTTAAACCGACACAGTATATTTACAAATAGCGATTTCTTCTGCGCATGCGCCGGATTTAGAAAGGGCACGCTGTGCCGTTTCTAGCTCGGGTCATGCTGTAAGTGGCGGCTCACACGCGCATGCACGGGAGACACGTCACACGACTCCAGCCAGTCACAGAGCTGGAGTTTGCGGTCCCGGAAAGAAGAGGGGTGAAGAATGGGCGCTCGCTGCCATGGTGGAAGACGGGGACATCGCAGGCTTCTCTTCCAGGTAAGTGTCACATAATGGGCTACTATGTGATGCATAGTAGCCCATTATGCTTTACCTTTGCAGGGAAATAAATAGGAAGTAAAACCCATCAGAGTTTACTTCCTCTTTAATATAAAATTGTTTATATATTCATTTCAATCTTAATGTATCTATAGTTGTCAACAAAATTTGGTAAAGGTAGTTTTAGTCTGTTGTCCCTATGCACCAGAAAAAGTCCAGTGTGTGCCATTTTTCTCCCCTCCCTTCCTTCCACCTTAGGTGTGGGGATTCTGTTAAACAATGCTTAGTCAATTACATTCCCACCGTTTATTAGACTATTGATGGTTACATGTCAGCCTAAGAAGTTAAAGGGAGAAAGCCAGCTGTCAGTGTTCCCTGACCTTACAGTGCAAACATTAAAGGGATACTGTAACTGTTTTTAACAAAACAATGTGTTATACTTACCTGCTCTGAGCAGTGATGTTGCACAGAGCAGGCCGGATCTTACTCTTCTCGGGCCCCACGCCTGCGCTTCTGGCTCCTTCTTCCTACCAGATGCCCACACAGCAAGCCGCCTGCTCTGGGGGCACCCAAGCAGAACCCCCCCACCCCGAGCCACAACTGTGTCCTCATTCACAGAGCTGTGGGTTGGCACCACCCCCTCCGTCTCCTAATTGGCTCACTGGCTATGATTGACAGCAGCGGGAGCGAATGGTGCCAAAAGACAAATCAGGAGTGTGAATCACCAGAGAGGCAAGTCTCTCGTGGACATCGCTGAATCGAGAGGGGGCTCAGGTAAGTATTAGAGGGGCTGCTGCACACAGAAGGTTTTTTACCTTCATGCACAGCATGCATGAAGGAAAAAAACCCTGTGCCACTTTAAAGTGGTTGTTAAGCTACTCTAACATGTATGCACTATCAGCACTGTCTCCTATTGTAGTGTCCCCCTTTGTGTGTGATTTGTGAAAAAAAAAAAAAAATGCTGTGAAAAAATATTTGCCCCCTTTCTGATAATTTTTTTTTGCATATTTGTCACATTTAAATGAATCAGATCAAACACATTTTATTATTACACAAAGATAACCCAAATAAACACAAAATGCATTTTGCCCCCTAAACCTAATAACTGATTGTGTCACCCTTGGCGGCAACAACTGCAACCAAGCATTTGCAATAACTGGCAATGAGTCTTTCACATCGCTGTGGAACAATGTTGGCCCACTCTTCTTTGCAGTTATGTTTTAATTCAGCCACATTGGAGGGTTTTCCAGCATGAACGGCCCGTGTAAGGTCATGATACAGCATCTCAATTGGATTTAAGTCTGGGCTTTGACTAGGCCACTCCAAAACCTAAACCTACATTTTGCTTTGCGAATTATAATAATAATATTAAAATGTGTTTGATCATTTAAGTGTGAGAAAATGCAAAAAAAAAATTAATCAGGAAAAGGGCAAATACTTTTTAACAGGACTATACCTAATTTCAGAGCCGAGATTCACGATCACATGACCACCAGCTCTCTCCTTTCCTCCTCTGAGAGATGCAGTGGGAGGGGCTGAGATTCCCCCGCTGATGTGATTCGGAGGAGAGAGGAGAGGAGCAGTGAGCCAACCAGTCATGAGGTCAGCATCTTTTATTTATAAATCACACACACTACAATAGGAGACAGTGCTGGTGGTGCATACACATTACAGTTATACAAGCAACGGGAGAGGGGGGGACTGTCACAAGATGACAAGCAGAGGGGGCACAGGAGCAGAGAGGAGACCGAGCAGGGCTACGGTGACGGAGGCACGTAAACTGATCACTGTGTCAGGGCTCAGCAGCCATGATACACCGTGATCAGTTTACATTGGAGCAGGGCAGAAACTGGCAAGATCAGCCAGTTTTTTTTTTTTTTTTTTTTTAGGTATTACAGGGGGCCAAATGACACAGCACTGTCATATAACAGGCTTTAAAGAAGCAGGATCCATTTTTTTTTTCTGGGTTAACAAACACCTGGGTGCCTACTGTCACCAGCTATCATAGGCAATTGTGCACCAAGCAACACCTGCTCCAAACACCAGCGAGCAGCTCTTTGCATCTTTTTGTCCCGTTCTCCTTGTGCCAGCTCCTGTGCTCCAAACCAAACCATAAAGTGTGTATAAAACCGATTTTTTTATTTTTTTTTAACTATTGTACCTTGTAGATAGGATGTCATTTCATCTGTGCCCAGTCTTGCCACAAAGAGTTTATCCAGCTCTGAGCCATCCTCTTTTTTTTCTTACTGAAAAAAAAGATAAGGACACAGAGAAACAGGTGTCCGTTTCTTCCCCCCGTGCTGTGAATGACAGGTAATTTCCTTTTAATGCACGAGCATACAGAGCTTTACATCTCCACTCTCAGCATCTCATAGCTGTGCTAGCTATAAAGAAAACTCCTCTCCACTACAGCCTGTGTGGCATATGCACAGGAGTCACAGGGGGGCTGTGAGCATGCTCTGCTTCTGCCCAGAACGAGCTCTGTGTCGCCGGGGAGCGCACTTCTAGTACACCAAGCACCGCCGCCAGCACAAGGGGAGTGTAGAGGTGGGCGGAGGCCTAGTGACATCACGGCTCCACCCACGAGTGCCGCAACATAGACCCTCCCATGGATTCCGGAGTTTTGCAGGGCTAGGTGTGGGAAAGGGGGAGAGTTGTGGAAGGTAGGATTATAATTAGAAGCCATATACAGATACACAAGTTATTATCCTGGCAACAGTTTATATTCATGTGTGGTGGGTTAACATCCACTTTAGGCCCACCACATTGTGCCAGGACCTATGAACAGCCAGCCCTAAACCTGCCTGCAGCTCCACGCCTGAACTACATAAAACTCGCCTCTGCCATGACAACCACCAGCCAATGATGGAGCACCCGTCATTGATCTGGACACCATCGCTTGAATAAATCATTTGCAGGGCCAACATGTAAACATCAACAGTGTGCAATCAAAAATGCAAGCTCCGCTGACTACACATTATTAATATTTACACACAGGCTGCATTATTGCTGTATGCATGTAACATACAGCTTACAGACAACTAAACAATGGATTTTGCTGACAGCATCTGCTAGCAAGATCCTGTGTTAATTACGTATGCTGTATCTGAATGAGCCCTAAATAAGTCACTGACCTGGAGCAAGCCATGCAGCATGTGACATGTTGGGGTACCTAATGTATAAATGTATTTTTAGTCAATGGTTAACCAAACAATGAAAGAAGACAAGGATGGGAGCAGTAAAACCCAAAGCTTCAAAACCAAAATCAGCAATATTTCCCATTTCTTTAAGTTCCCTATTACTTACAGTGCATACATATGTTATAAGGATTTCTCTGGAGAGGCTCATTGCCATGTGTTATTGAATTTGCTTTGCAAGCTAAATAAGGTCAGGAACATCTGCAGTAATGGAGTGTCCAGATGGTCTTCTGTGTCTGTATTCCTCAGAGGGGGAGTGTGTGTGTGTGTGTGTGTGTGCTTTATTTTTCTTAAACTATGCAAATTATGTAATTTTAACCTTCAACAACTGAAACTGGAAATCAGACTCACAGTCAGTAGTGGTTGTTGAAGTAAATCACAATCAGAATCTTATCTGTAGCTGTGATCCTTTAAGCTGGCCTTATACCTGTATAATTTTGTTTGAATAAGAAAAGATCGAAATAGTTTGTCCAAGAATTTAATGGTGCTTTCATGGGTTATTGCATTATTTCAAAGACATTTTCATTCAAGTACCACGTCAATATCTCAATTTTGAATTACCGATCTGTATTAACTTTGACAAGTGCATGAACATAAAATACTAGTTACGATTTTTTTCTAGCCAATTTAAAGGAGTTGTAAAGGAAAACATTTTTTTGCCTAAAATTAATGTCTGCAAGGTAGACAGACAGAATAGTGTAATGATTCTGTTAAAAAACGAGTAAATACCTATTAAATTCCTTCATCTATATCACCTCCGGCGTTCTAGTTTCTGTTCTCTCATTCACTTATTGGTTTGCGGCGCTCGTTCATGTAAGAACTACATTTCCCAGTATGCATTGCGGCACGCCCAGTAATTCACACCTCCTTGAAGTCTCTAACACATAGAGAGCGTCCTGACACACAGATGTAGTTCCCAGGAGGGGGTGAGCATGTTACTGACCACCGCAGTAAAGCCTCCCTTTACGGTGGTGAGTAACAATCAGACAAGCAGGAAGTGAACAGAACAGAGAAGTCATAGAGCAACTTCTGAGCAAAAACGAACAATGAGGAAGTGAAAAGAGGAATGTCTGCAGGTAAAGGATGCTTATTATGAAAAAAAAAATCCTTTACAACCCCTTTAAAGTGGTAGTAAAGTTTTTTTTATTTGTTTTGCATACTAGCTCATTATGCCTTTTCCCTTACAGGTGCAAAGAAAAAAAAAAAGAAAAAATCAGCGGGTTTACTACCGCTTTAACAAATAGAAATGTGTTTATTACCATAAGATTCAATAACAAAAAATGTCAATCCTTGTCCTGCAATCTTCCTGCTCACTATGAAAAAAATAATAAATGCATTTATTTTGTAGAAAACATTTTTGTGCAGTTATTATATTTTTCCTGCAGCATTGCACCTGTGATCAGAGGGTCAGGGGTGCAATATCAGGCTTAAAAGGTCATGTTGCTTGCAGTGGGTGTTGACCATTTCCTTACCTCCAAGTCCTGTATATACTACAGCTATAACTTGGAATATTCAGTCTCATGCAGAGCGGAATCATCCACATGTCTGGTCATCTGTGCCATGACTAAGCACTAAGGCCCAGATTCTCAAAGGGCTTACGACGGCGCAACGCAATGTACACCGTCGTAAGTCCTAATCTGGGCCGTCGTATCTATGCGACTGATTCTTAGGCCCCGTACACACGAGGAGACATGTCCTCTGAAACTGGTCCGCAGACCAGTTTCCGTGGACATGTCCGACCGTGTGTACGGCCTAGCGGACAGGTTTCCAGCGGACAAAAGTTTCTAAGCATGCTTAGAAACTTGTCCGCTGGAAACATGTCCGTCGGACATGTCCGATGGTTAGTACGCCTAATCGGACATGTCCGCTGGTTATTACGTCTAACCAGCAGACCGAAATCCCGCGCATGCGTCGAATTGATTCGACGCATGCGTGGAAGCATTTGAACTCCCTGGTTTGTGCACGTCGCCGCGTCACCGTCACCTCCATCAAACCGCATTCTCTGTCCGCGGGGATTTTGGTCTGATGGTGTGTACACACATCAGACCAAAATATCCCAGGAGACATGTCCGATGAAAACGGTCCGCGGACCGATTTCATCGGACATGTCTCCTCGTGTGTACGGTGCCTTAGAATCAGTTACGCATAGATATCCATTAGATCCGACAGGCGTAAGGCTCTTACGCTGTCGGATCTTAAAATGCAATTTTTTTTTTTGCCGCTAGGTGTCGCCTCCGTCGTTTTCCCCCGTCGAGTATGCAAATTAGCAAAATACACAAATTCCCTAACGTTCACGCGGTCGACGCAGTGAAGTTACGACGTTTACGTTAGATTTGCACCATGTAAAGTTGCCCCTGCTATATGAGGGGCAACCAATGTTAAGTATGGCCGTCGTTCCCGCGTCAACATTTTTAAATTTACGTAGTTTGCGTAAGTCGTCCATGAATGGGGCTGGACGCCATTTACGTTCACGTCGAAACCAATGACGTCCTTGCGACGTCATTTGGAGCAATGCACCCTGGGATCTTTTTCAGAAGGCGCATGCGCATTACGTTCGGCGCGGGAACGCGCTTAATTTAAATGCTCCACGCCCCCTACCCGGCTAATTTGAATTAGGCGGGCTTGCGCCGGGTGATTTACTCTACGCCGCTGCAACTTTACAGGCAAGTTCTTTGTGAATAAAGCACTTGCCTGTAAAACTTGCGGCGGCGTAACGTAAAGCAGATACGTTACGCCCGCACAGTTTTACGCCCATATACGAGAATCTGGGCCACAATCTCTGTGCGAAACGCGTCAGTTATCTGTAGCTGCTGACTTTAACTTTTTTGGTAGGGGGCCTGGACCTTCTCTTTAATTAAATCTTATACTTATGAGTATTTGTGTGATCTCTCTTTGCACATCTCGAATACAACCCTTAAAATGTAAATTATCACATAACTGTCAAAAAATAAAGCCCTACAACTTGGGCTTATGAATGAACTACGAGAGTGCTCATCACCCCTCACAAGTTCATCCAGCCATCAGCCGCTGTGGCTATCGATACTTCTAGTTCATTTATACACAGGAAACTGCATGAATGTGGCAGCTGTGTGCGCCAAGCCCCACACAGCCATATTTTTTTCAAAAAGTGACAGCAGATGCAGGGAGAAGATCCCCGCTTGCTGCCACCTCGATCAGTCATTGCAGGGAGCAGACGTGTTTTTGTGTGCTCCCTGAGTACTCATTGGCTACACAGTCCTCCTCCGTGCATTCTGAGTCCACTCTCACCTAGGGCTTGAATCTGGTGCTTGCCTGTACCAACGGCGCACGCTCCTAGGAGTAGGAAGTGTGGCTCAGGCACCAGAACAGGCAGGGTTCCGCCGGTCCAGCCCAGCTCCGATCGTTCTGCCTCCCCTGGCTTCTGGCTCCCTCCGCAAGGTAAGCCCCTGGTCACAGGGGTACCCCATCTCACCACTGCTAGCAGCGGCCGTCCTTTTCAGGACAAGCTGCGGCGGCGGCCCTCGCGCCACCTTCTGGATCTAGTCGGCGGCCGCAAATTCAGGAAAGACCGCGGCCTAGCGGCGCGCAGCAATTTTACACCTAGCTTCGTCCAAAAACGCCCTCAAGCGGCTCACCGCCTCCCATCCACCTCCAGATAGCCCAACAGCCCTTTGCTTGTAGGATCTAGCCACCCAGCTGCACAGCCCCCCAGCGGGAGCACAGACCTTCAGCCCGGGCCCAGCTTGGTACACCCCTTGATTCTCACCCCCCACCCCATTCTCAACCCAATAACTCCCTATTGGTACACCCCCCCCCACCTCCCCCCTAGAAGTTACCACAGGCTTCTGTATTATCTTGATCCAGGGATCCATTCCGATCGCCCCTTGGGGGGTCAGGAAGGAATTTTTTCCCCTGCCACGGCACATTGGCATAGCACGGACAGGGGTTTTTCGCCTTCCTTTGGATCAAACAGGGAGGTACGATTCAGCGAATGGTTGCTCCCAGCATTACAGAAACCCCCCGATAATACATCGCCCCCTAGTGCGTCAACAATCATGACTAATCTGAGATACTCGGCAGTAACCATTTGGGGTATAAAGCCATTTGTCTCAATACTACCGACCGCCACCAAAAATGCCTTAAAGAAAGAACGACTGTTTAGAATCGATCGACAGCTAAACATTACACCAACCTATCCCAACCAAAGGGCATATCATGCGCTCTGGTCAATACAAGATCGGCAGTACGACACCGACTGGAAATCCATGATCTCATCCTGGAGGATGGTGGAGGCCCGGACTTTCCATGGAGTACAGTGAGTACCCCTAACGGCAATACCACTAGGCCGCAGGCCCTCACCAGCCCAGCCACTAGCCCTGCTACTGACAATGAACCCTCATTAAGAGATATATTTGCAGCCATAACTACATGCAATACCTCCTTGACTGCCCTGACTGCTGACATTAAGGGGGTGAAAGCAGAGATGTCATTCATGAGGCAAGATGCACAAAAACTGAGGGAGAGGACATCTGCTGTGGAGGGGAGGGTGAGCTCCATAGAGGATGACATGGCCCCCATGCAAAGGGATCTTTCCTACAATAATCATCTCCTTACACAACATTCCTCTCGTTTAGAGGAATTGGAGAACAGAATGAGACGAAATAACGTGAGGCTGGTGGGTCTACCTGAGAGAGCTGAAGGGAAGAATCCTGTAGAATTTATTGAAAACTGGCTGGTCACTGCTTTTGGCAAAGAAGCTTTCACTCCATTATTCTCGGTGAAAAGAGCTCACAGGGTGCCTTCCCGACCTCCTCAGCCAGGAGCCCCTCCGAGACCCTTCCTATTTAAACTTCTGCATTACAAAGACAGGGATGCCATACTGCGCAATGCCAGGATTAAACCCGAGGCCATGAAAGTTGATAATGCTAAGATCTCCTGTTTCCCTGATTTTTCTGCTGAGCTGCAAAAGCAACGTGCAAAGTTTCTGGATGTTAAACGTCGCCTCAGAGCATTAGATCTGAAATATGCTATGCTGTACCCCTCCAAGCTAAGGGTGGAAGCATTGGGATCTGTACACTTCTTTGATCTTCCGTCATCAGCTGCACAATGGCTAGACAGAGAGGAACAATCAATCCGAGAAGGTCGTAATCGTCACCGTGCTCAACAAGATGGGTAATACATTGATAGACTTATCCTGCCAATTACCTACTATTCCCCTCCACCAAGGCGGAGAAGTTGCTGAGATTTAGTCCACACTAGATCTACTGGGCTATCTGTTCTTGCTGTTGAGAAGTTTACACACGTGGTGCACTTCCACTGTTGCCCCCATGCGGGCCTGGTGCAGGCCTCGCACTGCCTGTAGGCAAGCAAAGTTGGCCATGTTGGCCTGTTATTTTTTGAATACATATTTTTTTCTCTTTCTTTTAATATCCCTTTTTTTATCTACCACTGTGACTGTGGGTTCATCGTCCTTTACATTTTACCTGCTCTTGGGGTTTATTATCCCACCTGTGACTGCCTCTGCTGCTCGTTTTGTGATACTCCTCGGCCTGTCCTCATCAACTCTGTTGGACTGCCTGGACCTGTTATGTGCTCTCCTGCACTTGACTGAGGGCCTGCTACTGATTCTCCCCCCAAGGGTGACTGGCTGTCCTGTTTTTTGCTGCTGTGCGCTTGCCATTGATTCTTATGTTTTACTTACCCCTAATGTGCAATGTCTAAGATAACCAGATTTGTGTCCTGGAATGTGCGTGGATTGAATAATCCTGTTAAACGCTTGGCTGTGCTTCGCACGATCAAGCGTATAGCCGCTGATATTGTCTGCCTGCAGGAGACTCACCTCCCCCCGACCTCCACACCCCAATTTGCGATAAGGCAATTTAGCCACCAATATCATTCTACTTTCTCAGTGTACTCGAGGGGGGTGAGCATCCTAGTTAAACAGGGCACGCAATTTACGGCACTGGAGACACTAATTGACCCTGAGGGGCGATATGTCATTATTTTATGCTGCATATGTGGTACTAAATGTTTACTTGCAGGAATATATATTCCCCCTCCCTTTTCTACTAGCATATTGAAGGTACTGTCAGATTTTGTTGCCCGTTTTCCAGGTGTCCCTGTGTTGGTTGTAGGGGATTTTAATAACTGTCTGGACCATACTAGGGACAGGTTGTCTGCCCAAGGGGGGGTTGGAGTACAAAGGGGGAGTGGGCCTACCCCGTTTGCTCGATTACTACTGGAAATGGGCCTAACAGATGTTTGGAGGGTCCGCAATCCGGACGCCAGAGTCTATTCGTGTCAATCTGCCTCGGTAGGGGGCCTCTCTAGAATAGACCTGGGGCTGGGAAATGTATTGCTCCTGTCATTGTTGGAAACCTCTCAATACCACCCTAGGCAAATTTCTGATCATGCTCCCTTATCGATTGACATTAGGTGTGGAGCACGCAGGGGTAATACCCTCTGGAAGCTTAACCCCTTTTGGCTATCACTCATTCCGGACCCTGACCCTATCCCAGAGCTCCTCCAAAAAATTTTCAGGCAAAACCTAGATACTGCGGCTTTAGACATAGTCTGGGACACAACCAAAGCCTTCCTCAGAGGGCAATTTATTAGAGTAATTTCCAAGATAAAAACCTCCACTAAGGAATGGGAAATGTCGGTCCTAGAGGAAGTACGATCCTCGGAGGCCAGGTATATTGCTGACCCCACGGACGATACGAGACGCTCGTGGCTAGCATCCCAAACCTTACTTAAAGATCTAACTATGCAACTAGCTGAAAATAAGCGTTTTTTCCTACAACAGAGTCATTTTGAGGAGGGAGAGAATACGGGGCATATGTTAGCGCTACTGGCTAAGTCACAACAGTCGTCTTCGCATATTGCATCAATAACAAATTCCGAGGGGAATCCCTGCCATTCTACTAGGGAAGTCACTAGGGTATTTAGTCTTTTTTTTCAGGATGTTTATTCCTCCAAGGTTAACCCCACTCGAGATGACATACATTCGTTTCTAGACAAGTATCCTGTGCCATCCTTGTCTGCTTCGGATGTTGCCCTTCTCAATGCTCCTCTGACTGAGGATGAATTACTTGAGGCGCTGGCCCATTCGAAAAATAGTCGGGCACCCGGGGCTGATGGGTTACCCTCTGAGGTATACAAAAGGTACTCAACTCAACTCCTTCCCATTCTTCTTAAAATGTATAATCACGCATTCGATACAGGGTCTCTCCCCCCTTCTATGAATGAGGCACTTATTGTGGTCCTGTTAAAGCCCGGAAAGGACCCCTCGTCCCCGGACTCTTACAGACCGATTTCACTTCTAACCTATGATGTCAAGCTGCTGGCCAGGATTTTGGCTAGCAGGTTGGCTAGCTGTATACAAAAAGTGATACACAGAGATCAGTCTGGGTTCATTCCAACGAGATCCACATCTCAGAATCTGCGCAGACTTTTCCTGAATTTACAAATCCCTCCGGACAATGTAGGTAACAGGGCGATCCTTTCGTTGGACGCCGCCAAGGCGTTCGACAGTGTGGAGTGGCCATACCTTTGGGAAGTCCTGACTCGATTTGGGGTGGGTCCCTCATTTCTGAAATGGGTACAGTTATTGTATAGCTCCCCGTCGGCGAGAATGCGTATTAATGGAGAGGTGTCGGAACCCTTCTGTCTTGCTAGGGGCACTCGGCAGGGGTGACCTTTGTCGCCCCTGTTGTTTGCCCTGGCTCTTGAGCCACTGGCCATTCACATTAGAAATAGGCAGGACATAGTGGGGTTTCAGAGAGGTCCCAGAAAAGATGTGGTATCCCTTTATGCGGATGATACGTTGATATATCTGGGGGACACAGCAAGTTCCTTGCAAAATGTAATGGGCCTGATTGCTGACTTCGGTCGGCTTTCGGGGTTCAGTATTAACTGGAACAAATCGGTTATTATGCCTCTAGACCCCTTGCCAAGCCCTTTGCCGGACTGTGCGAAAGACATTGCAGTAGTAGATGAATTCCGTTACTTGGGCATACAGGTCACGCCAATCCCCTCCCAATATCTTGACAAAAACCTATCTCCACTGATGCAGAAACTACGGCTGAAATGCTCAGCCTGGAGGAAATTACCTCTATCCGTGACCGGAAGAGTTAACTTAATTAAGATGATATGGGCACCTCAACTTTTATATATTTTTCACAACTCCCCGATCTGGATCACTCACAGATGGTTTACCCGTATAGATTCTCAATTCAGGGAGTTGATATGGGGGGGGGGGGGGGGGGATTGGCCCGCATTAGCTTGCATTCTTTGCAACTTCCAAAAGATCAGGGGGGTATGGCAGTTCCGCATTCTCGGTTTTATTTCATAGCGTCACAGCTCCAGCAACTTGCTAATTGGGGAATAGTGGACGAATCTGACCCGATAAGATCGCTAATAGTCCCAATGGACTCAGCCCTTCCAGCACTGGTGTATCTAGATGCAGGCCTTACTCAATTCCCTACTGCACTACCCACAGTTAGCCTACTGAATAAGTTATGGGAATATGTAAGGACCATCTTTAAGGTCAAGACAGTTTGCCAGTTTACCCCAATATGGAGGAATAGATATTACTGTGAACTTCTTAAGTTGAAGGGATTTGGCCCCTGGGAAGAGTTGGGCATACATTATATCGCCCAGCTGTTCTCTGGAACTATAATTAAATCCTTTGCGACCCTGAAAGAGGAATATGGTTTATGTAACTCCCAATTTTACCAATACCTGCAACTGAGACATGCTGTACAATGCGAAAGCAGACTTGCCCGACCAGCTGTAACAGTGCATCCTCCGACGAGGGATATACTCTTTGCTGATGACCGGGCAGGCATGATATCAAGGGTCTATGCAAGATTGCTCCAATCTACACATGATGCAAGTAAACTCCCCTGCAGACGAGGGTGGGAACGGGATTTGGGGCCTATAGATGGTGAAGCATGGGAACTGTGTCTGACATCCGCCCCACTGGTATCTGTATCGGCATCACAGAGGCTCTCTCACTTATATTTATTGCATAGGGTATACAGAACCCCGGCTAGGCTACATAAATGGGGTTTTAGAGATACACCTTTGTGCCCAAAATGTAATGCGCATACTGGGGATCTCTTGCACATGTTTTGGAAATGCCCGAAACTCTTTAGGTACTGGAAATATGTCCTTGATACTATAGCCCAGGTATTTCAGATACCAGTTATTACTGACCCAGTGGTCTGCCTTCTTGGCGTTCTGGAGCTACCTGACCTGTCGCCAAATGGTCACACTGCGGTGCTACGGTTGCTTTACCTGGCTCGCAAGGAGATTGCGAAGGTGTGGATTACGCCGAGGGTACCAACAGGCACACTATGGGTGAAACAGGTCAATAATTTATTAATTCGTGAAAAACGAACATACCAACACAGGGGTGCTTCGAAAAAGTTTTATTCACTATGGCAGCCCTGGTTAGATGTCCCAGGATTGGGACCTCTTCAACTGGTGAGGGACAGATTGTTACAGGGATGAATACATCAAAACAAATGACAATAGTTCAATATTGAGTGGTGTAATTGTATTAACGGTGGGGTATGAGGAGTGAGAATGCCATATTATCCTCTGTTACACCAGGTGGAGGATGGAAACATGTTAAGGACCACAGTCTAAGGAATAAAGATCTTTTCTCTCTTCTTCTTCTTTTCTTTGTCTTTCTTTCCCCTCCCTTTCTTTTCTTTCTATCCCTATTTTGTTTTATCTTTCTACTTCCGGAGTTAAAGAGTTATTATTGAAATACACAGTCAGACTAAGCTTATGTGGTAATGCCTTGTATGATGAAGTGTGTTATAATATCATATCCATCCTTCTATACGTCTGAAGTGTAGATAATGATTCGTTCATTTAATGCATGTGTCTGCATTGCTAAAGATTTGGATGTATTCCACTGTGGGGGTACACCTTGTATCCCCCCTTTTCCATTCTGCTGCATTTTCTATTGATCTGCCTGTGTATATTTATATGTTTGTATTGCTACAATAAACTTATTTTTGATTTAACCACTTAACCACCAGCCGCCGTCCAAAAACGGCGGCAAGGTGGTTGCTTAACTGGGGGTCGCCGTTCTGAAACGGCGCCCACCAGAAGCAGTAATGCGCGCCGCCTCAGGCGCGCACACAGAAAATTCTGTGCGCGCCGGGTCTATGAGACCCGGCGCTACACAGAACACGGTAACTGACCGACAACAGCGGTCTTTTACCATGTGATCGCGCCGTCCAATGACGGCGCGATCACATGTAAACAAACCGGCGTCATTTGATGACGCCGGTTCCTCCCTCCTCTCGCTGTACCGATCGGTACAGTGTGAGAGGAGAGCGCGGATGGCAGCAGCAGTGTGGGATGGATCTGTGACTATTGCAGTCACAGATCCATCCATCCCTGCTCAGCCATCCCTGCATTAACCCCTGCAATACTCTGCCTTCCCTGCGCAATACTCTGCAATGCTCTGCCTTCCCTGCGCAATACTCTGCAATGCTCTGCCTTCCCTGCGCAATACTCTGCAAAACCCCCCGCGCGATACTCTGCAAAACCCCCCGCGCGATACTCTGCAAAACCCCCCGCGCGATACTCTGCAAAACCCCCCGCGCGATACTCTGCAAAACCCCCCGCGCGATACTCTGCAAAACCCCCCGCGCGATACTCTGCAAAACCCCCCGCGCCGATACTCTGCAATACCCCCCGCACCAATACTCTGCAATACCCCCCGCACAATACTCTGCAATACCCCCCACACAATACTCTGCAATACCCCCCACACAATACTCTGCAATACCCCCCGCACAATACTCTGCAATACCCCGGCCAATACTCTGCAATACCCAGAAAATACTCTGGGGAAAAAAATGTGTTTTAACCACTTCCCGCCCACGTCATATGACGTCCTTGACTTTGTGCAGGGATATCTAAATGATGCCTGCAGCTACAGGCATCATTCAGATATCATTTTTTTCAGCCGGCGATTCTCTACACCATAAGAATGATCATGGCGGCTGTTCCGCCTCTTGATCGTTCTTAAGGGAGGCAAAAAGGGACGTCCCCACTCCCTTCGCCCTCCGGTGCTTCTTCTGACTCACCGCTGCGATCGAAGCCAGGATCGTTTTTTTTCTTGTTTTTTTTCAGGCTTCCCAGCCTAGAGGTGAGATGTGGGGTCTTATTGACCCCATATCTCACTTTTCAAGAGGACCTGTCATGCTATATTCCTATTACAAGGGATGTTTCCATTCCTTGTAATTGGAATAAAAGTGATCAAAACATTTATTTTTGGGGAAAAACGTGTCAAACTAAAATAAATAAAGTAAAATGAACAATAAAAATAAAAAATAAATATTTAAAGCGCCCCTGTTCCCGCGTGCTCGTATACAGAAGCGAATGTGTACGTAAGTCCCGCCCACATATGAAAACGGTGTTCAAACCACACATGTGGGGTATCGCTGCGAACGTTAGAGCGAGAGCAATCATTTTGGCCCCAGACCTCCTCTGTAACTAAAAACATGTAACCAGTAAAAACATTTAAAACGTCACCTATGGGGATTTTTAAGTAGCAAAGTTTGGCGCCATTCCACAAGCGTGTGCAATATTGAAGGGTGACATGTTGGGTATCTATTTACTCGGCGTAACTTCGTCTTTCATATTATGCAAAAAGATTGGGCTAACTTTAATGTTTTTTTTTTTTAAAAAGCACAAAACTGTTTTATTTCCCAAAAAAATGCGTTCGAAAAATTGCTGTGCAAATACCATGCGCGATAAAAAGTTGCAACGACCGCCATTGTATTCTCTAGGGTCTTTGCTAAAAAAGCATATATAATGTTTTGGGGTTCTATGTAATTTTCTAGCAAATAAATGATGATTTTTACATGTAGGAGAGAAATGTCAGAACTGGTCTGGGTGCTCCAGAACGCCTGATGGTGCTCCCTGCATGTCGGGCCTCTGTATGTGGCCACGCTGTGTAAAAGTCTCACACATGTGGTATCGCCATACTCGGGAGGAATAGCAGAATGTGTTTTGGGGTGTAATTTGTGGTATGCATATGCTGTGTGTGAGAAATAACCTGCTAATATGAAACTTTTGTGGAAAAAAAATAAAAAAAACTTTGATTTTGCAAAGAATTGTGGGAAAAAATGACAACTTCAAAAAACTCACCATGCCTCTTTCTAAATACCTTGGAATGTCTTCTTTCCAAAAAGGGGTCATTTAGGGGGTATTTGTACTTTTCTGGCATGTTATGGTCTCAAGAAATGAGAGAGGCTGTCAGTACTTCAGATGTGATCAAATTGATCAATTTTCAGTAATTGGTACCATAGCTTGTAGACCTTATAACTTTCACCCAGACTAAATAATATCCAAATTTTTTTTTTTTTTTTAACCAAAGATATGTAGCAGTATACATTTTAGGACAAATTTATGAAGAAAAATTCATTTTTTGCAAAATGTTATAATAGAAATGAAGAAAAATTCATTTTTTTACAAAATTTTCGTTCTTTTTTCATTTATAGCGAAAAAAATAAAAACCGCAGAGGTGATCAAATACCACCAAAAGAAAGCTCTATTTGTGGGAAAAAAAGGACAAAAATTTCATTTGGTTACAGTGTTGTATGACTGAGTTATTGTCATTCAAAATGTGAGAGCACCGAAAGCTGAAAATTGGTCTGGTTATTAAGTGGGTTTAAGTGCCCAGTTGTCAAGTGGTTAAAAAAAAAAACAGCAAACATCTTTTGCTGCTGGGAGACTTTAACCTCTGGGCAACTCCCCACAGGATCCCATTGCTGACGCCTGCATTGACCACTTGGAAGCACTAGGGCTGCAGCAGCTAGTGTGTGGGCCCACGCATACCTCAGGTCACACCCTTGATCTTATTTTCAGACAAGAGCTGGAAGTAAAAATCCTGAAAAATGAGCCGCTACCATGGACAGACCACCATATAATCAAATTCATAATTACTAAAAACGCCCCTTCAACAAAAACATCAAAACCAGTGACAACGCACTGGACAAGATCTCAGAAGAAGCTCCATTCGGAACTCTTCAAAACAACATTAGGGAACAAAATAAAAACAATCCAATCCCATCAATCAGCCACTGAAACCCTGGATGCCATAAACGCAGCGTTACTACAGTCAGCCGACGTAGTAGCACCCAAACGCAAAACTTGCATCTGGAAAAACAACGCCGGCTGGTTTAACGACCAGCTGGCGTTGATAAAGCAAGAGCGCAGAAGAGCAGAAAAGAAGCGCCTCAGATGAAAACCACACCACCTATAAGGTAGTAACAAAAAAATACCACAAAGAAATTTTCAAGGCCAAAAAAAATCATTTTTCCTACATCATTACTAATGCCCTAAACCGCCCCCGCGAACTGTTCAAGCTTGTCACCCAGACCATGAATCCGGTCTGTTTGGAAGCCCCCAACTCTGACACCCAAGAATTTTGCAGTGAATTATCGGATTATTTCATTAACAAAATTGAAAGGATCCATGAAAGCATTCAGCAAAACAGTACCCCCCTCAATATTCCCCCTACACCCACACCCAACTCTCACACAAGTTGGCCTAAAACCCATTTCCATTGAAACTACCAAAAACATCATTGACTCCTTGCGTAATAGCACGGCGCCTAATGACATTAACCCCACCAAACTGCTGAAGGAATGCGCCGATATTCTGGCACCACCTATCAAGCAGCTTATAAATCAATCATTTAAGGAAGGCTTGGTACCCACCCTGTTGAAACAGGGCACAATCAAGCCTATTTTGAAGAAACCCACCCTCGACCCCAACGCCCCTGAACATCGTCGTCCCATAACAGGCCTGAACGTCCTCTCCAAGGTAATGGAGAAAGCAGTGGTACAACAGCTGCAACAGCATCTAGATATCCATAATGTGCTCGATCCTTTTCAAATCGGGTTTCCGTCCCGGGCACGGGACGGAGACAGCACTGCTCAAAATATGGGACGATGCTCTCGAGGCTGCAGACGAAAGAGAATCTTGTCTTCTGGTTCTGTTGGACCTAAGCGCTGCATTTGACACAGTAGACCAAACTCTTACTGACTCGGCTAGTTGAAGTAGCCAGAGTCACGGAAGGTGATTAATCTTGGTTCTCCTCCTTTCTGGAAAACCGATCACAAACAGTGAAACTTGGTCCTTTCACTTCTGAAAAACGCACAGTGTCATGCGGGGTCCCTCAAGGATCCCCCCTGTCGCCGGTACTGTTCAACATCTATCTTCGCCCCCTCTTTGAAATCATCAGCACCCAAAAACTACTTTATCACTCCTATGCAGATGACACACAACTGTATTTTCGCATCTGCAACAAAAAGGATCATCATCTCGGTCTAGAGAAATGCCTCTCTTTGATAGAAAACTGGATGACAAAGAGTTATCTTAAACTCAACGGGGCGAAAACAGAACTTCTTCTGTTTCATGCCAGTCGTAAGAATCAACCAGCAACACCCTGGACACCTCCGCCCATTCTGGGCCAAATCATCACCCCTAGCACCAAAGTCAAAAGTCTCGGGGTCATCTTTGACACCCACATGACAATGGATGCACAAATAGGGTCAGTAGTCAGCGGATCTCACCATCTGCTGCGCCTACTACGCAGACTTATCCCATTCATTCCCAAAGAAGACATAGCGGTCGTAGTGGGAACAATTGTGAACTCCAGACTGGACTATGCAAATACCCTTCACCTCGGACTCCCAAAGTACCAAATCACTCGTCTGCAAGTCGTTCAAAACTCGGCCGCCAGACTGGTGACTGGGAAAAAACCCTGGGAATCGATCTCACCTTCACTGAGAACCCTTCACTGGTTGCCAGTAAAAGATAGAATTGCGTTTAAAGCACTCTGTCTGATACATAAGTGCATCCATGGGAAGGGCCCCCAATATCTATGCGAAAAAATAAAAGCTCACAACCCCAATCGCGTTCTGCGATCCACTAATCAAAATCTGCTCCAGATACCCAAAGCCAAATACAAGTCCAAAGGAGAGCGAAGATTTGCGCTCCAAGGTCCCAGACTATGGAATGCTTTACCAACCAGCATTCGGTTGGAGGAGAATCACTTGACCTTTAGAAGAAAGATCAAAACTCATCTCTTTTGATATCAAAAGAGACAGGAACAACGAGCGCCCAGAGGCGATTTAGTTTGCATGTGCTGTGCTATATAAGTTCTTCACTCACTCACTCACCCGGGAGGTAGGCAGAACTGGCAACAGGAGTTCCGAAAGGTGAACTTCGCTTGAAAAGAGACACCTAAATAAAACCGATTTTTTTTTTTTAAGCACTTCTAGCAGCTGATGTAATCTCGTACTGAAAATACAGCTTCTTTACCTTTTAATCCTTGCTATGTTCCCGCTGCTAGGTTTCCTGTTTCAGGGTGGCTCCTTTCTCTTGCAGAATCCTACGAAGTCACCTTGGTTGCAGGCATCAGAGATGTGTCTCCCTACACTTTGTAAGTAATTATAAAACACACAGCACCGTAGCCTAGGATTGAGCTCTGGAAGATTTTACCCACTTCACCAGGCCATTGTTTGCTATTAGCACTGCACTACATTAAGGCTGGATTCACATCTATACATTTTTTGTGCTTTTTGCATTTTGCAGATTTGCATTACAGAACGTGTTCCATAGGAAGCCATGTTATGGTGGGGAAAAAAGTATTTAGTCAGCCACCAATTGTGCAAGTGCTCCCTCTTAAAAAGATGAGAGGCCCGTAATTGTCATCATAGGTATACCTCAACTATGAGAGACAAAATGTGGAAACAAATCCAGACAATCACATTGTATGATTTGGAAAGAATTTATTTGCAAAGTATGGTGGAAAAAGGAGATTTTTAATACAGCTTACCTGTAAAATCTTTTTCTTGGAGTACATCACGGGACACAGAGCGGCATTCATTACTATATGGGTTATATGGAGTACCTTCAGGTGTAGACACTGGCAATCTCAAACAGGAAATGCCCCTCCCTATATAACCCCCTCCCATAGGAGGAGTACCTCAGTTTTGTAGCAAGCAGTATGCCTCCCAAAATGGTCCTCAAAAAAGAGGGGTGGGAGCTCTGTGTCCCGTGATGTACTCCAAGAAAAAGATTTTACAGGTAAGCTGTATTAAAAATCTCCTTTTCTTTATCGTACATCACGGGACACAGAGCGGCATTCATTACTATATGGGATGTCCCAAAGCAATGCTTACAATGAGGGGAGGGAGAACATCTCCAAGACAAAAGGATTTAATTTAGAGATATACTCAAATCATAATAAATCCAACTTAGTTGAGAAAAATAAAATTTTTAAATTTAACTCGAACAAGAGGAGCCCCCGGAATCCGAGGGTCTCAAACTGCAGCCTGCAGCACTGCCTGCCCGAAGGCAGTATCAGTATTCCTTCTTACGTCCAACTGTAGAATTTTGTAAACGTGTGGACAGAAGACCAGGTTGCCGCCTTGCAAACTTGAGCCATAGAGATCTGGTGGTGTGCTGCCCAGGAGGCGCCCATGGCTCTAGTAGAATGAGCCTTTAATGATACTGGAGGAGGCAACCCTTTCAAGCCGTAGGCCTGAGTGATTAATTGCTTAATCCACCTAGAAATGGTGGACTTTGCAGCTGCCTGCCCCTTCTTGGGCCCATCCGGTAGAATGAACAGCACATCTGTCTTCCGGATCTTCTTTGTAGCTTTAAGATAGGCCTTCATGGCCCTGACAATATCCAAGGTATGCAGCAACCCTTCCTTTCTGGAAGTAGGTTTAGGGAAGAAGGATGGTAATACCAAATCCTGGTTCAAATGAAAACTGGATATGACCTTCGGAAGGAAGGAAGGATGAGGGCGGAGAACGACCCTGTCCTTATGAAAAACAAGATATGGTTCCTTACAGGATAAGGCTGCCAGCTCCGAAACTCTTCTTGCGGAAACTATGGCAACCAAAAATACTAACTTCCTTGTCAGTAGAACCAAAGGAATATCAGCCAACGGCTCAAACGGTTGTTTCTGTAAACTTGACAGAACAAGATTTAAATCCCACGGACAAAGCGGGGATTTAACTGGAGGTCTAATACGTAAGACCCCTTGAAGGAAGGTCTTAACCAGCGAGTGGGTGGCCAGCGGCCGCTGAAACCACACTGACAGAGCAGAAATCTGTCCTTTGATTGTGCTTAATGCCAATCCTTTATCCACTCCTAGCTGGAGAAAACTTAATACTCTATCGATGGTAAATTTGCGAGAAAGCCATCGCTTGGACTCACACCAGCCTACATAGGCCTTCCAGACCCTGTAATAAATCACCCTAGAGACCGGTTTCCTGGCTCTGATTAGGGTAGAGATTACTTTCTGAGACAGACCTCTACCCCTGAGAATCAGGGATTCAGCTTCCAGGCCGTCAAATTTAGATGCCGTAAGGCAGGATGGAGGATCGGACCTTGCGATAGCAGGTCTGGCCGTAGAGGAAGAGTCCAAGGGTCTCCCACTACCATCCTTAAGATTAGTGAGTACCATGCCCTTCTGGGCCATGCTGGAGCTACCAGGATGACTGGTATGTGCTCCACCCGGATCCTGCGCAGCAGGCGGGGTAGTAACTGGAGCGGGGGAAACGCATAAAGAAGTTTGAACTGATGCCAAGGGCAAACCAACGCATCGGTTCCGCAGGCCATCGGATCCCTTGAGCGGGACATGAACCTGTCTAGTTTCTTGTTGAGTCTCGATGCCATGATATCCACGTCCGGCACTCCCCATCTTTGGCAGAGTGCTTGAAAGACTAGTGGATGCAGAGACCATTCCCCCGGCCATAGAGTCTGGCGGCTTAAGAAGTCCGCCTGAAAGTTGTCCACTCCTGGAATGAATATTGCCGATATGCAGGGCACATGAGCCTCTGCCCATAGAAGAATCAAGCTCACCTCTCTCTGAGCGGCTTGACTCCTGGTTCCCCCTTGGTGATTTATGTGTGCCACGGCCGTGGCATTGTCTGATTGAATTCTCACCGGGAACCCCTGCAATTTTGACGTCCAAGCCCTGAGGGCTAGTCGAGCAGCTCTGAGCTCCAAGATGTTGATGGGCAACTGCTTCTCTGGCTTTGCCCAAGTACCTTGGCGAGTGCAACCATCCAAAATTGCTCCCCAGCCCGTCAGGCTGGCGTCTGTGGTCACTATCTTCCAAGCCACTGGGCTGAAAGACCTCCCCTTCAGTAGATTCTGAGGGTCTAACCACCAACACAGACTTTGTCGGACTCTTGATGAGAGCGGCAACGGGATATCCAAGGCCTGTGGCCTTCTGCTCCATGCTGACAGGATGGCTGCCTGTAGGATGCGAGTGTGGCTCTGGGCGTATGGTACCGCCTCGAATGTGGCCACCATCTTGCCTAGTAACCTCATACATAGGCGAATAGTCGGTTCTTTCTTGCTTAGAACCAGTAGGATTAATTCCTTGATGGCTTTTACCTTCCTCAGAGGTAGGAACACTCCTTGTTGTTCTGTGTCTAATCTCATGCCGAGATATTCCAACTGCTTTGTGGGCTGGAAAGCTGACTTTTCTCGATTTAGGACCCAGCCGAACCTCTCGAGGTATTGGACCGTGAGGGCCACTGCTCGCTCCAAGCCGGGAGACGAGTGATCTATGACTAGGAGGTCGTCCAGGTATGCTAGGATCGTGACCCCTTGGATCCTTAGTTTGGCTAGGATTGGAGCTAGGACCTTCGTGAACACCCGGGGGGCCGTAGCCAACCCGAAGGGAAGCGCCACGAATTGGAAGTGACGCGAAGCCACCATGAAGCGTAGATATCTTTGATGTGGCTGATAAATTGGAACATGAAGGTAGGCATCCTTTATGTCTATGGACGCCATGAAGTCGTCCTTCTGGAGTGTGGCAGCTGCTGACCGCACGGATTCCATCCGAAATGAGCGGATCTTTAGATATGCATTTACCATCTTTAGGTCCAAAATTGGCCTGACATCTCCATTGGATTTTGGGATGATGAATAGGTTGGAGTAGAAACCCAGCCCCTGTTCCAGGACTGGTACCTCTACTATTACTTCCTGGGAAAGTAGATGATCTAATGCCGATCTTAATGCGGCTCCCTTTTCCGGATCGTTTGGAATCCTCGACTTCTGGAAATGAGGAGGAGGAAACCTTTAGGAAATCTAATTTGTAGCCTGTGGCCACGGAAGACCGTACCCACTCGTCGGGAATGCTGGCTTCCCAAATCTCTGAAAAGAGTCGCAGCCTTCCCCCCACCTTCGTGGGTGGGGGCGCCCCTTCATAAGGTTGGCTTGGGGGCTGGTTTTGCTGGTTTGCGAAACCACTGCCTTTTGCCTCTAACAGCCTGTCCTTGTGATCTGCTGTTGAAGCCGAAGTTTGCTTTTGCAGGAGGCCGTCGATACTGCTTGGCATTAGAGGGCCCCTGCCCAGGGGAATACTGTCGTTTAAACGCAGGTCCCTGAACCTTCTTCTTAGTTGGCAAGAGAGTACTCTTGCCGTTTGAAATGGTCTGAATGTATTTATCTAGGTCTTCTCCGAAGAGTCGTCCTCCATGGAAGGGGAACCCTACCAGGAGCTTCTTGCATGGGGGCTCAGCCTCCCAGCTTTTTAACCATAAGAGTCTTCTCATATGGATAAGGGATAACGATAAACGTGACGCTTGCTGGATAGAATCCTTGATTGCGTCTACCGTAAAACATATGGCCTTAGGGACATCCGAAAATTTTTCTGCCTGCTGGGCCGGAATAAGTTTAAGCATCTGCTTAAATTGATCCGATAATGCTTGAGCGACCCCAATCGCAGCCACAGCTGGCTGTACTACTGCCCCTGCAGTAGTGAAGGAGTTCTTAAGTAGTGCTTCCAAGCGCTTATCAACTGGATCCTTGAACACCTGTATGTTTTCTACAGGGCATGTTAACGATCTGTTAACACATGAGATGGCTGCGTCCACTGCAGGAGTAGCCCATCTTTTGGAAAATTTTTCTTCCATAGGATATAGGACAGAGAACCTTTTAGGTGGTAAGAAGATCTTATCTGGCTTGTTCCAATCTTGGAACAAAATTCCCTCTAATAGAGGATGGATCGGAAACACAGCATTGCTTTGAGGCGCCCTCAGTGAGCCCAAAGCTGAAACCGTCGATACCTGGAGATCTGGTACTGGCAAGTTGAATGTCCTATGGACCAAGTCCGACAATCCTTGAATCCACCAGCTCTCCCTCAGGGAGACTGCCCCAGACTCCTCTGTATCCGGGTCTTCGATCCCTGAACCTACTTGGTCCGTGTCCAAGAGGTCGTCCAATTCCCCTGAGGAAAGGACCTCCTCTTCTGAGGGTCCGCGCTCGGGCGACGGAGATCTATTCCGCTTACTGCCCCGCATAGCTGCGGATATCATTTTTCCCATGCTTTTCTCATCTCTTTTAAAGAGGTGAGTAATACCTCCTCCGTGACCATCTTAGGGTTGGACTGACCCGCGTCAGCTCCAGCCCCAGATCCCGATGGCCCCAAGGCTCCCTGTAGGGAAAACAGCGGCATACCATGGTACAATACCGAGGTACACCTGCTACCTATTGGTATTTGGAACTATAAAAGTTAATTGTCCAAACACCTGTTTGGGGGATAAAAAAATGCTTCCTCTCCCCTAGATGACTTTTTTTTTTTTTTTTTTTTTTTTTTTTTTTTTAAATCCAGGAAAGAAAAAACATTCTGTCCCCCTGAGTAGTATTGCAAAGAAAAAACTATGAGATGGAAAAGAAACAGCCTATTTCTAGGCTTGACAAAACAGTCCTCTGAAGACTGCAATATCCTTTCTGGCCACTGTGTGTCCTCGGCGCCCCGTGCTGCCGCTCTGGTCTTTCTCCTCAGTTCCAAAGTATTGATGGAACAAACAAGGAAGGGCCGCCCCTTCCTTTAAGCCACTGACCCGCCCTTCCCCCCCCAGCAATCTCAAACAGAAAATGCCCCTCCCGACAGGGGGAGGGGGGGGGGATTTTGGGAGGAAGGGACCTCTCTGTTCCAGCAAACTGCAGCCTGGAACACACGAGGAGGTCAGCGTTTTGCCTGCTTGCAGGCTCTGAGGAGGAAGACTGAATGGAGCATCGCCTGGAGGCCTGCAGGTAAGCAAAGCTCTCTGACACACACATATATTTTTATATAACACAGGCCCCACTCAATGCTTTTCCAACACTACAAGGGAGGTCACATCTTATGGGGAATAATACATAGAGAGCCATCCTATCTTTATGATATGTGACTAGTTTGCCAGATGCAGTGCATAACTTTAGGCATGTCCCCTGTGACCCCCCAGAAAAAACCTGCTAAGAACCAAGTTCCGCAAGTTTTCCCCTCACTTACCTGCTCCATGCCGCAGGACTTTGCCAAGCAAGAGGCCCAATCTTCCCCCATCTCCGTGGGGATGTCTAGACCTTCAGGCCCTGGGTTCCTATGAAGGATCCACTGTCCTGGGCCCATATAGCACCCTGGCAACAGAAAACTTTAGGTACCCAAAGGTTTCTAAGTTCTGGGCCCAGGGTCCAGCTCTCTAAAAAGAAAAGCATTATGGGCTATACCCCAAGGGTTTGGGGTCCGGTTACTGACCACTTTAGCGCTGAGGCTTTTTTGGACAGAACCGGTAGCTCACCTAATCCCAAGGATGCGGAGGCAAGCTAAACCATGACTAACACCTAAGACACTGGCGTAAAAACTGAGGTACTCCTCCTATGGGAGGGGGTTATATAGGGAGGGGCATTTCCTGTTTGAGATTGCCAGTGTCTACACCTGAAGGTACTCCATATAACCCATATAGTAATGAATGCCGCTCTGTGTCCCGTGATGTACGATAAAGAAATAAGTATTTGGTCACCTATAAAACAAGCAAGATTTCTGGCTCTCACAGACCTGGATCTTCTTCTTTAAGAGGCTCCTCAGTCCTCCACTCATTACCTGTATTAATGGCACCTGTTTGATCTTGTTATCGGTATAAAAGACACCTGTCCACAACCTCAAACAGTCACACTCCAAACTACACTATTGTGAAGACCAACGAGCTGTCGAAGGACCAGAAACAAAATTGTAGACCTGCACCAGGCTGGGAAGACAGAATCTGCAATAGGCAAGCAGCTTGGTGTGAAGAAATCAACTGTGGGAGCAATAAATTAGAAAATGGAAGACATACAAGACCACTGATAATCTCCCTCGATCTGGGGCTCCACGCAAGATCTCACCCGTGGGGTCAAAATGATCACAAGAACGGTGAGCAAAAATCTCAGAACCACACGGGGGGACCTAGTGAATGACCTGCAGAGAGCTGGGACCAACGTAACAAAGGCTACCATCAGTAACACACTACGTCGCCAGGGACTCAGATCCTGCAGTGCAAGATGTGTCCCCCTGCTTAAGCCAGTTCATGTCCGGGCCCGTCTGAGGTTTGCTAGAGAGCATTTGGATGATCCAGAAGAGGATTGGGAGAATGTCATATGGTCAGATGAAACCAAAGTAGAACTGTTTGGTAGAAACATAACTCGTCATGTTTGGAAGAGAGAGAATGCTGAGTTTCAACCAAAGAACACCATACCTACTGTGAAGCATGGGGGTGGCAACATCATGCTTTGGGGCTGTTTCTCTGCAAAGGGAACAGTACAATCTGTGTACATGAAAGAATGAATGGGGCCCTGTATCGTGAGATTTTGAGTGCAAACCTCCTCCCATTAGCAAGGGCATTGAATATGAAACATGGCTGTGTCTTTCAGCATGACAATGATTGAAAACACACGAAAACTAATGAGTGGCTTCGTAAGAAGCATTATAAGGTCCTGGAGTGGCCTAGCCAGTCTCCAGATCTCAACTCAATAGAAAACCTTTGGAGGGAGTTGAAAGTCCATGTTGCCCAGCGACAGCCCCAAAACATCACTGCTTTAGAGGAGATCTGCATGGAGGAATGGGAAAACATACCAGCAAAAGTGTGTGACAACCTTGTGAAGACTTACAGAAAATGTCTGACCTCTGTCATTGTCAACAAAGCATATATAACAAAGTATTGAGATGGACTTTTGATATTGACCAAATACTTATTTTCCACCATAATTTTCAAATAAATTCTTTCCAAATCAGACAATGAATTCCGTGGCTACATTGTCCTGCAGCCCCCTTCTTTTCCATTTTTGTCCCCTTGCTGCGGACTCCCACCAGCTGCCCCAAAGCGATGGGTCTCCCTCGGAGTGTTATGTCCATTACCCTGGCTTTGTGCATAAAATGACCAAGAGGTGATTGACTCTCCGGGTAGACTGATCGCATTATGCCTATAAGGAACAAAATAAGATATGCAGATTGATTGCAATATAATTATATATAGCGCTAAAAAGTATGTTTTTGATTGCTGTATATGCAATTCTTGAAGAACTGGATGGTTTTCAGTTCTCCTTCTATCTTCCTAGACATGGCAATATTCTGACCATTGTATGTATTTTGTTAATTTTATTTTTTATTGTGTCATATATCGGACATAATCAAACAGCCCTCTGACCTTTGGGATCATCCTCTTCACCATCTTTGTACGACACTGTCTCTAGATATACCCGAGTTGTGCAGTGTCACCTGCTTATACCATCTAAGTTGCAAGTGGCTATATGTCATAGACTGACATATTTTTATAGCATAGTGACCCCTCGCATTCACACCTCTCCATTAACATGGTCAATTAAATAATGGGATCCACTGTGGGCGCGTTGGGGCAATCACCAGCACCGTACATTACAATGCTGAACCCTAGCAGAGGCGCGGGTGTTGTGCTTGTACGACTCTGACGATCCAGAGTATCATGAGCCTGCCTGCATCTATGAAGCGGGCGGTGCCGGATACTCACCGCCTCCACTGACGTTGTATCACGTCACACGCATGCTTTGCGCATGCGCGAGCGGCGGATCTGGACGGGAACCTACATCACCCACGTCACTACCATGCGCCCGCAGACACGTGATTGATGCTAGTTGCGTCACACGTATGTGCCACACCACCTCACCCAGGAGATAAAAGGACTCGACCAGCATATGTCAGCTGCACGAGTCCTGCTGGGGGAGCCAAGCTAAATGCACAGCCGCTTAGAGGTAAATCTTATTAACAGGGAACAGGTGAAAAACTACTTGCACCTATACTGACTACAATATATATATATATATTTTTTTTTTTTTTTTTTTATTATTATTTGGCTATAGCTCTTTTGGGCTTTTCCTTATACATATCCTTACTAATTATAGATTCTTATCTATAAAGGACTTCTGTGGGAAGAAAACATTTTTGCTTAGAAGCCTGATGAGTGCGCTAAGGCCCCGTACACACGACCGAACATGTCTGCTGAAACTGGTCCGCGGACCAGTTTTAGCAGACATGTTCGGTCGTGTGTACGGCCGATCGGACAGGATTCCAGCGTACATTTGCCCGCCAGACCGTTTTCGAGCGGGCAAATGTTTCTAAACTTGCTTAGAAACATGCCCGCTGGAATTCTGCCCGTCGGACATGTTCGGTCGTCTGTACAGACTTACCGTACATGTCCGAGCGGCCGCCATCCCTCGCATGCGTCGAATGACTTTGACGCATGTGTGGAAGCACCGCGTATCGTGTACGCGCGGATTTCTGTATGATGGTGTGTACAGCCATCATACAGAAATCTCCGGGCGGGCATGTACGCTGAAAATGGTCCGGCGGACCGTTTTCATCGTACATGTTTGCCCGTGTGTACAAGGCCTTAGCTGTTAATCTGACGACTAGATACATCCTTGCGGCTCTTATAGTGACACATATTCGTGTGTGCACTTCATCTGTGCAATCCAGGCTCCCCAGCCACATAGGTCTTAGCTTCGATTTAAATGTTAATAGTATACTTAGGGGTGTATATATATATATATATACACACACACACATATATATATATATACACAGTACAGACCAAAAGTTTGGACACACCTTCTCATTCAAAGAGTTTTCTTTATTTTCATGACTATGAAAACTGTAGATTCACACTGAAGGCTTTAAAACTATGAATTAACACATGTGGAATTATACATAACAAAAAAGTGTGAAACAACTGAAAATATATTTCATATTCTAGGTTCTTCAAAGTAGCCACCTTTTGCTTTAATTACTGCTTTGCACACTCTTGGCATTCTCTTGATGAGCTTCAAGAGGTAGTCACCTGGCGCAGCACCCCATCACTCTCCTTCTTGGTCAAATAGCCCTTACACAGCCTGGATGTGTTTGGGGTCATTGTCCTGTTGAAAAATAAATCATGGTCCAACTAAACGCAAACCGGATGGAATAGCATGCCGCTGCAAGATGCTGTGGTAGCCATGCTGGTTCAGTATGCCTTCAATTTTGAATAAATCCCCAACAGTGTCACCAGCAAAGCACCCCCACATCATCACACCTCCTCCTCAATGCTTCACGGTGGGAACCAGGCATGTAGAGTCCATCCGTTCACCTTTTCTCCGTCGCACAAAGACACGGGGGTTGGAACCAAAGATCTCAAGTTTGGACTCATCAGACCAAAGCACAGATTTCCACTGGTCTAATGTCCATTCCTTGTGTTCTTTAGCCCAAACAAGTCTCTTCTGCTTGTTGCCTTTCTTAAGCAGTGGTTTCCTAGCAGATATTCTACCATGAAGGCCTGATTCACACAGGGCTAGATTCAGGTAGGGCCTGATTCACACAGGGCTAGCATAGTTACGGCGGTGCAGCGTATCGTATTTACGCTATGCCGCCGTAACTTTGAGAGGCAAGTGCTGTATTCACAAAGCACTTGCCTTCTAAGTTATGGCGGCGTATTGTAAATGGGGCCGGCGTAAGCCCGCCTAATTCAAATGTGGAATGGGGGGGGGCGTGTTTTATGTTAATGTTTGATGACCTGACGTGATTGACGTTTTTTACGAACGGCTCATGCGCCGTCCGTGTACATATCCTACCGCCGGGCGCACGTACGTTTGTAAATCGGCGTAACTAGGTAATTTGCATACTCTACGCCGAACACGACGAAAGCGCCACCTAGCGGCCAGCGTGAGAATGCACCCTAAGATACGACGGCGTAAGAGACTTACGCTCAGTCGGATCTTAGGCTAATGTCGGCGTATCTTGCTTTCTGAATACAGAAAGAAAATACGCTGGCGCAGCTTTGAATTTACGCGGCGTATCTATGGATACGCCGGCGTAAATCAATGCTGAATCTAGCCCACAGTCTCCTCTTAACAGTTCTAGAGATGTGTCTGCTGCAAAAGGTGGCTACTTTGAAGAACCTAGAATATGAAATATATTTTCAGTTGTTTCACACGTTTTTGTTATGTATAATTCCACATGTGTTAATTCATAGTTTTGATGCCTTCAGTGCGAATCTACAATTTTCATAGTCATGAAAATAAAGAAAACTCTTTGAATGAGAAGGTGTGTCCAAACTTTTGGTCTGTACTGTATATATATATATATATATATATTACACACACATACATATATACACACACACACACACACACATCTTTTTGAGTATTAGGAATACATAAGTGTAATTTTGTATAATTGAAGCTTAAACCATGTTCTTTCTTATAGGACCTATTTTGGACATTGATACATGGGAGACGTGTGACGCACCATTGTTTAGACCTGCTACAATAGTGAACCCTGTCACACGGGGAGTAGTGCACTTTTGCTATATACCGTAGGAGGATTCCCGAATGTTCGGAGGTACTGTTTTGGGTCCCTTGTTGTGAGATAATACATATTTTTTCTTTTCTCCCTTTTTTTTCTTTTAATTTATGTAATCAATATACAATATGGATTTAATAACAAGATGTGTCTATGTATACATGTTTCTCCATGAAGTGAGTTCTCTCACTTATTGTTGTATATATTTATGAATCTTTTCTGTATTTATTGTAGATTTTTTCTGTGTCCGTGCGTCCCTGAAGAAGCCTTAATTAAGGTGAAACATGTAGGACTACTAGCATGGAATATATAAGGAATATTTGCACTTTGTTGTAAACTCCCTTTTCCTTTTTAATGAATTTTAACAGTAAAAACTCGACATGATTTTTGTTTGGGACAAAGTTATTATTATAATAAGAATATTTGAATAATTCAATATGCACCTTCAAAATCCCATACCATACCCTGGATACAGGGATTTGTCTATATTTCTCTTCATAGGGATATAGGTGCAGTTGGACAAAAATACCATATTAGTACATGCTCTATATTCTACCTATCCAAATCAGACGATGTGATTGTATGGATTTGTTTCCACATTTTGTCTCTCATAGTTGAGGTATACCTATGATGACAATTACAGGCCTCTCTCATCTTTTTAAGTGGGAGAACTTGCACAATTGGTGGCTGAATAAATACTTTTTTGCCCCACTGTAAATGCAAATCTGCTAAATGCAAAAAGCACAGGTGTGAATCGTTTTTTTGTTAATGACTTTGTGCTATAAAACATATCCAAAAGAAAAAAAAATCCTCAAATTTTGGACAAAATGTACTGTGCTACAGGTCTTTGTTAAAAAAAAGGAACTGAATAAATGTGTATTAATTGGTTTGCGTGAAAGCTATAGCGTCTACAAACTATGGCATAGGAAATACTAATGGTGGCGATTAGCAACTTATATATTGGGACTGCAATAGTGCGGCGGGAAATCTGATGCTGGGTGGGAACTGACAAAATGACACCGACATCTCCAGTGACACTAATACAGTGATCATTGCTAATCATATACACTGTCACTGTACTAATGACACTGACTGAGAATGGGTTAACATCTAGGGGCGTTCAAGGGGATAAATGTGTAATGCTTTTAATGTTTCACAAAGCATGGTGCTGGTTTAAAACTGACACATAGCTGCTGTCTGTGGAGAGTCCTGTGTTTACCAACACAGGGATCTCTTCTGTCATTCGCTTAGCTGATTGGCATTGGCCGGGAGACCCACTGATCGGCATGTGCTAAAGCAGGTGGCATCGGGGCGAATCTATTACTCGGAAGAGCCGGATCATGTACATGTAAATGATCTGACGCAGTGGGGCTGCTCTGCTGCAGTATATCTGTGGTAGGTGGTTGGCAAGTGGCTATACTAGTAGTATCTTCCTACCCCTACACATTCTGCTACTTTTATCAGGTCAGGTGTATGAGTTACACAACACTGGAGGAAGCCTTCTTTCTAACTGGCATGCTCCTTTAAATGAATAGTGGATGCAAAGGAGCATGTGGGGGATTTCATTACGATTTCAGGTACATATTTATTTATTTACTTGACAGTTCAGAGTGGTTGTGTTTATTCTTTCATAAACATCATTTTCAAGCCTACAGCCTGGAGCCCTGCTCTAATTAGAATCCCTGTCCTATACAAATCTGCATATGGTACTGGAGTTTTTGCTATTAATGGGGGGGGGGGGGGGGGATCCCTAAACTGGATAAAACGCTTGAGATAAGCAGCAGGCATCTATGTTTTCCATATTTCCATAAGTGCGCATCATATTACATATTCATGCCTCATTAGACTATTTTTAGCATCTTTACGAGCAAGTCAAAAAGTATCTGACAAGTTATGCAACTACTGGAAAATCTATTTTCATTGAGACTAATTCTTCTCTGACTCTACAGAAGACACATCATTTAGAAAATAAGATTTGCTGCTCATCTTACTGAATTCCATATGAAATAGTTTGAAGATAATTCAGCCCTATGTCTCATCCTTGGGCTGCTGGCTATCTTCTACCCTTGTTAGTGCAATTATGTCTCCGGATGTTTGATATTGTCTGCTGGAAACATAAAACACTTTACACAGCCGCTTACTTCTTCCTGGCCGCAACAAAACACTGACAAATTTGACCAAAATCAGGTTTTCAAAAAATATGTACAAATGCATGAAACGTAGAAAAAAGATATTGGGTTAAACACATGCCATTAAAAAGCACAAAGAGTGTACAGCCCAATATGTATTAGCTTATTTGACGTAGATTTAAACCCTAAACTGAACAGCATCTGCTTTTCTATGGATCAAAACAACTGTTACATCTTTTAGAAAACACTATTTCATCTTTTCTGATCTCTTTCACCCTCTTTGCAGCCACGTCTGGTCTGCATATTGTTCTAGACTAGCTTCCTGATGGTGACAGCAATCTATACCTGTGTAATGAGCATCAGCATGGCCACTTGTAGAAAATATGCCTGGATGACAATGCAAAGAAGCAACCAAAAACTATAACTATTAAACCCAAAAAACAGGCAATATCCACTCACCGGCCACTTTATTAGGTACATCTGTTTAATTGCTTGGTAACATAAATTGCCAATCAGCCAATCACATGGCAGCAACTCAATGCATTTAGGCATCTAGACGTGGTAAAGACGACTGGCTGAAGTTCAAACAGAACATCAGAATGGGGAAGAAAGGGGATTTAAGGCCACTTTCACCCTGGGGCTGTGCCAGCGCTAGCGGTAAAGAATCATAAGTTTTAGCGGTGCTTTACCACTGTTATACCGATGCTTTTCGGCCTCTAGCGGGGTGCTTTTAACCTCCACCAGTGGCCGAAGAAAGGATTAAAAGTGCCCATGTTGGGGCGCTGCCGAAGCACTTTGCAGGCGCTTCGGCAGCGCTACCCATTCATTTAAATGAGCAGGGCATTTTGGGAGAGGTGTATACACCGCCCCAAGGATGCTTGCAGGACTTTTTCCCCATCCTGCAAGCGCATCGCTCCAGTGTGAAAGCACTCAAGCTTGTTAAAGATCTGGCTAGGCACACAGTGAACCCTTTGATCGCCCTAGATGTTTAACTTC
Organism: Rana temporaria; assembly: GCF_905171775.1. Lineage (NCBI taxonomy): Eukaryota > Metazoa > Chordata > Amphibia > Anura > Ranidae > Rana > Rana temporaria. The sequence goes on along the minus strand of NC_053500.1, from coordinate 56,256,583 downwards.
TTCCCAACTTCTTCATTAGTATAGTGACAGTGCATATTTTTAGCACTGATCACTGTATTAGTGCCACTGGTTCCTGCAAAGTGTCAAATGTGTTTGTTAATGGCCGATAGTCTTCTGCGATATTGCAGTTCTGGTATAAGTCACCAATTGCTGCCATTACTAGTATAAAAAGAGAAATACCATAAATATATCCTATATTTTGTAGACACTATAATGTAACCAATCAATATACGTTTATTGGGATTTCTTTTTTCAGGATCTTCAGGAGGGCAAGTGGTTAAAAAAAAAAAATCAAGTTAGTAAAACAGAAGTTCATTAAAGTGCTACTTTGTCCAAAGAGTATAAAGCCTCATACACACGCTTAGATTTTTCGGACAACTGAACTTCTGTTTTTTTGTGGCATGATAGTCTCATGTCGAAAGTGAAGAGGTTACTCACAATGATGAAAATTTGACAGAATACAACGTCAGAAGGGACGCATGGTGTTGAATAGTTTTGTATGTACCATATTTGTCAGGCGTAGAAAACGCACCTTCAATTTACGAGGGAAGTTTCAGGATAATATATATATATATATATATATATATATATTTTTTTTTTTTTTAAATAAACCACTTTGAAGCAAAATAATGGTCAGTGCTCATAAATGCAACCTGATATGTGCCCATCTGCAGCCCATCTCCCATCAATGCAGCCTGATGCCCATCAGAGCCGAGTAAACAGGAGATTCCTGCTCAGTGAATTCTGGCGGCACTCATCCCCCTCCAAGGTGCACTATCGGCGTATAACACACACCCACGATTTGCCCCCTATTTTTAGGGGGGAAAAAAGTGCGTTTGATAAATGCGATATTCTTTTGTTTTTGAGCATGCGTAGTCTTACTCTTATGATTTTTTTTTTTTTCCATACGAAAACCGTACTAATGAAACAAAAATCGTACGTTGAGTTCATATCAGACAAAAATTTTATAGCCTGCACATCCAGTTTTTGTCTGACGAAAAAGCAAAATCACCGTACTAACGATCCGAAAATCGTATTGTGTGTATGGGCCTTAAGAGTCCAAAATTTTAAGTGGACGTAAACCCAAAATTGTTATTTATTTTTTGATGTCACGATGTACAGTATAAGATTTCCAATCATCTGCGCCCAGTCTTTCCACACAGAGTTTATCCAGCTTGGAGAAATCCTCTTTTATTGTTCAGTAAAATAAAATGGACTTACAGAGAAAAACCTTAGTCCGTTCCACCCCCTTACTGTGAATGACAGGTTATTTACATATCTCATGCACTAGCCTGGAGACAGGCATTATTTTTTAATTCCCACCCCTTTTCTGAAGTCATGTGGTTACTTTTCTGGATTTTGACTGGATGTTAGTGATCATAGCAGAATCTAGTGTAAGGAATACACAGGAAAAAATGCATGTTGACAAGGGGAGTGTAGAGGAGGGCGGGGAGTCTACTGACATCACTACTCCACCCACAGAGCTCCAGACAACAGATCCACCCACAGAATCTGCAGTTTTTGAGTTCTTATAACAGACAGAGGGGAGACAGGTAAGAATACATGCAGGAGGCATGTATATCCTTATAGATCAGCACTATGGCAGTAGTTTAGAAAGGATGAGAGTGGGTTTACATCCACTTTAAAGATAAAATACACACACACTTCTGGTTTTACTACCATACAATATGTGTTCTACCTATCACCAGCACTAAAGGGGATGCTGAATCCCAACAGGAGCACAGGCAACATTCAAATGAGGAAAGATTCTAACTTTTCTATCCAAAATTAAAGAGAAAGAGTTGTCTGAAATTTCACTGGCAAATATAAGCTGAAGTTTAGGTACGGATATATTTGCATAATTAGTTTGATCTAAGCTGGACTAATGTAAGTATGTATGTGCCACAATTGGCTGCAGAAGCTGGAAATCACTGTAGTAGGCACTAGGGATTAGCCGAAAAATCAAAAGTGCCAAATTTGAAAGGCTGATATGCAAGTAATCAAAAAAAAAAATTTGGGGACCCGGGTCCTGCCCCAGGGGACATGTATCAATGCAAAAAAAAAAGTTTTATAAAAAATTCAGTTTTTTCGAGAACAGTGATTTTAATAATGCTTAAAGTGAAACAATAAAAGTGAAATATTCCTTTAAATTTCGTACCTGGGGGGGGGGGGGGGGGGGGGGGGGTCTATAGTATGTCTGTAAGGTCGTGGATGTTTCCTGTGCTTAGAAAAGTCCTTGCACAAAATTAAATTTCTAAAGGAAAAAAAAGTAATTTAAAACTGATCGTAGAAGAATGTTGTTACTGCGCTGGTCTGAATACACGATAACACAAAATAATTAACCCCTTAAACTTGGTTAATAAAAATGTAATAACTTATGTGTGATACAATAAAGTGCTGAATCCAGTGCAGTGATGTACGTGATAGAGCACAATAAATTACTAAACTAATAAATAAATAGCAATATCCAGCTCTCATGAGCGTGTACAATTGCGTAGTGCTAAGTGCAACTACTGTGCCAACAAACAAAATGTAACTAAATAAATGAATAACAATATCAAAATCTCTCAAGCATGTGGATAAATAAATATCAATGTCCAGCTTTCTTGAGCATATAAAATGTGCGTGGTGCTATGTGAAACTATTTTGCCAGCAAACATATATAAATAAATATAAATATAAAGTGCAAAGTCATAACATATGTGCAAAAAATATACAGGTCATTCTCAAAAAATTAGCATATTGTGATAAAGTTCATTATTTTCTGTAATGTACTGATAAACATTAGACTTTTATATAGTTTAGATTCATTACACACAACTGAAGTAGTTCAAGCCTTTTATTGTTTTAATATTGATGATTTTGGCATACAGCTCATGAAAACCCCAAATTCCTATCTAAAAAAATTAGCATATTTCATCCGACCAATAAAAGAAAAGTGTTTTTAATAAAAAAAAAGTCAACATTCAAATAATTATGTTCAGTTATGCACTCAATACTTGGTCGGGAATCCTTTTGCAGAAATGACTGCTTCAATGCGGCGTGGCATGGAGGCAATCAGCCTGTGGCACTGCTGAGGTGTTATGGAGGCCCAGGATGCTTGGGTCTTGCGTCTCTCAACTTTCTCTTCCCAATATCCCACAGATTCTCTATGGGGTTCAGGTCAGGAGAGTTGGCAGGCCAATTGAGCACAGTAATACCGTGGTCAGTAAACCATTTACCAGTGGTTTTGGCACTGTGAGCAGGTGCCAGGTCGTGCTGAAAAATGAAATCTTCATCTCCATAAAGCTTTTCAGCAGATGGAAGCATGAAGTGCTCCAAAATCTCCTGATAGCTAGCTGCATTCACCCTGCCCTTGATAAAACACAGTGGACCAACACCAGCAGCTGACATGGCACCCCAGACCATCACTGACCGTGGGTACTTGACACTGGACTTCAGGCATTTTGGCATTTCCCTCTCCCCAGTCTTCCTCCAGACTCGGGCACCTTGATTACCGAATGACATGCAAAATTTGCTTTCATCCGAAAAAAGTACTTTGGACCACTGAGCAATAGTCCAGTGTTGCTTCTCTGTAGCCCAGGTCAGGCGCTTCTGCCGCTGTTTCTGGTTCAAAAGTGGCTTGACCTGGGGAATGCGGCACCTGTAGCCCATTTCCTGCACACGCCTGTACACGGTGGCTCTGGATGTTTCTACTCCAGACTCAGTCCACTGCTTCCGCAGGTCCCCCAAGGTCTGGAATCTGTCCTTCTCCACAATCTTCCTCAGGATCCGGTCACCTCTTCTCGTTGTGCAGCGTTTTCTGACACACCTTTTCCTTCCCACAGACTTCCCACTGAGGTGCCTTGATACAGCACTCTGGGAACAGCCTATTCGTTCAGAAATTTCTTTCTGTGTCTTACCCTCTTGCTTGAGGGTGTCAATGATGGCCTTCTGGACAGCAGTCAGGTCGGCAGTCTTACCCATGATTGCGGTTTGGAGTAATGAACCAGGCTGGGAGTTTTTAAAAGCCTCAGGAATCTTTTGCAGGTGTTTAGAGTTAATTAGTTGATTCAGATGATTAGGTTAAGAGCTCGTTTAGAGAACCTTTTCATGATATGCTAATTTTTTGAGATAGGAATTTTGGGTTTTCATGAGCTGTATGCCAAAATCATCAATATTAAAACAATAAAAGGCTTGAACTACTTCAGTTGTGTGTAATGAATCTAAAATATATGAAAGTCTAATGTTTATCAGTACATTACAGAAAATAATGAACTTTATCACAATATGCACATTTTTAAAGACTTACCTGTATGTATCAAAGTTCATGAGCATTCATAACATAACATCCCAAATGGCGTGAAAAAACACAACTTCACAGTTAGAGTCCAATAAGGGGATAATTATGGTGATTGATCCTGGTGTTATGTCTCATGCATATAGGGTGCAGCTATCTCTTCCACCCGACAGAAATAAGTGCTACCACCACCAACTGCTGAAATGCACACTCACCAGAACCCAGCTGGTAATGGGCCAAAAAACGTATTCCGTTTTAATCGATGGGTATGTCCTCCTTTTTTCTCTCACATTCTCCTTAATGCCTCAAAAAACAAGGGGCTCATCATGGTGTAGTACATAAAAAAGGTTTTATTTATTTAAAAATATAAAATCAGACTACTCACAAGGGAGGTGCTTTAAAACCAGCACCTGGTGTCTTTGGCAGTATCGGGCTTGGACAGCCGCTCACCAGCTTGTCTTTGGGGTGCGTGCCCGGCTCGTGCTACACTGTGGTCCCACAGGTCAAAGTGCACTCCCTCTATGCGTTGTCCACCTGGCTTCTACGCGTTTCGCAAATCTGCGTCATCAGGAAAGCTTATTTTTCCTTTAGAAATGTCAGTTTGTGCAGAGACTTTTCTAAGCACGGGAAACATGCGCTACTTTACAGGAATACTATAGACACCCCCCCCCCCAGGTACAAAACTTTTATTGTTTGATTTTAAGCATCATTAAAATCACTGCTCCCGAAAAAAACTGCAGTTTTTAAAACTTTTTATGACAATAACTTGCATATTAACCTTTAAAATTAGCACTTTTGATTTCTCCCATAGACTTTTAAAGGGTGTTCCGCGACTTTTCAAATTTGCCGTGAACACCCGAAATTGTTCGATGTTCAGCGAACGGGCGAACAGACAATGTTCGAGTCGAACTCATGTTCGACTCGAACAGATAGCCCATCCCTAGTAGGCACCACTACTATAATATCCCCCCTAACTTCCTGTGGCTGTCCTGCAATTTATTGGCAAAATGAAGTGTTCCCTGAATGGCAAATGTACGCAAGAAAGCAACATTCTAAGCAGTAGGGTAGCCGTGATTTCCAGGCAACAATGGGCAAGGTATATGGAACTGTGCATCTATGAATATCCATAACTAAACTTCAACTTTTAGCCAGTTCACACTGGGGCGACTTGCGATCCGACTTCATGTCGCCTCAAGTCATCCCAAGTCGCGCTGTAGAGAAAAACAATGGAAGTGAATGGGAGCGGTGTTAATACACACGACTCAAGGCGATCCGACTTCAGAAAAGGTTCCTGTACTACTTCAATCCGACTTGTAGGCGATTTGTACCCATTGATTTCAATGGAAGTCGCCTCAGATGTCGGATCACTGTCTTAACTGAAGCGACTTTCCAGGCAAGATAACATACATTTCTCAGGCAAACCTCTCCTGCCCCCCTCCCTCCCCCTCCCTCTCCCAGAGCTGATTGTTGTTTTATTGGCCACTGGAAAGTCTCCTGTCCTGGAGACGACTTCAAGTTGTGTTGTAAATCGCCCCAGATCGCCCTGTGGTTCATGTTCAAGTGGTGTCGGAGTCGCCTCTGAAAGTCGCGCTGGAAGTCGTGTCGCCCTAGTGTGAACCGACTCTAAGAAGTCTTTTTATCCAGGTCAGTATCCATCACAAACAAAATATATAATTTAAAAACAGCCAGAATAAACAAAACATCTATTTTATAATTTTCATTTACAAGAAATTTAAAGGAGAATTCCAGCCTGAGCTTGTTTGGCTGGGCTTCTCCTCTGGGTCACAGGAGTACAATTAGTTTTGCCGTTTTGCACTTTTCTGACCCATTTTCAGCAGAGAGGGGTCTGAAGTCCACTCTCTGCTGACGTCACACAGATCAGTTCATGCACCACCTCTTTCCGACTTAGGAAGCCGGGATCCACCAGCTGCCTGGACTGATGGCAGTCCCAGCCTCTCAGCGAGCCGCTGAGATGGCCGCACCATACCCCTCCACAGGTCAGCACTTCAATGAGCGTGGAGGAGCAAAGAGGAGAGATGCTGACGGACAGGCTGCTGCTCTTTCTCTATCAAATCAGCAAACTGAGGGAGAAGTGGTCAAGCTGGCCACACACACACTAGTAGAAATGTGTTAAAAATTTACAGTCTGGAAATAAAAAATTTAAAGTCAGAAGCTACATAATGATATAAAATGTGTCTATTTGTGTGTATGTAATGTTTAATAAAAAAAATAAAAAAATGTATGTGGTGTGTGTTTATGGAAGGATTGTATGGTATATACGTTATTTCTCACATTTCGTCAATGAGATAAAAGAAAAGAAAAAAAAATAGTGTAGCTGCGGACTTTAAATATAAGGACACTTACCTGCCCAGGGATCCCATGATGTCGGCACCCCAAGCCAATTCTTCAATCAGCTTTGGGTGCAGGCATCGGCATTGTAAGTAGGGGAAACCAGCAGTGAAGCCTTCAGGCTTTGCTACTCACATTTATGCATAGGGCTCCATCTAAATAAAGGACTGTCGATGCTTTGTACACTACACCCTGTTATGTATACTGTAAACTGGTTAATCACAGAGAACCAGTTATTCTACAACCCAAAACCTTGCCCTCACCATCCGTATATCACTGGCAGATCAAAACCAATCTTTGGTAAAGAGCCAAGGGAAAGTAAATTAATTAAGCTGAGATTAATGTCTGCATGGATCAATACAAAGAGGTTCACTTCATGGGCAAATCAATGATTTCAGAGCAACACGTGAGCAAGCGGATAGCTTGAGAAAATATATCACCATGGAGAAGCACTGAGTCAAACTGCAATTTTATCTTCAAGCCCAACACTTTCATGTGCCTAGAAAACACTAATGACATCAGAATTGCACTCTAATACCGCGTACACACGATCTGTCCATCCGATGGGAACAGTCTGATGGACCGTTTTCATCGGTTAACCAATGAAGCTGACTGATGCCTACACACCATTGGTTAAAAAAAACGATCGTGTCAGAACGCGGTGATGTAAAACACAACGACGTGCTGAAAAAAACGAAGTTCAATGCTTCCAAGCATGCGTCAACTTGATTCTGAGCATGCGTGAATTTTTAACCGATGGTTGTGCCTACTAACGATCGTTTTTTTTCTATCGGTTAGGTATCCATCGGTTAAATTTAAAACAAGATTGCTTTTTTTTAACCTATGGATAAATAACCGATGGGGCCCACACATGATCGGTTTGGTCCGATGAAAACGGTCCATCATTAACCGATCGTGTGTACGCGGCATAAGGCACTTTGGGGGTTATTTACAAAAGGCAACTTTCCACTTTCAATCCAAAACAGCATTTTTTCTTGCACGTGATTGGATGATAAAACCAGCAGAGCTTGCCCTAATTTCAGCGCTTCCCCTCGGATCTACAGCGACTGCACTTTCAGGTGCACTTGTAGTGAAGAGTGGATTTCCCTTTAGTAAATCAACCCCCATGTCTTTTCATCCTGGAAAGCACATTGAGCTGGAAATGTGACCAGTGACTGAGGCCGTGGAAAGACTGACACTTCTAGGGGTTAGGAAAGAGAAGAAGGTGGTTTATTAACCGCCTAACGACCGCCGCATGTACATATATACGTTGGCAAAATGGCACGGACAGGCAGAACGACGTGCCCGCACGTCGCTGCCTTTCCGCGGGTCGGGGGTCCGATCGGGACCCCCCCCGGTACATGCGGCGGTCACTAAGCCTCAGGGAGCGATCCGGGACGAGGGCGCGGCTATTCGTTTCTAGCCGCCCCCTCGCGATTGCTCCCCGGAGCTGAAGAAGGGGGAGAGCCATATGTAAACACGGCTTCCCCGTGCTTCACTGTGGCGGCTGCATCGATCTAGTCATCCCTTTTATAGGGAGACTCGATCGATGACATCAGACCTACAGCCACACCCCCCTACAGTTGTAAACACACACTAGGTGAAGTTGAACTCCTTCAGCGCCCCCTGTGGTTAACTCCCAAACTGCAACTGTCATTTTCACAATAAACAATGCAATTTAAATGCATTTTTTGCTGTGAAAATTACAATGGTCCCAAAAATGTGTCAAAATTGTCCGAAGTGTCCGCCATAATGTCGCAGTCACGAAAAAAATCGCTGATCGCCGCCATTAGTAGTAAAAAAAAAAAAAATGCAATAAAACTATCCCCTATTTTGTAAACGCTATAAATTTTGTGCAAACCAATCGATAAGCACTTATTGCGATTTTTTTTACCAAAAATAGGAAGAAGAATACATATCGGCCTAAACTGAGGAAAAAAAATGTATATATGTTTTTGGGGGATATTTATTATAGCAAAAAGTAAAAAATATTGAATTTTTTTCAAAATTTTTGCTCTATTTTTGTTTATAGCGCCAAAAATAAAAACCGCAGAGGTGATCAAATACCACCAAAAGAAAGCTCTATTTGTGGGGAAAAAAGGACGTCAATTTTGTTTGGGAGCCACGTCGCACGACCGCGCAATTGTCAGTTAAAGCGACGCAGTGCCGAATCGCAAAACCTGGCCTGGGCATTTAGCTGCCTAAAGGTCCGGGGGTTAAGTGGTTAAATAGCAATGATAGAGATGTAATAAAATGAAAAGAGCTTTAAAGCTTAACTCCAGGTGGATATAAAAGACGCAAATTAATGCAGCTCTGTCATCATGAATATATTATTACATACATTTTTAAAGCTGAACTCCAGGCACAGAAACGTTAATTAAAATATATTCCTCGATGAGCACAAAAGATATATACCCACTATGTGTGTGCCAAATGACTTTGAAAACCTAAATATTATCTTGCTAAAACTAGCAGTGCCATTATCACTGTGCTGTACTTAGCCTGAGCAGAGAGTAGAGCTGTGGGAGGGCACCATCAGCTCCACCCACTACAGGCTGCCTGCAGTATACTACAGAAGGGGGCGGAAACAAGACCAGTCACCCTGCACAAGGAGAAAGCGCAGCAGTGACTGGTCTTTATTACAGGAAGCTTCTACACAGAGGCAAAGTATCACACTGGATTACTGCACAGGTCTGGAAGAAATATACAAAACACACTAAGGTTCAAGAAAGAATGCACATGGCTCTCAAAATATTCAGTAATTTGGTAAGATTTGATTATGCCAGAGTTCAGCTTTGGTGTACAGTAAAACCTTGGATTGAGTTTTACTTGGTTTGGGAGCGTTTTGCAAGACGAAGCATCATGTTTTCATAAATTTTGACTTGGTCTACAAGTAGCGTCACAACTGAGTATAAAAAAGAGAAGAGCGGCGCCACTAAGTGTAGCAATACAGTACATTTAATGAAGGTACAACATTTAGCAACTCACATGGTTATTGATTAAAAACAGGCATATCTACTGCAAGTATGCAGACACTGGGGTAAAGCTGTCCACATAGACCATCCCCCACACCGCCATCGAGGTCATCCATTCCGCGCTGCGCTCCATGAGCGCTTCAAACCTTGCTTTCAGATTGCTCTACTGCAGGGTAGTCTCCCCGGACAGGATTGCAAACTGACAGTGGTGCGAGCGGGCGATGCAGGGCAGCTTTACCCCGGATGCCTGCATACTTAGATGTGCCTGTTTTAATTATCAACCAGTTGAGTGTGAGTTGCTACATGTTGTACCTTCATTAAATGTAACCATATTTCTACACTGAGACCTCGTACACACGACCGAACATGTCTGCTGAAACTGGTCCGCGGACCAGTTTCCGCAGACATGTCCGACCGTGTGTAGGGCCTACCGGCCTGGATTTCTGGCCGAGCGGACAGGTTTCCAGCGGACAAAAGTTTCTTAGCATGCTAAGAAACTTGTCCGCTGGAAGCCTGTCCGTCGGACATGTCCGATGGTCAGTACGACTCATCGGACATGTCCGCTGGCCCGAGAACCCGCCCATGGCGTCGAAGCATTGAACTTCCGGGTTCGCGCACGTCGCCGCATCATCGTCGCCGCCACGTCACTGCGTCGTCACCGCGTATTCTGTCCGCGGGGAATTTGGTCTGATGGTGTGTACACACATCAGACCAAATGATCCCAGCAGACATGTCTGATGAAAACGGTCCGCGGACCGTTTTCATCGGACATGTCTGGTCGTGTGTACGAGGCCTCAGAGGCTCCTCTCTTCTCTTTTATACTCTGTGGCCCGGATTCAGATAGATTTCTCTATCTTTGTGCGAGCTTAACGTATACATTACGCCGCCGTAATTTTGGGTGCAAGTTCCATATTCAGAAAGGACTTGCACCCTTAGTTACGGCAGCGCAACATATCTCGTCCGGCGTAAGCCCGCCTAATTCAAATGGGGATGATGTGGGCGTGTTTTATTAAAATGAATCGTGACCCTGCGTATTTGCCGTTCGTGAAAAAATCCCAGTGCGCATGCTCGAAATTACGCCGCAAAGCCTCATTGGTTTCGACGTGAACGTAACTTACGCTAAGCCCTATTCGCGAACGACTTACGCAAACAACGTAAAATTTTCAAAATTCGACGCGGGAACGACGGCTATGCTTAACATAGGATACGCCGCATATACCCCTCATATAGCAGGGGTAACTACGCCGGAAAAAGCCCAACGCAAACGACGTAAAAAAAAGTCCGCCGGGCGGACGTTGGTTTCTGAATCGGCGTATCTACCTAATTAGCATATTCCTTGCGTAACTATACGGAAGCGCCACCTAGCGGCCAGCGTAAATATGCAGCCTAAGATACGACGGTGTAAGACACTTACACCAGTCGGATCTTAGGGAAATCTATGCGTAACTGATTCTCTGAATCAGGCGCATAGATACGACGGTCCGCACTCAGAGATACCACGGCGTATCAGGAGATACGCCGTCGTATCTCGTTTCTGAATCAAAATTGAACTCGCATGACTTCATTCCTGCTGTCAGTGTGAACCTACACAAATGAGATAAAAAGAGCAATGCTATGGGTTTCAAATGAGCTTGATTATTTCACTTGTTTTATACTGTACACAGTGGTCACTGGAAGTACAACCTATTGATGGCAAGAAAACACATATTCAGGTGCCAAAAAATAGCACAAAGCTTACTCAGCATTACTAACTGTGACTAAGGACAATCATAGGACTGAGTTTACACTTAATTCGGATGTGGCTCACAGCAGGGGTCCAGTGTATTCCTGTTCTCCGTTTCAGGGATGAATCAGGCCCAAATTTTTGCCTGAATTCGTCCCTGAAACGTCCCTCAAAAGGACCCTTGTGCAATTCGCTCCACAGCCGCTCTAGATATGTGCGAACCAACTCCATACAGCCTAAAACAACGTAGTTCACTAAAATTTGATTCACATTACCTGTGGCTCCACAATTGACCTCCAACTGCCATTTTACTTCATGCCAACTCAACCCAAGTCATAATTTTAACCACTTAAGGACCGCCTAACGCCGATATACGTCGGCAGAATGGCACGGCTGGGCACAGGCACGTACAGGTACGTTGCCCTTTAAGTGTCCAGCCATGGGTCGTGGTCGCGACCCGGTCCGAAGCTCCGTGATCGCACCCGCGAGACCCGATTGCCGCCAGTGTCCCGCGATCGGGTCACAGGAGCTGAAGAACGGGAAGAGGTGAGTGTAAACACATCTTCCCCATTCTTCTCTGTGGCAGTGTCACTGATCGTCTGTTCCCTGATATAGGAAACGACGATCAGTGACGTCACACGTCCAGCCACGCCCCCCTACAGTAAGAATCACTCCCTTAGGGCACACTTAACCCCTTAACGCCCCCTAGTGGTTAACCCCTTCACTGCCATTGTTATTTTCACAGTATCAGTGCATTTCATAGCACTTTTCGCTGTGAAAATGACAATGGTCCCAAAAATGTGTCAAAAGTGTCCGATGCGTCTGCCATAATCAGGGCCGCTGTTTGAAATCATGGGGCCCCCTACAGCCTATCTAATGGGGCCCCCTTAACCCCACCCACACCACTGACCATGCCCCCTGTCCCCACCCACTGACTCATATGCATTCAGAGACACGGGCACACCCACATTATATATTGCATACAGTGTCCCAATAGAAATGAATGGCTCAGGGATGCATGAAACACTTTGTGCATTTCTGTGCTGGTAAAAGACGGCCCTGCACAGGAGATGCACATCTGCAGTGCCATGTCCTCTCATTATTATTATCCTCATGATAATCACACAATACAGGTGCTGTGGTTCAATGCACCTGCACTGTGTGACTTTTTAAGAAAATGATGATGATCAGATTTAGCTGTATCAATCATAGGCAACAGGGACATGGCATAGCTGTGAATGGGGTGTTTTTCTACTCACTGTACCTTTATGGAGACAAAATGTTTGCATTCTTGCTGGTCCCCTCTCTGTGTTCATGACACTGTTACTGACACTGACAGAGCAAAAGAACATCTGTTGTGCTATGATCATAGGTACACAGTGGGGACAGAGCCTGGGGACTGTACCTTACTTCCACAGCAGTCAGTGTCACTGTGTGTGCCGCTGCTTGCTTGAAGCTGTACACTGCCACCCGCCACCGAAATAAGCATGCTGCTGCGCGCCTTTCCAGCCGCCCGTCCTCTTCGCATCAGTTTTCCGTCAGTCCATGGCTCCTACTGAGTGAGCGGTGTATAAGAGAATCACTCCGCCAAGTAAGGCACTGCAGCCGGAACTATGACTGAGCCCGTACAATATGCGACGCGGTCCTGTCTGCCTGCGCCCGAAAAAGGAGAAAGAGTCCCTTCTCTGCGGTCACCTCCTGGGCCCCTCTGTTGACCTGGTGGGGCCCAGGAAAAATGTATTATTCCCTGGTAAGCAGGAAGTGGAGTGAGAGTGTGGTTTAGAAAAATCCTTTGCATTTAACTCATGCAGAAATTATTGTCCGGGCCCCCTGTTGAGCTGATGGGGCCCAGGCCCGGTACAACAGGGCTGGTTGTACTGCCCTATCAGCGGCCCTGGCCATAATGTCGCAGTCATGATAAAATAAATCGCTGATCGCCGCCATTACTAGTAAAAAAAAAAAGATACATAAAAATGCCATAAAACTATCCCCTATTTTGTAAAAGCTATAACTTTTGCGCAAACCAATTTAATAAATGATTATTTTTGATTTTTTTACCAAAAGTAAGTAAATTGTCGCTCTATTTTTGTTTATAGCGCAAAAAAAAAAAAAACGCAGAGGTGATCCAATACCACCAAAAGAAAGCTCTATCTGTGGGGAAAAAAAGGACGCCAATTTTGTTTGGGAGCCACGTCGCACGACCGCGCAATTGTCAGTTAAAGCGATGCAGTGCCGAATCGCAAAAAGGGGCAAGGTCCTTAACCTGCATAATGGTCCGGGTCTTAAGTGGTTAATATTTTCCTTACCAACTGACTGATTACATTTTCTCATACAACTCTGAAATCTGCTGCCAAAGAAGGCTGCATTCTTTTTATTATTCTAGCTTTCAATATTACTTAATTTGATGGAGGATATGAAGCTCTAAAACCTTACGCCTGCCATTAAGTAGGTTTAAATTGTAAACACATTTTCGGGAAGGGTCGTGCATTAACGGAATAGATTTCAATCACAAAACAGAACAACAATTCAGTAATGCATTGCAGAAAGAAACACTTTTAAACAAATCAGAAAAAGGAGGGGTGTAGTCTGCTTCAAACTGCATACTGAGCGTTTTATCAATTTACTGTAATTATACAGTTTTGCGGTTACCGTAAACCTCCCCAAACTGGAAGCTTTAGGGTAAATATGGAATATGAGTTCTAGGGTACATGCACATGGTTGTTTACAGACACAAATGTCCCGAAACTTAAAATTCCCAGTATTTTCCAGTGCCCAGAGTGCTGCAGCTAGCGCCTACAGCTGGCAAGAGAAGTGAATGGCTGTTCATGGTTGCACACCTGTAAACAGCATAAGATATATTTCATCAAACATGAAACCTCCACATACAGTTCTGGGTGCACTACATACAGAGAGCAAGGTTCATCAGTGTGCTATGTACATGGTACAGAGTTCAGAAGTGTGCTACTTACATAGAGCAGGGTTCAGGAGTGCCCTATGTACAAGGTCCAGAATTCAGGAGTGCATTACATACAGAGTGCAGAGTTCAGGAGTGCATCACATACAGAAACAAGAGCAGATTCAGGAGTGTGCTACGAAACAAGTGTAGATTCAGGAGTGCGCTACATAAGGAGTGCAGAGTTCAGGAGTTGGCTATATACAGCTATATACAGAGTGCAGAGTTCAGGAGTGTGCTACCTACTGAGTGCATGGTTCAAGTGTGGACTACATACAGAGTGAAGTGTTCAGGAGTGTGCTACGTACAAGGCACAGGACTCAGGAGTGTGTTTTGTACAGGGCGCAGTGAGCAGGAGTGTGCTATGTACAGAGCTCAGGACACTAGGTACAGGTGTAGGGCTCAGGAGTGCATTATGTACAAGATGCAGGGCTCAGAATTGCTCTACTTAAAGGGTGCCGGGGTCAGGAGGTCGCAATGTATAGGTTGCAGAGTTAAGGAGTGCATACTGTAATTTACAGGCCATTTTACCCCAAATTCTCCCCAACCCCTCCCCCCAGTACAGAGCTCTCCCCCCAGTACAGATCTCTGCCCCCAAATCCACTCTTGCTTCCTGTAGGGAGCTGTCCTTTCTCCCCCACCTAAAGAGTACCCAGGAGAGGAGAGACAGGCTGCTGCTGAGGAGCAGCTACATTTTACAAGTGCAGGCTGCGGGAACCTTCTTCAGCAGGAGCTGCCATCGGGACACTAGAGCAGCTGTGTACATTCCCTGCTTCTACCCCCCTCTGCTCTCATAAAGATAGTGCAGGACAAGGAAGGCTGTGAGCGGATTATTGGAAAAGCAGTGCACTGTACACTACTGCCCAATGAAGCCAGATGCTGACTAGGGGTGCAACGGATCAAAAAACTCACGGATCGGATCGATCCTCGGATCAGGAGTCACGGATCGGATCATTTTCGGATCAGCGCAAAAAAAAAAAAAAAAAGGGTGTTTTCATTGGTCCAAAAAAAAAAATGTGTGTGTATATACACACACACACACATACATTTCAGGGGTGGATTAAAGAGGAAGCAGGTGAGGCTGTTTGGGACTTGTTAAAAGTACAATCTTGATGTTTTTACATATATATATATATTCTGTAAAAACATCAAGATTGTACTTTTAACAAGTCCCAAACAGCCTCACCTGCTTCCTCTTTAATCCACCCCTGAAATGTGCTCTTTTTCCCCCCCCCTCCTCTCACACCAGTGCTTCTCTGCTAATATTCCCTCTCCATGTCGGCTTGCCAGAGCCCAGTGCACAGCGTGACACGCCTCCCCGGGGAGGCGTGTCACGCTGGGCTCTGGCAGCAGACTGGCCGCCGCTCCGGAGCTAGGCCGAAGCCGGGGACTTTCCTAGGCCTAGGCTCCGGAGCGGTCCGCGGATCGCGGGGTGTGCCGATCCGAACGGGGTGGCCCGTTCGGATCACGGATCGGTGACGATCCGTTGCACCCCTAATGCTGACACAATGTAATTCCTGTGCACATACATTATATGTGAAATATAAAGTGCAGCACTATAAAGTAGGACATTCAGAATGATACAAATGCGTGTGTAACTGAATAATACTGTATATGCATGTGTAACTGAATAATACTGTATAAAGTGCAAAATTATATATACATACATATACACACACACACACACACAACTGTGACTGCTGTACAATATTTTATGTAATAAAGTATAAAGTGTAGCGCTGTGAAAATAGATCAATGGAACAACCCATCAATCATAAAAGTGACTATAATGAAACCATAAGTGTATAAGTGAACAAGTTTGCCATAAGTGGCAAACTTGTTCAACTGTTTAGGAGGAACATATTACAGTCCCTTATTTAAAAGAATCCGAAAATGTTGTTTTAAATAAGGGACTGAAATATATTCCTCCTAAACAGTTGAACAAGTTTGCCACTTTTATCGACATACAAAAATACGTGAGGAAGTTAAATATACAAAGATATTTTATTTCCAATCCAACTAGACCAACTTTACCAGAAAACACTTCTCTTACTGTACATTCAGGTTTTTCGAATCCTTCCCTTTTCAATCCCCCTTGTCCCACAGCATCCTCCATTCAAATATTCAAAGATTTGGTCTTAAAAGACTTAGAAACTCTCCCAAAGAAAAGAACCTATAACGATCCCAATATAAAAATGGGCCTTAAAACTCTGTGTGAATGCAAAGACCTCACTATACGCCCGGCCGATAAGGGCGGGGGCATTGTTGTTTTTGATAAAAAGGCCCATCATAGTGAAATTATTAAAATATTAAACGAAACGGAAACGTATGTCCGCCTTCCAAATATTCCAACAGTTGGAGTATAAAAAGGCATTGATTGACCTTATAGATACGGGATCACAATTAGGTATTCTTGATAAAAAAGAAAAGAGTTATTTAGTACCAGTGGCTCTTAGGATCCCTATAATATATTACTTGCCTAAAGTACATAAGGATGCTAAACAACCTCCAGGTCGCCCCATCATCAGTGGAATCGATTCAGTAACCGTATAGGGAGGTATATCGATTTTCACCTGCAGCCTATTGTGAAATCTATTCCGTCCTACTTGAAGGACACTAGGCACACCATTTCGCCATTACAGCAGGTTAATTACAGTGAGGGCATGCTTCTGGTAACAGCTGACGTGGCCTCACTGTATACCTGCATTTCTCATGAATTAGGCATATCAGCTGTAGAACTGTTTTTGTCTAGAGATAGCAATATTCCGGGCACCCAGAAAAGATATATCATGGATCTTTTACAATTTGCAACAAAGCACAATTACTTCTGGTATAATGATGACTTCTTCTTGCAACGAAAGGGAGTTGCAATGGGGGCTAAATTTGCGCCCAGCCTGGCCAATATCTTTATGGCCAAATGGGAGGAGCATGCTGTCTATGCTTGCAATCGACCTGAAATTAGTCTTTGGGTTCGATACATAGAGAACATCCTCTTCCTATGAAGAGGGGATTTGGGTTCACTAGAGACATTTATGTCTTTCCTGAACAATAATAACAGAGGCATTAAATTGTCCTATGAAGCAAGCCACAGAAGTATACACTTCTTTGACTTGGAAATTGGTGGACAACTGAAGACCAAAACATTCTTTAAACCAAGCGATCGGAATGGTTACATCCCACTAGACAGTTGTCACCATTCAGCCTGGCTAAAATCGGTACCCAGGAGCCAGCTGTTGAGGATTAGGCGTAATTGTACTAACCTTTCAGATTTCCAATATCAAGCCGAGATACTAAAAACAAGGAGCTAGATTCAGGAAGCCTTTACATTGGCGTATCTATTGATACGCCGCTTAAGTTAGAAGATGCGCCGTCGTATCTATGCGTGCTATTCTGGGAGCTAGATACGCCGGAATTTCATCTTCCTCCGACCGACGTAAGTGTTAGTAAGCCGTCGTATCTAGGGTGCATATTTACGCTGGCCGCTAGGGGCGCTTCCGTAGATTTGCGCGTAGAATATGTAAATGACCTAGATATGCCGATTCACGAACGTACTTGCGCCCGCTACGCCGCTTACGTAAGGCTTACGTCCGGCGTAACGTTACCCCTGCTATATGAGGCGCAGCCAATGTTAAGGTATGGACGTTAGAACAGCCGTCAAATTTTACGTTGTTTACGTAAGTGGTACGTGAATGGGGCTGTGCGTAGGTTACGTTCACGTCGAAAGCATTGAGCCAACGTTTCTTATTTGCGACATGATTCTGAGCATGCACGTGCATTCGCCGTACGAATGGCCATTCATTTACATGGGGTCACGGCTAATTTACATGGAGCACTCCCCCTACCTGCCTATTTTGAATTAGGCGGGCTTATGCCGGCCTATTTACACTACGCCGGCGCAACGTACGGCGCCAGATCTTTGTGAAAACTGGTCTGGGCTCCCGATTTTACGTTGGCGTAGCGCATATGAGATGTGCAACGCCGGCCAAAATATACGCCGAGCTACGTGAATCTAGCTCAAGGTTCGTGGACAAGGAGTACCAACCTTCTGAACCTAGATATCGAAATTGAACAGATTTCCTCTATGGATAGAAACTCTCTGATGATGGAGAAACCTAAATCTTCCCAGGACTCCAAATACAAGTGGTCTTTTTTCACAACATTCTCGGTTCAACACAAACAAATTAAGGACATTTTCCAAAAACATTGGAATGTCCTTAAAAATTATCATATTTTAGGCCCAATGCTTCCAGACAGAGCGGGAGTAACATACAGAGGAGCACCCTCATTTAGGGGAAGATTGCGGCCAACATATTGGATTCTCCAGTGGCCCCAGGCTTCTTTGCACATTGGAAGGCGTACTATCCATGTAGAAAGTGTAAAGTCTGCCAGTCCAACGTATGCGGACATGGGAAGGTAGACATTCACGTCTACATCTACTGGTATTGAATATAAAACCAAACATTTCACCACTTGTGCCACTAGGTACATTGTCTATCTGATCACCTGCCACTGTGGGAAACAGTATGTGGGACGCACCATCAGGACTTTTTCCACAAGGGTAGGTGAGCATATTACCAGTATTCGTAAGGGTAAAACCAACCATAGTGTCCCGAGACACTATTTAAAGTTCCATAATAAGGACCCTAAAGGCACTAAATTTCAAATCATAGACAAGTTTGTTGCGAACTGGAGGGGTGAGTCATGCATTAGGGGGGTTTCGAGGTTGGAAACCTTCTGGATATATCAGCTCAAGAGTTACAGACCTCATGGCCTGAATATAGATTGGGACATCAATGCCTTTATTAATTCATCATAAATTTCCATCATAAATTTCCATGTCGCCATAGCTTGCTGATAGATTCCCTCTTTTGTTTGTGAACCATTATATATATACATACACTTTTTGACCCTTTCGTTGGAGTATTGGGGCAAATTGTATTGTATTGTATCACACTCTCATATTTGTATTGGTCGTTCTCTGTAAAATTATGCTATACATACTGTCATAACTCAATTTTGATTCATGCACATTGTATAATGTTAGCATATTCATTATTGTCTATTATATTCATATAATATGTTACAGTATTATCATCCATTATATCCATAAGATATGTTAATGTGTCGCACCGTCATGTGTACCTTCCAGGATCAGCGTCACATATTTTTATTTCCATTTTATTTTTATTCCTAACTTTGTTTCTTATTATCCATATCTTCAGGGCTATGTGGCTGTTATGTTTCTACATGGCAGCCACATGTGTCCATATATTTGGTCTCTTTCCACAGCCAGCGATGTAGCTTGCACTTGCTACAATTTAAGGCTATGTGGTGCTTTGAGACTACTTTCCCGACATTTATAGGTTTGGTTATATTATTTTTCTCTTTAAAAAGCTAACCGGGGCTGCGTTGAGTGTTGCGGGTCGGTGGGGTCTTATTTGTCAACATATGGGCAGAGTACTATTTGCCGACTTGACCCACCTCTTAACTACAAGCCCCAGGCTGCACCGCAAATTTACTTAGGGGTCACATATTGTGTTTACGTCATGCGGAGCCGCCTTTGGGAGCGGGCGCGGCTACCGCAAACGTCCAGTTCTTGCGTTGACGCTTCTCCTGCTGCTCGGTACTGCGAGTAGTGGACAGCGTGATAGGCTGTTACACTCACATGACCGCGTCACGTGTGGGCATGACGTAGAGATGCCGGAAGCACAATGTATGGTGGGACACACATGCATCAGGAATCCCTCTATTTAAAGTGTGGGGGTAGCGGGTTGGCGTGCACCCCAGTTGATGTCCACTTGAGACTAAATGCGTTGGATCCGCACGTCAGCCCCAGCTGCCCATACCATGCCATATCCTCTTTTTACATTTCGGAAGAAAATATTTTTGAGATTTTTTATATTTTGTGTGCATTTGATATTTTATCCTTTCACATTTGGAAGCTTTTTGTTTTTGGTATTTTTTAATAAAGCTTGCAAGTTTTTTTTGGTTTACACTATGTGGAGGCCTTTTTTTCTTTTTATATGCCCCTCAATCCTAGCTTGGCACATTCTGTTCCAGTATACCAGATCTTGATGTCCTAACAGCCGGTCCAACATAGAAGCTTGTCTTCAGTGCATGAAGGAGGTGTTTCGTAGATCCAGTCCAGATTGATCCTTGGTGTAATTAAGCGCAAGTGATCCACCACCACACGGTGAGCTTGGTCCACTTCGGAGGGTAAGAGTATTTATTTCTCCCCCTGCCCCCTGGTGAAGGCCAAGGATGAGCTCTGGCGTGTTCACATAGTACACGTGCAGAGCCCGCCAGGAAGTCTGCACGGCGCTGCGCTAATCACAGCCAGGGAGACATTTCACGATCCGTGCAGCCGAGCATCGGGACAATGTCTCCCTGACTGTGATTAGCGCAGTGCTGTGCACACTTCCTGGCGGGCTCTGCACGTGTACTATGCGAACACGCCAGAGCTCATCCTTAGTGAAGGCACTCCTGGGTGATATGCTTCATAGTACACTAAGCACATACAAACTGCTGGAAGCATCAAGTGCAGTGTGATCTGGGTCAAGTTCCCTTCTATTTGGACATCCACTTATGAACTGTCTAGTGTTATTAGCCTAAGATATTGACATTCATCTCTATGAAGATTGTTGCATACATCTTCCATAGCCGCCTTACGCTATTTTAGATGTAGAGGGCCAGATTCAGAAAGAGATACGACGGCGTATCTCCTGATACGCCGTCGTATCTCTGAGTGCGCTCGGTCGTATCTATGCGCCTGATTCAGAGAATCAGTTACGCATAGATATCCCTAAGATCCGACAGGTGTAAGTCTCTTACACCGTCGTACCTTAGGCTGCATATTTACGCTGACCTCTAGGTGGCGCTTCCGTCGATTTCAGCGTAGAATATGCAAATTAGGTAGATACGCCGATTCACAAACGTACGTCCGGCGCATTTTTTTTTACGTCGTTTACGTTAGGCTTTTTCTGGAGTATAGTTACCCCTGGGTCTATGAGGCGCAGCCAATGGTAAGTATGGCCGTCGTTCCCGCGACGAAATTTGAAATTTTTACGTCGTTTGCGAATATGGCTGGACGTAATTTACGTTCACGTCGAAAGCATGACAATTTGCCGACGTCAGTTGGAGCATGCGCACTGGGATTCAGTTGCGGCCGGCGCGTGCGCAGTTCGTTCGGCGCGGGGACGCGATTCATTTAAATGATACACGCCCCCTACCCGCCGAATTTGAATTCCGCCGGGTGATTTACGCTACGCCGCCTCAACTTTACAGGCAAGTGCTTTGTGAATAAAGCACTTGCCTGAAAAACTTGCGGCGGCGTAACGTAAATAACAAACGTTACGCCAGCAGAAAGATCCGCTGATCTAACTGAATCTGGCCCACAGTCTTTTTGTGTTGTTTTGCAGCTTTATCACTGTATTTGTCACATACTCATGACATACACCGTGTCATAATATATTTTTTCACTAAAGGTTTGATCCCCCTACCATTATGAACAGCTATACACTTATGGTTTCATTATAGTCACTTTTATGATTGATGGGTTGTTCATTGATCTATTTTCACAACACTACACTTTATACTTTATTTCACTATTACAATTTTTGTCTGATTGTTGTGTTTAGCAGCTAAATTTTCTGTTTTTGGCGCAATATTTACCTTTTTAATCTTTTTTATATTTTATGTAAAACCAACAGAATACAAGTATAAGCAAGTTAAACTGTAAATTCCAGTAACATAAAAGTGCACAATAGTGAAATCTAGTAACAGTGCAAGTGTGAAAAAGTTCATAAGTGGCTTGAGTTCAATGAGAAAGATGTGAGATATGAAGCATGGATCAAATACTTGCCCACATAAAACCCATTACCACAGTGAGGTAAAAGGCTTACCAAAAAGGGGGGTCACAAAATGCTTATTGGATCAGAGATCCATTGGAAGGATGTCCTGAGCGTCTCCCACCAGAAGCCTCCACAAACACAGAGAAATATGCAAAATCTATCATTTAGGAGATTTCCACAAACCAACCCAAAGACTCAAAATCGTTTATCTACAATCCTGCCAACAAGCTACAGTCATTCTGCAAAGAATGCACATCACCTGTGTTCACATATATGTGGCTCTCACATTTCCTGAGACTCTTGTTCCGTACCCTAACAAGAGTCTCAGGAAGTACGGAACAAGAGCCTCTGGAAATAACAGCGATCTGTGCGTCACTCCCTAAGAGACCCCGGAAGGCGGAAGTGATTGGGGGCAAAGACAATGACAGCAACCAGTCAGGCATTGTAATCCCTCTTTACGCTATCCAATAAAAAATAAAAAAAAGAAGGTTTTGCCTTTACGTATACTTTAACCCCTCAACACACTGGCCCGGATTCAGAGAGAATTTACGCCGGCGTATCCATAGATATGCCGCGTAAATTCAAATCTGCGACGGCGTATCTACTTTCTGTATTCAGAAAGTTGGATACGCCGACATTAGCCTAAGATACGACTGGCATAAGTCTCTTACGCCGTCGTATCTTAGGGTGCATTCTGACGCTAGCCGCTAGGGGCGCTTCTGTTGTTGTCGGCGTAGAATATGCTAATTTCCTAGATACGCCGATTCACAAACGTTCGTACGCCCGGCGCAATTTATTTACGTTGTTTACGTTAGGCTTTTTCGGCGTAAGGTTGTTCCTGCTATTAGGAGGCGCAGCCAATGTTAAGTATGGATGTCGTTCCCGCTTCGAAATTTGAATTTTTTACGTCGTTTGCGTAAGTCGTTCGCGAATAGGGCTGGACGTAATTTACGTTCACATCGAAACCAATACGTTGTTGCGTCATCATACATTTACATAAAACACGCCCCCCTTCCACATTTGAATTACGCGCGCTTACGCCAGCCCCATTTATGCTACGCCGCCGCAACTTACGGAGCAAGTGCTTTGTGAATACTGCACTTGCTCCTGTAAGTTACGCAGGCGTAGCGTAAAGACGATACGCTGCGCTGCCGTAAGAGGAAGCGCAGCTACGTGAATCTACCCCACTGTCTATCACGAGAGATCACACCAAATATCAGTCTCATCTTCACTGTCTTTGGGAATGTCAGCTCCACTGCCCCGTTTCCTGTTTAACCAAATCTATAGCAACACAGCCTTGCACCACAGATTACATGCTGGTGTCTCCGATTTAACTTCTATTGTCAATTCCACTGACACTTCTGTCCAGCTTCAGTATCCTTCCTACCACGTTGCTTGGTGCAGACGACACGTTTCCAGTCATTTCCACTGTCCCAGAATAACCTGCTTCAATTTTAGTGGGCCCAGGCCCTCAGCATGGATTTTGACCTAGTTTGTAAAATCTTCTGGGGTCCCCTTCCAGCATTCTCCAATCCTCCTCTTCTCTGTGTGCCACTAAAAATGTCCTGGCTTCAGAAACACTTTAAGCAAACTTCTTGTTTTGCCTTGCATAAGCAAAGCACAGGATTGCTTTAAGTGCCTTGCCATCAAGACACTCATAAACTCAATTCTTTTAAACAATTTTCAGTTTCTCCAGTTTTCAGTTTCTAGTTCAGATTTTTTTTCTAGAAATAAAAAGGTTTTAGTGCTGACCATAATACAATAATCTCCTTTATTACAGCCTGCTAGATTCAATTTTGATGGTACATTTGAGCACAGCACCTGTAAGAGAAACAGCTTTTCCCTGTAGTGAGCAGGTGATGCGCTGACAAGTAGCACTGGGTAGGGGAGCCATCTATGTCAAGATAATGCAATTGCATGGTCACTGCAGACCTGCGACCCAGGTGCCAACCTTGTAAGAAAAAGGAATAGAATATGTTCACAATCATGTGAAATTCCAAAAAGACCAATGCTGGATGTTAATGTTTAGGATACAGATAGTCGAACAGCAGAAACTGGGGCTGACCACAGGTAAGAGACAGTAGATTATTGCCAGTGGTTGTAAACTCTGCCTGTACAAATATCTGCAGCAGATCGTGCCAACTGTCAAATTTGCACCCTGTACAAATCAATGGACAGAATGTTTGCTATTTGCATTTAACCACGCATGTGAATAGAGCCTCTGACGGACCCTGGACGCAGACAGCTTTTCTGTGGAGATTTGGCCGCACAAAAACTGGCCACAGCTAACTTCCCAGTTTGTATATGGCCATAGCACAGAGTGCTGCTGCATCCAGAGGCGGTGTTTATCCACCTCTGTACATAGCGAACTATCCCTTGTTATTCAGTTGTCACAATGTTGTCAACATAGGGAAACAATGAGGAAGCCGACGCGAGAAAACCAATGAAGAAGCCGACGCGAGGAAACCAATGAAGAAGCCGACGCGAGGAAACCAATGAAGAAGCCGACGCGAGGAAACCAATGAAGAAGCCGACGTGAGGAAACCAATGAAGAAGCTAACATGAGAGAAGCCTAAATGAGGGAACCAATAAAGAAGCCAACACAAATGGAACCAATGAAACAGTCAACATGAGGAAACCAATGAAGAAGCCATCATAAGGAATTAATGATCACTACAATGGAAAGCCCATTAAGGGTATTCCAGTAAAGTGCCTATAGCATGTGCCTGTGACAAGATGCAAAATATTATTATTATTATTATTATTATTATTATTATACAGGATTTATATAGCGACAACAGTTTGCGAAGTACTTTACAACATGAAATCAGACAGTACAGTAACAATACAATTCAATACAGAAGGAATCAGAGGGCTTGTAATGCCGCGTACAGACGGTCGTTTTTTGTGATGAAAAAAAACGACGTTTTAAAAAAAGTGTGTGGGCAAAACGTTGTTTTATGTCCTCAAAAAAACGACAAAAAAAAAATTCGAACATGCTTGAATTTTTTGTGTCGTTTTTCAAAACGTCGTTTTTTGTGTCAATTTAAATGATAGTGTGTGGGCAAAACGACGTTTAAAACGACGTTTTTAAACCCGTGCATGCTCAGAAGCAAGTTATGAAGCTAGCTTCAATGGAAAAGAGTGGTGAACGTAACCGCACTTTGCTAGAGCATTTTGAAAAAACGATGGTGTTTAGGCAACGTCGTTTTTGAAAATGAAGTTTCAAAAACGTTGTTTTATTTCATGATTTAAAACGTCTTTTTTTTTTTATCACAAAAAACGACCGTCTGTACGCGGCATTAGAGTTTACAGTCTAGGAGGGATTCACTTACTCTCCTACTCTCCAAGGACTAGTCTACTTATTGCCTGACCACTGCAGGATCTCCACAAGCCTTGAGTGACAGCACCTACCTTTATTCTAGAGAGAAGAAACTCTATGCAGGACTTAAGAGAAAATATTCCCCATTTGTTTTGCTTGTTCCTGTGATTTGATACAACATCCAACAGTGCTGATTTGACACCAATATTTGACGGCAATCAACATTTCTCTTAAGTCCTTTTGTATGTTTCACACAATGATCTTTACTGCCTTAAACTTACAATGAATAGTGGATCCTTACGACCCCTAAAAACATTCACTTAGCCCAGGTTCACACTGGGTACGTTTTGCTTCGATTTGAGATGCGATTTCAAATGTGAAATCGCATCTCAAATCGGCGGCATTTGCCGGCAATTGTCGGCAATGACACCGTCCTAATCGGTGCGACGCCGCATCTGCGGCGCTGCACCGATTTCAAAAAGTAGTTCCTGTACTACTTTTTGCGATTTCTGGCCGCGATTTACATTGACATCTGTGCAGAAACCTGAACAGATGTCTCTTAAATCGCGGCCGAAATCGGGACTGCCGGCGGGAGTGAAATCGTGCGAGTTCAGCTGAACTCGCACGGCTTCACTCCCGCAGCCCAGTGTGAACCAGGGCTCACACAGATTATTATTAAAAAAAGAGACAGACTGCACTTGGAGTTTAAAGCAGAACTATATCCATTGATTTAACGGTTTGCCAATGCAGTTACATTCAAGCCATGTCCTGAATGATAACTGTTACAGTGGCTTACACTCCCAACCAAATAGCTAGTGTCATGAGTGATAACATGAACAGCACCATGGTAACTGCAGATCAGACAGAGGCTAAGATGGCAGCTTCCTTCTCTGTAAAGGTTAAGAGGGTTTAGTCCTGCTTTAACTGCTCACCGTACATATACTGCGACAGGGCGGTCCAGCTGCGCGAAACAACGTACCAGTACATAGTTTCCTCCTCCTGGGGCTTGTGGGAGCCAATCAGCCGGTCTGCCAACCACGATGGCCGCCGGCCACCTGCATGCATTCGTAGGAGAGGCAGAAAGGCAGTCTGCCTATGTAAACAAGGCGGACCGTCATTCTGTCACAGAGGAAGAGAGAGCGGTGTTTCCTGCTAATTAGGAACACAGATGTCTCTTCCTCTAGTCAGTCCACCACACCCCACCCTACCCCACAGTTAGAAAGCATTCCCTAGGAGCACACTTGAGTGTCTTTTTGTACAGTGACAGTGCATTTTTTTTTTGCACTGATCATTGTATTGGTGTCACTGGTCCATAAAAAGTGTCACTAATGCCGCGTACACACGATCGAAAATTCTGACATAAAAACTGTGGATTCCGACTGAAATTTGGCTCAAACTTGTGTTGCATACACACGGTCACACAAAATTCCGACCGTCAAGAACGCGGTGATGTACAACACTACGAGTCGAGAAAAAATTAAGTTCAATGATTCCGAGTATGCGTCAAATTTATTCCGAGCATGCATGTTTTGCGTGTCGGAATTGCATACAGACGATCGGAATTTCCGACAAGAACTTTTTCCGTCGAAAAATTTGAGAACCAGCTCTCAAATTTTTGATGTCGGAAATTCCGACAGAAAAAGTCTACACACGCTCACATCGAATTTTCTTGTCGGAAATTCCGATTGTGTGTACGCGGCATTAGTGTCCAATTTGTCTGCCGCAGGCAAAAATTGGGGATTTATTTTCCCAAAAATATGTAGCAGAATACATATTGATCTAAACTGATGAAGAAATTAGATTTCTTACATTTTTTTATTGGATATATTTTATAGCAGAAAGAAATATGTTTTTTTTTTGTTTGTTTTTTAAATATTGGCTAGTCTTTTTTTTTTAAATAGCGCAAAAAAAAAAAATGCAGTTGGTGATCAAATACCAGCTAAGAAAAGCTCCATTTGTGTAAAAAAAAAAAAACAACAATTTTATTTGGGCATAGCATTGCACGACCGCGCAATTGTCAGTTAAAATAAAAAAAATGGCCTGGTCATTAAGGGAGGAAAAGCCTTTCTAGGGCTAAAGTGGTTAAAGTGGAACTAAACCCTCCTATCCTTTTCAGCCAAAGAAGCTGCCGTCTTATCCTCTGTTTAAACTACAAGTGCCAAGGTACTGCACATGTTATCACTCATAACACCCGCCATTTGATGGTTAGACAGTTTGGTTAGGCTTGGTTCACCCTAGTGCGGGCCGTGCAGCCCGCATTTGCTTTGAATGGGCTTCTGTGCCACGTGAACTGTAGAAAAATAGGATTTTTGTACTCACCGTAAAATCCATTTCTGTGAGTTCATGGACGGACACAGCATCCTTTGACTGTAGGGTTATATCCGCTTCCTTCCAGGAGATTTAGACAGAATTACAGCACTTAAAGTGTTAACAACCTTTCTTTAGTGCAGCTCCTCCCAGGGGGCGTGGCTCCCCGGGTATAACCCACACCCTGCTCTAGCAGCCTCAGCTCGTAACAAGCAGTACAAACAAAGGAGGGGTGGGTGCTGTGTCCGTCCATGAACTCAGAGAAATGGAGTTTACGGTGAGTACAAAAATCCTATTTTCTCTTCCGTTCATGGACGGACACAGCATTCCATTGACTGTAGGGACGTCCCTAAGCAGTGTCAAAAAATTCGAGGGGTGGAAAAAACAACACAGCAAACCAAGCTTCACCCCAAACATAACCGGAGTTACTCAACGGAGGAACTCCAACCTTAAACTGCCGCCTGTAACACCCTGCGGCCGAAGGAGGCATGAGAAGATGCACTCACAGCCACCTTGTAAAACGTTGAAAAAGTGTGGACCGACAACCAGGTCCCTGCCTTACACACCTGTAACACAAAGGCTTGATGTCGGAAAGCCCAAGAGGCACCGATCGCCCTGGTCGAATGCGCCGTGACCCGAAAGGGAGGCGCTTGCCCCTTCAGGGCATAGGCCTGAAGCACAACCTGTCGGATCCACCTGGAAATGGTGGCCGACGAGACTGCCAGGCCCTTTCTGGGACCAGACACCGATACAAACAGTGAGTCCGACTTTCGGAACGGAGCCGTCGCCGATAAGTAAACTCGAAGGGCCCGAACCACATCCAGGGAATGTAAAATGGCCTCCTTCGAGTTTTTCGGCTGAGGACATAAGGATGGAAGAACAATGTCCTCATTAATGTGAAAGGCCGAAACGACCTTAGGAAGAAAAGAGGGCTGCGGACGCAGCACCACCTTATCCTGATGGATGACCAAGTAGGGGGGTCTTGCAGGACAAGGTTCAGTTCACCCGTCTGATTGAGGTAATAGCTACCAGAAAAACCACCTTTTGTGACAGAGTCAACAAAGGGATCTTCCGAATGTCCTCAAAGGGAGCTCGCTGAAGCACCAAGAGGACCAAATTCAAGTCCCATGTGGGCAGTGGAGGGCGCACCGGAGGAGCCACATGGCGGACCCCCTGCACAAACGTGCGTATCAAGGAGTGCGCTGCCAAGGGACGCTGAAAGTAAACAACCAGAGCAGATATCTGGCTCTTGACCGTGCTCAAGGCGAGAGCCTGATCCACTCCCCGCTGTAAGAACAGCAGAATCTGGGACACCACGTATGTACAAGGGTGCCACTTCATCTCCTCACACAGAGATGTAGGCTTTCCATGTACGATGGTAAATCTTTCGTGAAGTAGACTTCCGTGCATGTAGCATGGTAGAGATCACCGAGCCCGACAGGCCCCGGTCCTTCAGCACCTGGCTCTCAACAGCCACGCCGTTAAAGCCAGCGACTGTAGAGCAGGATGCAAGATCGGACCCTGCGACAGAAGATCTTCTCTCAGGGGTAGACGCCAGGGGATGTCTGCCACCAGACGCACCAGGTCCACGTACCAGGAGCAGTGCGGGCAATCTGGGGCGATCAGGATTGTTGGGATCCCTTCGGCTTCCACTCTGCGCAGCAGGCGAGGAAGAAGCTTCAGAGGAGGGAAGGCGTAAATTAGGCGATAGTGACCCCAAGGGGCCACCAACGCGTCTGACGCGTACACCCACGGGTCTCTCGACCTGGCCACGAACCCGTGGCACCTTTCGGTTGAGGCGGGACGCTAGAAGGTCCACGTCTGGAGTGCCCCACTTTCGGCACAGACCCTGAAACACCTCCGGGTGGAGAGACCACTCCCCTTGATCCAGAGTTGTGCGACTTAGGAAGTCAGGTTGCCAATTCTGAACTCCCGGGTATGTACACGGCTGACAGCTGGAACGGACCTTTCGGCCCACCGAAGGATGTACGTGACCTCCGTCGCTGCAGCTGAACTCCTTGTGCCTCCCTGATAATTGACGTACGTTGTCGGACTGGATCCTGACCGGCCAGCCCTGCAGCTCCAGGGACCACCTGGCAAGGCACAGCTTGATTACTCGGAGTTCCAGAATATTGATCGGCAGGCGGGACTCCTCCCGAGTCCAGCACCCCTGGGCTGACTGAGTGCCCCAAACGCCCCCCCAGCCGGAGAGGCTGGCATCCGTCGTGACCACTGTCCAGCGGCACGGCAGAAAAGACTTCCCGGTCCGGAGCACCGGAGACGTCAGCCACCACACCAGGGAAGACTTGACCAGATGGCTCAACTGAATCTGGTAATCCAGAGAAGACGGGAGCTTGTCCCAACGTGACAGAATCTCCTTCTGTAGTTCCCTGGTGTGGAATTGGGCATACGGAACCGCCTCGAAGGAGGCCACCATCAGACCCAGAACCCTCATGTAGAAGCGAAGAGACGACCACTTCTGGGTCGACAACTGCTTCACTGCAGAGAGCAGGGTCTTCAGTTTTTCCGTCGGGAGGAACACTCTGGCCTCCACGGAGTCCAGGACTAGTCCTAGGTATTCCAGTCTCTGGGACGGAACTAACACTGACTTCTGGAGATTTAGAAGCCAGCCGAACTCTTGGAGAGTCTGACACGTGATAGACACGTCCTCTTCTAATCCTGAGCCTGAGGAAGCTCGCAGGAGAAGGTCGTCCAGATATCCTACGATAGCGATCCCTCGCTGCCTCAGTAGGGCTAGTATCGGGGCGAGCACCTTGGTGAGGTGCGAGGGAACTGGCACAATCACCCCCCTGTCCAGTAGATCCTGGACAGCCCCTGACAGGGCCTGCCGGCAAACCAGAGGAAGCTGGAGGTTGGAAGGAAAAAAATCTGTTTGGGGGACAAGAAAGAAACTCTATCTTGTACCCCGAGGCAATCACTTCGCAAACCCAATGGTCGGACAGAAGAGACCTCCACCGAGCCGCGAATTCGCGAAGCCGGCCCCCCACCCGAGACCCGGGCGGGGGCAGAC
The DNA here is from genome assembly GCF_905171775.1 of Rana temporaria. Taxonomy (NCBI): domain Eukaryota; kingdom Metazoa; phylum Chordata; class Amphibia; order Anura; family Ranidae; genus Rana; species Rana temporaria. The sequence goes on along the minus strand of NC_053500.1, from coordinate 56,225,794 downwards.
CTTCATGCGGAAGCAGGTTTGTCTGCAGGCTTGTTGGGCTTGTGGTACCAGGTGCGATTCTGCCCCGCAGCGGGGGCCTAAGCACCTTGCGGACCTTTTCCCGCCATGCCGGGCGCACGAAAAAAACGCTTTGGGGTAGTAAAGGAGGGCCCTTGCTTGCGGCGAGGCTGCTTACCCTTCCCAGACTGTGGGAGCAGAGTGCTCTTACCACCCGTGGCATCCTTAATGATGTCATCCAGGGATGCCCCAAAAAGCCGTTCACCCTTAAAGGGCAAATCCACCAAAGCCTTCTTGGAGGACTGGTCCGCCGACCAGCATTTCAGCCACACAAGGCGGCGCAATACCACCGCATAGGCAGAAGCCCTGGAAAGCAAGGGGAGCGTATCCAGGGCCGACTCACAGACAAATTTCAGACCCTGAACCAATTGTTCAGCCAGGTCTTTTACCGGACTCAGAAGCGTCTCGTTCCTCCAGCTCCTGCAGCAGGAGCTTCGCCCTTTCAGTCAGAGTCTGTGACACCAGGGTCCCAGCCAGAACCGGCCTCACCGCCGAACCCACAACAGTGAATAGGGAGAGGGCCACAGCCTCCACTCTCCTATCAGCAGGGTTCTTAAATGCAGGAGCCCCTTCCACAGGCAACGTGGTGGCCTTGCTCAGTCTGGACACGGAAGGGTCCACTGACGGAGGAGAGACCAACTTTTTTAAAAAGTCCTCCTCAAAGGGGTAACGGGTTGCAAAGCTTTTTGGAACGGCAAAAACTTTTTGCGGTGTATCCCATTCCTTGTACAACATATTGTCCAAATAAGGAACACAAGGAAACACTTTAGCGGTGCGTGGCGGTTTGCGGAACCCCAAAGAGACTGGCACGGCAGGTGCCACTGCCACATCTTCAAGTTTCAGAGTATCACGCACCGCAGAAATAAGAGCTCCAACAAATTCCTTGTCAGCAACTGACCCTGAAGCAGAATCATCCTCACTGTCCGCGTGGGTCAAGCCCACATCCTCTGACACTACAGAACCAGAAGCAGCAATAGCAGGGTCCGATTCTGCGTCAGAGACATCCCCAGAAGCAGGCTCAGGGAGGGGGTGCTTTTTACCCCTCTTCTGGGCACTAGCCGCTTCAAACCTGGCGAGAAAAGACTCCAGGACAGCCAACATTGCCTCAACAGATGTGGCAGGGAGAGGGGCGTCAAGGGTTAACTCAAGCATTGCTGGGAAAGAAGTCCCTGGTTCAGGCTCCATAATGCCCCACCGCTGTGTCACCCTTACTGGAAAGCAGAAAAACACCCACTGGTCACCTCCTCTCCTGGCTGCTACAACAGAGTATGGGGGCCCCCTGGGAACTCACCACCCCTCCCAGTGCAGCGCGGGCTGAGACTAGCCTAAGGTGAGCTGAGAAGCCGGCTGCGCTGCGTCTGTCCCCTCAGGCAGATTCGCTGTCTTTTTTGCAGCGCTAAAACGGCCACACGAGGCCAAACGAAATCCAAGATGGCCGCTGTATGTGTAAAAAAACAGCATAGGACCACAAGAAAATGGCTGCCGAGCCATATAAAGCGCGACTTCGGCAAAATGGCAGCCGTTGCGCATTTAAAGAGCCCAAAGTGACACAGCAGCACATCACAGAACACCACAAAAGACCCAGTAGTGAACACACACAGCCCCCTGCAGTGAACACACACAGCCCCCGCTCCGCACACAGGCCCAGGTGTATAAGAGACCCCAGAAAGCCCCCCCTCACAGCCGATACCCCCATGGGAAAGGAGGGAGAGGAAATAAGGGAGAGAGAGGAAAGCAGGGCAAGCCCTCAGTCGACCTCCCAGGGGAAAATTCCAGCCATACCACCTTAACTGAGCAAGGGGCCACTACTTACCCGTCCTGCGACCACCGGCTGGAGGTATCCCAGACAGATCCAACGTCTGCTAAACGGCATGGCTGTCAGCCAGACACACTGTGACAAAGCCATAAAAGACCGGTCATATGTGTGCCCTAGAACAAGATGTTCCCCGGCCGCCCCTGGAGCAACGGGGTCTGACGTGGATGTCCCAAAGCTGAGCTGAGGGCCGGAACACGCTCGATGGCCGAACATGGGGGGACTACAAGAGTCAAGACCCAGCCTGTCACCCAGTCGGCTGTTGATAGAAGAATCACAGGATTCAAAAATGCAGGAACAAAATAATAAAAAGCAAGAAAAAAATCTCCAGAGTACAGGACTCCAGAGTGCCTGACCTCTCCTGTTAGGCGGAAAAAAAACTGAGGCTGCTAGAGCAGGTTGTGGGTTATACCCAGGGAGCCACGCCCCCTGGGAGGAGCTGCACTAAAGAAAGGTTGTTAACACTTTAAGTGCTGTAATTCTGCTTCCTTCCTGGAAGGAAACAGATATAACCCTACAGTCAAAGGATGCTGTGTCCGTCCATGAACGGAAGAGAAAAAGGTGCATGCATCTTTTTAAAAATGTGGCCCCTAGGGAAACCAAGTGGCCTTTTTGACCATGCGGTTTCCCTGCAATCGCACTGCGGGCTGAGATGCGTGGGGGTGCCATTTAGAATGAACAGTAGTCCCACACAGTGTGTGATTTGGCTGGGGGAATCTATGCGATTCCTGCACCTGCAACGCACAGTGTGGGCTAATGTGAACCTAGCCTTAAGAGTAGAAGCAAATGTGACAGCTGCAGTTGCATTTCCAAAATGTAACGTTTTTTTTTTAACCATTAAATGGATGGGTTTAGTTCTGCTTTAAGGGTCACATTTATAAAGCAGTGAATATACATATTTCACTAATGGTGTATCAGGCACTGTCATTTAAAAACATATGAACCTGGAAGATTCACCTGCAGTGAATTTATGGTGAATGTCACGGCTTTAAACATATGTCTCTAAATGTTGGTTTGGTGCTTTTTCTTCAACAATTCGTTCTAGAAGCGGACCTTCGCGTATTACAACAACCTTTATGGGTTCCTCCCGTCTTACAGAACTTGAAAGGGTTTTGTAATTTTAGAGAAGTGTGTCAGTGTGAGGAGAGGAGGGTGTAGTTGTGAGGAGAGGGGTGACAGGTGTCAGTGTGAGGAGAGGAGGGTGTAGTTGTGAGGAGAGGGGTGACAGTTGTCCGTGAGAGGAGAGGAGAGGATAGTGTCTGTGTCAGGAGAGGAGAGGATAGTATCCATGAGAGGAGCGGGGGTGACAGGTGTCCGCGTGAGGAGGGGGGGTGACAGGTGTCCGCGTGAGGAGGGGGGGTGACAGGTGTCCGCGTGAGGAGGGGGGGGGTGACAGGTGTCCGCGTGAGGAGGGGGGGGTGACAGGTGTCCGTGTGAGGAGAGGGGTGACAGGTGTCCGTGTGAGGAGAGGGGTGACAGGTGTCCGTGAGAGAAGAGGATAGTGTCCGTGTGAGGAGAGGGGTAACAGGTGTCCGTGTGAGGAGGAGGGGGGGTGACAGGTGTCCGTGTGAGGAGGAGGGGGGGTGACAGGTGTCCGTGTGAGGAGCAGGAGGGTGTAGTAGTGAGGAGAGGGGTGACAGGTGTCAGTGTGAGGAGAGGAGGGTGTAGTTGTGAGGAGAGGGGTGACAGGTGTCCGTGAGAGAAGAGGATAGTGTCCGTGTGAGGAGAGGGGTGACAGGTGTCCGTGTGAGGAGAGGGGGGTGTAATTGTAAGGAGAGTGGTGACAGGTGTCAGTGTGAGGAGAGGAGGGTGTAGTTGTAAGGAAAGGGGTGACAGGTGTTAGTGTGAGAAAAGGAGGGTGTAGTTGTGAGGAGAGGGGTGACAGGTGTCAGTGTATGCAGTGAATTTATGGTGAATGTCACGGCTTTATAAATATGTCCCTAAATGTTGGTTTAGTGCTTTTTCTTCAACAATTCATTATTGAAGCGGACCTTCACCTATTACAATAACCTTTTTGGGTTCCTCCCGTCTTACAGAACTTGAAACGGTTTTGTCATTTTAGGGAAGTGTGTCAGTGTGACGAGAGGGGAGACAGGTGTCAGTGTGAGGAGGGTGTAGTAGTGAAGAGAGGGGTGACAGGTGTCAGTGTGAGGAGAAGAGGGTGTAGTTGTGAGGAGAGGAGGGTGTAGTTGTGAGGAGGGGAGTGAAATGTGTCAGTGTGAGGAGAGGAGGGTTCAGTAGTGAGGAGAGGGTTGACAGGTGTCAGTGTGAGGAGAGGATGGTGTAGTTGTGAGGAGAGGGGTGACAGGTGTCCGTGTGAGGAGAGGGGTGACAGGTGTCCGTGTGAGGAGAGGGGTGACAGGTGTCCGTGTGAGGAGAGGGGTGACAGGTGTCCGTGTGAGGAGAGGGGTGACAGGTGTCCGTGTGAGGAGAGGGGTGACAGGTGTCCGTGTGAGGAGAGGGGTGACAGGTGTCAGTGTGAGGAGAGGAGGGTGTAGTAGTGAGGAGAGGGGTGACAGGTGTCAGTGTGAGGAGAGGAGGGTGTAGTTGTGAGGAGAGGGGTGAAAGGTGTCAGTGTGAGGAGAGGAGGGTGTAGTTGTGAGGAGAGGAGGGTGTAGTAGTGAGGAGAAAGGTGACAGGTGTCAGTGTGAGGAGAGGAGGGTGTAGTAGTGAGGAGAGGAGGGTGTAGTTGTGAGGAGAGGGGTGACAGGTGTCAGTGTGAGGAAAGGAGGGTGTAGTTGTGAGGAGAGGGGCGACAGGTGTGTGAGGCCTGTGTCACTATGGTGGATGAGGTGCCCGCACACCCTCCCATAGGAGAGTCTATATATGTATATAACACAACACAATACTCCCCGGTCCCCCCCACACCCCGCCGCCAGTCACTCACGCGTTGCCCACGTAGATCCGGGGGAAGACCTCGTTGAAGTGCTGGGAGGGGAGGCAGTAGAAGCCGCCATCGTTGGCCAGCAGCTCATTGAGCTCCTGAACTGACACATCATAGTCCGACATAACCGCCGCCTCACACCGACAACACCCGAGCCGGGCAGCCTGTGACCCGCCCTCCTCAGCCGGGGGAGGAGGACTTCGAGCTCCGGGGACACACAGGAGGACTAAGGAGCGGCCTCTCCTCACTCTGCTCCGACCGAGCTCCTCAATACAGAGCACCCTGACTGACACCAACACCCCTATATATAGTACAGGTCACACCAACACCCCTATATATAGTACAGGGCACACCAACACCCCTATATATAGTACAGGGCACACCAACACCCCTATATATAGTACAGGGCACCCCGACACCAACACCCCTATATCTAATACAGGGCACCCCTATATATTATACAGGGCACTTGACACCAACATCCCCTATATAATACAACCCCCCCCCCCCCACACCAACACCCCTATATTCAATACAGGACTCCCCTATATATAATACAGGGCACCCGACACCAACACTCCCTATATATAATACAGGGCACCTCGACACCAACACTCCCTATAATACAGAGCACCCGACACTAACACCCCCTATATATAATACCGGGCACCCGGACACCAACACCCCCTATATATAATACAGGGCACCACGACACCAACACCATCTATATATAATACAGGGCACCTGACACCAAAACCCCTATATATACTACAGGGCACCCGACACCAACACCCTCTATATATACTACAGGGCACCCGACACCAATACCCCCCAATATATAATACAGGGCACCCGACACCAACACCCCTATATATATATTACAGGACACCCCTATATATAATACAGGGCACCCCGACACCAACACCCCTATATAAAATACAAGGCACCCCAACACCAACTTCCCCTATATAGATATATAAAACAGGGCACCCCGAAACCAACACCTCCTATAATACAAGGCACCTGACACCAACACCCTCTATATATAATACAGGACACCCTGTCACCAACACCCCCTATATATAATACAGGGCACCGCGAAACCAACACCCCTATATTTAGTACAGGGCACCGCACACCACCACCCCTATATATAGTACAGGGCACCCAACACCCCCTATATATAATACAGGGCACCCAACACCCCCTATATAATACTGGGCACCCCGACACCAACACCCCCTATATATAATACAGGGCACCCCGACACCCCTATATATAATACAGGACACCCCTATATATAATACAGGGCACCCATATATATAATACAGGGCACTCGACACCAACATCCCCTATATAATACAGGGCACCCCAACACCCTTATATATTATACAGGACACCCCTATATATTATACAGGCCCCCCCCCCCCGACACCAACACTTCCTATAATACAGGGCACCCCGACACCAAGACCCCCTATATATAATATAGGGCACCTCGACACCAACACCCCCTATATATAATACAGGGCACCTGACACCAACACCCCCTATATATAATACAGGGCACCCGACACCAACACCCCTACATGTAATACAGGGCACAGAGACCAACACCCCTATATATAATACAGGACACCCCTATATATAATACAGGGCACCCTGACACCAACACTCCCTATAATACAGGGCACCCCGACACCAACACCCCTATATAGAATACAGGTCACCCGACACCAACACCCCCTATAATACAGGGCACCCGATACCAACACCCCCTATATATAATACAGGGCACCCGACACCAACACCCCCTATATTTAATATAGAGCACCCAACACCCCTATATATAATACAAGACACCCCTATATATATAATACAGGGCACCCCAACACTCCCTATAATACAGGGCACCCCAACACCCCCTATATATAATACAGGGCACCCCGACACCAACACTCCTTATAATACAGGGCACCTCGACACCAACACCCCTTATTAATAATACAGGGCATCCAACACCCCCATATATAATACAGGGCACCCCGACACCAACACCCATATATATTATACAGGACACCCCTATATATTATACAGGGCCCCCCCGACACCAACACTTCTTATAATACAGGGCACCCCAACACCATCACCCCCTATATAAAATACCAAGACCCCCTATATATAATACAGGGCACCTGACACCAACACCCCCTATATATAATACAGGGCACCCGACACCAACACCCCTACATGTAATACAGGGCACAGAGACCAACACCCCTATATATAATACAGGACACCCCTATATATAATACAGGGCACCCTGACACCAACACTCCCTATAATACAGGGCACCCCGACACCAACATCCTCTATAATACAGGGCACCCGATACCAACACCCCCTATATATAATACAGGGCACCCGACACCAACACCCCCTATATTTAATATAGGGCACCCAATACCCCTATATATAATACAAGACACCCCTATATATATAATACAGGGCACCCCAACAACCCCTATAATACAGGGCACCCGAACACCCCCTATATATAATACAGGGCACCCCGACACCAACACTCCTTATAATACAGGGCACCTCGACACCAACACCCCTTATTAATAATACAGGGCATCCAACACCCCCATATATAATACAGGGCACCCCGACACCAACACTCCTTATAATACAGGGCACCCCGACACTAACACCCCCTATATATAATACAGGGCACCCCAATACCATCACCCCTTATAATACAGGGCACCTCGACACTTAGGCCCCGTACACACGACCGAACATGTCTGCTGAAACTGGTCCGCGGACTAGTTTCAGCAGACATGTTCGGTCGTGTGTACGGCCGTTCGGACAGGATTCCAGCGTACATTTGCCCGCCAGACCGTTTTCGAGCGGGCAAATGTTTCTAAACTTGCTCAGAAACATGCCCGCTGGAATCCTGTCCGTCGGACATGTTCGGTCGTCTGTACAGACTTACCGTACATGTCCGAGCGGCCGCCATCCCTCGCATGCGTCGAATGACTTTGACGCATGCGTGGAAGCATTGACCTTTCAGCGTCGCGCACGTCGCCGCGGCGACGGCCCGAACGCGTCACCGCGCTGTCTGTCCGCGCGGATTGTCTCTCATTTCTGTATGATGGTGTGTACAGCCATCATACAGAAATCTCCGGGCATGTCCGCTGAAAACGGTACGGCGGACCGTTTTCAGCGGACATGTTTGCCCGTGTGTACAAGGCCTAACACCCCCTATATATAGTACAGGGCACCCGACACCAACACCCCCTATATATAATACAGGGTACCCCAACACCCCTATATATAATACAGGGCACCGCGACACCAACACCCCCTATATATAATACAGGGCACCTCGACATCAACACACCCTATATATAATACAGAGCTCCCGACACCAACACCCCTATATATAAAAAAAGGGTACCCCGACACCAACACCCCTATATATATAATACAGGGCACCCCGACACCAACACCCCCTATATATAATACAGGGCACCTCGACACCAACACCCCCGATATATAATACAGGGCACCCTGACACCAACACCCCCTATATATAATACAGGGTACCCGACCCCAACACCCCCTATATATAATACATGGCACCCCGACACCAACACCCCTATATATAATACAGGGCACCCGACACCAACACCTCCTATATATATAATACAGGCACCCTGACACCAACACCCCCTAAATATAATACAGGGCACCCCGACACGCCTATATATAATACAGGGCATCCCGACACCAACACCCCCTATATATAATACAGGGGACCCCGACACCAACACCCCCCTATCTTCTCTTCTATATATATAAAACTCAACGTGTGTGTGTGTGTGTGTGTATGTATGTATGTTCCAGCATCACGTCCAAACGGCTAAAGATATTAACATGAAACTTGGCACACATGTTACTTATATGTCAGCAACAAACATAGGATAGGTGGTTTAACCCTTACCCACCCCCATTTGCCATGGTCAGGGTTTTTCTTTAAAGTCCCATTCAACTCTATGGGAAATACATGTTACTTCATAACTTCCAAACGGCTGTACATATTTCGATAACACTTGGTCACATGTTACTTATATGTCCACTTAAACTATAGGATAGTTAATTTATCCCTTAACTACCCCCATTTGTGAGGGTCGGGGTTTTTGTTTAAAGTCCCATGCAAATCAATGGGAAATGTATGTTCCCACATAACTTCTGTACGCCTGGAGATATTTCAATAATACCTGGTACACATATTACTTATATGCCAAATAAAAATATATGACAGTTAAATTAACCCTTACCTACACCCTTATATAAAAGATGGGTATATTTATATTACTATGATTTTCCTCCCCAAAAGGTTAAGATAGGAAGACCGGGCAACGCCAGGTATTCAGCTAGTTTATAATACAGGGCACCCGACACCAACACCCCCTATATATATATATATATATATATAATAACAGGCACCTGACACCAACACCCCCTATACAGCGCATTGCAAAAGTATTCACCCCCTTGGCTATTTACAGTACCTATTTTGTTACATTACAGCCTTTAGTTCAATAAAAAAAAATCATCTGAATTATGTGTGATTTATCAGAATACAATAGTCTAAGTTGTTGAAGTAAAATTAGAATATATACATAAAACTATTTTTTCCGGAATAAAAAACTGATAATTGGCATGTGCGTATGTATTCACCCCCTTTGTTATGAAGCCCATAAAAAGCTCTGGTGCAACCAATTACCTTCAGAAGTCACATAATTAGTGAAAAGATGTCCACCTGTGTGCAATATAAGTGTCATGATCTGTCATTACATATACACACCTTTTTGAAAGGCCCCAGAGGCTGCAACACCTAAGCAAGAGGCACCACTAACCGAACACTGCCATGAAGACCAAGGAACTCTCCAAACAAGTAAGGGACAATGTTGTTGAGAAGTACAAGTCAGGGTTAGGTTATAAAAAAATATCCAAATCTTTGATGGTCCCTAGGTGCACCATCAGATCTATCATAACCAAATGGAAAGAACATGGCACAACAGGGGCATGTAATTACAATTCTTGATCTAATATTTAACAGCAGGGCCCATTCCTGCGCCCACCAAGAGTAGCTGTGAGGACTTACAGTGTTGTGGCAGCAGCACCACCACCACCAAAGGCCCAATTTTTCTACCACTGTTCAACAATGGCGTGTAGTTACAATTTTTTATATAATAGTTCACAGCAGGGCATTCCAGCGCCCACCCAGGCTAACTGTGAGGGCTTACAGTGTTGTGGCAACACCAACACCTAAGGCCCAAATTTCTGCAGAGTATATATGGCAGGCCCCTACTTTCAAACATCCAACTTACAAACGACTCCTACTTGGAGACAACAGGAAGTGTGAGAAAAAATCTACCCCTAGGAAGGGAAATTCTCTTCTTCTGTAAGAGGTGTCTCCTGTCCACTGATGCTTTTGATCACCAATCCTTGTTTCACTAAAAAACCCACATTTTCAAAAAAACATGTGTCATTGGGACAGAAAGTGAGGTGAAATCATCTTAACAGATGCACACAGACAGCAAAACAAATGTTACAGGGGTGATAACCCTTCCCTATGTTTTCCAAAAAGCTTAAAAATAGATTTTTTTGGCTGGAGCTACACTTTAAAAATGTACCATTTCAAAATTCCAAACAGATTCTACTTAACAACAAACCTACAGTCCCTGTCTTGTTTGCACCGCCTGTATATTGCTGTTCAGAGTATATAGGGCCTGGGGGCCCCCACACCTATCCTTTTTTTTTCTTCACAAGAAAACGCCTTTCCTTTTTTTAAGTTGGGTGCGGGGTTGCTCTTAATATCCATACAAGACCCAAAGGGCCTGGTAATGGGGGGGGGGGGGTACCCATGCCATTTTTCTCAATGATTTCATCCAACTGCAAGCAGTTTTAAAAAGGAACATTTATTATCAAATACTTACCGCAATTTTTCTTTCCTGATAGGCTCCATGGCAGCATACGTGTGGGTTGGCCCTGCCTCCATAACTACCCAATAGGACCCCTCCCTATAAATTTCTAACGGTCAATCCGAGCAGAAAATTCAAATGTTGGAACAGTACATCCGTTGCTTCACATAGTTTGTCCAGGATGACTGGGTATCACTCCTACCTTTAGCTGAGTTTGTTTATAACAATTCCTGTCATGCAGCCACCAAGCAATCACCATTTTTTGCGAGCCGGGAGTCAGACGAGCCGGGAGTCGTACGAGAGGCCTTCCTCCACACGTCAGGCTCACCCACCAGGTACGTGACACAATGAGTCCATTTTGTCAAGGCCGGCTTCAATTGAAACAATAAATAAGGCACTTAGGGAATATTTTAAATAAACCATTTAGAGGTTAAAGGGGTTGTAAAGGTAAAAGTTTTTTTACCTTAATGCATCCTATGCATTAAGGTAAAAAAACATCTGACAGCACCCCGAGTCCCCGTTTTACGTACCTCACCGTTCGAAAGTCCCGGGCGCGTGCTTGTCATCCTGTTCGGTTCCCAGCCTGGCCGTTAATTGGCTAGGCTGGGCGGATTGATAGCAGCGCAGCCATTGGCTCGCGCTGCTGTCAATCACAGCGGATGACAGCGGCCGAGTGATACAGTCGGCAGCTATGGCCGCCGCTGTATCATGGGAGCGCGCTCGCAAAAGCTTTTGCGAGGAGGAGCCGAGACAGCCGCCAAGGGACCCCAGAAGACAGGATTCGGGGCCACTCTGTGCAAAACGAGCTGCACAGTGGAGGTAAGTATAACATGTTTGTTATTTAAAAAAAAAAAATTCTACCTTTAGTGTTCCTTTAACTTACTCCTAACGTTTTTTAGAGTTGTACAAACTTTTCAGCACTTTTCCATCATGAATTTAGGCAACTGAAAAGAATTTACAAAGATAGATTTGACTGTACCTTTTACAATAGTTGTATATCCTTTAATCATTTTCCAGTCACGCATTGGTAATGCTTTATATGTTATATATGCTTTATATATTATATAGGTTTTTAAGTAGCTTGACCTTTTCATTGCATGCATATATATTAATTTCCCCTTGGAGATATCGCCACTGCGTAATATATTTCCACATTAATTATTTCATTACATCTATCCTGTAATTTCATCTGGTCATCCAGGGCCAGATTCACAGAAGAGATACAACGGCGTATCTCCTGATACGCTGTCGTATCTCTGTGATCCGCCCGTCCTAACTATGCGGCTGATTCATAGATATCCAAATAGCCAAAAGATCCGACAGGTGTAATTGACATACACTGTCGGATCTTAAGGATGCAATTCTAGCTGCTAGGTGGCGAGGCCATTGCGGTCGGCGTAGAATATGCAAATGACTAGTTACGGCGATTCCCGAACGTCCGCGCTGCCCGTCGATCTAACTTTACGTCGTTTCCGTCGAGTTACGCCGCGTAAAATTAGGGCTGAGCCCTAGGTGTTCTAAGCCATGTTAAGTATGGCCGTCGTTCCCGCGTCGAAATAAAAAAAATCACGTCGTTTGCATAAGTCGTCCGTGAATGGCGCTGGACGCCATTTACGTTAACGTCTAAACAAATGACGTCCGTGTGACGTCATTTAGCGCAATGCACGTCGGGTAATTTTCCCGACGGAGCATGCGCAGTACGTTCGGCACGTGCCTAATTTAAATGGTGCCCGCCCCATTTGAATTAGGCGGGCTTGCGCCAATCGGATTTACGTTACACCACCGCAAGTTTACTGGTAAGAGTTTTGAGAATCGGGCACTTACGCTGTAAACCTGCGGCGGTGTAACGTAAATGGGATACGTTACGCCGCCGTGGAGTAACGTAATTCTATGTGAATCTGGCCCCCAGTTCTCATATTGTGTTTATCTCATTTGTTATTAGTGTTGCTCACGAATATTCGCATTGCGAATATTCGACTCGAATATAGCATATTCGAGAAATCGCGCTATATTTCGAATTTCGCGGTGAATATTTGCAATTCCGAATATTCGCATTTTTTCAATTTGATTTTTAAAACAGATCACATCCTATCGACGTCTAAAAGCATTGCTGGTATGATTAGAGACCCTGGGCCGAGTAGCTAAGCTGAGGCGATCCTTTTATGTTGCCAAATTGAAAAAAAAACATTGCGATTTTTCGCTATTGCGAATGCGAAAATGATTGCGAATTTTCGATAACTGTGGTAGGAGAACTCTGATTGTCTCTGATGCAAAAGGGGGGGGCTTTGTGTATGTTTCTGTTATGAATATTTGTATGTTTGATATTATTTTTTTTTGTAAGAAGGAAAAAATTGCGCATACCTTAAAAAAAGGGGAGAATACAGCAGCAACTCAAAAATGTTATACAACATAATTTAATACAAGACAGAAAATGGAGTCGCTCTACAAGAATAAAAAATATGTCTAGTGACAAGACATGTGGGCAAATTATAAAATAAACAAGCGCAAATAACTTGTGAAATACACAGTGAAACAAATATATAAAGAAATATAGTCCCAATAATAGAAAAATAATCTTTCATAAAAATGTCTTTGATATGTGAAGTGAAAAAAAGTCCAAAGCATGCAGCATGAACGTGTTCAATCTTCAAGGTGTTCGATTGACAAACGGCTGTGACAGATGGATAGAGTAAAGAATCACCACCAATGCAAAACACTTTTTATTTTGTATTGTAAAATATCAAGAATATTCTGAGCCAATCAGAGTGCTCCTTCTGCATTTGCCGAATATTCGCAATTATTTTGTATTGTAAAATATCAAGAATATTCTGAGCCAATCAGAGTGCTCCTTCCGCATTTGCCGAATATTCGCAATTATTTTGTATTGTAAAATATCAAGAATATTCTGAGCCAATCAGAGTGCTCCTTCCGCATTTGCCGAATATTCGCAATTATTTTGTATTGTAAAATATCACGAATATTCTGAGCCAATCAGAGTGCTCCTACAGCATTTGTCGAAATAGCGCAGTAAATATCGCATTCGCTTGTTGCGATATTTCGATAAAATATCACGAATATTCTGAGCCAATCAGAGCGCTCCTCCAGCATTTCTCGAAATTGCGCAATAAATATCGCATTCGCATGTTGCGATATTTCGATAAAATATCACGAATATTCTGAGCCAATCAGAGTGCTCCTACCGCAGTTATCAAAAAATCGCAATTATTTTCGCAATCGCAATAGCGAAAAATCGCAATCATTTAATTTCGATAAAATATCACGAATATTCGAATTTAGCGAATATATCTCGAATATTCGAATATATATTCGAGATATATCGCGAAATCGAATATGGCATATTCTGCTCAACACTATTTGTTATCCATTATTATTATGTATTTTTTCATATATATTTTTTTCTTTTTTTGAATAACGCACTACGTGCACTTTATTAGTCATATGAACACAATCTATGTTGAATCTATTTATTTCATGTTTATTTCTTATATGTCGTATTTTACAAATTAGTATAAAACAATTGAGTTTTTTAACCTTTTTATGAGTATTTATTGCAGTCTACATTTTAAAGAAATGTTCCTCGATTTTTTTTATCCCATTTTTTTTCTTTTTAAAGCTATAATTATTATTAACTAGTGCTGATTATATACAGTATATACAGTATGGTGATATTAATTCAATTCCAGTGAATAATATAAGAAACAACAACACTTAAGAGATAAAAACTCTCTCTAATGGTAAAACACAGTGAGTTTGTGATGGGTTAAGGAAACTGATCCCATATGCAGCCCTCAAGCCCCTCAGCTGATGTCTCCTTCCCACTGCTTCTCATTAGATAGACAACGACCTTCTCAAGCAATTCAGTCAGAAACACTCCAACGAATATGTAAAAGAAAAAAAGAGAGGACAAGCCTCATAGTACAACACTGTATGGCCAGAAGGGTGAACAAGATACTACACCGACGGTGTATACACTCACACATCCGCCGATAAACACAGGCTCAGAGTCAAAAGTTGCCGATCAGTGCGATGGTCTCCTCACAAGGATTGTAGTCCCGTCACATAGGCTCCTCCCCCACGCGTAACGCCACTCGTCACGTGGCTTAGTCATGGGTCTCCCATGACTAAGCCACGTGACGAGTGGCCGCTATGTTTGACGTGCACATGCTTTGAAACGCGTCACACTGTCCAGTGACACCATCACGCTATACACTGGGCTCCACGAGCAGTCCAAGCCTCGTTTTTGCGTTGCTTCATCCTACGGCCGACTTCCTGGTAGCAAGTGGAGGATTGCAACGGCGGGAGCCCATGTTGAGGAAGACAGTCACTGTTGACAGTTTACTCCCGATGCTTTTACTCTTGATGTGCCCGTTTTAACTACGAATTATGTGAGTTGCCAACTGTTCTACCTTTATTAACCACTTGACCACTGGGCACTTAAACACCCTTAATAACCAGACCAATTTTCAGCTTTCGGTGCTCTCACAATTTTTTTTTTTTTTACAGTAAAGAATTTTTCTGTTTATTGAAATATTGACAAGTGACAGGAAGCAATGACAGTTGAAAAGCATAGTGTACACATTCAATCACAGATTGCATTTACAATTCAAGTAGGAAAATCAAGGTAAGTACGGTAATAAGGGGCCACAAAATAATAGAGAGGTGAGCAGAGCCTAGATCGACATAGCAATAGGATCAAGCAGGGGAGATCAGGTCAACAGTTCATCCCAGTTGTCGCTCCATAATCCTACGTACCCCCACCCCCAGTAGGGGTCCAATCAGGAGGAGAGCCACCCACAAGGAGGGGGAAGGAGCAAGGGAAGAGGGGGATACACCCATGCATAGGGGGGGGGGGGCCTATCACCAGAGGGGGAGGGGGAGGGCAGCTAGCCAGAGGCATCGACCCAGTTGGACCAGATCTTATCAAACTTCGTTGGACAGTTCCTGCTTTCATATGTAATCTTATATAGTGGCAGAGCCCTCTCAATCGCAGCCCGCCACGAGGACTTTGTGGGGAGCTCCGGGCGCCTCCAACGAAGAAGGATCTCCCTCCTTGCTTAAAACAAAGCAAAAGTAATACAAAGCTTGACATAGCTATCGCCCTCAATCTCGCCCAAATAACTAAGCAGGAATATGCGAGGATCGCAGTGCTCTCACAATTTAAATGACAATTACTCAGTCATACAACATTGTACCTAAATTAAATTTTCATCCTATTTTTCACACAAATAGAGCTTTCTTTTGGTGGTATTTATTCACCGTTGGGTTTTTTATTTTTTGCGCTATAAGAGAAAAAAGACTGAAAATTCTGTAAAAAAAAAAGATTTTTTCTTTGTTTTCTCATATTTACTGGATGTGGCAAAAGCATACACAAGCATGCACAAGCATACACTTGCCATTCACCCTCCTCTCTTTGAACCTCAATAAATAGTGCGTTTTGTACTGAACACACTGCAGAGTGGGCTTTGTACTAAACACAACGCAGAGTTTGTTTTGTACTAAAAGTGGAATTCCGCCTAAAAACTTAAAGTCAGCAGCTACAAATACTGCGGCTGCTGACTTTTAAAATATGGACACTTACCTGTCCTGGGAGCCCACGATGTCAGCACACCGAAATCGACCCGTCCCTTGGCTCCGGGTGTAGGTGTCAGCATCCTTATTAAGGGAAACAGGAAGTGAAGCCTTAAGGCTTCACAGTTTGTTTCCTACTGTGCATGCGTGAGTCGCACTATTTTTTCTGAATGGTCCTTGCTGTGTGTCTCCCAGAAGACAGCAGGGGGGAAGGAGGAGGGGCCGGACATTGCGTAGTTCTCCACACAAGATTGCGGCGATCTTTCCCTGGAAGTGGGAGCAGATACCTGGATATGACAGGTATCCGCTCCCCCCTGAAAGGTGCCAAATGTGGCATCGGAGGGGGGGTGGTACAATCCACAGAAGTTCCATTTCTGTGTGTAACTCCGCTTTAAAGGTGAAGCACTGCCTGTTTTCAACAGACAGAGGGCTGAAGTCCATTGTCTGCTGACTTCACAGAGCCAACACAGGCTCAGGCAAAATCATGAGAATGGAGTCTGGATCTGCCCACTTTCCTGGATCGGCACCTGGCTCAGCCTCTCATCGAGCCGCTGAGAGACTAAGCTGGTCATCCCATACCCTTTACAGACCAGCACTCCATTGAGTGCAAAGGGGGGCTGACAGTCACCAGCTCTTTACTCCAGGAGCTGTGAGAACTGAGCAATCTGCAATATTAGATTGCTCGGTTCTCAGTATTAGAGGCTCCGGGGGACAGATGCAGTATTGGGCCGATGCGGCATCCATATATTCTTAAATAAAAAAAAACAATGCAGAGTGGCCTTTGCACTGAACACAATAGTAGAGTAAGGTTTGCATTGAACACAATGTAGAGTAATGTTTGCATGTAATGTTTGCACTGAACACAATACGGAGTATGCATTGTACTGAACACAGTGTAGAGTAAGTTTTGCACTGAACACAATACAGAGTGGCCTTTGCATTGAACACAAAGTAGAGTAAGTTTGGCACTGAACACAATACAGAGTGGCCTTTGCATTGAACACAATACAGAGTGGCCTTTGCATTGAACACAATACAGAGTGGCCTTTGCACTGAACACAATGTAGAGTAAGGTTTGCACTGAACACAATACAGAGTACGCTTTGTACTGAACACAGTGTAGAGTAAGTTTTGTATTCAACACAATGCAGAGTAAGTTTTTTACTGAACACACTGTAGAGTATCTTTGGCACCAATATAGAGTGGGTTTTTGCAGTGAACACCAACGCAGAGTGGGCTTTTCTTGTCATTTATCATATTGTTAATCAGATATTTATTGCAAAATACCATTTGTTTTTATATTGTATTAGTGTCTGTGTTTTACAAAGATTGCTCATGGTCCAATGTTGTGAAGAGGATTAGTGTTGCTCACGAATATTCGCATTGCGAATATTCGACTCGAATATAGCATATTCGAGAAATCGCGCTATATTTCGAAATTCGCGGTGAATATTCGCAATTCCGAATATTCGATTTTTTACAATTTTTTTTTTTAAACAGATCACATCCTAGATATCTCCATCGACGTCTAAAAGCATTGCTGGTATCATTAGAGACCCTGGGCCGAGTAGCTGAAGCGTTCATTGAATTTTCCAGAAAGATCGCAATGCGATTATTCGGCAAACGCAATATCGCGCGATTATTTTCCTCGCCCCGATCTTCCGCATCAGAGCGATTTTTACAGTTTCATTTTTAAAACAGATCACATCCTAGTGATCTCCATAGACGTCTAAAAGCATTGCTGGTATGATTAGAGACCTTGGGCCGAGTAGCTGAAGCGATCATTTTATATTGCCGAATATTCGCAATGCGAATATTCGGCAATAGGAATATTGCGCGATTATTTGCTCCGCCCTTTTGCATCAGAGCCAATCAGAGTTCTCCTTCCACACTCGTCAGAGGTTAGCAACCAATAGGAACCTGCCTGCATGGACATTATATAAGCTCACTCCCAGCACCATTTCATTGCAGATTCAGAAGCTGGCTATAGAGTGTGGAGGCTGTTTCTGTGTTCCTGTGTCTTTGTTCCTGATTGATTTAGATCATCACCAGCATTGCTATTTAGTGATTCCAGTGGATCTTTTCCAGTATATCAACTGCTTTTTTCAAAGCAATAGACCCAAGAGCTTTTTTCAAAGCTACGTTTTGTGCTGTTTTGTGCTGTTTTGTTCATTTGTGTTACTGTTTGATCCTGCATCCTCGCTGTTCAGTGATATTTGCTAGAGATTTCAGTACACATTTTGCTGAGCTTTCTAAAAGAGCTTTTCCAAAAGCTAAGTTTTGTTCATCTTGTGTTACTGTTAGATCTTGCAGGTTCGCTGTTCAGTGATATTTGCTAGGCATCTCAGTTCACATTTTGGTTAGTTTTTCCTAAAGAGCTTTTCTAAAAGCTAAGTTTTGTGTTCAGTTTAGTTAAATTTTGTGTAGTAAGTGTACACACTGTTAGTGTACATTTATTTCATCTAGCTTAGCTTAGTGTGTGTTTAGTGTCTGTGTTTTGTGTTTAAAAAAAAAAAAAAAAAAAAAGTTAGTGTTTGTTTAGTGCTTTTTTTTTTCCTTTAATTTTGTAGTCCTTGTCTGGTGTACTACTTTTCTTATAGTTTAGTAGCTGTCTGTGTACGTCTTTGTCTGCGTGCCTGTCTTGTAAAAAATACACAAAAACACATTTTGTTCACATTTCCCCCCCCCCAATAAAGTTTACCCCCCCCACACACATATCAGCAATAATGAGCGGCATCCGTGGCCGTGGCAGCAGGGGTAGGGGAGTTACTCCCAGTGCTGGATCGCTGCCAGCACGGGGTACCTCTCGTGCCCCTACTAGTGGTAGAGGATCGGGTGCAAGGGGAGTACGCCTGATCCGGGAGTTCTTCCCATCGGGCAGCCGCCCGATATTGCCATCTCAGGCTCAAGTAGTGGTGGACTACATGGGGCACAGCAGTGCCACTGAGTCGTCGGTCCCGACTCACAGTAGTACCACCATTACACCGGTGCCTGTAATACCCCCCCCCAGCCCCCAAGAGTCCAGCATCTTACTGTTCGACAGCGACAGTGAGAGGGATCTCTTGGGGGAGGCCATGCATCAGGCAGACCTCCAGCTCTGTCCTGATGGTCAGGACCTTTTTGAAGGGATGGATGAGGAGGATGGGATACCTGCTGGCAGTATCCCAGAGACATCCCTTCAAACTGGTGCTGCTGTTTTGGTGCAGGAAACAGCAGCACCTAGTCAGACCCAGGCGTGGGTGAGGGGACAGCGGAGCCAGGCTAGAGGCTCCATGTCAGGTGGTTCCCTCAGACCAACACATTTCAGCCCTTGGTCTGACATCTCTGGGGGCGAAGAGGGTGACCCATCATGGTTGCCATCTGACGCGTCGGCTCACTACGTCAGTGACGACGGGGAAGGTAGGCACCCTGGTGAAACGGTGCGCCAGGTCACCACCAGGGAGACCATCGTCAGGGTCTCCACTGGTGATGGCAGCAGGAGGTGTCAGGAGGAGGAGCAGCAGCAGCAGCAGCAGCAGCAGCAGGCAGCTCCACCTGTGCGCACCGAGTCCCAGCAGGTGCAAGTAAGCGTCACCCCATCTGACAGGAGGGCGGTGCTGAAGTCACCTGTCTGGAATTACTTTACCCTGGTGGCAGACAACCCTACCGTGGCCATCTGCCGGATTTGTAAAGTGAGGGTGAAGAGAGGGAAGTGTTTGGCTCGGGTGGGTACCACAGCCCTGAACCAGCACCTGAGGATAAACCACTGGGCGGTGTATGACGAGATGAAGCGTGGTGGTGGTAGCAGCGCCACCACCACAAGTGAGCAGGGTACAGCAGCCCCTGCCACATCTTCAACTATTTCCAGCAGGTCATGCCCCCCCGCTCCCTCTAGTAGAGGTACTGGTACCGGCAGCCAGACCTCTACTTCCACAGCACCCTCCACGTCTGTGTCCCGCACTGCCGTCCGGCGCCAGGCGTCGATTTCAGACGCCTTTGACCGCACCACTCCCTTCCCCCCTGGAGACCGACGTGTGCGTTCCCTCAATGGGCTCCTGGCAAGGGTTATTGCCCAACATCTGCTGCCCTTCAACATAGTTGACAGCAACCCCTTCAGGCAGATGTTGGAGCAGGCCCAACCCCAATGGCGTGTCCCCAGCCGCCATTTCTTTGCCAGGACTGGTGTCCCTGCCCTACACCAGCACATTGTGCAGAATGTAACCCTGTCGCTGGATCACGCTGTCAGCGACAGGGTTCATCTGACAATGGATGGCTGGACCAGCAGGCATGGGCAGGGGCGCTACATCAGCTTCACGGCCCATTGGGTTTCCCTCCGAGGCGTCGGTGAGGGATCGGCGGCAACCGATCTTGTGGTGCCGCCCCGGGGTGTCCAGGGGAGAACTGCTGGTCTCCCTCAAGCCACTGTCTCCGCAGCTGCTGAGCCTCCCAGCAAGCGCCCCCGTAGCTACTCAAGTGTGGGGCACGTGCGCTGTCAGGCCGTGCTCCAGCTTGTTAGTTTAGGGGACCGGAGACACACTGGAGAAGAAGTGCTGAAAGCACTTCAGGCTCAGGTCCAGAAGTGGCTGACACCCCGAAGGCTCCAGGCAGGTATGGTTGTCTGCGATAACGGCAGCAACCTACTCGCCGCCCTTAGTGCTGGCAGTCTGACCCACGTGCCCTGTCTGGCACATGTCCTCAACCTGGTGGTGCAGAAGTTCCTGCGCACTTATCCAGGGTTGAGTGACATTGTGGCAAAGGCGCGTAGGATTGCCAGCCACTTCAGGCGCTCCCCAACCGCTACCGCGTCCCTGTCCAAGTTGCAGCGGGAGTACAATCTGCCCCTTCACAGGCTGATTGTGGACAGTGTGACGCGGTGGAACTCCACCCTCCACATGCTGAAGAGGTTGTGGGAGCAGCAAAGGGCGGTGAGGGAGTACCTGATGGAACTAGGCACTGAGAGGACTTCACCACAACTCCCTTTCATCGCCTGTGCGGAGTGGGGGCAGATAAACCAGGTCTGCCAAGTGTTGTCCTCCTTCGAGCAGGCGACCAAGATGGTCAGCAGTGAGCAAATCGGCCTCAATAGCGTGCTGCCAATAGTGTTCATGCTGGAGAGGACACTAGATCGCCTGCTCGAGGCTGGGGAGAGTGCCTTGGTGGAGCAGGAGGAGTCAGCAATGCTCCACCGAGACCAGGGCCAGGACGAGGAGGAGGAGGAGGAGGATGATGATGAAGAGGAGGAGGAGGTGGTTGCTGGTGTCGTCCCGGAGTCAGGGCCTGGTCAGGAGGGAGAGCCGGTGTTGGGGGCACCGATAGTCCGGGGGTTGGGCATGTCTGAGTTTGACCAGCAGCGCCTCAGGGATGAAGAGTCGCACCTCATTCACCTGGCCAGCATTGAGGAGTCACAGCGGGCTGTGCTCTTCCCCATGGCTGCCCACATGCTGAGATGCCTCAGGAGGGACCCCCGGGTTAAGACCATCAAGACGAGGGATGATTTCTGGATGGCCACCCTTTTGGATCCCAGGTGCAAGGGGAAACTGGAGCAGTTCATCCCAGCCAGCCGGAGGCAGCACCGGATGGAGGAACTGCAGGCAGGCATTGTCAGACGGTTGGAGCAGGCAACTCCCCGGCCTCCAGTTGTCCCCCCTCATCTCACCCAGCAGGTGGCTGCACCCAGCAGCAGCCGAGCAGGGGACCTAATGGAAGAGATGAGGATGTTCTTCCAAACCGAGCGACCCAGTACCAGCACCAGCAGCAGCAGCAGTCACCACCAGCGGCTGGCCCACATGGTGGCAGACTACATGGCGTCCGTCGGTGCTTCTGACAGTATGAGCACCGACGACCCCATGGAGTACTGGGTTGCCAGATTGGACACCTGCCGCGAGCTCGCTCAGTATGCGCTGGAGTTATTGTCTTGCCCCCCCTCCAGCGTACTATCTGAGCGGACATTCAGCGCGGCAGGTGGGGTGGTCACGGACAAGAGGACCCGTCTGTCCACAGACTCCGTGGACAGACTCACATTCATAAAGATGAATGAGTCCTGGATCGGCGGTGACTTTCTGGCACCCGTCGTCGGTTCAGGGCGCTGAAGGGTCCCTTGCCATGCATTCCCTGATGAAGCCCCGGACCTGATGTATTTACAGTGCTGAATATAACTATTTTAACATCAGAGAAAATCAATGTTAATATTTGGTACAGTAGGCTTTCTTTGCAATTACAGCGGTCAAACCTTTCTTGTAGTTTTACACCAGCTTTGCACACACTGGAGGAGGGATTTTGGCCCACTCCTCCACACAGATCTTCTCTACATCAGTCATGTTTCTGGGCTCTCGCTGAGAAACACGGAGTTTGAGCTCCCTCCAAAGATTCTCTATTGGGTTTAGGTCTGGAGACTGGCTAGGCCACGCCAGAACCTTGATATGCTCCTTACAGAGCCAATCCTTGGTTATCCTGGCTGTGTGCTTTGGGTCATTGTCATGTTGGAAGACCCAGCCTCGACCCATCTTCAAAGCTCTAACTCAGGGAAGGAGGTTGTTGCCCAAAATCTCGCAATACATGGCCACGGTCATCCTCTCCTTAATACAGTGCAGTCACCCTGTCCCATGTGCAGAAAAACACCACCAAAGCATGATGCTACCACCACCATGCTTCACATTAGGGATGGCGTTCTTGGCATTGTAGTCATCATTATTCTTCCTCCGAACACGGTTAGTGAAATTATGATCAAAAAGTTATATTATGGTCTCATCTGACCACATGATTTTCTCCCATGACTCCTCTGGATCAGTCAAGACACCTATGTCAGCAGTTATTTCACACTCTATATACTCTTATTCCTACTGCTGTTCATCATGGCACCTCCTGCCCATGTGATATGACTCTGTATCAACTACTACTGTTAATACTACTACTGCTGCTTCTGCTGCTGCTGCCGCCCAGTCAATACACCTATGTCAGCAGTTATTTCACACTCTATATACTCTTATTCCTACTGCTGTTCATCATGGCACCTCCTGCCCATGTGATATGACTCTGTATCAACTACTACTGTTAATACTACTACTGCTGCTTCTGCTGCTGCTGCCGCCCAGTCAATACACCTATGTCAGCAGTTATTTCACACTCTATATACTCTTATTCCTACTGCTGTTCATCATGGCACCTCCTGCCCATGTGATATGACTCTGTATCAACTACTACTGTTAATACTACTACTGCTGCTTCTGCTGCTGCTGCCGCCCAGTCAATACACCTATGTCAGCAGTTATTTCACACTCTATATACTCTTATTCCTACTGCTGTTCATCATGGCACCTCCTGCCCATGTGATATGACTCTGTATCAACTACTACTGTTAATACTACTACTGCTGCTGCTGCCGCCCAGTCAATACACCTATGTCAGCAGTTATTTCACACTCTATATACTCCTATTCCTACTGCTGTTCATCATGGCACCTCCTGCCCATGTGATATGACTCTGTATCAACTACTACTGTTAATACTACTACTGCTGCTTCTGCTGCTGCTGCCGCCCAGTCAATACACCTATGTCAGCAGTTATTTCACACTCTATATACTCTTATTCCTACTGCTGTTCATCATGGCACCTCCTGCCCATGTGATATGACTCTGTATCAACTACTACTGTTAATACTACTACTGCTGCTTCTGCTGCTGCTGCCGCCCAGTCAATACACCTATGTCAGCAGTTATTTCACACTCTATATACTCCTATTCCTACTGCTGTTCATCATGGCACCTCCTGCCCATGTGATATGACTCTGTATCAACTACTACTGTTAATACTACTACTGCTACTGCTGCTGCTGCTGCTGCTCAGTCAAGACAACTATGTCAAAAGTAATTTCCCACTCTATATACTCCTATTACCACTGCTGTTCATCATGGCACCTCCTGCCCATGTGATATGACTCTGTATCAACTACTACTGTTAATACTACTACTGCTGCTTCTGCCCAGTCAATACACCTATGTCAGCAGTTATTTCACACTCTATATACTCTTATTCCTACTGCTGTTCATCATGGCACCTCCTGCCCATGTGATATGACTCTGTATCAACTACTACTGTTAATACTACTACTGCTGCTTCTGCTGCTGCTGCCGCCCAGTCAATACACCTATGTCAGCAGTTATTTCACACTCTATATACTCTTATTCCTACTGCTGTTCATCATGGCACCTCCTGCCCATGTGATATGACTCTGTATCAACTACTACTGTTAATACTACTACTGCTGCTTCTGCTGCTGCTTCTGCCCAGTCAATACACCTATGTCAGCAGTTATTTCACACTCTATATACTCTTATTCCTACTGCTGTTCATCATGTCACCTCCTGCCCATGTGATATGACTCTGTATCAACTACTACTGTTAATACTACTACTGCTGCTTCTGCCCAGTCAATACACCTATGTCAGCAGTTATTTCACACTCTATATACTCCTATTCCTACTGCTGTTCATCATGGCAACTCCTGCCCAAGTGATATGACTCTGTATCAACTACTACTGCTAATACTACTACTGCTGCTGCTGCTGCTGCTCAGTCAAGACAACTATGTCAAAAGTAATTTCCCACTCTATATACTCCTATTACCACTGCTGTTCATCATGGCACCTCCTGCCCAAGTGATATGACTCTGTATCTACTACTACTGCTACTGCTGCTGCTGCTCAGTCAAGACACCTATGTAAAAAGTTAATTCCCACTCTATATATACTCCTATTACCACTGCTGTTCACTGATACCACTGATAGTTAATTTATCCCTTTCCATTTGTGAGGGTCGGGGTTTTCCTTTAAAGTCCCATGCAAATCAATGGAAAATGTATGTTCCCACATAACTTCTGTACGCCTGGAGATATTTCAATAATACCCGCTATACATATTACTTATATACCAAATAAAAATATATAACAGTTAAATTAACCCTTACCAACACCCTTATATAAAAGATGGGTATATTTATATTACTATGATTTTCCTCCCCAAAAGGTTAAGATAGGAAGACCGGGCAACGCCGGGTATTCAGCTAGTAATAGTATAAAATGTTTTCGGTTATTATTAAGCTAGATGTGTTGATGTTGATGTTGATGTTGATGTGTTAGATGTGAAGTTAGATGTGTTTAAAAAACTAACAATTTCAATAAGAAATGAAACCTTTGCAAAATATAACATTTTTTATTAAAAAAAAAATAAAAAAAAATTAAGACATTAACTTCTGAAGCTCTGTCACCTCATCCATGTTTTTCGCCAGTTGTTGCACCAGTTGTTGATTTTGGCGCATCAAAAAAAGTATCTGCTGCTCATTTGCCATTACTCTCTGCGTCAGGTTTTTCATGGCAGCTTGTTTCACCTCGAGCTTTTTTAGAACTGTTAGGATATAAGAAAAAAACATTTGGATTTCAAAGACCGTTACGAAAGATTATTTTCAGCCATAAAAATAATAAAGTCTGACTTAAGAGACTCTATGAAAGAGGATCTGGCAGAGGCAATTCTCTTCCTTAGAACTCTACATTGCATTTATTTGCATTTGCTAAGCCTAGAACTACATTTCAAGATTAATATAAACCATTCCTAGGTTTTTCATATTTTTTTTTTGGTTCATTATAGATAAGCTTTGTTTTTGTTCTAAAACAGCCAAATAATGTGGTCTGTATTTTTGAACTGTTAAAGATCATGTTCCTGATGTTTAAGCCTGCTGCTACTATCCAGTCACTTGATTGTTTTCATTGTGTTTGTCTTTTGCTTAAACTGTGCAATACAGTAGACTGTTGGCTTCCCAGCCAGTAGTCCTGTGGTAGTTTGCGTTTATTTCCCTCAAGGAATCTATAAAATACATTCGCATATTAATACAGAGGAGTCGGAGTCGGGGAGTCGGGGAGTCGGAGTCTGAAGTACATAAAACTGAGGAGTCGGAGTCGAAAAATTTATCTACCGACTCCACAGCCCTGCTTTAAATGCTGTCCATTTTTAGAGCTACATTTTATTGTTGAAATTTTATTAATCTCTGTGCACATATTTACCCTCCTGATTGATGGTAAAATTAACCGTCTCATCCTGCTCCTCTTCCTCGTCACCCACTACTCCACCAGAAGTTTCGGGGGGGGGGTGCAGCTCCTCCTCTTGCTCCTCCACAGGAACTGGGGGTGGTGATGTGGATGGTCCTGGCTGCTCCTCCTCATCCCTCTCCTCCTCTTCCACATCCTCCTCCTGCTCCTCCTCTGCGGCCTGTCGCCTTGTGCGCTTGGGGCGCACAGTTGGTAGCGGAGCTCCTATAATAACACAATGTTCATATATTATAAAAATGTTTTCTAATGACGTATGCAAATTCTGTGTACTCTACTGTATTGTATATGAATACAAATTAATTTATATAGACAGTTAACCAATGGGACAATGTTATATTAAAGGGTCTTGTGGGCACTACAGGGGACTGAGCGTGAGCTGGGCTGCCACCATGGTAAAATGAGCTGTTTTTGTCTCCTTTGTTTTGTTCAGACGATCTCATGTTAAAAAAAAGGACTTGATGGAGTACACGGGATTACTATAACAACCCCACGCCTAACACAGGAATTTAGTGGGAATCTATATATATAAAACTCAACGTGTGTGTGCATGTATGTATGTATGTTCCACCATCACGTCCAAACGGCTAAAGATATTTACATGAAACTTGGCACACAGGTTACTTATATGTCAGCCACAAATATAGGATTGGTGGTTTAACCCTTACCCACCCCCATTTGCCTTGGTCAGGGTTTTTCTTTAAAGTCCCATTCAACTCTGTGGGAAATACATGTTATTTCATAACAGCTGTAGATATTTCGATAACACTTGGTCACATGTTATCTATACGTCCACTTAAAGTATAGGATCGTTAATTTATCCCTTAACTAACCCCATTGGTGAGGGTCGGGCTTTTTGTTTAAAGTCCCATGCAAAGCAATGGGAAAAGTATGTTCCCACATAACTTCTGTGTTCCTGTCTGCTGTCCCATGTTTTTTTCCAACAGTACTATGAATACCTTGGCTGGTGGTGATATATGTTACAACAACATGGCGTCTTGGTTAACAACATCTGACCTTACATTAATTACATATGACCTTACATAACTGTCCCCAAGGGACCCGGGCTGGCTCAACGCGATTGCCACTGCGCTGACAAGCCATTCACCTCTGCAGCTAGGGGTTCGGATCCCGCTCTCGGCTACATGTGAATTGAGTTTGGTGATCTCAGCTCGGCCCCCGGTGGGTGTGCTATGCGAGGTAAGCCTGCGCTTAGTATGCCCACCTCCCTCCCACAAAAACCACCACACTTACACACGCACTCGCAATTGGGTTAACATGCACGCACTCTGACCATGCGGTCTCTAAAAAGAGAGGCGAAGGACTAACGGGGCTGGTTGAGCGGGCAAATCCTCTCACTCCCTTATAGGGAGTCCCTCTGCCCCGTTGGGCTTCGAAGCGGAGCAGGTAGGACGGTCTGTGTGGGAGGACCCCCTCACACCCGCCATTGCCACCCGGGGCATGGAGAAAGGTGGCAGATTACCTCTGGGGGAGGCCTGCCTACTCCCAACTCCTGCAGTCCGGCTCCTCTCTCGAGTACACGCACAAAATACACTTTAGGGGAAAAAAAACATAACTGTGACCAATAACTTACCAGGATGATATTTATTCCGGATACGCCTGACCCGGTTCATCTGGCGCCTCTTCAGGTCGGACCACTTTTTGAGGATCGCCATGCGAGTGTGTTCTTCGCCTAGTTCCTCAATCAGGGAGCTTATAACTCCCTGTTTTTCTTGCTGCCTCCGCAGCTCATCGTATCCTGTTTCCAGGAACTTCTGCAAGATGAAGAACAAAGTATATTGTAATACTTTTGTTGACAGCCTTATGGATATATGACGTAAATGTATGCTATTCAACAATTGGAAGCATTCTCGCCTTATTAATCAATGACAGGGGTAACATGACAGATTTTATATCCTGCCATTTCGGTCGCCACCTTTTTTACATAAATATAGCAGCCATTATCATTTGCATAATTATGAATATATTATTAACAACACAGGATACACGTATAGGGGAGATATGCGTTGCTAACTCTTTTCCCTGTCAGGAGCCTAACGCCCCGGGGGGTCAGAGACGGGACCTTTTCGGAGGACCACTGACGTATGCAACCGTCGCAGTTTTTTGTGATGTCACTCTTTAGGTGTGTACAAATTTTTCCTTGCACCGGGTGGAGTTTTTGGGTTGTGTTTTGCACGCCACAGGCTTTTCAACAGAAAATAACCAGCTGGAGGCAGAATGGTTGCAAAACACTACGGGTTTGTTACCTAACTCTGGGTTTCAAGACCAGTCCACCTCCAGCTGTTGCAAAACTACTACTCCCATCAGCCACGGTCTGTCAGTGCATGCTAAGAATTTTACTTTTGCTGCATCTAGGGTGCCACAGTTTAGAGACCCGTGCATAAAGGCCTGAAAAATGGGGGCCTGCAGAACTTACAATACTAGAAGTGCCAGCATTCCCAGGCATGCTGGAAGTTGTAGTTCTGCAACATCTAAAGGGCAATATGTATTCGAACGTCCTTGGGCCTTGAGGACACTGAAGTCAGGACGTTCGCATACGTCCTATGTCCAAAAAAATGTTAAATTCATTATGCTAAATAACAAGGAAAAGTGCCTAAATACACATTTGCCAACCAGGGTGTCTGCAGCTGTCCAGGCATGCTGGGACTTGTAGTTTTGTAAAAGCAGGAGACACATTTTTTGTGAAATACTAATATCTGATCATATATACTAACTTTTAAACTAGACTAAAATGCAGTTGAAGATAATGAAGTAACAGTGGTCAAAATACTTACACAAATCAGCAACTTTTCCTCAGATACAGTGAAATTACTTCCAACCATCTTGCTCTGCGATTGCGTTGCGATCATAAAGTTGGAAACTGGCAAGGGTCCAGGAAATGGTCGCGTGTTGTTCGCGTGTTGATTGCGCTGCTTGGACCGAGATGGGTCCATATGGCTTCGGCTGTATGGACCACAGTAACTCTTTTCCCTGTCAGGAGCCTAACGCCCCGGGGGGTCAGAGACGGGACCTTTTCGGAGGACCACTGACGTATGCAACCGTCGCAGTTTTTTGTGATGTCACTCTTTAGGTGTGTGCAAATTTTTCCTTGCACCGGGTGGAGTTTTTGGGTTGTGTTTTGCACGCCACAGGCTTTTCAACAGAAAATAACCAGCTGGAGGCAGAATGGTTGCAAAACACTACGGGTTTGTTACCTAACTCTGGGTTTCAAGACCAGTCCACCTCCAGCTGTTGCAAAACTACTACTCCCATCAGCCACGGTCTGTCAGTGCATGCTAAGAATTTTACTTTTGCTGCATCTAGGGTGCCACAGTTTAGAGACCCGTGCATAAAGGCCTGAAAAATGGGGGCCTGCAGAACTTACAATACTAGAAGTGCCAGCATTCCCAGGCATGCTGGAAGTTGTAGTTCTGCAACATCTAAAGGGCAATATGTATTCGAACGTCCTTGGGCCTTGAGGATACTGAAGTCAGGACGTTCGCATACGTCCTATGTCCAAAAAAATGTTAAATTCATTATGCTAAATAACAAGGAAAAGTGCCTAAATACACATTTGCCAACCAGGGTGTCTGCAGCTGTCCAGGCATGCTGGGACTTGTAGTTTTGTAAAAGCAGGAGACACATTTTTTGTGAAATACTAATATCTGATCATATATACTAACTTTTAAACTAGACTAAAATGCAGTTGAAGATAATGAAGTAACAGTGGTCAAAATACTTACACAAATCAGCAACTTTTCCTCAGATACAGTGAAATTACTTCCAACCATCTTGCTCTGCGATTGCGTTGCGATCATAAAGTTGGAAACTGGCAAGGGTCCAGGAAATGGTCGCGTGTTGTTCGCGTGTTGATTGCGCTGCTTGGACCGAGATGGGTCCATATGGCTTCGGCTGTATGGACCACAGTAACTCTTTTCCCTGTCAGGAGCCTAACGCCCCGGGGGGTCAGAGACGGGACCTTTTCGGAGGACCACTGACGTATGCAACCGTCGCAGTTTTTTGTGATGTCACTCTTTAGGTGTGTGCAAATTTTTCCTTGCACCGGGTGGAGTTTTTGGGTTGTGTTTTGCACGCCACAGGCTTTTCAACAGAAAATAACCAGCTGGAGGCAGAATGGTTGCAAAACACTACGGGTTTGTTACCTAACTCTGGGTTTCAAGACCAGTCCACCTCCAGCTGTTGCAAAACTACTACTCCCATCAGCCACGGTCTGTCAGTGCATGCTAAGAATTTTACTTTTGCTGCATCTAGGGTGCCACAGTTTAGAGACCCGTGCATAAAGGCCTGAAAAATGGGGGCCTGCAGAACTTACAATACTAGAAGTGCCAGCATTCCCAGGCATGCTGGAAGTTGTAGTTCTGCAACATCTAAAGGGCAATATGTATTCGAACGTCCTTGGGCCTTGAGGACACTGAAGTCAGGACGTTCGCATACGTCCTATGTCCAAAAAAATGTTAAATTCATTATGCTAAATAACAAGGAAAAGTGCCTAAATACACATTTGCCAACCAGGGTGTCTGCAGCTGTCCAGGCATGCTGGGACTTGTAGTTTTGTAAAAGCAGGAGACACATTTTTTGTGAAATACTAATATCTGATCATATATACTAACTTTTAAACTAGACTAAAATGCAGTTGAAGATGATGAAATAACAGTGGTCAAAATACTTACACAAATCAGCAACTTTTCCTCAGACTTAGTGAAATTGCTTCCAACCATGTTGCTGTGTGATTGCGCTGCGATCATAAGTTGGAAACTGGCAAGGCTCCAGGAAATGGTCGCGTGTTGTTCGCGCAATTGCGCATGCGCGATCGAAAAATCGCAATCGCAATATGTTTTTTGGTTAAAATATCATACATATTCGATTTCAGAGTGCTGCTACAGCAGTTTTCGAAATATCTGCAATCAATTTCGCATTCGCATTTTGTGAAATTGCGTTAAAATATCTCGAATATTCGATTTCAGAGTGAGCCAATCAGAGCGCTCCTCCAGCATTTCTCGAAATTGCGCAATAAATATCGCATTCGCATGTTGCGATATTTCGATAAAATATCAGGAATATTCTGAGCCAATCAGAGCGCTCCTCCAGCATATCTCGAAATTCCGCAATAAATATCGCATTCGCATGTTGCGATATTTCGATAAAATATCACGAATATTCTGAGCCAATCAGAGCGCTCCTCCAGCATATCTCGAAATTCCGCAATAAATATCGCATTCGCATGTTGCGATATTTCGATAAAATATCACGAATATTCTGAGCCAATCAGAGCGCTCCTCCAGCATATCTCGAAATTCCGCAATAAATATCGCATTCGCATGTTGCGATATTTCGATAAAATATCACGAATATTCTAAGCCAATCAGAGCGCTCCTACCGCAGTTATAAAAAAATCGCAATTATTTTCGCATTCGCAATAGCGAAAAATCGCAATCAATTAATTTCGATAAAATATCACGAATATTCGAATTTAGCGAATATATCTCGAATATTCGAATATATATTCGAGATATATCGCGAAATCGAATATGGCATATTCTGCTCAACACTAAAGAGGATGTGTGAGACAGAAGAGGAGGATTCTAGGCCTCTATTTACAGAACATTCTAATATGACTATTGAAGAAGAATTGCAATGTTCTGAGTCATTTCTGAGCAATTGTACAGTACTGGACACAAAAAAAAGTCCATCTCTACAATGAAAGCTACTTACCCATGGGTTTTACATGGACTGGTGATCCATATAATCCATGTTTCTGTATGTGGTATACTGAAAAATGACAGTTTCTCTATAATCAGATGAGAAGTCAACAGATACCACCAATACGTTTAAAAGATTTGTAAATGATGCCAGAAATAACCAAATATATATTTATTTTTTTGTTTACAAAAGTTTTATTGAAAGAAAAACCAAGGGCCAGATTCTTGTAGAATCTGCGGGGGCGTAGCGTAAGCCATTTACACTACGCCGCCGCAAATTACTGGAGCAAGTGCTGTATTCTCCAAGCACTTGCTCCGTAAATTACGTCGGCGTAGTGTAATTGGCCCGGCGTAAGGCCGCGTAATTCAAAGGGGGCGGCTTGTATTTAAATTAAGCGCGCCCCGCGCCGATCTAACTGCGCATGCGCCGGGCGGAAAAATAGCCCAGTGCGCATGCTCCAGCTCACGACGGAAAACGTCAATGACGCCAGCGTGAGTGTCATTGACGTAAAGTCGTATTCGCGAACGACTTACGTAAACGACGGAAAAAGCCGACGCTGACCCGACGCCATACTTAAAGCGGGGGTTCACCCTATCGACAGTAAAAAAAAAAAAAAAATTTTCTTTTACCTTTAAATCAGGCACTGTAGCGCGAGCTACAGTATGCCTGTCCCGAATTTTTTCCCCCCATACTCACCTTGTAGTCGTCCATCGAAGATACCGGGGAATGGGCGTGCCTCTGGAGACGGAGGATGATTGACGGCCGGCTCTGGCGCGTCACGCTTCTCCGGAAATAGCCGAAATAGGCTTGGTCTTCACGACGCGTGCGCATAGCCTGTGCGCACGCGCCGTGAAGAGCCGAGACCTACTCCGGCTGTCTTCGGGGAGAGTGACGTGCCAGGGCCGGCCGTCAATCATCCTCCCTCTCCATAGGCACGCCCATTCCCCGCGGGAGCCGGAATCTACGATGGACGACTACGAGGTGAGTACGGGGTTAAAAAAATCGGGACAGGCATACTGTAGCTCGCGCTACAATGCCTGTCTCGATGGTAACATCATGGGATTGTGGGTGAACTACCGCTTTAACATGGCATACGACGGACCTACGTAAACTTGCCCCTCATTATAGCAGGGGCAAGTTTACGCTTACGGAAACGTTGTAAAATCAATGCGTCGTGTGCGCATACGTTCGGGAATCTCGCGTAACTAGCTAATTTGCATAGACGACGGGGAAAACGATGATGCGACACCTAGCGGCGGGAAAAAAATTGCATTAAGATCTGACAGCGTAAGCCCTCGTACAGACGACCGGATCTATCCGCTGGGATTGATCCGCGGATCAGTTCCAGCAGATAGATCCGGTCGTCTGTACGTCCGAGCGGACATTTTCCGGTAGATAAAAATCCAGCCGACGGATTCCCAGCGGATAAAAATGTTGTAGCATGCTACAAAATCTATCCGCTGGGATCCAGTCCAGCGGACTGATCCGGTCGTCTGTACAGACTCACCGGATCAGTCCGTCCGCTCCCATCCCTCGCATGCGTCGTAATGATTCGACGCATGCGTGGAAGTGTTTACCTTCCTGCGTCGCGCACGTCGCCACGTCATCGTCGCGGCGACGGCGCGACACGTGACCGCGGATGTTTTCCGTGCGGATTTTGATCCGATGGTGTGTACAAGCCATCGGATCAAAATCCGGAGGAGGAATGTCCGCTGGAAACGGTCCGGCGGACCGTTTCCAGCGGATAACCCCTCGTGTGTACGAGGCCTAAGAGCCTTATGCCTATCAGATCTAATGGGTATCTATGCGTAACTGATTCTAAGAATCAGTCGCATATATACCCTGGGCCAGATTAGGACTTACGACGGCGCAAATGGCGTTGCGCCGTCGTAACGCCTTTGAGAATCTGGCCCATAGGGTATACATAACATGGTTGGGGTGGGTAAAAAAAGAGATGAGTATAAACATTTGGTCAATGGTAGTACAAACATTGCATCTTAAGGCAGGGTATAAGAGGTAGCAGGTATAGGTTATGAACACAAATGCAGACATGTATATGCAAAATGACGGGAAAAGAAATACATGAAAAGATAAGGGTTTAGGGTAAGAAGTACCTTATGTGAGGTTCCAATAGGACCCTTTAGCATCATAGATATGGAGACTGTCATTGAGGGTATGAAAAATTCTTTCAGAGATTTTTAGCATTTCCATTCTAACAAGTACCTGAGACCAAATTAAGTTCTTGGACTTCCAGTTCAAAGCAATCATCCATAGTATACAACTGCACAGAGAGTGAAATAATCTAGCACTAGGCTTAAGGGATATTGGGGATATTATCAAATAGTAGACAGATTTGGGGTGAAATTATAATTCTAAGCTTTGAGGAGGATTCGAATCTGTCAGTAGCTAACTTCCAAATGGGATCTAGAAGTGGGCAATTCCAGAAAGTATGCAAAAATGTACCTGAGTCTGGGCATCCCCGGAAGCAGCCAGGAGATACAGTAGGGAAAAAGTATGAATCTTGGAGGGGGTTAGATACCACCTAGAGAACAATTTCAGTGGGGTTTCCCTAAATGATATGGCCCTATTACACTTTCTTATGTTGTCTGCCATGGCGTACCATGTCTCCTCTGAGAAGGAACATTCTAGTTCAGCCTCCCAGCTCCAATTTATCTGATTGTGTAGAGTCATTGAGAGATTGGTAAAGTCTAGAAATTAGTCCCCTATCCCTAGAGTTGGAGATACAAATTCTTTCAAATATTGTGTTAGGGACCCGGGCAGACAATGAGAAGTGGGCAGCAAAAAATGATCTAATACAAGTGTAATGTTCATGTTCTGAGTCTGGGAGACCAAATCTTGCCTGCAGCTAGGAGAATGACGAGAACTCCCATTTGGTTAGAAATGATTTCAGAGTAGTTAGATTGTTAGCAATCCAGGGTGAAAATTGATACTCATCGCTGTAGGCTTTTGGGAGTCTGGGGTCCCCCAGGAAAGAAGCTAGCAGGGGAGGGTTTGACGATAGGCCAAAGGGAGCTTCTATTCTGCGCCATATTTGTACAAAATGGGCCACAATGGTGTTGTATTTTAGGAGGTTACGGTATAAAACAGCATTAGCCCATAAGATACCCTGAAGATGGAAAGGGCGGATAGAAGCAGCCTCAAATCTCCTCCAAGGGATGTCATGGGATAGGGAAAACCACTGGGCAAGTTGCGCTAATCTCGCCGCGAGAAAGTAGTGCCAGATATTTGGGAGACCCAGACCCCCTCTAGACTGGGGTCTGTGAAGAAGTGCGTAACTGTATCTAGGTTTCTTTCCTGCCCATATAAATTTATTAAAAGACCGTTGGAGGGATTCCAATTTGGATTTGGAGATATTAATGGGAAGCGAGCGAAAATAGTAGAGAAGTTTGGGAATAATGTTCATTTTGATGGCACATATTCTGCCAAGGAATGATATGTGGTATGAGGACCAAGTTTTGAGTAGTTGTTCTATATGTGCAAAGATTTGTATAAGAGCTTATGGGTGGATGAGATGTGCACACCTAAATATTTAAAAGAATGGGAACACCACGTAAATGAGAAGTTGCTTTGTAGTAAGTTGTGTAGGTTTTGAGGAAGATTGAATGGGAAAGCTGAGCATTTACTAGTATTAATCCTGAGGCCTGAGATATTTTTGAACCTGTCAAGTTCCTTCAAAAGGACAGGGATAGAGGTGAGAGGTTCAGTGAGGAAAACGAGGGCGTCATCCGCATATGAACTAACTTTAAAGGTGTTTTGGCTTTAGTGTATCCCCTGATATTGTGTTATTCCTAATGGACTGAGCAAGAGGTTCAATAGCTAATGCAAAAAGAAGAGGAGACAGAGGACAACCTTGTCTTGTGCCTCTGCCTAAAGTGAAAAATTGGGAATTATTTCTAGGGATCCTAATTCGAGTTTGGGGGGAGTGATATAAGGCATTAAAGCCTTGAAGAAATGTATCTGGGATACCAAACCTAGGGAGGAGATAATTAAGATAGGATCAAAGTGAGTCCGTCCTCTACTGGGGTAAAATTGTGTTCCACTCGAGGTCTATGCCCAAAGAATACCATCCAACATCAATAATTAGATGTGGAAGGAACTGCGAGTGAATAAATAATGAAATCCAATGGATAAAAGTGCCTAACTGGCCGCACAGTGTACATGGGATAATAATCCTTTTTTTAAAAATATGTGTCATAAATCCTTAAAGTGCTTGATAAAAAACAAGTGCAAAGTGCTAATAAATAAAACAATAATAGCAGTGAATGAAAGCTCCAGCTCTCCTGGAAAGTGGTTAATTACTAATTAGCAAACACATGCAGGAAAAAGCAACAACTGAAAAGAAGTCCAAAAATGCAAGTGTCCTAAAAACCTAAACGGTTCAATCATAAAACTGTTGTTTTTCTGTGCGATGAGAAAAATATAATAATATAATAATAAATAAAAAATAAAAAAAATATAAAAATCATAAATAATAGTCCAAAAACAGATAGTACAATATCACTGCAGGATTAGTGATAGTGAATAAAACTATATCCAGTGCACAATCAAGTGATAATGATAATATTAAAAATAAAGTCCAAAGTGCAAAATGCATCTGTGCTCCATTCAACAATTCAGATGATCAGTGGTTAATTCAGTGAAGACTTGTTACATTGTGCTCATTCAGTGAAGACTTGTTACATTGTGCTCATATGTCTGTGAATGAAACCAGCCCGATTTTCCTCAGTGTGGGGATTATTTTTACCAGCCTCTTACCTTCCTGAGGCTTTTACCAAGCCTGTAACAGGAGCTGCTCTGCAGTCACATAGATAAAATCCAGGATCCAAAGACGGCTCACACTCCTCCCCATTCAGGCTCTCAAAAAGAAACACAGGAATGCCTCCATAGCATAAAACCACAGGATATCAGTTTAATAAAGAAAAATGTATCTCTGCCTACAATACACGCAATACTAGAAAAATTCAAAGATGTCTCATACTATAAAATCAATCAGGAAAAATGCTTTATCCTCCCTATGAACATACCAGACTCGACAATCAACTCTCTACGCACAACACATAAATACAATTGGGACAACAAATCGATAACATACCTAGGGATCCGACTCACATTTCCTCCAACAAAAATGTATGATGCCAATTTCCCCACACTTTTAGGCCAAATATCCCGTGACTTATCACATATTCAAAAAACCAACTTATCCTGGGTTGGTAAAATAGCCGCTTTCAAGATGCAAACTCTACCTAAAATTTTATATCTCTTTAGATGCCTCCCCATACCAATTCCTGCTAAGTTCTTTAAACAACTAGACAGCAAACTTAGACAATTTATCTGGAACAAAAAAAAAACAGAGTTGCTTTCTCGATCCTTACTACTAAAAAAAATTCCGGTGGAATGGGCCTCCCAGACATTAGAAATTATTATTTTGCTTCTATCTTAGATCAGATGAAACATTGGTTTAACCCAACAAATGACAAATTATGGGTAAACATTGAACGTCTAGCCACACACAATTTTGACCTCCCTTCTCTCGCAATAGCTAGCGCCATTATCCCCAAGATAACAATCCCTAACCTAATAAGCATTAAAACTACTTTATTCGCTTGGAAACACATTCTCTCAAAAACCAGACATGTAGAGAAAAAGGCTAAATTACATCTTCCCACAGAAGTCATTAATTATTGCAGAATCAGATTCTCTGTAAACGAGTGGATCAGTAATGGATATAATCTATACCAGAACCTACCCCCTAATGTTAAAAACATCATCGAGAATAAGATTGGTAAGTGTGCCCGACTGAAAGATTTCTCTCCCAGTAATTTGATCGAAATCCCTATGAACCTTTGGGAGTTCCTCTCTCCTCAGAAAAATGATAAAAAGAAAGGTATATCTTTCTTCTACGATGTGTTATCCTCCCAACTCTTTACCAAAAACACAAATATGCTGAAATGGGAAAAGGATCTGGACCAAATTTTTTCCCCGACTCAGTGGATTAAAGCATTTCAAACAATAAGTAAGTCATCCTCTTGCATTGAACACTGGGATAATGCCCAAAAAATAATTAATGGATGGTACTTAACACCATACAAGTTATCCAAAATTTATCCAACAGCATCCGACATCTGTTGGAAATGTAACGAGCAAACGGGAAACCTCCTGCACACGCTTTGGAGTTGCAAGACTCTAAAAAGTTTTTGGAACTCTATCTCATTCTTTATCGCCAATCTTACGGGCAACCTTACCAAGCTTACTCCTACTAACGCATTATTAGGTATAGATCTAGGCAAATACCCCACTTTGTATAGGACTATTGTCTTACATATTTTGATAGCCTCAAGAATTACAGTGGCCTCTCTATGGAAATCCGCAGACGCCCCAAACCTACCAACTATCTGTTTTTGGACTATTATTTATGATTTTTATATTTTTTTTATTTTTTATTTATTATTATATTATTATATTTTTTTCATCGCACAGAAAAACAACAGTTTTATGATTGAACCGTTTAGGTTTTTAGGACACTTGCATTTTTGGACTTCTTTTCAGTTGTTGCTTTTTCCTGCATGTGTTTGCTAATTAGTAATTAACCACTTTCCAGGAGAGCTGGAGCTTTCATTCACTGCTATTATTGTTTTATTTATTAGCACTTTGCACTTGTTTTTTATCAAGCACTTTAAGGATTTATGACACATATTTTTTAAAAAAGGATTATTATCCCATGTACACTGTGCGGCCAGTTATGCCGCGTACACACCATCAATTTATGTGATGAAAAAAAACGACACTTTCTGTGAAGTAAAAAATGACGTTTTTGAAACTTCAATTTTCAAAGACGAAGTTGCCTACACACCATTGTTTTCTCACAATGATCTTGCAAAGTGAGGTTACGTTCCACCACGTTTTACCATTGAAGCTTGCTTCATAAGTAGCTTCTGGGCATGCGTGGATGAAAAAACGTCTTAGAAAACAACGTTTTTTGCTACACACGGTCAATTTCTGTGAAGTAAAAAGTGCACTTTTGAAAAACGACACATAAAATTGAAGCATGCTTGAATTTTTTTTGGTCGTTTTTTACAAGACATAAAACAACGTTTTCCCCCACACACAGTCAATTAAAGTGACGTTTTTAAAAACGTCATTTTTTTTCATCACATAAAGTGATGGTGTGTACGCGGCATTAGGCACTTTTATCCATTGGATTTCATTATTTATTCACTCGCAGTTCCTTCCACATCTAATTATTGATGTTGGATGGTATTCTTTGGGCATAGACCTCGAGTGGAACACAATTTTACCCCAGTAGAGGACGGACTCACTCTCATACTTTAGGAATCATTGTTTAGAATATTTTATTGTTTTAAATTATTGTCGGTTTTTAGTATTTGCAAGCGCCACTACATCCCCCTGTGTATCATATGCTGTCAGTGCGTGAGCACTATTAGCTGCTGCTTGATTGTAACTTTTAATTTATTTGTACCACTATATTTTTTCCCGGGTTAGGCTGGTTTGCGCATTAGTTCCCCCCTTGTTTTATAAGATAGGATCAACTTACACTATCAAAGGCCTTGTGAATATCTAAACTAAGGAGGCAAGCTTGGCGGGAGTGTAAACTGGCGTCTTGTATTATATTGGTTACTAGTCTAACATTATCTACAGAGACATGTTAGCAAGGAGCATTTCCTCAGGAAATTGATTGCCAGCCAGGATGTCGTTAAATAATTTAGTATGGTGAGGGGCCAAAATAGGTGCAAATTTTTTATAGTAGGAGGAAGTGTAACCGTCTGGTCCAGGGGCAGTGGAGGATTTCAGAGATTTAATGATATGAAGAATTTCAGTTACTGAACATGGTTCGTTCAGAGAATCAATTTGTTGTTGATTAAGGGAGGGAAGTTGTATATTGTCTAGCCAGGCTTTAGAGGAGGGGTCTGGGATGTCCTGCGGGCTAGCTAGTAAGGAAGTGAATATTTTGAGTACCTCCTGGGGGTGGGTAACTAAATTACCGTTGTTATCTCTAATAGCCAGATTCAGTAAGAGTTAGGCCGGCGTATCAGTAGATACGCCGACCTAACTCAGAATTTGCGCTGTCCTAAGTTTAAGTGTATTCTCAAACAGAGATACACTTAAACCTATCTAAGATACGACGGCTTGCGCCGTCCTATCTTAGGGTGCAATATTTAGGCTGACCGCTAGGTGGCGCTTCCATTGTGGTAGGCGTAGAATATGTAAATCACTAGATACGCCTATTCACGAACGTACGCCCGGCCGACGCTGTACAGATACGCTGTTTACGTAACGCATTATCAGGCCTAAAGTTATTCCATCAAATAGCTGGAATAGTAATGTTAAGTATGGCCGTCGTTCTCGCGTCAAAATTTGAAAATTTTACGTTGTTTGCGTAAGTCGTCCGTGAATAGGGATTTACGTCCACGTCGAAACCAATAGGCCCGTGCGGCGTACGTTGCCGCAATGCACACTGGGATATGTAGGCGGACGGCGCATGCGCCATTCCAAAAAAACTTCAATCACGTCAGGTCAAACAAAATTAACATTAAACACGCCCCCTCAGCCTATTTTGAATTAGGCGCCCTTATGCCCGCCCACTTTAGGCTACGCCGTCGTAACTTAGCAGGCAAGTACTATGTGAATCATGTACTTGCCTCGCTAACTTACGGCGGCATAGTGTAAACACGATACGCTACGTCGCCGCAAAGTTAGGACGCCCTTTGTGAATCTAGCCATTAGTTTGTAAACATGAGTGGGTTTGCAATCCTGATTGAGTTTCCTTGCGAACATAGTCAAAGGAGAATTACTATGTAGGAGGAATTTGGCCTTAGAAAATCTAATGCCGGGTACAGACGAAAGGATTGATCCGCAGATACGGTCCGCCGGACCGTATCCGCGGATAAATCCTCTCGAGGATTTCCGCGGATTTGGATCCGATGGAGTGTACTCACCATCGGATCGAAATCCGCGCCGAAATCCCATCGCGATGACGTGTCACGCCGTCGCCGCGATGATGACGCGGCGACGTGCGCGACGCTGTCATATAAGGATACCCACGCATGCGTCGAATCATTACGACGCATGCGAGGGAGGGAATCGGACGGATCGATCCGGTGAGTCTGTACAGACCACCGGATCGATCCGCTGAAGCCGATTCCAGCGGATAGATTTCTTAGCATGCTAAGAAATTTTTATCTGCTGGAAATCGGTCGGCCCGAAAAAAATCAGCGGAAAAAGATCCGCTGGGTTGTACACACCAGCGGATCTATCCGCTGGAACTGATCCGCAGATCAATTCCAGCGGATAGATCCTCTCGTGTGTACGGGGCCTAAGAGATTTTTCAGAATTGGCGGAGAGAATGAGGTCTAATGCATGACTTTTGGTACGAATCTGTTGGGTAATTTCCTGAGAAGGGGTTTGGTGCAGTTTATTGTATAAGTGCTCCAATTCTTTGGTAAGACTTCTAATATCCGCTAGTTTAGCCTTGTTTTTGAAAGCTGCCAAGGTAATTAGGTATCCCCTCAGGACAGCCTTATGAGCAACCCATAGGGTAGAAGGTGAGGTTTCCTCATTGGAATTCTCAGAGAAATAGTTTTCAATATGAGTGGACATAGAGTGGGTATCGTGGTCAATACAGGTGGTTCTCAAAAAATTAGCATATTGTGATAAAGTTCATTATTTTCTGTAATGTACTGATAAACATTAGACTTTCATATATTTTAGATTCATCACACACAACTGAAGTAGTTCAAGCCTTTTATTGTTTTAATATTGAGGATTTTGGCATATAGCTCATGAAAACCCCAAATTCTTATCTCAAAAAATTAGCATATTTCATCCGACCAATAAAAGAAAAGTGTTTTTAATAAAAAAAAAAGTCAACCTTCAAATAATTATGTTCAGTTATGCACTCAATACTTGGTCGGGAATCCTTTTGCAGAAATGACTGCTTCAATGCGGCGTGGCATGGAGGCAATCATCCTGTGGCACTGCTGAGGTGTTATGGAGGCCCAGGATGCTTCAGTAGCGGCCTTAAGCTCATCCAGAGTGTTGGGTCTTGCGTCTCTCAACTTTCTCTTCCCAATATCCCACAGATTCTCTATGGGGTTCAGGTCAGGAGAGTTGGCAGGCCAATTGAGCACAGTAATACCATGGTCAGTAAACCATTTACCAGTGGTTTTGGCACTGTGAGCAGGTGCCAGGTCGTGCTGAAAAATGAAATCTTCATCTCCATAAAGCTTTTCAGCAGATGGAAGCATGAAGTGCTCCAAAATCTCCTGATAGCTAGCTGCATTCACCCTGCCCTTGATAAAACACAGTGGAACAACACCAGCAGCTGACATGGCACCCCAGACCATCACTGACTGTGGGTACCTGACACTGGACTTCAGGCATTTTGGCATTTCCCTCTCCCCAGTCTTCCTCCAGACTCTGGTACCTTGATTACCGAATGACATGCAAAATTTGCTTTCATCTGAAAAAAAGTACTTTGGACCACTGAGCAACAGTCCAGTGTTTCTTCTCTGTAGCCCAGGTCAGGCGCTTCTGCCGCTGTTTCTGGTTCAAAAGTGGCTTGACCTGGGGAATGCGGCACCTGTAGCCCATTTCCTGCACACGCCTGTACACGGTGGCTCTGGATGTTTCTACTCCAGACTCAGTCCACTGCTTCCGCAGGTCCCCCGAGGTCTGGAATCGGTCCTTCTCCGCAATCTTCCTCAGGGTCCGGTCACCTCTTCTCGTTGTGCAGCGTTTTCTGCCACACTTTTTCCTTCCCACAGACTTCCCACTGAGGTGCCTTGATACAGCACTCTAGGAACAGCCTATTCGTTTAGAAATTTCTTTCTGTGTCTTACCCTCTTGCTTGAGGGTGTCAATGATGGCCTTCTGGACAGCAGTCTGGTCGGCAGTCTTACCCATGATTGCGGTTTGGAGTAATGAACCAGGCTGGGAGTTTTTAAAAGCCTCAGGAATCTTTTGCAGGTGTTTAGAGTTAATTAGTTGATTCAGATGATTAGGTTAAGAGCTCGTTTAGAGAACCTTTATATGATATGCTAATTTTTTGAGATAGGAATTTGGGGTTTTCATGAGCTGTATGCCAAAATCATCAATATTAAAACAATAAAAAGGCTTGAACTACTTCAGTTGTGTGT
Source organism: Rana temporaria (assembly GCF_905171775.1). NCBI lineage: Eukaryota > Metazoa > Chordata > Amphibia > Anura > Ranidae > Rana > Rana temporaria. The sequence continues at coordinate 56,182,485 of NC_053500.1, read as the reverse complement.
AATGAATCTAAAATATATGAAAGTCTAATGTTTATCAGTACATTACAGAACATAATGAACTTTATCACAATATGCTAATTTTTTGAGAATGACCTGTATATATTTAATGTTTTCGTGTGTGTGTGTATCTGGAAACAAATAGCCTGGCTTGCAAGGGATACATTGACATTTGTACTGGAAATGCCCTATCAAGAATTTGCTTCGTAGGTAGCCATTTGTCTCTTGTTTTAAAGGAAAATTTTAATATTGTCATAACAAATTGCTTTCTTTATAGAGAAATGCTCTTGTCAAAAACACTATAAAACAAAAACCAATTCACTCAAAAAAGTTTAACAACTTTGCAAAAACATGAAAAATTAGCACACAAATCACCTTCTACATACAATATATACTGTAAATCAGGTGGAAGATTAGAAGGGCATGAATTCTCAATAGTGCTATTATTCTAAAAAATAGTAGACTGGATTTTGCAGAATGCATTAAAGCGGTTCTCCACCCTAAAGTGGAGTCCCGCTGATCGGAACCCTCCCCCCCTCCGGTGTCACATTTGACACCTTTCAAGGGGGAGGGGGGTGCAGATACCTGTCTAAAGACAGGTATTTGCACCCACTTCCGGCCACACGCTACGGGCAAAAGACGGGCATTCCGTCACATCCCGTCTGTCGCCCGTTGTGTGCTGGGAACACTCGGCTCCCAGCACACAGCGTGTGAGCCAATCGGCGGGCGCAGCGCGACTCACGCATGCGCCGTAGGGAACCGGGCAGTGAAGCCGCAGCGCTTCACTTCCTGGTTCCCTCATCGTGGATGGCGGGGGGAGCAGAAGAGAGACGAGCGATCGCTCGTCCTCTGCTGCGATCGGCGCTGGACTCCAGGACAGGTAAGTGTCCTAATATTAAAAGTCAGCAGCTGCAGTATTTGTAGCTGCTGGCTTTTAATATTTTGTTCCCATGGCACATCCGCTTTAAAGATGAAGAGTACTTGCAGATGTTTGCCTACTTAGCTGATATTTTTTATCACGTGAATCAGTGGAATGAGTCGCTGAAAAACCCTGGAGCAAAGATTCTGACTTCAGGCGACAAGATACTTGGATTTAAAATAGGGCTGTTACTGATCAAAAATTTTCTGTTCGATTAATCGTTATTTTTTAAATCGATTAATCAACTAATTTCGATTAATTATAACGCACGTACAGATCCAACTACTTTTAGCTGATCTCCTTCCAGGCTGATTCCCAGTGCAGCTACCAACCACTGGAAAAATGGATAGCAGGATACAAAAAACACACAAAGGCAGCGCTCAATGGGAATAGCATTAAAACTTTTATAGTCTCCAGTGCAATAAATATTGCACTGGAGATAAAATCGATGTAGCTACATAAACTGTAAAAATGGTGCGAGTAATACCAAACGGTACCAAAAACAGTCATAAAAACATGTAGCTAAGTATGATACTGGTATAAAAATGTGTACAACGATACCACTGCTGAATCCAGATGAGGAGAGGTTAACATCAGTCCGTCGGCATGTAGATGTCCCATGAAGGGAACTATCACAACTCCCAGTGGATGGTTGTAGAATCCCAGGTTGATAGAGGGAAGTGATAGAGGGAAGTGTAACAGCCCTTGCGTGTGGCAGATAGTAAGGTCCGCCGGCATGCAGATATGAAGGCACAGCAAAGGAGCCCTTCAGATGGACACGGCAAGCCCCGCCGGTGTCCGTGACGTTACTGGATCTCCGACGGAACTCCCTGAAGGCCCAGAAGCCGGCGGAGAGGTGAGTACCAATCAAAAGAATTTTAATCGATCAAAAGTTAATTTGCACAGCCCTAATTTAAAATGAAAATGTATCTTTAGCAAAACCATGTTGTAAATGGAAATCTTGGAGGCTCCAACCAGCAGCTGAAAATTTCCCTGCTTAATTTGACAAGGACAAGCACATATTTACAAATTAAATATCACTAGCTGAGCAATCACTTTCTGACTTCACTTTAAAGCGGGAGTTCACCCGAATTTTTTTTTTAACATTAGATTGAGGCTAAATATGCGAAGCAGAATCGGGTGTGTTTTTTTAAATCAATGCAGTACTTACTGTTTTAGAGATAGATGTTCTCCGTGGCTTCCGGTATGATCTTCGGGACTGGGCGTTCCTATTTGATTGACAGCCTTCCGACGGTCGCATACAGCACGTCACGAGTTGCCGAACGTCGGTGCGGCTCTATACGGCGTCTGCGCACCGACGTTCGGCTACTTTCAGGAACTCGTGACGCGCTGTATGCGACCGTCGGAAGGCTGTCAATCAAATAGGAACGCCCAGTCCCGCAGCCCATACCCGGAAGCGGCGGAGAACATCTATCTCTAAAACGGTAAGTACTGCATTGATTTTAAACAAAACACCCGATTCTGCTTCGCACAATTAGCCTCAATCTAATGTTAAAAATTTATTTTTTAGGTGAACCTCCACTTTAAGCCCTGATGAAAGGGGTGATACTTGGCCCCTAAAACCTGCTGGTTTCTCTGGTTCTTGTATACAATTTAGGTTTGGAATTTTTTTTTATTTTAGACTCATACTTTTAGATGTGGTGCTTCAACTTCCTAATTCAAATATAAGCTTCACTAACCGAGGAGATTGTGGTAATCCCTTAGAACACGTTAGCTGCCTATCATGCAATAACATTTTTAGGTTCTAACCCTTTGCCGCCCTTTCTAAAAAAAAGTTTTGGCTAGTGAAGAACGGTAACACAACTATTCCTATATGAATGCATATTGGCCAACTATCAAACTATTCATAAATTATATTCGTTGGATTGTCTCTCTGACTTTTATTGGAATAAAATTGTATTCGTAACGGCTGACTTTTAATTTTTGGGGGGAGACTGGAGCTCTTCTTTAGGTTATATTCACACAGCTGTGATACCAAGAAAAGATTGCCTATTTTAAAAAAGGGTAAGTGATTTTTAAGTCCAAGGAGATCTGCGAATTAGTCACATGGCTAAGGTAACTATAAAAGGTCATTATCCATGTGTTAAAGTTTTGTGAATTAAGCCCAGTGTATGCAATTTATTGACTGTGGAAGGATTCATTCAATACAAACATTTTTTTTAACTGGTGTGTCAGTTTCTTGTAGCTTGCTGTAACGGAATGACCCTTGACAAACAGAGACTTTGGAAGGACGAGGGGTACTCCTGTACCGGCGTCACCAAGGAGTCTTATGTCTAGGGTCACCTTATGTCTGATAGGGCCATAGGGTGACTGAGAAATTATATCCTAAATTACAGGACAGGGGACATTACTGATAGCTCATATTGCAGGATCTGAGTTATTGCAAAGTGTTGGTTTAGTCTATGACTCATCTCTCTGTGTAGACTGTTGACATGTTAAATGAGGCTGGCTCTTGAAAGGCCTTTCATTGTGTGATAACACTGTTTAAAGCCTATTGATGCTCAGGTGTGAATACCTTTCTGTCGGAGACAGACCATCTGTCTAAAGATGTGGATTGAGGGGACATTATTGTGTGATGGTGTTTTGTTTGAATTCTGCTAATGAAGGAATGTGAGTTCTCAGGTGGAGTGATTAGGTCATGTTAATGTTAATGTCTGGAATGTTTAGCAATTAGCCCATCTGAAGGTGTATTGAAGCCCCCCAGGGTGTGATGGGTGGGTGGAGAGTTTGATTGTTCCTGTGATCACTGAAACATGCCTTGAAAACTGTATAAAAACTTGAGAGCTAACCATTAAGTGTTCATACATTTTGAAGCAGAGAATAGAGCGGTCAGTCTCATTTTCTGGGGAATGGATATGGATCGTGCTTGCTGGTTTGTCTGTGTGTCGGATAAGCTGTCGTGGGTTGATGGAAGGTCGTAAACGGTGGTGACCGTTACACTTGCCAAAGATGGCTTCAACCAAAAGAGTCTTTATTTCCTGGACAATTCATTTAAATGGCACAATGTTTCTCTGGTTTTTGCACTTCTAGTTCTATTGATTGCAACACTTACTTTCTTTTTTATTATACTAAAGGTTTTTATTGAAAATAAAAAGTTTTCAGCATGTATACAGATACGGCAGTCTGTGAATACAACCAATGAAAAAGTGCAAATTCGAATAATCAAAACATCAAAATGATCAAATTGTAACAATTATCATGCACTAAGTCATTCAAATGCCCAAAGTCCATGACAGAAAACAATCATGAATAAAATGAGAGCAACATTAAACAAATGGAGCAGAGAAGGGAAAAAAAAAAAAAACAACGGGAACAAAAAATAAAAAATAAAAGAAATCAAAAAAATCTCAGGTCATTGAGTTAAACGTAGCAGACAGGATTCCATTTAGCATCATAAATTGGAATAGTATCTCGAAGTGTATGGTGAATTTTTTCCGTTAACATTATTTGGTCTACCCTCGCCAAAACCTGCGCGAGGGGGACTGTGCAAGACTTCCAAAGAAGAGCAACTGTCCAATGGACAGCTATACAAATAGTGTGAAACAGCTTCATAAGGGGTTTTAGAATGACTGGAATTCTCTCAAATAGCAAACAGTGATGGTGCGTCAGAGCCATGCGCCTCCCCGCCAACCTATACATCAAATCCAGAATCTCCCTCTATGTGGGTTGCAGCTTCTCACATTCCCAAAACAGGTGCAGAAAAGAACCCTGAAGGGGGCAGCCCCGAAAGCATAAGGGAGAACTTTGGGGGAAAGATTTTGCTCAATCTTAGAGGAGTGAGATACCAACGGGTGAATAATTTAATAGCAGTTTCCCTAATAGAAAGGGAAATAGTGCATTTCCTCAGGACCTGCAAATGATTCCAACTCTTACTTTCTATGTCAATTAAAATCAAGGAGGGGTAAAAATAAACTTTCGCATTTCTTCTCCAGGTTGATAAAGGTATGTGATAATGTATAGCAGTGTACAAATGGTTCATTGCAATTATAAGTTATATCTTTCAGTAAAACATTTTTTGCACATTTAGCCTCATTTCTTATTTTTCTTTGATTTACGCCCTAAAAAGGAAATCAAGGCTCCAAAAATTCCAAACGGATGACAGATTGCAAAAAGATAGTAATTCAAATATATTAACCACTTGACCACTGGGCACGTAAACCCCCTTAATAACCAGACCAATTTTCAGCTTTTGGTGCTCTCACAATTTGAATGACAATTACTCAGTCATACAACACTGTACCCAAATGAAATTTTCGTCCTTTTTTTTACACAAATAGAGCTTTCTTTTGGTGGTATTTAATCACCGTTGGGTTTTTTATTTTTTGCGCTATAAGAGAAAAAAGACTGAAAATTCTGTAAAAAAAAATAATTTTTCTTTGTTTCTGTTATAAAATTTGGCAAATTTTGTATTTTTTCTTCATTCTTTTGCATAAATGTGAAAGATGAAGTTATGCCGAGTAAATAGATACCCAACATGTCACCCTTCAAAATTGCACACGCTCGTGGAATGGCGCCAAACTTCGCTACTTAAAAATCCCCATAGACGACGTTGCAGGGTATTGTGGGGTATTGCGGAGTATTGTGGGGTATTGCGGAGTATTGTGGGGTATTGCAGGGTATTGCGGGGTATTGCGAAGTATTGTGGGGTATTACGGGGTATTGCGGAGTATTGCGGAGTATTGCGGGGTATTGCGGAGTATTGCGGGGTACTGCGGGGTATTGCGGAGTATTGCGGAGTATTGCGGAGTATTGCGGGGTATTGCACAGGGAGGGATGGATGGCTGGATCTGTGACTGCATGTGTCACAGATCCAGCCCGCAGCAGCAGCTGCTGCTGCTTCCGCTCTCTCCCCTCTCCTCTCTCACACTGTACCGTTCGGTACAGAGAGGAGAGGGAGGAACCGGCGTCATCACATGACGCCGGTTTGTTTACTAGTGATCGCTCCGTCATTTGACGGAGCTATCATGTGGTAAACCGCCGCTATCAGCGGCGATTTACCGTGATCCGTGATCAGCCGGGTCCGGAGGACCCGGCGGTCACGCAGACTCCCGTGTGTGCGCCCCACAGGGCGCGCGGGAGCGCGATTCTGGGAGGACGTACATTGACGCCCTCCCAGAGTTAAGCAACCGCCTTGTAGACGTATTTCGTCTATAGGGCGGTTGTTAAGTGGTTAATAGTAAAAAGGTCAGGCCTGAGCCAGTAGACTCTTTACAAAATAATCTGGAGTAGGTGACTGGGGACAAAGAGAAGGCTAATTTATTAAATACCTTCATCAGCTCTGTGTATAATAAGAAGCATGGGGGAGCTCATGTCCATAATAGGGATGGTATTGACACGGCTTCAAAAGATCCACAATGATCCAGAAATATTTAGACAGAATAAAAGGTGAATAAAGCACCTGGACCCATGAATCCTAAAATAATTGTGCTCTTTCATTTCAAAGCCATTGTTTCTAATTTTTAGAGACTCTTTAAGGTCTGGAATGGTACCACTGGATTGGCGTAAGGCCTATGTGGTGCCTATATTTAAAAAAAGATACAAGTCTTTACCAAGTAACTATAGACCTGTTAGTGAACCTGTTAGAGAACTGCACAAGCTGCCCTTCACTTCCCTTCCAGACAACATCCTCCGTCTCTGGAAGGGCAGTGAAGAAGAGCTTGTGCAGTTCATGGAGTTCCTTAATGACAACGATAGGGGTATCCTTTTGAGTTATGAGGCAAGCCAAGAAACCATTAATTTACTGGATTTAAAGATCTCGGTGGGTAATGAAGAGTTCATTACTTCCACTTTTTTTTTAAGATACCGACCGCAATTCATTCATACCTAGTGACAGCTGTCATCATGCCTCATGGCTGAAGTCGGTACCAAAGAGTCAATATTTGCGTTTGAAGCATAATTGTACCAACCAGGAAACCTTCTTAGAGCAGGCACAGGTCCTGACGCAAAGATTTGTTGAGAAGGGTTATTCTACCCACTCCTTGTCTAACACCTTGGATTTTGTTCAGAAAACTGATAGGGCAGTATTGTTGGAGGACAAGACTGGTCGAGGTGGAGTTAATGCTTTTAGGAGTCCCTTTATTACAAGTTACTCATGCCAACATGCCAGTGTTAAGAACATCATGAGGAAACACTGGCATATTTAAAAAAATTACAGGGTTCTTGCCAATATCCTTCCAGAAAAACCTCAGGTGGTTTTTAGAGGTGTTCCCTCTCTGAAAGATAAGTTAGCCCCTAATATCCTCAATCCCCCTGTTTTAAATTCAATGTTTCTTTTGGGCCTAACTGGCTATTATCAATGCAGGAGATGTCAGATTTGCTCCCTAAACGGATGCACAACCAGAAGGACTACCAGTTTTAGGTCTGGGTGCACATCGAAGAGCCATACCATTAAGCCTTTCATTACCTGCTCCACGGTTGGAGTCGTGTACATGTTGCAGTGCCCTTGTGGCCTGCAATATGTGGGCAGGACTGAACGTCCATTGCAGGTACGCCTCAATGAACATATAAATAACATCAGGAGGGGATACACTAAACACTCAGGGCCAGATTCACAAAAGAGATACGACGGCGTATCTCCTGATACGCTGTCGTATCTCTGTGATCCGCCCGTCGTAACTATGTGGCTGATTCATAGAATCAGTTACGCATAGATAGCCCTAAGATCCGACAGGTGTAATTGACTTACACCGTCGGATCTTAGGATGCAATTCTAGGCCGGCCGCTAGGTGGCGATTCCATTGCTGTCGGCGTAGAATATGCAAATGACTAGTTACGGCGATTCACGAACGTACGATTTTCCCGCCACTCTAAATTTACGTTGTTTCCGTCGAGATACGCCACGTAAAACTAAGGCTGCCCTCTAGGTGGCCTAGCCAATGTTAAGTATGGCCGTCGTTCCCGCGTCGAAATTTTAAAATTCACGTCGTTTGCGTAAGTCGTCCGTGAATGGCGCTGGACGCCATTTACGTTAACGTCGAAACCATTGACGTCCTTGCGACGTCATTTAGCGCAATGCACGTCGGGTAATTTGACGGACGGAGCATGCGCAGTACGTTCGGTGCGGGAACGTGCCTAATTTAAATGGTGCCCGCCCCATTTGAATTAGGCGGGCTTGCGCCGAGCGGATTTACGTTACACCGCCGCAAGTTTACAGGTAAGAGCTTTGTGAATCAGGCACTTACGCTGTAAACCTGCGGCGGTGTAACATAAATGGGATACGTTACGCCGCCGCAGCGTAACGTATTTGTACCTGAATCTGGCCCTCGGTGTCCAAACATTATTTGACTGCTCATAAGAGGGACCCAACCAATACTATCTTTCTTGGAATTGACAAGTTCACCTCCCATTGGAGGGGTAGTGATCTTGTCAGGAGCATATCTCAACTGGAGATGTCTTGGGTCCATAAGCTCAAAAGTTAAACCCTTTTGGCCTAAATATTGATGTAGACATTAACTGTTTCATTGATAATTCGTAGGCCGTTCTGTCAGACAGACCAACTGTGAGAGTGCAGTTACCTAGGTACGGTTGTCTAGCGCTCATCAGAAGTCTATCTTACTATGTATCTTGGTTTTATGTATTTCCCACAGTATTTATAGAGTATACATATTGATGGATGAGTCTAAATATGTGAACTCGATGTGAGTCCCAAGTGGCTGGCTATTTATTTTTTCACCACTTTGGATTTGTGAGGTTTTGTTTACATTATCTGTGATTGTTCCAGTATAAGGATAGATTCAGAAATATGTTTGGAACCTATTTTTCCCCCTTTTTTTTTCTTTTTTATCCGTTATGTATGTATGTTTGGTACTATTGAGAGGACCTTTTTATTATGGTCTTAGGCCTATTTTGGGCAACAGACTGGGCAACTTTCTGTAAAGATTAAAAGTCTCTTTTTTAATCTATTCTCTTCAATTATTGAGGTATGTACCTATACAACATCTTATCGTTTATTACAAAATGCTGTCCCTTTGTAGTAGTGGTTTAAACATTTTGGTATATTTTTTTGTTCATTATATCATTAGTTTAAATTATTTTTGTTTTATTATATTTAATTTTTGGGTTAATAATATACTGCTTATCCCACATTGTATATGCAGTGTTACTTTAACATCTTTTATAACGCTGTGTGGGTTGAGTATACTAGTTGGGATGATCACCATATTCTCCTGATGTTCTTGCTTCTTTTCCCTTACATGATCCCTGAATAAAAATGGCGTCCATACGGTCTCCTTGGGGTTCACAGCGAGGTTATGAGATCAATTAGCCTATTTAAGCGGTGGTCAGAGCGCTGCCTGTTATCCCGTGATCATGTCCGCTTTGCGACGAAACGTTGGGCAGGCGACGTTCTGACGTCACCGCGTTACCAGCTGAACCCGGAAGACAGCAGGAATATCGAGGAGCCGGCCGGCTTGATTTATTACATGCTTCAAACTTTCATCTGCATTGTAAGTGCGCTTTTTTATATTTTATAATAAACACGCCTTGGATTTTACACTATGCGAGTTCTCTTTTCATGGCATATCGGTATATGTACTGGATGTGAATACCTGCATGGAGGATTCCCCTGGTGGAAAGCTGTAAGGAATATCAACCTTTAAGCGAGTGCGATCTCCTAACTAGAGATCAATATTAGTTGGTAAGAGGCAGCTATTACCTATGGTGGAGGTTTTCTTTTCTTCACAATTTCTGGATGCTGGCAGTTTGTGCACTGGAAAATCATTGTTTCAACACATTTTTTCCTGTGATTTTAACACTACTGTTTGGGGATCACAACTTTATGGACTGTTGATCACAATTTGTTCATTATTTGGACTCTGTATGATTACACCTGTCACTGGTTTTTATATTATATTCACTTTGGGTTACTCTTTAATTTTAGAGAGTTTGATTCACATCTCATTATTAATTTATTCACTTCATTTTTTATATAGAGGCATCTCTATATTGATTTTTTATTATAGCGCAGCTTCTGTTTTGCTTCTATAAATTTTATTGGGTCTGGGATTAAAAGTACCATCTCAGGCTTTGCAGATGATGACTTCCTTCTGCACCCTTTATGGTCAAGCCCAGGACACCGGAAACCACTGGTGCCGACCGAGCAAGACACTACAGCGCTGCCTGGATGATCGTTTTTGGATCCCTGCTGTCTATTTTACTTTAACAAAGATGTGCCTGCTTTAATCGTATTCCGAGTGAGTGCATTACTACTTGATTAAACGTGTTATAATTATTGCTTCACTTAGATTGGCGCTGCTTGTCTTTCTTAAATTATTAGTAAGATCTCATTTGGAATATGCAGTTCAGTTTTGGGCACCAGTTCACAAAAAGAAAATTGGAGAACTGGAAAAACTGCAGAGAAGGGCAACCAAACTGATAAGGGGCATGGAGAAGCTCAACTATGAGGATAGATTAGAGGAACTGAATTTATTCTCTCTTGAGAAGAGGAGATTAAGGGGGGATATGATCAACATGTACACATACAAAATGGGTCCATATAGTGAACTTAGTGCTGAGTTTTTCACTTTAACCACTTAAGACCCGGACCTTTAGGCAGCTAAAGGACCCGGCCAAGTTTTGCGATTCAGCACTGCGTCGCTTTAACAGACAATTGTGCGGTCGTGCGACGTGGCTCCCAAACAAAATTGGCGTCCTTTTTTTCCTACAAATAGAGCTTTCTTTTGATGGTATTTGATCACCTCTGCGGTTTTAATTTTTTGCGCTATAAACAAAGATAGAGCGACAATTTTTTAAAAAAATTCAATATTTTTTACTTTTTGCTATAATAAATATCCCCCAAAAATATATATAAAAACATTTTTTTCCTCAGTTTAGGCCGATACTATTCTTCTACCTATTTTTGGTAAAAAAATTGCAATAATCGATTATCGGTTGGTTTGCGCAAAATTTATAGTGTTTACAAAATAGGGGATAGTTTTATTGCATTTTTATTAATTATTTTTGTTTTACTGCTAATGGCGGTGATCAGCGTATTTTTTTCATGACTGCAACATTATGGCGGACACTTCGGACAATTTTGACACATTTTTGGGACCATTGTCATTTTCACAGCAAAAAAATGCATTTAAAATGCATTGTTTACTGTGAAAATGACAATTGCGAGAGAGAGAGAGAGAGACTTGTAAAGCACAACACATGCAAACTGAATCGCCTCTGGGCGCTGTATCCATTTCATGGGTAAGGAACCCCTTGACCTCAGAAGAGATGGGTTTTAATCTTTCTCCTGAAGGCCAAGTGGTCCGACTCCAGTCGGATGGTGGTTGGTAGTGCATTCCACAGCCGAGGTCCCTGGACTGTAAATCTTCGATCTCCTTTGGACTTGTATCTGGCTTTGGGTATCTGGAGGAGGTTTTGATTGGTGGATCGCAGAATGCGATTGGGGTTATGGGCTTTTATTTTTCCGCATAGATATTGGGGGGCGTTTCCTTGAATACACTTATGTATTGCCTTGAAAGTGATTCTGTCTTTTACTGGCAACCAATGAAGGGATCTCAGTGAAGGTGAGATTGATTCCCATGTTTTTTTCCCAGTCACTAGTCAAGCGGCCGTATTTTGAATGACTTGCAGACAAGTGATTTGGTATTTGGGGAGTCCTAGATAGAGGGCATTTGCGTAGTCGAGTCTGGAATTGATGATTGTTCCCACCACGACTGCAATGTCCTCTTTAGGGATAAAGGGCGTGAGTCTGCGTAGTAGGCGCAGCAGATGGTGGGATCCGCTGACTACTGATCCTATTTGTGCATCCATTGTCATGTAGGTATCGAAAATGACTCCGAGACTTTTGACTTTGGTGCTAGGGGTGATCGTTTTACCCAGAATGGGTGGGGGAGTCCATGTTGATGCGGGGTGATTTTTTCGGTTGGCGTGAAACAGGAGAAGTTCTGTTTTCGAACCATTGAGTTTAAGATAACTGTTTGTCATCCAGTTATCTATTAGAGTAAGGCATTTCTCTAGTCCAAGAGAATGATCCTTTTTGTTGCAGATGCGGAAATACAGTTGTGTGTCGTCTGCATAGGAGTGGTAAAGTAACTTCTGGTTACTGATGATTTCAAAGAGAGGGCGAAGATAGATATTAAACAATACAGGGCGATAAGGGAGATCCCTGAGGGATTCCGCATGACACCGTACGTTTTTCAGAAGTGAAAGACCCCAGTTTCACTATTTGTGATCGGTTTTCCAAGAAGGAGGAGAACCAGGGTAAAACCCCTTCAGCGACTCTGGCTACTTCAGCTAGCCTAGCCAGTATGAATAGAAGAAAGAAAGTCACCGCTCCAGGTGGGTCTACTATATGGTCATGCACTGGTACAGGATTCCAAGGGTGCTGCCGGTGCACTAGGCAAGCATAAAGGTTGAATGAAGGATGGATGGCCGCACTCCAAAAACCGTACATGTTGTCTTTTATTAAATGAACAGCAAAAGCATTACCAGATCACAGCAACAGAAACAGGGGACAGCCGACGTTTCGCACAAAATCAGTGCTTATTCATGGCCATGAATAAGCACTGATTTTGTGCGAAACGTCGGCTGTCCCCTGTTTCTGTTGCTGTGATCTGGTAATGCTTTTTAGTCCGTGGTCTACAGTGTCAAAAGCCGCGCTTAGGTCCAGCAGTATCAGGAGACAAGATTCTCCTTTGTCTGCGGCCTCTAGAGCGTCATCCCATATTTTGAGCAGCGCCGTTTCTGTTCTGTGACCCGGACGGAAGCCTGATTGAAACGGATCGAGTAATTTATGGGTATCTAAATGCAGTTGCAGCTGTTGTACAACTACTTTCTCCATTAACTTCGGAGAAGACATTTAGAGCTGTTATGGGCCTCCGGTTGTTTGGGTCTTTGGGGTCGAGGGTAGTTTTTTTTAGAAATGGTTTTATTGTACCTTGTTTTAGCAAGGTGGGCACCATGCCCTCCTTGAATGATTGGTTAATGAGCTGCGTGATAGCTGGTGCCAGTATATCGGCACTTTCTTTCAGCAGTTTAGTGGGGATGATGTCATTGGGTGCTGTGCTATTACGCAGAGTCCCGATGATATTTTTAGTGGCATCGATGGAAATGGGTTTTAGAGTGAATTTTGGTGATTGCGGCGGATTTATGTGGGTATTAGGTTTGTGATTTGGGGGGGAGTTGGTGACGGTTCCATTTTGCTGAATACTTTCACGGATTTTTTCAATTTTTATTAATGAAATAATCTGATAATTCGTTGCAAAATTCTTGTGAATCAGAATTGGGGGCCTCTAAACAAGCTGGATTCATAGTCTGAGTGACCAGCTTGAAGAGTTCTCGGGGGCGGTTAAGGGAATTTGCGATGATGTTGGAGAAATGATTTTTTTTGGCCGTGAAGATTTCTTTGTGATATTTCTTTGTTATTATCTTGTAAATGGTGTGGTTTTTATCTGAAGAGCACCTTTTCCACGCAGCTTCTGCTCTTCTACGCTCTTGCTTTAGCAACGTCAGCTGGTCATTAAACCAGCTGGAGTTGTTTTTCCGGATGCAAGTTTTGCGTTTTAGTGCTACTAAGTCAGCTGACTGTAGTAGCGCCTTGTTGATGGCATCAAGTGTTTCTGTGGCTGTTTGTTTTTGTTGGGTTGTTTTTATTTTGTTCCCTAGTGTTGTTTTGAAGAGTTCCGAGTGGAGCTTCTTCTGAGATCTAGTCCAGTGAGTTGTCACCGGTTTTGTTTGCAGTTTGGGAGTTAACCGCAAGGGGGCGCTGAAGGGGTTATGTATGACCTAATATGTGTTTCTAACTGTAGGGGGGTGTGGCTGTAGGTGTGATGTCATCGATTGTGTATCCCTATAAAAGGGATCACACGATCAATGACGCCACCACAGTGAAGAATGGGGAAGCTGTGTTTTTTTTTTTAAATCAGAAAACTATTTTATTGGGCCAATCACAATGAAATACGGAGTACATTGCACCAAACTTACATAAAAAGATAAAACAGTGCTGTGTACGCATGAAGGACAAGGATACAAAGTGCATAGAGAACAATGCATTGGCAGCAAAAATAATATGATAACACATCATAACAAAGAATGGAGTAATCATAACAACATTTCCCTTGTACCGAACCGGTCAGAAAAACCCCGCCAATCCAGTACAAAAAGGAGAACCAAAGGGCCAACGGGCCGCTTAGTAAACAACAACATCCATAAACTATACATTCAGTCGAACCTACCCCCTCCATAAACAAATGACCCATACACCAACCATCAGGCTTGCACGCCAAATAACTGAAATATAGACCAATCATTACTCCAATATATGATTCTCTCAGACTTGCAACAGACAAGTCAGAGAGAGTCTCGGGGGAGCAAGTTCTGGAGTTTCCAGCCAGGCCCCCCATATATTGTAAAATTTCCTGCTTGCATTTCTATGCTGATATGTTAAATGTTCCCGTATGAGAATATAATTGACTTGGTCTATCCATAATTTCTTAGTGGGAACATGAGGAGATAGCCAAAACCTGGCCACCAACTTCCGAGCTAGATACAATAGTCTAATTACAGCAACGTTAATAGGATAAGGATAAGCTTCTTCATCTATTGCTCCCAGAATGCATGTCAAGGGGTCCAAAAGGACCCTGACCTGAAAGACCGAAGAAATAGTCTCTGTAACATTGCCCCAGTACCGGTGCAGCCTGGGACAATGCCACATCAGGTGAATGAGAGACCCTTCCGCCCCACAATGCTTGGGGCACTCGGATGAGTCCCTCCTCCCCCAGCGATGTAACTGGATAGGCATACGATAGACCCTGTGCAACAAAAACAAGTGAGATAGTCTATGTGACTGCGACACCGAGGTAAGTGGACCTGCCTGCAAACATAATTCCCAAGCTTCGCCACTAATGTTCCCCAAATTCTCTGTCCAGCCCCTTCTACTTGGAAACGTTGTAGAGTCTTGTACCGATGCTAATAGACTGGAGTAAACATAGGATATTAAGCCTTTTTTCTCCTGACCAAAAAATACATTATCTATCAAAGAGTGATTAGTAAGTACAAGAGTAGAGGTCCTGCTCTGAGCTTGAAGAGCATGTCGGATCTGAAGGTACCGATAGAACTGTTGTCTGGGAAGGTTAAATTCAGTCTGTAGTTCGAGAAAATACTTCAGCACGTTACCATTATACAACTGAGAAATTCTATGAATACCCGCCAATTTCCAAGCCTGGAAACCGGCAAGTTTATGAATTTCCCCTAGATTAGGATTATCCCATAGTGGGGTATCCGGAAGAAATCCCGAAATTCGCAGGCCGGACTTAACCGCAGTCCAAAGCTTTTTCAGAAGAACGACAGTAGGCACCGTCTGTGGCAGGTGAGGTAATCCCGCCTCCAGACTCGCCAATACCGAGACACCGCTAGTCCCCATTCGTAAAAGGGTTTGTATGGAGTCAGAGGCATTTAAAATTCCGATCCCACAAAAGTGTTGCAGCTGGGAAGCATAAAAGTAAAGTTTAGGAGCAGGAGCAGCAGCTCCCCCCTGATCCCTACCAAACTGCAAGGTAGAAAGACTAATCCTAGCGGGACCCTTCTTCCAAATTAAGGACCTGAACAAAGTATCAATATGGGTAAACCATCTACAGGGTATCCACTGAGGAGAATTATGCATAATATATAACAATTGAGGGCACCAAACCATTTTGATAAGATTAATTCTTCCTATAACAGATAATGGGAGTTTGCACCAAGTATTACATGTCATTTGAAGCCGCTTAAAAAGGGGTAAGAGGTTGTCTACCAGGTAAGACGTTGGATTAGCCGATACCTGAACCCAGCTACCTGAACGAGGAGACTACCCTGAGGGACTCCGCAGCAACCGGCAATGAGATCTTCGTGTCATCCAAAGGTAAAAGAACCAGTTTGCTCCAGTTGATGGAGAATCCCGACAAGGAGCCAAAGTATTGAATCACCTTCATAGCCTCCGAAAGGGACACATCCACGTCCCCCAAATACAGCAAAGGGAGACCTTCTCAGCACTCAAACCTCTAATGAATCCCACAATAGATGGGGAAGCTGTGTTTTACACACAGCTCTCCCCGTTCTTCAGCTCCGGGGACTAGGGTTGAGCGAACCCGAACTGTAAAGTTTGGGTTCGGTGCGGACTTTGGGTTTTTCCCGAACCCGAATAGTTGGAAAAAGTCCGGGTTCGGGTTCGGAGTTCGGGTATGTTTTGGCGCGCTGCACAGGAGCCAATCGCCATTCGTGTTACTACTGTGACTGGGAACTGATCACAGCCATGCCTACTTATGGCATGGCTGTGATTGGCCAGTGCAGCATGTGACTTGCCTCTATATTAGATAGAGGCACACAGCACAGATCGTCACTCTGCTTCACTCTAGATAGGGAAAGGCTCCTGGAATCTGCTGCATAGGGAAAGTCTTAGGTGTATCTGGCTCGTTTTCACTGGTTTTCACTTATGTGAGGGAAAGGTTGCTGAATTTGTTGAGGGAAAGTGTTAGGTCTATGCTGTTATACTGCTCCAGAAATATCAAGAAGCACACTTTATTTCTTTGATATCTGCATCATCTTATGGCATCTGGCTCGTTGTCACTGCTTCACTTATGTGAGGGAAAGGTTGCTGAATCTGCTGAGGGAAAGTGTTAGGTCTATGCTGTTATACTGCTCCAGAAATATCAAGAAGCACACTTTATTTCTTTGATATCTGCATCATCTTATGGCATCTGGCTCGTTGTCACTGCTTCACTTATGTGAGGGAAAGGTTGCTGAATCATAGGGACAGTTTTAGGTCTATGTTGCTCCAGAAATATCAACAAGCACTCTATTCCTGTGACATCTGCTGTGCTTCATATAGTTTAGGAATTGTGTTCAACTATAGTGGCTGTTTGCAATCTATAGGTGACTCTGAATATTTCAACAGCAGTACACCTGCCACACCACCTGTGCACCTGTGATATTCTGTGTTTCAGTCAAGTACATAGTCAGGGACAGGTTCCTGAAATATTTTTTTCTATAGGGGCAGTCAGTACTCTATAGTTGACTGAGTATTTCAACAGCACTACACCTGCCACACCACCTGTGCACCTGTGATATACTGTGTTTCTGTCAAGTACATAGTCAGGGACAGGTTCCTGAAATATTTTTTCTATAGGGGCAGTCAGTACTCTATAGGTGACTGAGTATTTCAACAGCACTACACCTGCCACACCACCTGTGCACCTGTGATATTCTGTGTTTCTGTCAAGTACATAGTCAGGGACAGGTTCCTGAAATATTTTTTTCTATAGGGGCAGTCAGTACTCTATAGTTGACTGAGTATTTCAACAGCACTACACCTGCCACACCACCTGTGCACCTGTGATATACTGTGTTTCTGTCAAGTACATAGTCAGGGACAGGTTCCTGAAATATTTTTTCTATAGGGGCAGTCAGTACTCTATAGGTGACTGAGTATTTCAACAGCACTACACCTGCCACACCACCTGTGCACCTGTGATATACTGTGTTTCTGTCAAGTACATAGTCAGGGACAGGTTCCTGAAATATTTTTTCTATAGGGGCAGTCAGTACTCTATAGGTGACTGAGTATTTCAACAGCACTATACCTGCCACACCACCTGTGCACCTGTGATATACTGTGTTTCTGTCAAGTACATAGTCAGGGACAGGTTCCTGAAATATTTTTTCTATAGGGGCAGTCAGTACTCTATAGGTGATTGAGTATTTCAACAGCACTACACCTGCCACACCACCTGTGCACCTGTGATATACTGTGTTTCTGTCAAGTACATAGTCAGGGACATGTTCCTGAAATATTTTTTCTATAAGGGCAGTCAGTACTCTATAGGTGACTGAGTATTTCAACAGCACTACACCTGCCACACCACCCGTGCACCTGTGATATACTGTGTTTCTGTCAAGTACATAGTCAGGGACAGGTTCCTGAAATATTTTTTCTATAGGGGCAGTCAGCACTCTATAGGTGACTGAGTATTTTAACAGCACTACACCTGCCACACCACCTGTGCACCTGTGATATACTGTGTTTCTGTCAAGTACATAGTCAGGGAGAGTTTCCAGAAATATTTTTCCTATAGGGGCAGTCAGCAATCTATAGGTGACTCTGTATATTTCAACAGCACTGCACCTGTCCCCTGTGATATACTGTCTGTGCAGTACATTGTTTAGGGCTGGGTTCCTGCTTCTTGCTATAGGTGGAGAAATATATAGGTGAATCTCTGCCTATTTCACCAGCTTACACTTTTTTGTATCTAAAATTTTTCAAAATTAGGGCAAGACCCTAAATTTGAGAAATATATAGGTGAATCTCTGCCCATTTCACCAGCATTCCACCTTTCCCCTGTGATATACTGTCTGTGCAGTACATTGTTTAGTGCTGGCTTCCTGCTTCTTGCTATAGGTGGAGAAATATATAGGTGAATCTCTGCCTATTTCACCAGCTTACACTTTTTTGTATTTAAAATTTTTCAAAATTAGGGCAAGACCCTAAATTTGAGAAATATATAGGTGAATCTCTGCCCATTTCACCAGCACTCCACCTTTCCCCTGTGATATACTGTCTGTGCAGTATATTGTTTAGTGCTGGCTTCCTGCTTATTGCTATAGGTGGAGAAATATATAGGTGAATCTCTGCCTATTTCACCAGCTTACACTTTTTTTGTATTTAAAATTTCTCAAAATTAGGGCAAGACCCTAAATTTGAGAAATATGAGGAAAACGTCAAATAAGGGACGTGGCCATGGTCGTGGTGCTGCTGGTGGAGCTCCTGTTACAGGGAGAGGACGTGGTCGATCTGTGCCAGATACAAGCACAAGTGAAACACCTTTCTCAGGTGCGAGTAGCTGACAGAGCCTGCAGCGGTATTTGGTCGGGCCTAATCCAGCTCTACGAATGTTGAGGCCAGGAGCAGAACAGGCGGTAGTAGATTGGGTTGCTGACAGTGCCTCCAGTTCCTTCACATTGTTTTCCAACCAGTCTTGTGCTGAAAGCTCAGAGTTGGCGCCTGCAGCCGATGTCCACCATCAGTCTTTCACCTCACCCCCTTGCAAATCAGCCAAGCAGTCTGAGCCCCAAAGCATGCAGCAGTCTCTTCTTCTTTTTTATGAGTCTGTTAGCATGTGTTCCCAGGACCATCCACCTAGCCCAGCCCCAGAAGGGGAAGAGATTGAGTGCACTGATGCCCAACCACTTATATTTCAGGATGAGTTCATGGGGGGACCATCACAGCATGTCTTGCATGATGATGATGAAACACAGTTGCCAACTGCTGGTGCTTTTGCAATTGTGCAGACCGACAAGGAGGGCAGTGGTGAAGACTGGGTGGAAGATGATGTGGAGGATGATGAGGTCCTCGACCCGACATAGAATCAACCTCATGCAGGTGACCCATGTAGTTCGGAGGAAGAGGCGGTGGTCACACAGAGCCACCAGCACAGCAGAAGAGGGAGCAGGGTGCCAAAGCAGAGCGTCCATCCCCTAGACAGTACGCTTGCTACTGCCCAACGCAGCAAGAGACCGAGCACACCAAAGCCAGGTCCAAGGAGTTCCCTAGCGTGGCAGTCCTTCACACAATGTGCTGATGACAAGACACGCGTGGTTTGCACGTTGTGCAATCAGAGCCTGAAGCGAGGCATAAACGTTCTCATCCTGAGCACAACCTGCATGACCAGGCATCTAAGTGCAAAGCACGAGCTGCAGTGGAGTAGACACCGCAAAAACCAAGAAAGGTCTCTGGCTCCTCCTGCCTCCTCTTCTGCATCAGTCTCGGGCCTCTCTGCCTCTTCATCCACCTCTGTAGTGACAGTGCCACCTGCCACCCCTCAATTAGAGGACCGGCAAGCAACACTACCACCTGGGTCACCAAACATCTCCACAATGTCCCATGGAAGCATTCAGCTCTCCATCTCCCAAACACTGGAGCGTAAGAGGAAGTACCCCTCTACCCACCCGCGATCCCTGGCCCTGAATGCCAGCATTTCAAAATGACTGGCCTTTGAAATGCTGTCATTCCGTCTGGTGGAGACGCAGAGTTTTAAAAGCCCGATGGCATTGGCTGTCCCACAGTACGTCGTGCCCAGCCGCCACTACTTTTCCAGGCGAGCCATCCCTTCCCTGCACAACCAAGTGGGGGACAAAATCAGGTGTGCACTGCGCAACGCCATCTGTGCTAAGGTCCACCTAACTACAGATACGTGGACCAGTAAGCACGGTCAGAGACGTTATATCTCCCTAACAGCGCACTGGGTAAATGCAGTGGCGGCTGGGCCTGAGGCGGATAGCAGTTTGGCGCATTTCCTTCCACCACCGAGGATTGCAGGGCGCTTCAGTTTGCCTCCTGTTCCTAACTCCTTCTACTCCGCTTCCTCATCCTCTACCGCCTCCTCATCCAGTCAGCGTAACAAACTCACCACCAACTTCAGCACAGCCATGGGTAAACGCCAGCAGGCAGTTTTAAAACTTTCCTGTTTGGGGGAAAAACCACACACCGCGCAGGAGTTGTGGAGGGACATGGAACAACAGACCGATGAGTGGTTGGCGTTAGTGAGCCTCAAGCCGGGGCTGGTGGTGTGCGATAACGGGCAAAATCTCGTAGCAGCTCTGGGCCTAGCCGGTTTGACGCACATTCCTTGCCTGGCGCATGTGCTGAATTTGGTGGTGCAGAGTTTCCTGAGAACTTACCCCAATATGCCACAGCTGCTGCAGAAAGTGCGGGCCGTCTGTGCGCACTTTCGGCGTTCTCACCCTGCAGCGCTGCAGCGTAACTTCGGCCTTCCCGCTCACCGCCTCATATGTGATGTGCCCACAAGGTGGAACTCCACCTTGCACATGCTGGCCAGACTGTGCGAGCAGCAGCAGGCGATAGTGGAGTTCCAGCTGCAGCACGCACGCGTGAGTTGCTCTGCGGAACAGAACCACTTTACCACCAATAACTGGGCCTCCATGCGAGACCTGTGTGCCTTGTTGCGCTGTTTTGAGTACTCCACCAACATGGCCAGTGCCAATGACACCGCTCTCAGCGTGACTATCCCACTTCTATGCCTCCTTGAAAAAATGCTACGGGCGATGATGGAAGAGGATGTGGCACAGGAGGAAGAGGAGGAGGAGGAGGAGGGATCATTTGCAAGGCTTTCAGGGCAGTCATTCACAAGTGGCTCCGAGGGTGGGTTCGTGCACCAACAAAGGCCAGGTACACAATTGTCTAGCAAGGGCACAGTTCTGGAGGATGACGCGGTGGAGGATGAGGAGGAGGAAGACATGGAGGAGGAGGAGGAACCATGTTCACAGCAGGATGGCATCCAGACCAGCTCATGGCCATTACTGGTGCGTGGCTGGGGGGATACAGAGGACACAGATGATACACCTCCCACAGAGGACAGCTTTTCGTTGCCTCTGGGCAGCCTGGCGCACATGAGCAATTACATGCTGCAGTGTCTCCGCAACGACCGGCGTGTTTCGCACATTATGACAGGTGCTGATTACTGGGTGGCCACGCTGCTGGATCCCCGTTACAAGGACAATGTACCGTCCTTAATCCCCTCACTGGAGCGTGAACGCAAGATGCGCGAGTACAATCGCACGCTGTTAGACGCGCTGCTGGTGCAATTCCCACCTGGCAGCGGGGCCACAGTGGAAGCAGAAGGTGAAGGCAGAGGAGGAGGTAGAGGTCACCAACACAGCAGGGCCTCAGAAGGCAGGGTTAGCATGGCCGAAATGTGGAAAAGCTTTGTCAGCACGCCACAACAAACAGCACCACCAGCTGATATGGAACGTTTTAGCAGGAGGCAGCATTTCAGCAACATGGTGGAGCAGTATGTGTGCACACGCCTACACGTACTGAATGACGGCTATGCCCCCTTAAACTTCTGGGTCTCCAAATTGGGCACATGGCCTGAGCTTGCCCTTTACGCCTTGGAGGTGCTGGCCTGCCCTGCGGCCAGTGTATTGTCTGAACGTGTATTTAGCACGGCAGGGGGCGTTATCACAGACAAGCGCAGCCGCCTGTCCAGATCCAATGTGGACAAGCTCACGTTCATTAAAATGAACCAGGCATGGATCCCAGAGGAGTTGTCCGTACCTTGTGCAGAATAGACACCGGGCCGGCCTTACCCAGCCATTGTTTTTTTCTGAGCTTTCTAGGGTTGCCATCTCATCCCTTTCAAAGCAAAAACATATTAATTACACAGGTTCTCTGGCTGATTAAGGTGCTGTTAATTAAACTCACTTGGTGCCTTATCGAGTCTATCGACATTAAATTAGCCCCAGAACCTGTGTAACTCTGTGTTCAGGTTTAAAGGGATGAGGTAGCAACCCTAGATCTGTCTCACTATTTTGGGGTTTACCCTAATTTAAAAAATAAATCAATTAAAAACCAAAACCTGCTGTGTTGGCTACCTCCTCCTCCTCCTCCACCGCCGCTTCCACCTTCAGTCACATTCTTAGGCTTGCGCACTGCAACTGCTTTCTTTAAGTCCCACCAGAGGTTCTCAATCGGATTTAAGTCTGGTGACTGCGATGGCCACTCCAAAATGTTCCAGCCTTTAATCTGCAACCATGCTCTAGTGGAGTTGGAGGTATGCTTGGGATCATTGTCCTGTTGAAAGGTCCAACGTCTCCCAAGCCTCAGGTTTGTGATGGACTGCATCACATTGTCATCCAATATCTCCTTGGTACTGAAGAGAATTCATGGTACCTTGCACACGCTGAAGCTTCCCTGTACCTGCAGAAGAAAAACAGCCCCAAAGCATGATTGACCCCCCGCCATGCTTCACAGTAGGCAAGGTGTTCTTTTCATCATAGGCCTTGTTCTTCCTCCTCCAAACATAGCGTTGATCCATGGGCCCAAACAGTTGTAATTTTGTTTCATAAGTCCACACAACATAATCCCAAAACGTGTGTGGTTTGCCCACATGACTTTCGGCATACTGCAGTCGACTCTTATTCTTTGGAGACAGCAAGGGGGTGCGCCTGGGATTTCTGGCATGGAGGCCTTCATTACGCAGTGTGCGCCGTATTGTCTGAGCAGAAACTTCAGTACCCACATCTGACAAATATTTTCTCAGTTCCTCAGCAGTCACACAGGGACTTTTCTCCACTCTACGCTTCAGGTAGCGCACAGCAGTCGAAGTCAGCATCTTCTTTCTGCCACGACCAGGTAGCGTTTCAACAGTGCCCATTGCCTTGAATTTTGCATTTACTACTGTATTACAAAACCAATTGATATCATATTAGTTGCATATGGTTCTTTATGAAGTCCTTGTAGGATTTCATTATGAATACAATTACAAATGTACACTAAATTCCCTAAAACCCTTTACAGCATTGGGGGGTTGAATAATTTTGAACAAAACTGTATGGACCTCGTCCTCCAAGGTCAAAATAATTATATTTTTTTATTATATTTTTTTTATGTTATTTTAAGTTATTTCCCTATCCACATTTCCAGAGTACTTGCCATGCTCTTCCCGACATTTTGCTGCCATTTGCAGCCCTCCAGCCCTTTCCCTTAGTTTTTTAGAGACATTTTTGTAGTCAAAAGTCCGGGTCCCCATTGACTTCAGTGGAGTTCGGGTTCGGGTCAAAGTCCGGGTTCGGTCTCGAACCCGAACTTTTTTTTCAAAGTCCGGGTTCGGGTCCGAACCCGAACATCCAGGTGTCCGCTCAACTCTACCGGGGACCGATTGCGGGACTCCATCGGCGATCGGGTCCGCGGGCACTAGCAAAGGACGTACCTGTACATGCATGTGCCCAGCCGTGCCATTCTGCCAACGTAAATGTGCAGGAGGAGGTCCTTAAGCGGTTAAGGTTATTACAGAGGAGAGGGGGGCACTATTTACTGCTGAAGGAAAGTAGATTTAATCTCCAAATACAGAAATGTTTCTTCACAGTAAGAACTGTAAAAATGTGGAATAGACTGCCTCAAGAGCTGGTTCTGTTCAGTTCAGTAGATTGCTTTAAAAACAATCTGGATTATTTCCGAAATGTACATATTATAACTGGATAAAAAAACAGTTTTTTTAATGTAAAATTGATCCAGGGAATATCCGATTGCCTCTCGGGGGATCAGGAAGGAATTTTTTCCTCTGCTGTAGCAAATTGAATCATGCTCTTCTGGGGTTTATTGCCTTCCCCTGGATCAACTGTGGGTATAAGATTGGGTATATAGGATTGTATGTTTTTTCTTTCCCCTTTTATTGGTTGAACAAGATGGACTTTTAAAAATTCAGTTCAACATTAAACACATACCCGTTGGGGAGGAGAGGGCTATGTTGTACTCAGATAGAGGGCCACAATGTACAGAGCTTGGAAAGAGCTGCAGAGGAAGAGGGCACATGTGTGAGAGGGGAGCACAAACTTGTAATGCTTTCATTACAGTAGTTTTATAAATATTGGCTTTTAAATGACAAGCAGCTACATTATGAAAGTACCAAAAGCACTTACATGGCAGTAATGTCTAAGGCATGTCCATCTCCCTTCTTTCTTCAAGATATAATAAAAGATGGGGGGCAGTCACTCTAATTAAAAATAGAGAGTAAACTGGTTTATAAACTGGAGGACATGGGAAGAGGGGTGAGGAGTGAATCAGGATATCTCAAGCAACCGATGATATCAAACACCAGACCAGACCAGACCAACAGGCTTCTCTTACATAAGTCTCTCTACCATTGTACCACAATTTATACTTGATGGATGCTCACAGGTTTTTGCTCCTTGACAGTTATGGTTTTAGTAGTGTCCGAATTCTTGTATTTCAAGGCAGGATAGTTGAGAAGGTTCATGTGGCGCTTCACAGTCAGCCAGTCATTCTCCCCCTTAGTCAGGAACAGTTGCCACCATCTCCAGGAACACCTGCTGGTAAAGGAGATTCACAGGGCCTTCAACCCGTAGGCCCAAAGGCCCAGGGAGAGAGACAAGCAGTTTATAGCATTATAATCTTGGGCCTAAACCCAAAATAGGAATATTTATCACTTACAGTATCCAACACAGATCCCAAAGTCAGGTGATTGGCTGGGTTATTTAATATTTTTAACAAAAGTCACCGCCTCTTAGGCACAGCCTGGTGGAGTATGCTCACCAGCACCTGATAGACAAAGTAACACTGCTCCAAGAGAACACTCACTGAAGAGACCCAGATAGGCTGACTGTAGCCCACTTGTTCTTTCAGATAAAAAACTAAAATACCAAAGTGAATGTGAAAAGTGCAAAGTTCCTACAAGCTAAAAGCCTAATCGTTGGGACAATAGGGATGACCATGAGGTTAGAGACAGTATAGAGTGCTGCATTAATCTAGTACAGGGGTAGGCATCCTTGGCACTCCAGCGGTTTTGAAACTACAAATCCCATTATGCCCTCTGCCTCTAGGAGTCATACCTGTAATTGTCAGGATCCTGCAATGTCTCATGGGACCTTTTAGTTTTACCACAGCTGGAGGGCTGAGGCTGCCTAACCCTGATCTAGTACTTGAGAACAGAGATTGCTTCAAAAGCTCTTTTTTAAAATGATTCCTGGACACAAATAAGTTACCCTGACTTCTATGGCTGCTAACATAAAACTCACAACATGTTGTAATTCAATTCCACAGGTTCCTTGGAGTGTCATGTGTTTACATCTCATTTATTTTTAGCTTCCCTTCAGACAGCTGTATTTGCTGCTGAGTGAGCCAAAAATCCAGTTAGTATAAACAATGCGGTAAAGTGCCAACATTCCAGGAAGTAAGCCTCTGAGAAATGTTCTTGAGAGCCTCAATAACACATGCTTTTTCTGCTGTTTTCTTCCAAATCAATTATATTGTTTATGAAAAAAAAAAAATATCTACAGTGTTCCTAGGTTAAAGGAGCAGTTTACAAGTTACATAGACTTGTCATGGGAGTCATGCAATGAAGGTCTGTGCCTACAATTTTCTGAAACTACACCATCATTGAGTATCCCTTCATTTAGTAGCCCCAAGTGCAGTGTGTACTTGTTCATCACAGGAACAAAGGTTGCCTAGGCTTGACACACTAGTAATCATTCACAATGTTCTGCTGGGTGCATTAACACTTAAGGTTCGGCCGATTTTTTTTTTTAAATGCCAGCAGCTACAAATACGGCAGCTGCTGACTTTTAAAAAATGGACACTTACCTGTCCCGCAATGTCAGCAGCCTAGGCTGAGCAATCACTCAGTCCTCGGCTGATTCCGCTGCCATCCTCGGTGAGGGAATCAGGCAGTGAAGCCTTGCGGCTTCACTGCCCGATTCCCTACTGCACATGCGTGAGGATCGCGGCACGCCGCCACTGGTCCCCGCTCTCTCCTGGGAACAGTGTTTCCCAGAAGACAGCGGGGGGATGACGTGCCAGGCTGGATTCCCTGTGGGCATCCGAACCCGGAAGTGGTGCAAATACCTGTCTCAGACAGGTATCTGCACCCCCCTCTCCCCTGAAAGGTGTCAAATGTGACACTGGAGGGGGGAGGGATCCAAAAAGCGAAGGTTCACTTTTTGTGTGAACCTCCGCTTTTAAGTTGAACATTCCCATCGCACGTGTTCCTGGAGATGGCATGAAGCCCAGAGGGTGCTGTAGCTATACCAGTTGAAAACCAGTATCAACACAAGTCAAAACATAAAGAGGAGAACTGCCGCTCCAGGTGAGTGTACTAAGCAATCAGTGTCCTCTCAGAACCAGATGGGTGGCGGCAATGCACGGAGCAAAAACTTGAAAATAAGATATGGACAGCCGCACACCAAAAAAAACTTAAAAAGGTAGCCTTTTAATGGTAAAGGAAAGAAGGCACTACAAAAAAAACATACTGTATGTAGCGCTACCCCCGAAGGAGCCGCTGTTTGATTTGGGATCGGCCTATTAAGTTACCCTGGCGTTGTCTAGGGGTGCAATTGTAGAGACAAACAGTGAGCAAAGGTTTTTTTCCAATGCTTTATTTTCCAGGCCAACACGGCCAACATCAACATCAATTGGGAAGGGCAAAGTTGATGAATAGAGAGCGAGGAAGAACCTTGCAGTATCAGGCCTGGATATTAAATAGAGCAGTCAGTACTGCTCTGCGTTGTACCAATTTGTAACTCGTCGCCACTCCAACTGAGTGGGTAAAGTGCCCCCGGACAGACCCTTTTTTACAGGCCTGGCAGCCGAGATGTCACTTAGGATTTCTGGGAGGAACAGGCCTCTCTCACAGACCCGGCTCGGGCCTCTGCCATAGGCCAATTACAATAACTGAGCTAGATGGATAGATGGAGCGAATCCCCCCCAGTAGATTTCTGCATCGGTCACCAGATGACAGCAAACATACCTGTCAGTACTCTGGTCACCGGATCCCCAATTGGTTTGTTCAGGCTCTGTTGGACGACCTGCCTCCGGGTCCTCCTCAAACCGACTCCCCAATCGAACAGCACCCAGCCTGGGATCCTTTCAATAGAACCTGGAACCCAGCCAGTCACTGGGGTCCCCTTGTACCTCCGGATGAGGTCCCAAGTAGTCTGCAATTATGCAATTATGGCCAGGTGGGCCACACCGGCGGGGTCAATGGATGCGCGCACCCTGAAGGTGGATGCCGCACCTAGAACAGGGACCCTGCGAAGATTTTAGAACACACCTGTCACAGATATACTCCAGATATACTCCTCTCCAGCACGCCCCGTGAGGGAAAAACTCCTCTGATTGGCTGCTGGAGAAACGTAGTCTGCCAGAACCCCTCTGGCGCCAACTGCTGGCCAGGGATGACATTGCATCCCTGGACCACAGACTGACCCAGTGGACATTTCTAGAATGACAGAAGTCCCACAATTTGAACAAATAGTGAATGGGAGCAAGGTAACTCTCCCATTCCCCACTAACTTTAGCGTAGTGCCCATACTGAAAGTAAGGGGGCGCTACATGTATATCTCCAGACATGTGCAGTTGGTTTTGTTCCGAATTAAAATTCAGACAAATTTTTGCTTTTCAGAAATTTGGATGTATCTGAATTACAATAGTACCATATTTAAACGAATTAGAAATAACGTAAAAATAATTCACACGAAATTCGAATTCAAATAATTTTCGAACCGTTTTCAAATAGTTTTCAAATTCTAATAGTTTTTAAATTCAAATTCAAAAACGTTTTGAATTCAAATTTTCCAATTTCCAAAGATATCTGCAATAGTGCAGCAGATATCTTTAAGGAGCCCACTTTGCAATGCTCATCTATGGAGTGTCTCCAGTGCAGGAGGCAGCCATCTTGGCTGGGTCTGGAGAATGGTGATTGGCTGATGCAACAGAGCAAGGAGAATTGTAGTGTGGAGGCTGAAGAGAGGAAAGGGGAGTGAGTGCCACAAGGTTGCAGTGATGGGGGAGCAGTGGTGAGTGGTCAGTGTTTGCTGGAGCTATCTGATGCTGTGCTGCCCAGGAGAAGCATGCTGACCAGAGACTGCTGCTGCCATTATACTCTGTGCAATGCTACATGTGAGGACACCTGGATTCTGAGAGCCAACACTGGGGATCAGTGTTTCACTTCCTAGACATGGTGAGAGACTGTGACCATCAGCAGACCCCTAACTGGCTACTATTTCTGGGCGCTAGCTTGTCAGGGAGTGTTTTTTTGCAGAGAGGGATCACTGCAACTTTTATCACTGTTTGACTTGAACTTGACTTTTATGGAATCAGAACATGTATCCAGAGACCCAGAAGAATGTGTCCTGGGTCTGTTAATAGACTAACATCATACAAGTTAATATATAGTCTGCTGAAAATTGTGCTTCCTTCAAGGGCACAAACTTTGCCAGCCAGCATTTTTTGTTTCATCGTTCACTAGACAGTGTGACAAAACAAGGACTGTTATAGCAAGTTAGTACTGTCTTTGTATAAAGTTAAAAAATGAAAATAAATTGCGCTTGTGATTAATAGTAACATTTTTTACAGCTGCACCACTCATGTGAGATATTATCACAAGAATAAATGTGTTGCGCTAAATAAAACAATAAATAAACCAAGTCCAAGAGTCACTATCGTGACATATAATAAATGATGATATGCTTGACTGTTGTGTCATCAACTACCACCGCTTCATGAGTAAACCACCAGCAATGATCAAGGTGTGTTCTTACCAGAGAGTGTTGACCCCCTATTAAGGGGGGTCAACAAGGGCCTGTGTGTTAGAGATATTCCACCCAAATGTGAGATCCACATATGTTGTACAGAAAATGTGACTCCAGAGGGCAAATGAGAAAAACAGCAACTCCTCTTAGTCCAACCGTAGCACCAGACTGCGTACCCCAAATAAGAGAGAAAAATGCAATATAGTGTAAAACCTTTTCAGATATAGTTTAATAAAGGTATTGCACTTACATTCAAAAGTAGATAAAAAAAGATTTTCCAAACACAGTGGCTTCCAAATGTGTATCCTCTAGTTGCGATGACAGGAAGTGATACCCTTTGTATACTGTTGCTAGGTAAATTCAGTTGAGTTCTGTTAATTACTGTTATTCAGCATACTGCAGACGTTAAACCATATCTTTCTGACTGTTTGTATACTGTTTGTATATTGTGCAAAAGTTAATTTATTTTACTAATGCATCTTAAAAGGTGAAACGAATATATGAGATAGACTTATTACATGCAAAGCAAGACAGTTCAAGTTGTGATTTGTCATAATTGTGATGATTATGGCTTACAGCTCATGAAAAACCCAAATCCACAATCTCAGTAAATTAGAATATTACATTCAATCAATAAAACAAGGATTGCACATCGGACCTCTGATAAGTATAAGCATGCATATGTACTCAGGGCCAGATCCTCAAAAGGGATACGCCGGCGTATCTACTGATACGCCGTCGTATCCCTGTTTCTATCTTTGGAACTGATCCACAGAATCAGTTTCCAAGAGATAGACAGAAGATCCGGCATGTGTAAGAGACTTACACTGCCGGATCTTAGGATGCAGTACCGCATCCGCCGCTGGGGGCATTTCGAGTCGAAATGCCGCCTCGGGTATGCAAATTAGCACTTACGGAGATCCACGAAGCTTTTCTGCTTCGTTTTTTCTCCGTAAGTATTAGTTTGCCTGCGTAACTTTAGGGCTGCTTTTACAAAGTGTAAACTGTTTACACCTTGTAAAAGTAACTCGGCGTAACGTAAAACCGCGCTATGCCCGTCGGGAAAATGACGTCACGAGCATGCGCAGTACGTCCGGCGCGGGAGCGCGCCTAATTTAAATGGGACTCGCCCCCATTTGAATAGGAACGCCTTGCACCGGCGGAATTTAAGTTACACACCCGAAAATTTCTAGGTAAGTGCTTTGTGGATCGGGCACTTAGGTAGAAATTTTCCGGCAGTGTAACTTAAATGGGAAAAGATAAGTTACGGCGGCTGGCTGTGGATCTGGCCCTCAGTACTTGGTTTGGGCCCCTTTTGCAGCAATTACTGCCTCAATGCGGCGTGGAATGGAAGCCATCAGCCTGTGGCACTGTTGAGGTGTTATGAAAGACCAGAATGCTTCAATAGCGGTCTTCAGCTCTTCTGCATTGTTCGTCTCATGTCTCTCATCTTTCTCTTGGCAATGCCCCATAGATTCTCTATGGGGTTCAGGTCAGGCAAGTTTGCTGGCCAATCAAGCACAGTAATCCCACGGTCATTGAACCAGGTTTTGGTGCTTTTGGCAGTGTGGGCAGGTGCCAAGTCCTGCTGAAAAATGAAGTCAACATCCCCATAGAGCTTGTCTGCGGAAGGAAGCATGAAGTGCTCCAAAATCTCCTGTTAGACGGCTGCGTTGACCCTGGACTTAAAGGAAAACATTTTTTTGCCTAAAATTAATGTCTGCAAGGTAGGCACTAGACGGTATAGGAGTATCAATAGAGAAACACGATTACTGTCAGATTTATTGTTTTCATATACCATAACAGAGGGAAATTTTGTAAGCTTTGTTGTTTTGGTAATTTTTAGTATGATTTTTTTGATAAGTCTCAATGAATAAGGTAACAAAGAAGGGAGTATTACTTATGACATGGAATATCAGGGGTCTAGGGAATAGAGATAAAAGGAATGCAATGTTTAGATATTTTGATAGGCTGCAGCCTCAGATAATATGCTTACAGGAAACCAGTGGCGTAACCAGAGTTATGGGCGCCCGGGGCGGAATTTTTTTTTCGCCCCCCCCCCCTTTATATAAACATCCACGTTTATATGTGCGTAAACGTGGGGGACTTAAACATTTTGGAGATTTTTTTAAAACTTTTTATATAGTTACAAATTTTTGCCCTCTTTTTATGTTTTTTTACACTTGATGTCATTGCTATTACATAGGGGGATACAAATCCCCCTATATAATAGCACAGGTACACTGACAGGTCCTCTTTATGGAGACATTAGGGGTCTCTAGGACCCCTAATGTCACCTGGGGACCCCAAAAGAAGCTGATGAAGCACAGATCTGCTTCTTCTCTATGGCTATAGCAGCCAGATGACTGACAGGTGAATGCAGATGTAATACACATCACTTCTGCATTCACAGCCTGGAGGGAGATCAGCAAGGAGGAAGATGCTGGTCTCCCTCCCATCTTACCTCCTGACACCCTCCTGAGCCGGTCCGCAGATGGGACAGCGGATCCCGGGATTAAAGGTGAGGGGTCAGGAGGGGGGGGGTGGCGGCAGTACTGGAGGGGGGTAGGGGGGCACGCAGCCAGCACATATACACAATTGGCAGGCTATAGAGCCACCGATCGTGTATATGTGAAAGTTTAACCGGTAATGGCACTGACCCCCGACACCTACACTGTCACCTACACTGACCTCTACACTGACCCCTACACTGACCCCTACACTGACTCCTACACTAACCTGACCCCTACACAAACCCGACACCTACACACTGACCCGACACCTACACACTGACCCGAGACCTACACTGACACCTACACTGACACCTACCCCTACACTGACACCTACCCCTACACTGACACCTACACTGACCCCTGACACTGACACCTACACTGACCCGACACCTACACTGACCCGACACCTACACTGACACCTTCACTGACACCTACCCCTACACTGACACCTACCCCTACCCCTACACTGACACCTACACTGACCCCTGACACTGACACCTACACTGACCCGACACCTACACTGACCTGACCTGACACATACACTGACCTGACACTTACACTAACCCCTGCACTGACACTTGCACTGACACCTGCACTGACCTGACCCCTGCACTGACCTGACCTGACACATACACTGACCTGACACATACACCTACACTGACACTTACACTGACCCCTGCACTGACACATACACCGACACTTACACCGACACTGACACCTACACTGACACTGACACCTGCACTGACCTGACACATACACCGACACTTACACCGACACTGACACCTACACTGACACCTGCACTGACCTGACACATACACCGACACTTACACCGACACTGACACCTGCACTGACCCCTGCACTGACACCTGCACTGACCCCTGCACCGACACCTACACTGACCTGACACCTACACTGACACATACACCAACACTTGCACTGACCCCTGCACTGACCCCTGCACTACACTGACCCCTGCACTGACACCTGCACTGACCTGACCCCTGCACTGACCTGACCTGACACATACACTGACCTGACACATACACCTACACTGACACTTACACTGACCCCTGCACTGACCTGACCTGACCTGACACCTACACCTGCACTGACACCTGCACTGACACCTGCACTGACACCTACACTGACACCTACACTGACACCTACACTGACACTTGCACTGACCCCTGCACTGACCTGACACCTACACTGACACCTACACTGACACTGACACCTACACTGACACTGACACCTACAGTAGAAGTCCTTCTTCCTGCAATACTCGCACCAGCCTCCCCCAGCTTGGTGAAAATCGATCCTCAGAGTCCTCCTTACCTCTGTCTGACTCTGCTCTTCTCCAGAGACTCCTCCAGGACTCTCCTCAGGACGCACAGGACCCCAGAACTGCTTCGGACTCCTGACTCTCTTCCCCGCCGGCCGCCAGCGCCATCCACACCCAGCATGCCCGCTCCATGCTGCAACTCCCTCCACACAGCGCCGTACCGCAGGGGAAGACGGCGGCTTACACTTGCAGTGCCTGCCGTCTCCCGCCGGCCGCCGCGATGTTCAGACTTTCCCGGCGCTCTGTGATTGGGCGTATGGCGGTCATGTGCGGAGGCGGGACTTCCAGCCCCACTCCTCACATGACCCCCATATGCCCAATCACAGGGCGCTGGAGGACATAAAACATGGTGGCCGCTGGCCGGTCCGGAGTCCGGACATCCGTGTCGGTGACACGGGGATTTAAAATTAGGTGGAGGCACGGAAAGTCGCCCCCCTAAATTTCGCGCCCGGGGCCCCAGCACCCCCTGCCCCCCCTTGCTACGCCAGTGCAGGAAACGCATCTGCGGCCTGACTCTATCCACCGGCTGAGCTCACGCAAATATTCGAGGCAGTACCATTCCACATACTCTTCTTATTCGAGGGGGGGTAGTGTAATGGTGTCTGCAAATGTGTTGTTTAAATGTATTCAACAACAGGTGGACGAAGAAGGCAGATACGTTTTCCTGCTATGCAAACTGAATAAGTTAACATGCATTATTGCTGCAATCTATATTCCCCCCCATTTTCTGCGGTACCACTGAGAAGGCTGACACAATTCATGGCTTTATACCCAGATACCCCTGTGCTGGCGCTGGGGGATTTTAATAATATTCTGGATCGAGGATTGGACAGAATGTCTTTGATACCTAAGGCGACAGGACAGATGGTTGGAAAAACTATGTTTGCTCTGTTGCTTTCAGAAGTGGGACTCCGTGATTTTCCTGTTAAATGATATTTTAGCCTTATATTTGTATTTTGAAATGTCAACGGATTTCTGTAAACAATGTATGGTGGCTTCACATGCGGACTCTCTGATCAGAAGTGCATTCTTTGATCAAAAGTGCCTGAGTTAAAAACCAGGAGTTTGCTATCATCTGCTTCTGCTTGCAGATTTTTTTCCCCTCTTTTTCTCTGACACTTTTTAAACAGCTTTTTTTCTTTTTCCTTTCTGCTAATTAAGGGGAGGGTTTAATTGTTCACAGGTGTGTGTTTGTTCACAGGTCTTCACAGGTGAGTATAAAGTGGCTGTACAAGCTCCCAGAGGAGCTGGCTCCCAATGATGGTGGCTTCACATGTGGACTCTCTGATCAGAAGTGCATTCTTTGATCAAAAGTGCCTGAGTTAAAAACCAGGAGTTTGAAACAGGAGGTAAGACAGGAGTCTTCATTATTTTTTTTCAATCACTGATCCAGAACAAGCTTGCAGCTAATAAAGTTGGAACTCTTGCTATATAGATTCAGCGGTGCAGCAGACGCTCTCATCTTAGTCTGCTCACCCCAGGGATAGTGAGAGCAGGACGCTCTCAAACGAGTCGGCTCTCCCCAGGGATAGTGCAGCCAGGCAGGGTCCTCCCAGCTCTCAGGTGCTGCAGACACAGCTCAAAAAAACAGGACTAAAACCCCCCCCACCCCCACACCCCCCTAGCCAATTGATCCAGGGTTGCACCGATCGCCGTTAAGGGGTCAGGAAGGAATTTTTTCCCCCGATCGCTGCAGATTGGCACAGCACGCCTGGGGTTTTTCGCCTTCCTCTGGACCAATCGGGGAGAGAAGACTCAACGAGTGACGGCTCACTTGGACAGTCTTCCACCCATCACGTCCGGCGTCTCGCGGCTCTTCCCGCATCCGCGCCAGACCAGGCCTCATTCGCGGCCGCCGCAATTAGGAAAGACTGACGACAATGTGACTGGCGACAATGGCTAATCTGCAATACTCTGCGGACTCTATTTCCGGGTCTGAGACAATTCGCAACAGCATTACCAGCCGTCACCAAAAAGGCCTTAAAAATAGAGCAACTTTTGAGATTCGATCGACGATCGACCATCAAAAATGTAAACTATTTAACCCAGCTCAAGCACATATCATGTGCTTTGATCAACACAAGATCGGCAGTAAAACACCGATTAGAAATCCACGATTTCTTACTACAAAACGATCTAGACTGCCTCTTTATTACAGAAAGCTGGCTCTCAGACGACTGCAACACCATTCTCGGAGAATTGGTGCCAGAAAACTATCGCATTATAACGGAAAACAGAATAGGGCAAAGAGGAGGAGGCCTGGCGGTGATCCACAAGAATCACATTACAATCACTAAGCCAGCCCTTCAAAATCCTCTTCCATTCATGGAAACCCTTACTCTTCAACTTCAAACTTCCCCCCAGGAGACTGTTCACATTCTCCTCTGCTATAGGCCACCTGGGCCAAAATCGCAGTTTTTGCCATCTTTAACGGAGTTTATATCCACTTATACCCTTAACAGCAAACACCTTTTGCTGCTCGGGGACTTTAATCTGTGGGCCAACTCCGCACAGGATCCCATTGCGGACGCCTGCATCGATCACCTGGAGGGATTAGGGCTACAGCAACTTATATGCGGGCCAACACATGCTTCAGGTCACACACTCGACCTAATTTTCAGACAAAATCTGAAAATAAGCATTTTAGAAAATGAACCATTGCCATGGACAGACCACCATGCAATTAATTTCATAATCTCCAAAATTCCCCCAGTGATAAAAGCACCCAAGCCGGTGACAATACACTGGGCTAGATCTCAGAAGAAGCTCCATTCGGAACTCTTTAAATCTACCTTGGGAAACAGAATCAAAACAATCCATCCACATCAAACAGCCGCAGATACACTGGATGCCATAAACGCAGCCCTGCTACAGTCAGCCGATTTAGTAGCACCGGAACGCAAAGCCTGCATCCGAAAAAGAAAGTCTGGCTGGTTCAACAACCAGCTGTCGCTTCTGAAGCAAGAGCGCAGAAGGACGGAAGCCGCCTGGAAAAGAAGCCCTGCAGAGGATAACCTCATCATCTACAAGGCAATAACAACACGATATCATAAAGAAATCTTCAAAGCCAAGAAACATCATTTTTCTATGGCGATTAACAGCACCCTAAACCGCCCCCACGAACTCTTCAAGATGGTCACCCAGACCATGAATCCAGGATGTCTTGAAGTCCCCAACTCAGACACCCAAGAGTTCTGTAATTAACTATCGGATTTCTTCATCAACAAAATTGAAAGAATCCGGGAAAGCATCTTGCAAAACAATACCCCCCTCAACCCCACCGTCAAGCAACCACAAAACACCCACAGAAACGCTCTACAATCAACAAAGTTCACTCTGGAACCGATCTCCATCGATACCACAAAAAATATCATTGGTGCTTTGCGGAACAGCACATCGCCCAATGATATCATCCCCACCAAACTGCTGAAGTAATGTGCCGACATCCTGGCACCACCCATCACACAGCTTATAAACCAGTCATTTAAGGAAGGCACAGTGCCATCCCTGTTGAAAGAGGGCACAATCCAGCCTATCTTGAAAAAACCTAACCTGGATCCCAAGGACCCAACTCACCGCCGTCCCATAACAGGCCTAAATGTTCTCTCCAAGATAATGGAGAAAGTAGTGGTACAACAGCTACAACAGCATCTAGATACCCACAATCTACTGGATCCATTACAATCAGGCTTCCGTCCCGGACACGGGACAGAAACGGCCTTACTCAAAATATGGGACGATGCCCTCGAGGCCGCAGACGAAGGAGAATCTTGTCTCCTGGTTCTGCTGGACCTAAGCGCAGCCTTTGACACGGTAGACCACAAACTGTTACTGATGCGACTAGCCAAGGTAGCAGAAGTCGCAGAAGGTGATTTACCATGGTTTTCTTCCTTTCTTGAAAACCGATCACAAACAGTTAAATTGGGTTCTTTCACGTCAGAAAAGCGCACAGTGTCATGTGGAGTCCCCCAAGGATCCCCCCTGTCACCGGTGCTTTTCAACATCTATCTTCGCCCTCTCTTTGATATTATCAGTAGCCAAGAACTACTCTATCACTCTTATGCAGACGATACGCAACTGTATTTTCGCATCTGCAACAAAAAGGATCATCATCCCAGTTTAGAGAAATGTCTCTCTTTGATAGAAAACTGGATGACAAAGAGTTATCTTAAACTCAACAGTTCAAAAACAGAACTCCTTATGTTTCACGCCAGCCGAAAGAGTCAACTGGCAACAACCTGGACACCCCCGCCCATTCTGGGCCAAATCATCACCCCTAGCTCCAAAGTCAAAAGTCTCGGGGTCATCTTCAACACCTTTATGACAATGGACGCACAAATAGGGTCAGTAGTCAGCGGAGCGCACCATCTGTTGCGCCTACTACGCAGACTTATTCCATTTATCCCCAAAGAAGACGTAGCAGTCGTGGTGGGAACAATCGTGAATTCCAGACTGGACTATGCTAACGCCCTGTACCTCGGACTCCCAAAGTACCAAATCTCCCGTCTGCAAGTCGTTCAGAATACGGCTGCCAGACTGGTGACTGGGAAAAAAAATGGGAATCAATCTCACCTTCGTTGAGAACCCTTCACTGGCTGCCAGTAAAAGACAGAATTGCATTTAAAGCACTCTGCCTGACACATAAGTGCATCCATGGGAAGGCTCCGCAATATCTTTGCGACAAGATAGAACCTCACAATTCGAATCGCGTTCTGCGATCCACCGACCAAAATCTGGTCAGGGTACCAAAAACCAAATACAAGTCCAAAGGAGAAAGAAGGTTTGCTTTTCAGGGTCCTAGACTATGGAACGCTTTACCAACCAGCATTCGGTTGGAGGAAAACCACCTGACTTTCAGAAGATAGATCAAAACTCTGCTCTTTTGATGTCATGAGACACGAACAACTAGCGCCCAGAAGCGATTCAGTTCGCATGCGCCGCGCTTTATAAGTTT
The DNA here is from genome assembly GCF_905171775.1 of Rana temporaria. NCBI lineage: Eukaryota > Metazoa > Chordata > Amphibia > Anura > Ranidae > Rana > Rana temporaria. The sequence goes on along the minus strand of NC_053500.1, from coordinate 56,144,692 downwards.
TTCATTCATTCATTTTTGAGGGGGTGCCTGATTAGGGAAATATCGGGCATCAAGACCCGCTCCAGGGAATGGGAGGATAAAGTCCGGGATGAAATCAAAATCAGAGAACAAGCGCTGGTAGTAGATCCCTCGCAGAGTAATCAGGATTCCTTGGTAGAGGCGCAATCTTTGTACAACTCGGTACTGTTGACGGCAGCTGAGAAGAGGAGATATTTTCACCAACAGAGTCATTTCGAGGAAGGGGACAATACGGGACACATTCTAGCACTGGTAGCTAGGGAGCAAAGGGTTTCCTCGAACATTTTGGCTATAAGAGTGGAGTCCGGGGAGACGCACACTCTCAGTTCTGATATCTTAGATGATTTTTATGAGTTCTATAGGGAACTATATTCCTCCAGAACTAAGACGGAAGGCTCGGAGATGCTTTCTTTTCTCCAGGGCTGCCCCATCCCCCAACTGGCTGAGGAGGATAGGGAGATGTTAAATCTCCCTATCACATTGGCAGAACTGAAGGAAGCTTTGGAAGGGGCTGCACAACATAAATCTCCAGGTCCAGATGGACTACCAGTGGAGGTATACTCTCAATATGGAGAGGTTATATTGCAGCCCTTGCTGGAAGCATTATCTGAGGCAGTGGAAAAGGGAACTCTACCAGACTGTATGCAGGAGGCTATAATTATACTACTCCCTAAACCAGGTAAAGATAAGCTGTCCCGAGATTTATACCGCCCAATCTCCTTACAAAACACGGATATCAAACTTCTAGCTAAAATCCTGGCCAAAAGGTTATTGCAGGTTATAGACAGGCTGGTGCATCAAGATCAGTCTGGTTTTATACCTAACCGGTCAACTGCCGATAATATAAGAAGACTATATATGAACTTACAGGTGCCGGTGGATAATACGGGGGGTAGGGCTATTCTGTCACTGGATGCTACCAAAGCGTTCGATAGTGTGGAGTGGCCTTACCTCTTTGAAATATTAACTAGGTTTGGATTAGGAGACAGGTTCATAACATGGGTAAAGGTGCTTTACTCAAAACCAAGAGCTAGACTCCGAGTTAATAATAACCTCTCCCTCCCATTTGAGCTACACAGAGGCACCCGGCAGGGATGCCCGTTGTCCCCACTGCTGTTCGCCCTGGCAGTCGAGCCGTTGGCGATAATGCTTAGAACTACATCGGAGGTGGTTGGGTTTTGCAGAGGCCAGAGGGAAGAAAAAATCTCCTTATATGCAGATGATATACTTATATATTTAGGCGATATGGCAGCGTCGCTGCAAACAGCAATGGGGATAATAGGAGAATTTGGAAGCTTCTCTGGGTTCAATATAAACTGGTCTAAATCAATATTAATGCCTATAGATCCATTGAGGGAGCAGCTACCAGTAGGAGCAGAGCAGATCACTATATCAAGTCGGTATTGTTACCTGGGGGTGGTGGTATCCCCGAATGCGGCTGAATATCTTCAGCTGAACTTGGGTCCACTACTGGCAAAACAAAATGTGACAGCTGGTGCAAACTCCCCCTATCAGTGGTAGGGAGAGCTAACCTAATTAAAATAGTATGGGCTCCACAATTCCTATATATCTTCCATAACTCACCGATGTGGATATCGAACAAATGGTTTAAAAGAATTAATACCCAATGTCAGGAAGCGTACTTACCGAGACCGAGATGCTGCGGACGGCTCACCTTTGCGAACCGGCGCTAACCTCCCTCTGGAGATGGAAACAGAGAGAGGGAAGCACCAGAAGGCACCGGTACCGGAAGCGGGTAGCTGGGTTGCAGGCCTGGTGAGGATCACCGGTGAGGGATCAGGAACCACGGGATGAACTGGGAGCCGGGAACCAATCCTAAGACAAGCTGGAGCCAGTGGTAGAAGTGAAAGGCAAAGTCCTAGATACAAGCCGGGTTCAGGGATCGGAGACAGCAGCAAGTCCGAGATTCAAGCTGGGATCAGGGGTCACAGAGAGTAGCAAGTCCAAAGTCCAGAGCCTCGGTCAGGGGGTGGAGAAGGCAGCAATCCAAGGGTCAAAGCAGAGGTCAGGTATCCAATCGGGAAGTCAGGCAATCCAGGTCAAAAGGCAAGTTCAACAGGTAAGGTACATACAGGAGCTGATGACAAACCAGCAACCTGTCATGTGTCAAAGGCAGATTTAAATAGGGCGGTCAGAGTTCTGATTGGCTCCGAGGGAGCCACGTGCGCGCGTGCGTGCTCGTGAATGTGCGCGCTACCGTGCGCGCGTTCCCGTACCCGCCGCGCATGCGCGCGCGCTGCAACGATGTGCCCGATAGCGCCGTTCTTCTGCGCATGTGCGCGAAGCTGTGGGCAACTGGACTGGTGCCCTGACAGTGCCCCCCCCCAAGGGGCAGACTCCGGACGCCCAAACTAGCCATTAACTCAGGGTGTTCACGATGAAAGGACCGGATCAACCGAGGGGCATGAATGTTCCTAGAAGGCTCCCATGAACTGTCCTCCGGTGGATAGCCCTTCCACTTAATTAAGTATTGGAGTTGTCTCCCTCTTTTCCTGCAGTTAAGGATAGTTTCCACTTCAAACTCCTTTTCTCCTTCAACCTCTACTGGTGGAGGCTCTGCTCTCCCTTGAAAAGGATCCGGAACCAGGGGTTCAAGAAGTGAAGCATGGAATACAGGGTGAATCCGGTATGAATCAGGTAATGCCAATTCAAAGGCTACAGGGTTAATCTTGCGTTTAATCTTGAAAGGAACGATGAATTTCGGGCCCAATTTTTGTGAAGGAATGGGTAGTTTAAGGTTAGAGGCGGATAGCCAAACTTTCTCTCCCACCTCAAAAGTGGGACAGTCCTTTCTACCTCTGTCATAAAATTTCTTAAAGTCCTCCTGAGCCCGCTGCATCACCTCTTGAAGATTTAGGAAATTTCGTTGAATAGAGACTAACCGTTCTTGGACGGCCAGAACAGAAGCTTCAGGGATGGAGTCTGGTAAGAAGGGAGGATGGAAACCGTAATTGGCCCACAATGGTGTTTGATTTGTGGAGGCATGAACGGAATTGTTGTATGCGAATTCTGCAGATACCAATAGTGAACGCCAGTCATTCTGAGAGACTGAGCAAAAACAACGGAGGTACTGCTCCAAGGTTTGGTTAGTCCTTTCCGTTTGGCCGTTGCTCTGGGGATGATAGGCCGAGGACAGACAGATCTTCACCTCCAGGGACTTACAGAGTTCCTTCCAAAACTTGGACGTGAATTGTGTACCCCTATCGGATACAATACTCTTGGGTACTCCATGAAGCCTGACGACCTCTTTGAATTTTTTTTTAGCCGTATCGGAAGCTGAGGGCGTGCCAACCATGGGCAAAAAATGCACCATTTTAGACAACCGGTCAACCACAACTAGAATCGTGGTGAACCCTTCAGAGGGTGGTAGGTCAACAATAAAGTCCATTGAGATGTCCGCCCATGGACGTTCCGGAATGGGTAGTGGCTTAAGAAGGCCCCAGGACCTGGTGTTAGGACCTTTGTTGCGTTGGCAACGGACACAGGAGGCCACGTAGGTTTTGCAGTCACGTCGCCACTTAGGCCACCAGAAGGACCGAGAAATTAGTTCAGAGGTCTTACGTGTTCCAAAATGGCCTGCCATCTTGAAGTCATGGAAGGTACCCAGGAGCAGCTGTCTTACTTCCCTTGGCACGAAGATCTTATTTCGGGACCACCACAAATCTTCCCCGTCTTACTAGCGACAAGATTTCCGGATCCGAACATTGGCGAGATGCCAATTTGAGAGAGTTGAGGAAGTCTGAGAGATCAGAAAAAAGTTTTGAGGGTTCAGGATGGTGCTAGGTTCTGAAGTATTGGGGGTTTCCGGGAACATTCTTGAAAGAGCATCGGCTTTACCGTTCTTTGAACCGGGTCTATAGGTTATGTGAAAGTTAAACCGCGTAAAAAAGAGGGCCCAACGAGCCTGCCTGGGTCTTAGACGCTTAGCGGAACGCAAATACTCTAAGTTTTTGTGGTCGGTAAAAATCATGATAGGGTGAATTGCTCCTTCCAGCAGGTACCGCCATTCCTCCAATGCGAATTTTATAGCAAGTAACTCCCTATCCCCGACATCATAGTTTTTTTCTGGCGGAGTAAGTTTCCGGGAGGCGTAAGCAACTGGATGCAAGAGAGATTTTGGCCCCTGTCTCTGAGATAGAACCGCACCAGTACCGGATTCCGAAGCGTCAAATTCCAGGATGAATGGGAGTGTTGCATCTGGGTGATGTAAAACGGGTGCAGAGGAGAACACTGACTTAAGCTTAGTGAAGGCTTCCTGAGCTTCCTGTGACCAATGAAATCGACTCCCTTGGCCTGTAAGCTTGGTGATGGGGGAGACAATGGAGGAGAACCTCACAATGAACCTTCTATAAAAATTGGCGAAGCCAATGAAACGTTGGACACCTTTTCTGTCAGTAGGAGCTGGCCATTCCTGAATTGCCTTGACCTTTTGGGGGTCCATGGCAACCCCATCAGTGGATATAAGGAAACCTAGGAATTGTATAGAGGTTTTCTCGAACTCGCATTTCTCCGCTTTGAGATACAATTTGTGTTGTCTGAGGATCATGAGTACTTTTTTAACATGGTTCCGATGTAATTCTAACGTAGCTGAAAAGATCAGGATGTCATCTAGGTAAACTACAAGGAAGTCATCCAGGTGTTGGCGAAAGATGTCATTGACTAAATGTTGGAAAGTGGCAGGGGCGTTACAAAGCCCGAAGGGCATTACTAAGTATTCGAAATGTCCGAATCTAGATCTGAACGCCGTCTTCCACTCGTCCCCTGCCCTGATCCGGACGAGATTGTAAGCTCCCCTGAGGTCAAGTTTTGAGAAGATACGGGCCGAGCGTAAACGTTGGAACAGCTCTGGGATGAGTGGTAGAGGATACCTGTTCTTAATAGTGACCGTATTTAGTTACCTATAGTCTATGCAAGGTCGGAGTGAGCCATCCTTCTTCTCGACGAAAAAGATCCCAGCCCCAGCGGGAGAGGAGGAGGGGCGAATAAATCTTTTCTTTAGATTCTCGTGGATGTATGCCTTGAGGGCCTTCAACTCAGTTTCTGAAAGGGGAAAAATACGGCCGAAAGGGATCTCAGAGCCCGGCAGGAGGTCAATGGGGCAGTCATATGGCCGATGTGGGGGTAAACAATCTGCTTGCTGTTTATCAAAGACGTTTCTAAACCCCAGGTAGGCAGGAGGGACGTGTAGAAGATTTTCCGGTGGGCTAATGAGGGTGGAGCAGGAATCAGGAGGAGGTAGCAGGCAATGCTGGGAGCAGTAAGAAGACGTGAAACTGATGTCTCTGGTGAGCCAGTTAATACATGGTTGATGGAGCTGAAGCCATGGAAGCCCCAGGATGATGGGGAACATGGGAGATGGGATGAGGTCCAGCCGGAGGTGTTCTTGATGTCCGAGATCAGAGATGACATGCAGGGGGAGTGTCTCGTGAGTGACTAGTCCGAAACGGGGAAGAGACCCATCCGCCAGGTGGACTTGAAAGTGAGTATCTTTAGTGCGGCGGGGAATGCACAGCTTCTGGGCCAGGGCAGAGTCCAAGAAGCAGCTGCATGCTCCAGAGTCAATGATCGCCGATAGGCGGGTTGCCCCTTCCGGAAGCTGCAGAGAAAGGAAAAGCACGATGTAAGTCTGTGGTAGATGCGAGACATGGTAATTGAGGGTTGGTGCAGGTTTCAACTTACTGGGTCTCACCGGACAGTTGTGCAAGAAGTGGCCGTCCCCACCGCAATAGAGGCAAAGGTTTGCTCGACGCCTGCGTAATCTTTCCTCCGGAGTGAGGGGTGGACGTACTAGGCCAAGTTGCATAGGCTCTGGATCAGGTAATGAGGTAGTTGGTGGAACGGAAGGAGGTGCAGGCACTGAAGGCAATCGTGGTGGAGCCCAGCTGAGACGGTTGGACTGGAAACGTTCAGAACGCCGCTCTCGCAGACATCGGTCCAACTGGGTGGCGGACTGGATCAAACCCTCCAGTGTAGCAGGGGTTTCAGAACGTGGCAATTCATCTTTAAGGGCCTCGGAGAGACCTTGGCGATACTGGTATTTTAAGGCCACCTTGTTCAATCCGGTATCGGCTGACCACATCCTGAACTCGGCGGTGTAGTCCTCCACAGGACGTTTACCCTGGTTCAGATTGTGGAGGGTGGATTCAGCAGTAGAGGAACGCAGAGGATCGTCATAGAGTTTGGCCATGTGAGTGAAGAACTCGTCAATGGTGTCCAAAGCGGGACTCCTCTGCTCCATTAGACCATGGGCCCAGGCCTGGGGTTCATCCGAGAGAAGGGAAATGACAAATCCCACTTTCACCGCTTCAGAGCAAAAAGTTCTGGGCTGAAGGCCAAAATAAAGGGTACAGGCGTTCTTGAAGGCTCGGTACTTCCTACGGTCACCAGCGAAGCATTCAGGGATGGGCACTCCGGGTTCCGGGTTCGTGGTCAGCACTGCTGGACCTATAGCGGACTGGGGAGCGGAATGTCCCGTGAGAGGGGATGTAGGTACAGTAGATGGTCCTGGTGGGACGGCTAGTTGTTGCAAGCGGCCATCCATCCAGAGATAACCTTCTTGAAGTTTTTGAACTGCATCGGTTAAGGCAGAGACCTGCTGGCACAGGGTCTCAAAAGGTGAGCGCGCCCGGTCGGTCTCAGACATCTGGCTGGTTTGTACTGTCAGGAAGCGTACTTACCGAAACCGAGATGCTGCGGACGGCTCTCCTTTGCGAACCAGCGCTAACCTCCCTCTGGAGATGGAAACAGAGAGAGGGAACCACCAGAAGGCACCGGTACCGGAAGCGGGTAGCTGGGTTGCAGGCCTGGTGAGGATCACCGGTGAGGGATCAGGAACCACAGGATGAACTGGGAGCCGGGAACCAATCCTAAGACAAGCTGGAGCCAGTGGTAGAAGTGAAAGGCAAAGTCCTAGATACAAGCCGGGTTCAGGGATCGGAGACAACAGCAAGTCCGAGATTCAAGCCGGGATCAGGGGTCACAGAGAGTAGCAAGTCCAAAGTCCAGAGCCGGGGTCAGGGGGTGGAGAAGGCAGCAATCCAAGGGTCAAAGCAGAGGTCAGGTATCCAATCGGGAAGTCAGGCAATCCAGGTCAAAAGGCAAGTTCAACAGGTAAGGTACATACAGGAGCTGATGACAAACCAGCAACCTGTCATGTGTCAAAGGCAGATTTAAATAGGGCGGTCAGAGTTCTGATTGGCTCCGAGGGAGCCACGTGCGTGCGTGCGTGCTCGTGAATGTGCGCGCTACCGTGTGCGCGTTCCCGTACCCGACGCGCCGCGCATGCGCACGCGCTGCAACGATGTGCCCGATAGCGCCGTTCTTCTGCGCATGTGCGCGAAGCCGTGGGCAACTGGACTGGTGCCCTGACAGTGCCCCCCCAAGGGGCAGACTCCAGACGCCCAAACTAGCCATTAACTCAGGGTGTTCACGATGAAAGGACCGGATCAACCGGTCATGTGTCAAAGGCAGATTTAAATAGGGCGGTTAGAGTTCTGATTGGCTCCGAGGGAGCCCCGTGCGCGCGTTCCCGTACCCGACGCGCCGCTGAGCCGCGCATGCGCGCGCGCTGCAACGATGTGCCCGATAGCGCCGTTTTTCTGCGCATGTGCGCAAAGCTGTGGGCAACTGGACTGGTGCCCTGACACCCAGATGCGGGAGCTAATATGGAAAAAAAGGTAGCAAGGATTAGTTTAACTACTTTACAATATGGAAAGGATAGGGGGGATTGGCGGTACCTCACCCCAAAACGTACTTCTTAGCCTCTCAGATACAACAGCTGACGGGATGGGGACGGGAAGAAGGAGAAGACCCCAATAGAAATATGGTGACCGGTATTGACCCCTCATTAAAGGCAGCCTCCCATCTTGAGATGGGCTTGCCCAGTATGCCACAATCAGCACCCACAGGAACTCTCATCAGAAAGGTATGGGGGGAGCTACGGAAGACTTTGGGGACAGAGGGGGTGTTACCATTTACTCCAATATGAAACAATCCTGGATATGTAGAGCTACAGGATTTGGAAGGCTTTAATTCTTGGAAAAAGAGGGGAATTTGGTTCTTTTCACAGCTATATGAGGGAGAAGTACTGAAAACGTATGAGCAGCTGTGCAGGGAATACCAACTAGCCCCACGGGGCTTCTATCAGTATCTCCAGCTTCGACATGCCCTACAGAAACAACAACAAACACGATCATTGGTGGTAACATCACCGTCCCCTTTGATGACGGTGGTTCTGCAAGCAGAAGCTCAGAGAGGACTGATAACAAAAATATATGAGGGATTGCTAGCAACAATTCAGAACCAATGCCTCCCTTAGAAGCCGCAGGAGATGGGGGGAAGACATTGGGGAGTTAGACGAAGACCAGTGGGAGAGGGCGCTTGAATCTGTCCCGGTGGTATCCGTCTCTGCAACTGTCACAACTTTTTATACTACACAGGGCTTACAGAACTGCTGCCCAAAATGTAAGGCCCAGCAGGGGGACTTAATGCATTTGATTTGGAGATGCCCAAAGCTTCATAGGTATTGGGAGGAAGTATCACAGTGTATTACTAGAGTGGCACAGGTATCAGTTCCATTCGATCCCTTAGTATATTTGCTAGGGGCCATTGACCCAAAAGGAAAGTACACAAAAGGAAAGTATTATATGATAACAAGACTGCTGTATTTGGCAAGAAAACTCATAGCACGATATTGGATGGCCCCGGGGTCCCTAGGGGGAAACAATGGATTGCGTATGTCAACTCCCTGCTGGGTAGAGAACATCTGGCCTACAAAGGAAAGCAGAGGGCAAATTTGAGGAGATTTGGTATTCCTGGTTGAGAGACGTGAGGGTCGCACCACCAAAACTGGTGTTGGATAGATTATCTATGTAGAGTGCAGAGGACAGGGGGGGGGGAGGGGGGGTGGGATATAGAAATATAATGACGCACTCTGGAATCTCATAGGAATAAAAAAATGTTGTATAATGTATGTCATCTGAACTGTAATGGATGCCGAATAGGCATATTTATGTATGAAATTAGAAAAGCTAAAAATAAAGTGGATTAAAAAAAAAAAGGTAGACAGACAGAATAGTGTAATGATTCTGTTAAAAAACAAGTAAATACCTATTAAATTCCTTCATCTATATCACCTCCGGCGTTCTAGTTTCTGTTCTCTCATTTACTTCCTGGTTTGCGGCGCTCATTCACGTAAGAACTACATTTCCCAGTATGAATTGCGGCACGCCCAGTAATTCACACCTCCTTGAAGTCTCTAACACGTAGAGAGCGTCCTGCCGCACAGATGTAGTTCCCAGGAGGGGGCGAGCACGTCACTGACCACCGCAGTAAAGCCTCCCTTCACGGTGGTGAGTAACAATCAGACAAGCAGGAAGTGAACAGAACAGAGAAGAAATAGAGCAACTTCTGAGCAAAAACGAACAATGAGAAAGTGAAAAGAGGAATGTCTTCAGGTAAAGGATGCTTATTATGGGAAAAAAATGTTTCCTTTACAACCCCTTTAATGAAGCACAGTGGACCAATACCAGAAGATGACATGGCTCCCCAAATCAACACAGACTGTGGAAACTTCACACTGGACTTCAAGCATCTTGCAGTGTGTGCCTCTCCATTCTTCCTCCATACTCTGGGTCCTTGGTTTCCAAATGAGATGCAAAATTTGCTCTCATTGGAAAAGAGGACTTTGGACCACTGAGCAACAGACCAGGTCTGTTTTTCTTTAGCCCAGGTAAGACGCTTCTGACGCTTGTTGTTCAGGAGTGGCTTGACAAGAGGAATACAACTTTTGAAGTCCAGGATCCGTCTTTGTGTAGTGACTCTTGATGCACAGAATCCAGCCTCAGTCCACGCCTTGTGAAAATCCCCAACACTTTTGAATGGCCTTTTTCTGACAATCCTCTCCAGGCTGCGGTCATCCCTGCTGCTTATGCGCCATTTTTTTCCACACTTTTCCCTTCCACATAACTTTTATATTAATGTGCTTTGATACAGCACTTTGAATACATCCAATTTCTTTTGCAATTACCTTTTGAGGCTTTCCCTCTTTATGGAGGGTGTCAATGATGGTTTTCTGCACAACTGTCAGGTCAGCAGTCTTTTTCATGATTGTGATTCCTACTGAACCAGACTGAGAGACCATTTAAAGGTTTAGGAGCCCTTTGCAGGTGTTATGGCTTAATTAGCCGATTAGAGTGGGACACTTTGAGCCTAGAATATTGCACCTTTTCACAATATTAACATTTTTGTGGATTTGGGGTTTTCATGAGCTGTAAGCCATAATCATCACAATTATGACAAATCATGGCTTGAACTATCTTGCTTTGCATGTAATGAGTCTATTTCATATATTAGTTTCACCTTTTAAGTTGCATTAGTGAAATAAATGAACTTTTGCACAATATTTAAAATTTTCGAGTTTCACCTGTAAGTACACTTGCTTATTCTATCTCCTTTTAGGCTATGCTTAGCCAAATAAATAATTTAAAACATCTCAAGGTGTGTCGGTAAGTGCTGGGTGAGTGAAGTGTGCCATCTTCAGGTGCTCAGAGAAATCACAAAACAATTCAGCAGCTCCGTGGGGCAGGGATGGACTGGCCATCGGGACTACCGGGAGATTCCCGGTGGGCCGAGGGCTCAGTGGGCCGGTCGGAGGTCTGACGAGTAGATAGAGATTTAGTGAGCATGCAGAGTAGCGCAGAAAGCATGTGTAATATGTTCTCTCTCCTGTCACGGCACTCACGTTGCTCCCTGCCCCTCCTCTCTTCTCGTCCATCCCCATTTGCTTGTGACATCATCTGGGATGGACGAGAAGAGAGGAGAGGCCGCGGGGAGCCGAGTGAGTGCTGTGACAGGAGAAAGAACATAATACACATGCTTCCTGCGCTACTCTGCATGTCCTGATGTGCCCCGTGCCCTGATGTGCCCTGCCTCAATGTGGTGTGCCCTGATGTGCTGTGATGGGCAATGATGTGATATGCCCTGTACGTGTTGTGCCCTGATGTGCCCAGTGCCCTGATGTGCTGTGCCCTGTACATGCTGAAAAACTTTGTTTCAATTGTGTGTATGCGGCATCAGCTTCAATCTGTTTACCTTTTCTGGGTTCATTTGGTTTCCCCAAAATTTGGAATATTGCTTGCTTCTGCCTATTGCTGGGTATTGTTCTCCAGTAGATAGATTTATTTCACCCTGGCCAATCACTAGGGGTTTATTGCCTGTGATGTATAATAGGGAAGGTAATACATTTTCAGGGAATCTCCTAGAAGGCTCCTTAGCATCCTAAGCTTGCCCTGGAGAAGATTTTGTGTTAGACTGGTCCTTTAATCTCCCAGGCTTACCCCAAGGAGAATGTGCTGCTAGATGGATCATTGTTAAGCTCCTAGAAGTGGAAATAGGCCTGTGCTAGATCCTGGAATATAAGAAGGTGCCTGATAAGGAGAGCATGTTAAGCATATTTGCACAAGTCAATTGCTGGTCTCAGCTTAAAGGGACACTATTGAAGATTGCTGGTCTCAGCTTTAAAACATACTATAAAACATTGCTAGTCTCAGATTAAATGCATACCTGTGGCCTGGTAGAAGGGCTGAAGTTACTTCTTTTTGAGAAGAGAGAACACTGCATTGCTATATTACTTACCAGATCCACCACTCTGATGCACATGGCGCTCTCTTATGCTCTGTTGGTGGACTGTCCCTCAATGTGCTCACACTAGGGTGACCACATTTCCAAACTACTGTACCATTCAGGGACACCCCCTTCCCAAAAATCAGTTTGTGGTGTAACGAATAACAGCACAGTGATTGGACACAAAAGGGGGATTTATGATTTCTCCAATCACAAGCAGGGGGCGGGGACTGTGCTCCTTTAGGCATTCCCAGCCAGGACAAGTACTGTCAGTGAGTAAAGCAGTGATGTGGCAGCTTTTTTGGGGCATTAGTTTGGCTTGGGTGGTGGCTGTGTCAATTTCATTCCGGGACACTGTATTGTCCTGAAATGAAGGTGCCCGGGACAGACCTGCAAAATGTGGGACTGTCCCGGGTAATCCGGGACACGTGGTCACCCTAGCTCACACCCTTTATTAGTGTTGGTTTTGTGCTCATGACTGCTGGAGCATAGGGGAGAAGAGGCTGCGGGGACCCATCTTGAAGCCCGGAGGAGCCGGGCATCGTGTACATGAAAACTGCTTTTCTCAATCTCCTATAAGTGAACATTTCACCCTTGCAGTGTGGGGGCAGTCCCAATACCAGGTAGGAATTTTACTGTCTATAGAGTTCCACAACAAGGGATGTACAAGGGGCCACCTGTTCCTAGTTAGAGGAGTTCACAGGGCCCAAACATGTCTGCTCGTTCTTCTGCTCATATTACATTCTGTACAAAAAAAATATATAATTTTGATTCACTTTGAAATCTAGTATCTTTTTTACAAATAAGAAATTGGAATTATGAAATATTAATTAAGATTATTATACAGAATAACAAGATGTTTATGACAAGGTGAATCAAAAGGAATAAAGAGCCCTTCATTGAATCAGTGCAACAACTACAGTACATAGACGTAATTGTTTCTATGAGGGCTAACAAGCCTGAAACAACACAACTTCATGTGAGTCCAGCATTTCAGGAACCCTCCACTGGGGATGTCCAGTACCCCCTGTCAGAATACAGTAGTACAGCAGGGGTGATCTTGTCACAAACTATGGTGAACAGGAGTGAACCACAACTGCAGCTAGCAAAAGATTTCAATGCACCTCTCTATGTTATGTGAGATTTCAGTATTGGACCCCAGGCATCACTCCAATCTGAGAACAGGAGTTTGGGGGTTCACTACATCATCTCTCTCACATATAGGAATGCGTTGAGCTACTAAGGATGGAGGTATTACAACATGCCTCCAACCGCTAGTGTTGGAAGCATACAATGCACGTGAAGCTTCCAATGCACTTCCCTATGTAGGTGATTATCAGTACGGGACCCCAGGCGTCACTCCAATCTGATAACAGGAGTTTGGGGGTTCTCTACATCATATCACCTTACATAGAGGAATGCATTAGGCCACTAAGGAAGCAGGTATATAAAATACCCTCTACCCTTAGCATAAAAAAGTTAAGGTGAACATGTTCAGTAGTTTAGGGGCTGAGCCCAATTTCATTTAACAATGTATGTCAAGCACATAGGAAATAGGAATACTGTAAGCAAGTAATATTTGCATAAGAGAGGCAAGTATAGCTCAGCTGAGTTGAGAGTGTATGTCCCTTTAAGATATTCCACAGCGAACTAGTGAAGACACAGTAAGTAATCCCAAGCAGTAGGTTAATACTCAGTAAGCCAGATTTAAATATACCGGTAGTACTTGGTAGAAGCAAGCAGGTAATTCTAGAGCAGTTCAATAGAAGTAAATGCTACTTATCCGTTTGCAGAGGATGAGCGTTGTAGTATGTTAGCAGCAATGGGATTCCGTAGTGTATGGTTTCCTGGAGGAAGATATCTTTTAGGGTGTCCCCAGCAATGGCAGCATGGATCCAGTGAAGGCAAGGTCTGCAGCTTGGGGACCTATGGTATTGTTAGTTTGTAGCATGGCCGGTTACGGCTGACAATAATAGAACAGCGTGTGTATAACACGCTGTTCTATTTAAGGCTGAGAGACATGTGTGCCGAATAGAGCGCTAATGGCGTCATTGCGCAGTCGCCGTATGCGTTCCAGCGTAGAACGCAATACGGCAAAAAACGCTGTTTACAGATCTCTGCATCCACATCTATGCATCCACATCGCTGGTGTAAATGCCAGGATCTATCAGACCTTTTTTTTTTTGTTTCCTATGCCAGAATCACGATTTAGATATTCATACATTGTGATCTTATCTCCTCTTAAGTTTCTCCTTCTGCAGGGTAAATACGTTTATTGTATGTATGTATGTATGTATGTATTCTTCATAACTGAAGTCCTCTGGTTGCCTTATCAGCATTATTGCCCTTCTCTGGACTCTCTCCAGTACATCCCTCCTGAAGACTGGAGCCCAGAACTGGAAGGCCAGTTTTTCAGTATTTTTTTTAACACTGGCTTCCATTAGCCATAGAGGATCACCACTAATGAAGAGGAACTGACCACCATGGTAGTGGTTAGGGTCCTTCTTAATGTTAAAAGAGGTCAATGCCCCCAATTGCTGGCAGTAGTCATTGCCTCCTCTGCTGGTAAGGGCCAGTGCCCATTTTGTTGGTGTGTGCCCCATTTGTTGGTGAGGTCAGTGCCTGATTGATGGTTTTGGTTCAGGTCAGTGTCCCCTTTAATATTGGGGAGGGATCGTGCCCCTTTTTAATGTTGTGTTGTGGTGGTCAGTACCCCCTTGATAGGTGGTGGTCAGTGCCTCTTCATTAGTGGCGGTCAGTGTCTCTTCATTGGAGGTGACCTTTGCCCCCTTCATAGTTGGTGGCAAGTGTCCTCTTTTTGGCCAATGGTAATTTCATAGTTGGTTGCCAATTCACACATTATGGTCAGTATCCACTTCATAGTTCATGGTCAATGGCCATTTGGTTGGTGGTCAGTGGAGGCTTGATTAATTCAGTTATTGTTGTTCAGTATGTATTAACCTGAGAAGATGTTATGGTGCAAATTATTATTGAAGTTCACAGCACAGCACTAAAGCTATGTAAGATGTTCTCTCTGCAGTTCAGCTCCCCCTACATACAGCTTCTGCTTTGTGTTCACATTAGAGATTTGAAGGCAGGAAGGCTGGCAAGTCAGTGCTGAGAAAGGGTAGCACTACTACACAGTGGTTGATTTACTAAAGGCAAATCCACTCTGCACTACAAGTGCAATTGAAAGTGCACTTGGAAGTGCAGTTGCTGTAGATCTGAGGAGAAGATCTGAAATGAGGAGAAGCTGTGCTGATTTTTATCATCTAATCATGTGCAAGCTAAAATGCTGTTTTTTATTTTCCTTGCATTTCCCCCTCAGATCTACAGCGACTGCACTCCCAAGTGCACTTGTAGCACAAAGTGGATTTACCATTTGTAAATAACCCCAGTGTCTACAGCTATAGTGGTCAGTAGGGCCTGTTTGCTTGTTATCCATAGCAATCAACGAGGTGGTGTTCTTTTATTTTAAAGCTTGTTTTAAAAAAAATACATCTGTAACCTAAACCACAGCAACATGACAGCTTTTCTTATAGAGGAAGCAGATGTATTATCCTATGAAAAGTTTACAATCACTAATTTTTAAATAAGGCCATCTGTAATTTATTATTTGATATGAAACCATTTGCAGCTACGTGAGGAAAAAAGAGGACTAAGCATTATTCACATGTAATTAAGGGTCGCACATTACATTTCTTCTTTTATTCTGTGTGTCTGGGATTTCTTTGCTAAATAATTGGTGTAATTTTTACTTGTATGCACAGACCCTGGCACCCCATTAAATGTACTGTATTGTGTAGTTTTACATACTTGCAATGGTCCTCTTCAATGATGTCACTGAATGAGTTGCCATAGTAACCCACTCCGAGAATAGTTATGTGATGCTACCCAATGAATCAGCTGTTCAATCCTTACCTGTGATTGAAAAGGGATGAACACAGTAGATTATTTAGCTTTCCCTCTAATAGTTACCAATCAAAGACAAAATAACACCCTGAAGAAAAAATGGGATACCTACCACTACCACTGCCACATGTTACGGGTGAAAACTGGTATGTTTCCATTATAAATGCCCTCGTTTTCTGAACTGTATATTGTGAATGTTTGCTTATTTGTGCAAGATACATACTGTAGACAAATAGATGTAGATTGTTATAGCCCTCAATGTTTTCAGTGTTTGTCTGAATGCAGTTTTCTCAAGGTTGCATTGAAAAGCAGATATTTTCACATCTATTAAAATGACATATATTTATTTTAAAGGTATTTATTGGGGCCAGACAGCATTACATTATAAATAAATATAGCTTATCTATAAAAAAAATATGTTAATGTAAATTTATCATTGAAAATATCTGTTATTTGGCATGTGATAATTTTTATTTAGTAGGCCATGGTGTCTTTTGAATTTGCTTTATTATTTCTTTCTAGAAAACCATGTGTATAAAACGTTTTGCCCACTGCAAATACTTCAAGATATAGGGAAGGTTATTAGCTTTTTACCTGCCCTAAAAAAAAAAGTCGTGGGTCAGGAGGTTGAGATCTAGGCCCCTTACTCTTGTTGGAAGGGGAGGAGTGGATCCCCCTCCTAGATCCTACCCAGCACTCCCTCAGTGCCAAGTATAAAAAGGTGTATTTACTGTAGCTGCTTACAGTGATATCCCTCAGACATGAGATATGATCAAAGCATATCCTTCTACAGTGTGTACTTGTCTTAATTAAGAGCGCTAAGTGTCATTTCTATCTGCTGCTTTGGTCCTCTGCTGTCCGCATGAATCACTTCTGACAAGTTTTCCTGACACAAAGAGAAAAATGGTGACAGGGGAGGGACCTCCAGCAGCCTCATCTCTGTCCCTGTGTGCTGTGAAGGGCGGGGGGGTTCTCAGAGCTCTCCATACTGAGCTCCGAAGAGTATAACTTAAAGTGATTATATAACCTTTGTTTTAATTTTAGGCCTGAAGATTACATAAAACCCCCAAAACCTTATATATTATCTTAAAGCAGACACCATAGAAAATAAAATAGTGGTAGTTCTAATTTTTTTATGTCACACAATATTGTTGCAGAGGTCTAGGAAACGCAAAATGTTCTGTAAAAAAAATACACTAAAGTTAATTTTAGGGCACACAAATGTAATGAACTACCCAATTTGTGGGTAAAATATAAAAGAGGTTGCACTGAGTAAATAGATATCCAACATGCCAAACCTTAAATTTGTGTGCTCCCGTGAAAAACTTCAGTACCCTATATTATAGGCAACACTGCGTTTTTTTTTTTTTTTTGGCGATATAAGTGAAAAAAGAGCGAACATTTTGAAAACAAAAATGATTTTTTTTAGTTATTATTGTAAAATACATTTTTCTTCAAAATTTTGGGCCAAAATTTATACTGCTACATATCTTTGGTAAAAAATAACCCAAATTAGTGGATATTATTTAGTCTGTGTGAAAGTTATAGAGTCTACAAGCTATGGTGCCAATCACTGAAAATGTATCTCATCTGATCATACCTGATGTAATGACCCCTTTTTGGAAAGTAGACAGTCCAAGGTATTTAGTAAGAGAAATTATGAGTTTTTTCCCCACAATTCTTGGGAATTTTTTTTTTTAATACAAACTTGTCATATTAACAGGTTATTTATTACACACAGCATATACATGCTTGCAACTACACCCCAAACTACATTCTGCTACTCCTCCTGAGTATGACTTGTACACAGCCTGGCCACATACACAGGCCCAACATTGAAGTACAGTAGCACCTTCAGGCGTTCTACAAGCATAAATTGCATCAGGACAATGGAATTGCCCACAAAATGACCCCATTTTGGAAAGCAGACCCCATTTTTGAAAGGTTCATTTTTTTCCAGAAGTTTTGGGAAAATTGGATAACAAATGAATACGCATTTTTTTTACACAAAGTTGTCCATTTATAAGATATTTCTAACACATAGCATGTACATAGAAAAAATGATACCCAAAAATACATTCTGCTACTCTTCATGAGTATGGCAATACCACATGTGTTAGACTTTTACACAGCCTGGTCACATACAAAGGCCCAACATCAAAGTAGCATCTTCAGGCGTTCTACGAGCATAAATTGCACATCTCATTTCTCAACCACCTATTACATTTTTGAAGGCCCTGGAGCACCAGGACAATAACATTGACCACAAAATGACCACATTTTGGAAAGCTAACACCCCAACGTATAATCTATGAAACATAATGAGTCTTTTAACCGCTTAAGCCCCGGACCATATTGCTGCCTAAAGACCCAAGGGGTTTTTACTGTTTGTCGTCCTTTTTTCCCCATAAATAGAGCTTTCTTTTGGTGGTATTTGATCACCTCTGCGGTTTTTTGTTTTTTGCGCTATAAACAAAAATAGAGCGACAATTTTGAAAAAAAATTCTATATTTTTTACTTTTTGCTGTAATAAATATCCCCCAAAAACATATATAAACATTTTTTTTTCCTCAGTTTAGTCCGATACGTATTCTTCTACCTATTTTTGGTAAAAAAAATCGCAATCATCGTTTATCGGTTGGTTTGCGCAAAATTTATAGCGTTTACAAAATAGGGGATAGTTTTTTTGCATTTTTATTTTTTTTATTTTTTTTACTACTAATGGCGGCGATCAGCGTTTTTTTTTCATGACTGCGACATTATGGCGGACACTTCGGACAATTTTGACACATTTTTGGGACAATTGTCATTTTCACAGCAAAAAATGCATTTAAATTGCATTCTTTATTGTGAAAATGACAGTTGCAGTTTGGGAGTTAACCACAGGGGGCGCTGTAGGAGTTAGGGTTTACTTTGTGTGTGTTTACTAGTGTAGGGGGGTGTGGCTGTAGGAATGACGTCATCGATCGTGTCTTCCCTATAAAGGGAATGACGCGATCGATGCGCCGACACAGTGAAGCACGGGGAAGCCGTGTTTACACACGGCTCTCCCCGTTCTTCAGCTCCGGGGAGCGATCGCGACGGAGCGGCTATAAACAAATAGCCGTGCCGTCGTCCCGGATCGCTCCCCGAGCGGACCCGACCTCCGCATGTACCGGGGGGGGTCCCGATCGGACCCCCCACCCACGTCTAGCAGAGGACGTACAGGTACGTGATTGTGCCTGTCCGTGCCATTCTGCCAACGTAAATGTACATGAGGAGGTCGGGAAGTGGTTAAATGGTTTATTTTTTCAAGAAGTCTTTGGAAAGTGCATAAAAAAATTAAAACGCATTTTTTTTACACAAAGTTGTGCATTTATAAGATATTTCTAACACATAGCATGTACAAAATTACACCCCAAAATACATTCTGCTACTCTTCATTAGTATGGCAATACCACATGTGTTAGACTTTTACACAGCCTGGTCACATACAGAGGCCCAACATCGAAGTAGCACCTTCAGGCGTTCTACAAGCATAAATTAGACATCTCATTTCTCAACCACCTATTACATTTTTGAAGGCCCTGGAGCACCAGGACAATAACATTGACCACAAAATGACCACATTTTGGAAAGCTAACACCCCAACGTATAATCTATGAAACATAATGAGTCTTTTAACCGCTTAAGCCCCGGACCATATTGCTGCCTAAAGACCCAAGGGGTTTTTACTGTTTGTCGTCCTTTTTTCCCCATAAATAGAGCTTTCTTTTGGTGGTATTTGATCACCTCTGCGGTTTTTATTTTTTGCGCTATAAACAAAAATAGAGCGACAATTTTGAAAAAAATTCAATATTTTTTACTTTTTGCTGTAATAAATATCCCCCAAAAACATATATAAAAAATTTTTTTTCCTCAGTTAAGGCCGATACGTATTCTTCTACCTATTTTTGGTAAAAAAAATCGCAATCATCGTTTATCGGTTGGTTTGCGCAAAATTTATAGCGTTTACAAAATAGGGGATAGTTTTTTTGCATTTTTATTTATTTTATTTTTTTTACTACTAATGGCGGCGATCAGCGTTTTTTTTTTCGTGACTGCGACATTATGGCGGACACTTCGGACAATTTTGACACATTTTTGGGACAATTGTCATTTTCACAGCAAAAAATGCATTTAAATTGCATTCTTTATTGTGAAAATGACAGTTGCAGTTTGGGAGTTAACCACAGGGGGCGCTGTAGGAGTTAGGGTTTACTTTGTGTGTGTTTACTAGTGTAGGGGGGTGTGGCTGTAGGAATGACGTCATCGACTGTGTCTTCCCTATAAAGGGAATGACGCGATCGATGCGCCGACACAGTGAAGCCGTGTTTACACACGGCTCTCCCCGTTCTTCAGCTCCGGGGAGCGATCGCGACGGAGCGGCTATAAACAAATAGCCGTGCCGTCGTCCCGGATCGCTCCCCGAGCGGACCCGACCTCCGCATGTACCGGGGGGGTCCCGATCGGACCCCCCACCCACGTCTAGCAGAGGACGTACAGGTACGTGATTGTGCCTGTCCGTGCCATTCTGCCGACGTAAATGTACATGAGGAGGTCGGGAAGTGGTTAAATGGTTTATTTTTTCAAGAAGTCTTTGGAAAGTGCATAAAAAAATTAAAACACATTTTTTTTACACAAAGTTGTGCATTTATAAGATATTTCTAACACATAGCATGTACATAGCAAAAATTACACCCCAAAATACATTCTGCTACTCTTCATTAGTATGGCAATACCACATGTGTTAGACTTTTACACAGCCTGGTCACATACAGAGGCCCAACATCGAAGTAGCACCTTCAGGCGTTCTACAAGCATAAATTAGACATCTCATTTCTCAACCACCTATTACATTTTTGAAGGCCCTGGAGCACCAGGACAATAACATTGCCCACAAAATGACCACATTTTGGAAAGATAACACTCCAACGTATAATCTATGAGACATAATGAGTCTTTTAAATGGTTTATTTTTTTCCAGACGTTTTTGGAAAATGCGTAAAAATAATGACATCTTTAAAATGGTTTATTGTTTCAAGAAGTCTTTGGAAAGTGCGTAAAAAAGTGTGTAAAAAAATGAAAACGCATTTTTTTTACACAAAGTTGTCCATTTATAAGATATTTCTAACACATAGCATGTACATAACAAAAATTACACCCCAAAATACATTCTGCTACTCCTCCTAAGTATGGTGATACCACATGTTTGAGACTTTACACAGCCTGGTCACATACAGAGACCTAACATCTAAGTAGCACCTCCCGGCGTTTTCTGACTACAGATCACAATTTTGAAGGCTCTTGATATTTCTAAAACCAAATTATTAATAAATGGTACCCCTTTTTGAACGGGGGTATGCCAGCTCCCAGACAATTTTCCCACTGGTTCCAATATATGTGGGGCACTCACGGGGCTGGAGCTGGGAATCTTTGCTTTCATAAATCCGGAAGGTATACACATATGCAGTGGCTCAATCACACAATGTATTCAATTTCAACCCATACCTGGCTCTCTTACTTGAAATATACTGCTTGAAGCATGTATAAGGGATTTGTCCACACAAATTATTTGGTCTGGGATAAACACTTTGTCAAATTGCTGGTGAAAGGAATTTATTGGGGGGGGGGGGACTTGTACAATTTGTTGTGATTGGGATGATCTTGGAGAGGGCACTGCAAATTATTGTTAAAGTGTAGAAAATGCATAATCATGTTGAAGTGTCCTGGACATGACAGCATGTGGTGGATGGGGTTTATGGACCAATAGCCATGGAGTTCATTCTGTTTTTTAAGCCCAATATTAAAATGTAAGGCCCAAAAACAATTTAAATTCATCCAGTGTGAGACGTCGCCACTGGAACATGGAGGCGTAGGATGAATTGGGGTTGGCAGCAATAAATTGCTCTTCATACAGATTGGTTTGGTCGACCATATTCTGCAACAAAGCTTGTGGGAAAAATAAATAAAAATAATCTAATTGGGAAAAAATGTTAGTGTTGGGCTGCACACCTGGCTGTGCGATGAAAGGGGAAATATAGCGGATCCTGAGTTGGCAGGAAACCATAAGGGGTTTGCCAGGGCATTGGAAAGGTAGGACTGGGCCTGGATTCTTCGGGTTTGGCGTGTAATTCCAGTACTGGTACTGGGCTCCTCTTCCTGGGGTCTGGCACTGCTGGTGGTAGGTAGGTCTTCTGATCTTGGTCCTGATCTCTTTATTCTTTTAGGACAGTTTCCTCCGCTGACTCGGACTCTGATCCACTATCCCCCACAGGCTCTTATTCCGAACCAGAATTGAATGATTCATCTGCTCTCATCATCTGACATGGTATGCATGGAAGGGGCATGGATCAGAAAGTAACTGCTCCTTAATGTTTACATTTATGACTGGACACAGCCAGTGACGTGGTAAACAGCCAATTTCATTGGCTGTTCATCCTGATCAGGGAAGAGCTGTGTCCGAAGGACAGGTGCCATGCCCGATCGCCATGCTGCGTGCCTCCGATTCTGGTAACACATGTGATTAGCTGTGATTGAACACAGCCGATCACATTGTAAACGTTTACCATGATCGGGGAAGCGATGTGTCCGAGGGACACGCGCCATCCCGATAGCCCCCGCGGGGATGTGCTAGGAGATATCCTGAAAGGATAACACAACCACCGCCCGGTCATCATTCTGCTATAGGCCGGATGGGAAGTGATTAAAAGCCCCCTATAGGTTATCATTTAGTGTTACAGAGTAGGTCTCGTGCTAGAAATATTGCTCTCACTCCAGTGTGTGGGGTGATATGTAACATGTGTATCACAGATCACATTGCATGAAATTCTTGCAAACTAAGAGGCGAACCCGAAAGTGACATCAAATGCACCGCTTTCTGGGTCAGCAACAAGGAGGGGAGGAGAGTGGACATGGGTCTACTCTGCTCCGTCCTCTCTACTCAGCAGCACCTGCTATGTCAGTCCTGGGCCTGCAGATGAGCAAACGAAGCCCACAATACATGGCAGGAGCAAACGCAGGGGAGGGGTGCGATTACCGGGTGTGTGAAAGCAATCGGGCAGCAGCACAGCCGCCCAAATGCTTCCATTTGACAGGTAGGAGTCTGCTTGTCAGATTTACATGCAATCCCAGTGTAAATCCCCCCCCCCTGCTGTCGGGTCCATATGATGTATAGTCTCAAAGCCAGCTATAGTTCCTATCCTAGACCCAAGGCTGGGATACAAAGGGGTTGATTTACTAAGGCTAGAGAGAACAAAATTTAGTGCAGCTCTGCATAGAGACCAATAATTTCCAGAATTTACTGTCAAAACTTAATTAGAAGCCATTTGGCTACCATGCACAGCTACACCAGATTGTAGGGGCTCCAGGTATAGTAAACATCCTCTAAAGAGTCACATGAAGGTTTGGTTAGGGCAAACTGTGTCATTCTGAAGCAGCAAACTGGGTAGCACGACAGACTAACTAAACACTGAAACCCGTAATGCCATTTGAAATGTGATGACCTTTAAGGGACCATGAACAAATAGGACATGTTCTGGCACCCACTGATGTGTAGGGATTCTTGGGCTTGCCCCTCCAAATAAAAAACATAAATTAAGTACTAATTGGAAGAAGAAAATGTGTTGACAAACATTAGCCGCTGGTGAACATAAGTATCCGAAAATTCAGGTGCAAAAAAAGTGTCCGTGCTCTCATGAGAACCATGTAATCCAAATTCATAAATTATCTAATTGCACGACGTGATCCACCACCACATAGCGATGGATTCTTACCAGAATGATAAGACTCTAATACAGAGTCACAAACGCCCAATATATATATGAGGCAGCAGATGTCATCCAACCACAGGATCAAATATATGGCAAATTTAATTGAAGCTCCGTGGATGTACAAGGACATGTTTCCACAATGGATATGCAATGAAATGAGCATCCATTTAGTGTAAATCCATATAAAACTTTATTATTAAACAGGGGCATTGAAGGTACTCACAGTGTCAATGAATTAACAAGCATCTCAGAAAAATCCAAAAGCAGCAGGAAGCATGGAAACAAAGCAGCTTACAGTATGTACACAGCAGGAAAAGCTTAGCGTGGCGATGGCACATACATAGACTCTGCCATACATGTACAGAGTCAAGCCTCGATCTCATAAAGGGCGGCAGGATCAAGAGATGCATCTCACGTCCTGTGTCATATCCGGTTGGATGAGCAGCCAAGCCTTGGTATCTCTTAGAAATGGCCATCAGTCTAATCTAAGCCTCAAAAATGAGCTGCCATTGAATTTGCCATATCTTTGATCCTGTGTTTTTTTTTTCTTCAATCGTTTTTATTAGTTTTAGTAAAATTATACAAGCATCAGTAGCATACAGGGTACAATATCTGAAAATAGTGCGAGCAAAGTAAACATAGGAAACTGCATGACAATGTGCAACGTCAATGTGTGAATTATAACTAGACCTCTATTGCATAGACATTTCGAGGGTACTTGGTAAATATAGTGCAGGCGCATAGTCGAGGGCTCCGTTCCTGACAGGCCACCCCAATTGGGAGCACTTTTGTGGCCTATCAGGAGAAAGCCCTGTCACACATGTACCAACGAACATTTGAAAACAGCAAGTTCAAGGAGAAAAGTAACACATAGCAGAAACGGGTTACAGTAAAGGGACAGCTCTGGGTCCGGAGGACCATGGTGACCAAGCCCTCCGAACTTTGTCAGCCTGGTCTGTCACGGCAGCAAGAATGCATTCATAAGAGTAGTGCAAGTTAACCAGATCTATTGTTTGGGTAACTATCGTGGCCTTTCCGAACGCCACAGCCGAGTAATACAAAGTCTGGATGCCAAAAGAATGTGGGACGTCACGTATTTGGAGGGGGGAGGAATATTCTCTATTGTGAGACTCAGTAGCGCCAATTCAGGAGTGGGATTGATCACAGTACCAGCAGTTGAGGACAGGAGGCGAAAAACGTCTATCCAGAACTGTCGGATCTTCTGACAAGCCCAGAAAATGTGGAGTAAGTCGCCTTTGGCAGATGTGCACCGCCAGCAGAGATCTGAGGCCTTGCGGTTAAAAGTAGCTATTCTGGCCGGGGTCATGTACCAGCGGAGTGTAATTTTTTGGGTGAGTTCCCACAGCGTGGAGCATTTAGTGGATTTGTATGTGGTACCAAGGGCGGAGGACCATTGTTTGTCAGAGAAGGTTTGAGAGAGTTCAGATTCCCATAATGTATGCACAGGTAGTTTGGTGAAGTTTAATTTGTTCTGGAGGGTGTTATAAAAATGTGATATGCCTTTAGTTTTGGAAACCTCAACTGAGAGAAATATCCATGTTTTAGGTGGGACGGCATATAGGGGAAGAGGGATGTCTTTCAGGCAGTGGGAGATTCTAATGTAGGTGAAACACTCTGAGGACGGGAGATAGAACTCCATGCGGAGTTGAGGAAAAGGTTTGAGGTGTGCTCCCTGCAGGATGTCCCTCATATACATCACTCCTTGTGACGTCCATCTGGAGATGGGCAGATCTGGAGAGAGGAAATGAAGCGAATCTAAGGGTATTTGGGAAGGGGTGGTGGGGGGATTGTCCCCCGTGCGGGTGACCAGTTTGTTCCAGGCCAGCGCTGTGGCCCGCATTGTAGGTGGAAGAGACGAGGGCATTCTAGGGTTTAACGGAATGCTCAGAATCCAGGCTTTCAAATTTTTGGTATGTAGGAGGGAGGATTCTATTTGTCCCCAAAGGGTTTTGGGCTGGGGGTTGAACCAGTCTGGCAACTGGGCCAGGATAGAGGCCAGGTAGTAGTCTTCGAAGGCAATGGAGCCTACTCCCCCTGCCAGTTTATGTTTGATTAAATTAGATTGGGCACACCTAGGCTTTTTACCTTTCCACAAGAGGGCATTAAGAAGCGTTTGTAAGGACTTGAAATACGATAGAGGCAACGGGATGGATAGTGTTCGAAATAAGTAAAGGACTTGTGGGAAACACATCATTTTAAAGGCCGCTAATCTGCCTGACCATGATAGCTCATGTTTGGCCATTTGCATAGATTCTGTGCATATTTTGTGAAGTAGAGGTAGGAAGTTAGAGGTGAACAACAGTTTCGTAGATCTGGTTAACTTGATTCCCAGGTAGGAAATTTCTTTCTCGGCCCATTGAAAATCATATTGCATTTGTAATAAATTTTGGTGGTAGCATCTAAGTTCAAGTCTAGGATAAACGATTTAGTCGCATTAACCTTATAGTAGGATATCTTACTAAACCAGGTAAGTAGCCGATGTACCTCCACCAGGGAAGAAGCCGGGTTCGTGAGAATCAAGATCACATCGTCAGCGAACAGGCTGATTTTGTGATTAGTATGACCTAGGTGCATGCCAGAGATCGATGTGAGGGCTCTAACACGGGAAGCAAGGGGCTCCATCGACAGGTTAAAAATAAGGGGGGATAAAGGGCATCCTTGACGGGTGCCATTGGAGATGGTAAAGGGATGGGACGTCATACCTTCGGCGAAGACTTGGGCCGAGGGGGTGGAGTAGAGTGCCATAATCGCAGTAAAGATACGGCCAGTGAAGCCAAATTTTTGTAGTACTGAAGTGAGGTAGGCCCAATGAACCCTATCGAACGCCTTCTCTGCATCTAGGGAGAGAAGCAGAGAAGGCGTTCCCGTAGATTCTGCGTGATGGATGATGTTAAGTAGACGTCTGGTGGCATCAGACGCTTGCCTGCCTGCAGTGAAACCCGATTGGTCCCTGTGTATGAGAGAGGGCATAATGTGTAGTAATCTCATCGCTATGGCTTTAGAGTATATTTTTACATCTATATTGAGTAGGGATATCGGGCGAAAATTCAGGGGAGTAGACGGATCCTTCCCTGGCTTCAGTATGGTAACAATAAGGGCTTTAAGCATTTCCAGATCAAAAAAAGAAGAGGAGGCAGCAAGGTTAAATACTTCAACTAGATGTGGCACCAGAAGGTCGATGTAATGTTTGTAGTATTCCCCCGAGTATCCGTCCGGACCGGGGCCTTTATTGATGGGGAGGTCCTGTATTGTTCTACGTATCTCTTGTTCTGAGAAAGGAGCATTTAGTGTCACAAGTTGGTCTTGGGTAATAGTGGGAAGGTGCAGGTTGGAGAGAAAATTATTAATGTCGCTTTGAGTGGGTTGGGGTGTCATCTGGTCTGAGCCTAGGTTGTACAGGTCACTATAGTAATCACTAAATGCGTCAGCAATGTCTTGGGGATTAGTCAATAAAGTTTGGGTATGGGGGTGGAACAGTTTGTGGATCTTGGACTTAACGCGTCTGCCTTTCAGTCTTTGCGCTAGACGCCTACCCACCTTATTAGAAGAGGAATAAGTGGTAGCTCGTAACTTACGATGTACATAGTCGTGGGATTGGAGCAGTAGAGAGCGGAGTTCCTGCCGTAGAGACAGGAGTTGGTCTGGTATGGGGAGGTGTGGGGACGATTTATGAAGCATGTCAAGGGCCTGAATTTTGGTTGTAATGTCTTCTATACGCTGCGTTTTTTTTCTTTTGTGAACAGCAGAGAGTTTTATCAAAATACCACGCATAAATGCCTTGTGGGCTCTCCACACTACCGCAGGGTCAGCCACAGATTTGGTGTTTATGTCAAAGAATTCTTTGAGGTGGTTCGCAATGTCAGATGAGTATTCTTTGTGTTGCAATATAGAGTTGTTCACTCTCCATTGGTACGAGTTACGTGTCTTAATTGAGTCTTCAATGGAGATAGAAATTGGAGAGTGGTCTGATCAAGTGGCAGCGTGGATCGCCGAGGCTGTAACAGTTTGCAACACCCATTTATCAGTTAAAATTAGATCAATTCGCGAATAAGATTTAAAGCGAGGGGAATAATAAGTATAGTCCTTCTCAGAGCCGTGGTGGCACCTCCAAACATCAAAAAGATTGCACGTAGCGATGAGGTGCTGCAATGGAGATGGTTTCCGCTTGGCAGGAGATGTGGAATCCAGGGATAGATCTGGGACTGAATTAAAGTCCCCGCAGACTATGAGACGCCC
Organism: Rana temporaria; assembly: GCF_905171775.1. NCBI lineage: Eukaryota > Metazoa > Chordata > Amphibia > Anura > Ranidae > Rana > Rana temporaria. The sequence goes on along the minus strand of NC_053500.1, from coordinate 56,117,072 downwards.
TAGCTGGAGAGGTTTTGCAATACGGAGGACCTTGCGTAGGAATCCGATTTGACGGACATTTGGGGCGTAGAGATTGATCAATGTAAAAGTCTGTTTGTTGATAGAGCACACCAGAACAATGAATCGACCTTCAGGGTCAATGGTAGTTTTAAGGTGTTGGAAGTCCAACGTGTCTCTAATCGCAATCATTACCCCCCTGGTCTTGGAGGAGTACGAGGCATGGTATATCTGTGGGAATCTGTGACTAGTGCAGTGCTTCCAATCAGATTGGAGCAGATGAGTCTCTTGTATGAAAAGTATGTCACTCTGAAGCGCTTCAGCAGTCCTCCAGAGTGAGTGTCTTTTGACCGGATGGTTCAGTCCGTTCACATTAAGTGAAAGGAGCTAAAGCGGCATTGTGGTGTTAGGCGTGACGGTGTATAAGAGAAAACTTACAGTTCGCTGTGGTACACCGAGGTCTTAGTTCGGAAATAGGCCGGGGGTTGGTAGTTCGGAGGTGTTCTCGAGCAGTCCGGCAATATGAACAAAGGAGCTGTGGAGAAAGTAAAATGTTAGTATGTGTAAGAGCGTGGGACACCAGGGGACGCTCAGAGGTCAGGGGTTCAAGAAAAGGGATCACATGTTGCACACTGTTGGAGCAAAGGAGGGCAAAAATCAAAGGTAGCACACTGAGAAGTGAAAGAACGGTGGTCTGAAAACGTGCCACTACGGTGGCAAAACAGAGGGCGAGCTAGTAGCTCAAAAAAATATACTGGGGTAAATAGAGTCCATACTCGGGTGGACAAATGGAAAAAGAACAAAGAAGAACAGTCTATGTAACTGAACATCATGACCCAGGGGAATGGGTAGTGCGATGCAGCGTGCCTGTAGGGGCGTCAAAATCTGAAGCATCAGGACATCTCGGTTGATGGTTGAACTGGAGCGTTGCGATTCGAGAATCGGTCGGGCCTCTGCGGAAGAGGCGCAGGTGACTCCACGAGAATACCCCAAGCCTGGAGTAATTTGAGGCCTTTCTCAAGGTCGTTGACAACGTGGGATTTATCATCTTTGGTGATGAGTAGTGTTGCCGGGTACCTCCATTTATACTGTATCTTGTGGTTCATCAGGCCTTTGGTCACTGATCCAAGCTGTCTACGCAATTGTAAAGTGAATTTGGACAGGTCAGGGAGAAGCTGGACATCCGTAAATGGCGGTGGGAGGGGTTTCTTGGCTCTTAGACCCATCATGATGTTCTCTTTAATATGAAAGATGTGCACTCTCATTAATATGTCTCTAGGGACAGTGGCCGCCAGATGAGAAGGCTTGGCAATCCTGTGGATCCTGTCTATCAGCAGATCCCTGGGGGATGCGTCAGGTAAAATCAGGCATATGAGTTATTTTGCAAAATTGGGTAGGTGAGCAGGTAAAATGGATTCAGGAACTCCCCGCATTTTAATGTTGTTCCTGCGAGACCTGTCTTCTAAATCTGCTAACTTAGCACGCATCCATTTCTGATCTTCCCTGATATCGTCATACATGTCTATGACCCCATTAACCGTGGATACACAGGCAGACATGTTCTCTTCCACATGCGTCACTCTATTATGCAGGGAGTGGATATCTGCATTCACTTTGTGGAACAAGGAGGAGAGGTCAGACATCAGCGATGTCTGCAGCGACAGTAGCATGTCCTTTAAGGTGGAATCGAGTACAGGCTGGCCCGAGGTAGGAAACGAGGCCATGGAGGAGTGCAGGGCCTGGTTCGAGGTGAGGGGGTTGAAGGCCTGGGCCTCAATTTTAGTATGCGGCGGGCGGTGGGGTGGCGTGTCTAACCGCACCTTCGCCTTGGTAGGGCTCCTAGTAAGTGGGTCCCCCTCCGGGGAGTGATCGGGCAGCTCTAAGGGTCCTGGGGTGAACGGATCTGTCGGTACATCAACCGGCAGATCCGTGTACGAGTCCCGCGGCGCGGCATGGCCGGCGCCATCTTGGATGTCACTGACCTTCTCCGCCGGCTTGAAAGCAAATACTGTCAGCTTTTGAGGTTTATATTCGGTAAACCTCTTTCTCGAAGATGCCGCCATGGTCCTGGAGGTTTCCCAGGCTAGGATGGGTGTGGATCGGGTCCCCTGCAGGCTAAATCCGTCGTTCATTTCCCCTGATGAGCGAGGCGTTCAAGCTGCTGCTTCCATCTCCGGCCGGCCACACCCCGATCCTGTGGTTTGATGACATCTGCTGTCTCATATATATACTGGGTGTTTGTGACTCCATAATAGATTCCTATCATTCTGGTAAGCGTCCATCTTTATGTGGTGATGGATCACGTGGTGCAATCAGATTCCTTATGAATTTGGATTACATGGTTCTCATGAGAGCACTTCTTTTGGACTTGTTTTATATATGAACTTTTTCATACATAATTTTTTTTTCACATTCATTTTTGTACACATATGTTCACCAATAACTATTATGGATTATATACATGATGTCTATTTTCCTTTAGTATTGTTTCCACTTTTAGCGCTGCATTTATTTTATATTATATAAATTAAGTACTGTTGCATGATCCGAAACACAGTATGGGAATCTATAGTGTGGGGGGCTCCAGAGAAGACCTCAAGAGAGGAAGTAGCCAGAGCAGTAGCAATAGGTGGACAAGAGGACCCAAGGTAACACACAAAGGAAGCAGCAGGAGAATGAGCCCATGAAGAGTGCACTCCCAGTTGACTACCAAAAGAAATGCTATGGCGCTAAGATAGCTAGGAATGGTGGAGTGGAATTTTGATAAAATCACAATGCTAAAGATGTGTTTGGGGTAGTAAAAGTATGTGCTAAGTCCCAAAATAAATGTGTCCACTTGAAATGGCTGCAGTTCCTCTGTATGAGTTTAAGATATTAACTCTTGCACTGACAAACCAAAACAAACAGCGGGCACCAACATCTAATGCTGCGTACACACGATTGGTTTGTCTGATGAAAACGGACCGTTTTCATCGGATGAACCGATCGTGTGTACAGGGCATAAGTGTAAATTTAGTTGAAAAAATAAAAAGAAGTTAAAATTGCTCTCACATTGTAAAAAAATTCTAAAAGCATTACTAGTCCTCTGATATCTTTTTTTTTTTTAAATGGGTCCTCTGATATCTACAGAGCTTGGCGAGGCAGCAGCTGGGTAGAGCAGAGTGACGCCCGGAATCAACTGGGCTATATATGCAGCACACATGGCTGGAGATCATAGATCCGGAGTAGGAAGCATGAAACACACCATCAGCCTCGAACCAAGATCAGAGCCGAAGATACACGAGTATGACAGGAAGAGAAGGGGGCGTTATCCCCGTTATCACTGCTTCTTGCGCTGGCTGTATCATCTCCAGTCACGTGTTCTGTATATACAGCCCAGGCGTCACTCTGCTCTACTCGGCTGATAAAATCTGCAGATAAAGGAGGACTAGTAATGCTTTTATGATTTTATGCAATGTGAGTACAATTTTAACTTTTTTATTACTTACTATTGCTTCAAATAAATCTACGCTTAGATGGCGGAGCCCGCTGTTTTTTTTGTATTGACTCTGAGTTGACTGCGCCCTAGATGGATAACTTTGTCATGTATAATAGGTAAGTCCCTAACAGTTCTTTCCCTCAAGTACTCTCAATCCTAAGACCCATGTCTGTACTGCAAAATGTCTTGTAGTTTGTACAAGTTTTGTTTTGAAGATCCAGTTCTGAAGAACTGCAAAGTGGTAACATCAGAGAACAGAATAAAGGAATAAAGGAATAGAGGCAGTTCAATTTCTTCTTTGCTTTTGTGAAAATTATGCTTTACTTTCTGATTTTATAAGCTTTACATCAAAGCTACCATTCCACGAGAAAGCATTAGTGTAGCCCTGATTGCTCAATGAGACGATGCATTGTTGGATCCTTCTGTAGATTCCTGTGAAGACCATGCCTTAAATGAACCTAACAACTCACCGATACACTAGTAGTGATAAAGCAGGTTTTCTATATGCAGAAATAAACCCTGTAAGTAAAGTTTTGTTTGATATCAAACATAGAAACAAACAGCTTTAAGAGCTTGGTCATCCTTATCACCTGTGAAAGGCCTTGCCAAATGAACTGGACATATGAGAGTGGAATGGCTTGGCTGACTGCAATAAAATAAACACAGTAGGAAAACTTGAATGCCTCAACAGTTTTCCCGACAGAATTCCTCTAAGCCTCTTGCTTTACCCAAGCTCAATCCATGAACAGGGTGAGGAGGAGTTCATGGACGAAGAATTGGTTGCTCCAGCGGGACCAATTCTGTCATATGCCTCTGCTGCGGGAGATCCAGGAGAATAATCCTGATGACTTCAGGAATTATCTCTGAATGATGGAAACCATTTTTCACCGTCTGTTGGCTTTGCTGTCCCCCTATATCACGAGGCAGGACACCGTCCTGCAGGAAGCCATCACTGCCGAGCAGAAGCTAGTTGCCATGTTGAGATACCTGGCAACTGGAAGAAGTCTTCAGGACCTCAAGTTCTCAACAGGCATCTCCCCCAGGCTCTGGGGATCATTACCCCAGAGACCTGTTCTGCCATAATTCCTGCAGAAGGACTATATTAAGGTAAGTTTTCTCCTTTAACATCACATTCTATGTATTTAATGTATGCTAATGTATTTTATTTCTTTCTTCATTCCCTAATTATCATTATTGTAATATGCTGTGAATGTCCCCTTTGTCCCCATGCATGCTGTAAGCTTTTAATGCTTCTTTTTTGGCCTACATGCATATTTCCCTTCATGCTATCCTTGGCCCATACACACCTAGCCTAGTCACTTCCTAATGTATTTTGTCAGCTCCATTGTAGTGCTTTTCCCTAAACACCCCCTAAAATGTGTACAAATGTGTTTGTTCTCATTAAATTCAGACAGAGTGGCAGAGGCTTTTTTTGGAGGGTCCAAACTCAGCTAGAACCTCCCCCCCTAAAACGTTGATTTTTTTTTGTTCTCATTAAATTCAAGCGGAGTGGGAGAGTATTTTTTTGGGGTCACAAAGTCAGTTAGAACCCCCCCAAATTTTTACAATGGGCCATCAGAGGGGGTGAGGAATTTGATAATTGCGCCTTCTAATTTTGGCTTTAAATACTCCTTTAAATAAATGTTATACTGATGTTTGCCCAGAATGTTTTTTTTATAATATGCTTGCAATGTTATGTGTAAAAGTACTAATATATTTTTTTATTGTTTGACTCCACAGTTTCCTTCTACGCCACAGGAATGGCAGACTGTGGAATCCCAGTTTGCCACATGGTGGGAGTTTCCCAACCGCGGAAGGGCAATAGATGGGAAGCATTTCAGCATCGTCCCACCACCCTATTCGGGGTCATACTATTTCAAATACAAGGGGTTCCATAGTATTGTGATAATGGCGGTGGTGTCGGCGACATATGACTTTTTATATGTGGACGTGGGCAAAAATGGGCGGATGTCTGATGGTGGAGTGTCTGCCCAGACAGAGTTCTCCTGACATCTCCAGAGGGGTGGCCTTGCATTGCCACCTGATGAAGACAATGTGGAAGGACCATTTGTGTTCGTGGCTGATGAAGCGTTTAGGTTTGGGAATCATCTAATGAGGCCATTTTCCCAAAGGACCCTCACCCCTGAGAGGAGGGTGTTCAATTACCGGCTGGCCAGAGCCAGAAGAGTGGTTGAGAATGTGTTTGGCATAATGGCCAGCCGGTTCCGCCTGTTTCACACATCGATCAATATGGCAGAATACAAACTAAATTACATTGTGATGGCGTGCTGTGTGCTGCAGAAAACATTGCCAAATTATATGCCCTCAGTGTTGGGCATGAGGCCGCACTTCAGGGCCTCAATCCTATCCCGGCCCTGGAACCTGGTCGTACTGGCTTGTCCCCCCAAAGCGCCGTGATGTGCGGCAAAAATATGTGGACTATTTCACGGGTAGGTGGGCCATTGCTATGCCAGAAAATGCTTGATTTCTATAAAAAAAATTATAATAATTTGACCTGTAATCATCTTGAATTTGATTTACTGCTTGTGTTTTATATTTAGCTGTCTCCTAGGTTCTCCTAGTGTACTTGTAGTGCCAAGTGTGAATTTGCCTTCAGTAAATAACCACCATTGTCACTGTAAACACAATTTTTTTTCAAAAAATGCTATTGAGCATAGAACATTTTCTAAATGTTACTTCGTGCACATTCACATGTGCATTATTTTAAAACATTATTTCCAAATATATACATCTGGCTTTAATTAACCTTTTTTTTTTATTTAACAGGCATGTTTCAAAACATAACATACAAAACTGTGGAACTTACAAAGTTCAACATACAAAATGTGAAGGCAATATCAGACATTATAGTATGTCAACAATGTGTTGCTGTTGCCTTCATTAGATGGGGGGTGATGTAACCCCTGTACAAGCCAAATTTTGAAGATGCACACAAATTGTGAAGCAAAATGGGTATTTTCCTTCTGATCCCATGCCTAATGTCAACATGTGCTATCTTTCATCATGGGGGATCAATGGAAATGTTTTGGGGGTGCAACCCCTTCCTCTCACCTACTTGAGTTGCGAGGAAGGGGTTGCACCCACAAAACGCGTACAATGTAATACAATTCTTGAAATACAAATAGGCATGACCAAATGTAGTTAACCCTGTATCAAACAAAAACAACGTATGTAGTGGGGGAACAATGTTTCCTACGACTGATTATTGTGACCACTAACCTGAAAGTTTCCATTTTAAACTGTCCAACAAAGAAAAGCACCTGGAGCAACATGCAAGTAATAATAGAAATCTGAATACAGGACAAATACTTACTTTTTTTAAGCATTCTCTTGATCCTTCAGTACTGGTCGTGCTTCCTCAGTTTCAGGTCTGACCAGCATTTCCTGAGCTGCTCCTTGGATCGTCGTACCCCAAAATTCATGTGCAGACTTCTCACAACTTTAGTCATGATCTTGGCCTTTCTGACATTAGGGTTGGTGTATGGCTGATGCTTCCCATCATAGTCGGTCCTCCTCAAGATGTCCACCATCTCCGCCATCTCTGCAATGGACATATTTGAGGCCTTACTAAAATTATCATGCACCTTCTGTTTCTCCGTGTTTCTGCGTGCCGAAAGAGAAGGGGCATCAGGGGCGGGTTTTACGCATACGCAGTGTATATAAAGCTAACACGCATGTGTCGTACCTACATTCTGTGTGTGAAGGAAGGCGTAAGCTACGAACGTGAGACTGAAGGTAAAATTTTCACTTGGGGCATCAGTGCCATATACTGCTTTGAGATTGTGGCCTATATGGGGATAAAGATTAGTAGAGTTTAAAGACTGACATTGTTATTTTTGGCTGTTTTGTCTTGCACAAAGAATGAATGCTTTCAAAAAAGCTGAATTTATGAGCGAGTTCCTGGACAGGTACAGGGATCTGCCTGCTCTGTGGGAAACAAAAAAATCATACATAAAAAAAGGAGCAAGGAGGGCAGTGCTGGAGAACCTGCTTTAATTTGTGCAGACACAGGTTCCCACTGCAACCTTCCAGAATGTGGACAATAAAATTGGGAACTTGAGGGGCACATACAGGAGGGAGCGAAATAAGGTCCTGGAGTCCCAGAAATCAGGTACAGCAGCAGGGGATGCATATGTACTCAGTCTGTGGTACTACAATAAATTGAGCTTTCTGGACAACCAGCTGGAAGTGAGGCCATCACTTTCTACCCTTCCCTGCAGCCTTCAATCCAGCGTTCCATCCAGCCTTCTATCCAGCCTTCCATCCAGCCTTCCCTCCAGCCAAGCTGAGCCTTCTGAGGAGCAAGCAGAGCCTTCCATCCTGGAAGAACCGGATGTGGACTTCTGGAGCCCGTGTTTTTCAAAAGATTTATTGTCGTAAAAAAATGATGTAAAAGATGTTAATATTGATAAGAAATTTATGTTTGAACAAAAAGTGTTTTACATATCAATAGACAGTAGTGGTCAAAAATGATTGGGTCAAAAATGAAAACTGCTGGGGTCAGAATGATAGTCTTTTATTGAAATATAAAGTGTAGCGCTTCTACTGTGGTCGGGGAAAGTAATAAAAACTATTTCCTCCCACAATTAATAATCGGTGACGGGAAACACTAAGTATATTCTTGCTATTCCGCGGAAAAGACTATAGCGCAAGTACTCGCAAGAAAAAACGAATTCAAATATAATGATGAATTGTTAGTGAAAAAACAACATATGTGCATAAATCATAGATAATAAATATATATGCGCATCTAATACAAATGGATGTGCAAAACTTTTATAAAAGGACTAGGAGTCCTATGTGCCCTACAATAACACAAAAAAAGTTCCTTTAAAAAAAAAAGTGAGTAAGAACATGAGAAAAAAACACCATCCAGTGTTCATAAATATGTATATTGATCCACACATAAAGGCCCAGATTCTCGTAGATCAGCGCATCTTTATGCCGGCGTAGCGCATCTCAGATACGTTACGCCAATGTAACTTAGAGAGGCAAGCTCCGTATTCTCTAATCAGAAGCGTTCATTTTTGCGCCGGCGCAGCGTAAATTCGTCAGCGTAAGACAGCGTAATTCAAAGTAGGAAGGAAGTGGACATGATCCATTTAAATGAACCGTGACCCCATGCAAATGAAGGGCCGAACGAACGGCGCATGCACCGTCACGTGATCGCATGTCCCGCGCCCCTCTGCGCATGCTCACAACTATGCCTGGCGTTATTCCTGAGTTACGCCGGCCCACTGTTTACGCCCAGGGCATAAATACGCCCAGACATGCGCCCGTCGAGTGCAAATATACAGCTGTTTGGTTTGGTTTGGTGGATTGGTGGCTATACTTTTGCGCTCTGATTGTAGACATGTCTGCCCAGCGTTCTGGGACCAGAAAAATAAAGTTCTCTCCAGAGGATAAAGGCATAATCCTTGCTGCCATGGAGAGGTACTATGATCGCCTCCATGGGGCCCGTAGCAAGGACACCAGCAAGGGCAGAAGGGATGAGATCCTTCAGAGGATCACCGACCAGGTCAATGCCGTGGGCAATGAGGCGAGGAGGCCCAAACATATTGCCAAGAAGATAAATGATCTTCGCAGGAGGGTTAAGGAGAAGATGGCTCTTATGGCGAGCCATGCCAGGGGCACTGGTGGTGGACCTGCCTCTAGGGTCCGTCTGACTCCTGAGGAGGAGGTTGTTGCCTGCTGCCTTACCAGGGTGCAAGTGGAGGGAATGCCGGGCTACGACTCAGTTGTGCCGCCCTTGAGGACAGGTAAGTGTGTTTTTTCTACTATCTGGTGTGTAGCATGTGAGGGGGGAAGGAAATATGTGACAAGTGTGTGGTCCACCAACATGTGAATGTTTTGTGTCATCCGCAGATGTCCAGGAGGGAGCTGGGCCATCTGGTGCCCCTGCCCGTCCCACACCTTCATCCCCTGATGATTCTGCCCCTGACCCCCTGGGAAACCAAGAGGCATTGGTGGAGGGGAGTGGTGGCCAGACCTCCAGTGAGGAGGTCATTCAGGAGGATGCTGAGCATTTGGGTGAGAATGTGTCGCTCTATGTGGAGGAGTCATCCAACTCAGCTGGTCCTTCCCGGCCGTCAAGCCTCCAATCCTCGAGTCCATCTGGCTCCATCCCCAACACACCCACTCCCTCAAATCCCTCTGGCTCCATCCCCAGCACACCCACTCCCTCAAATCCCTCTGGCTCCATCCCCAACCCACCCAGTCCCTCCCCCTATGCCAAGCCTGAAGCCTCTCGTGGCCCCAGGAAGGCAACCAGGAAAACCAGGGGGTTCTGGAGTACCTGCTAGTGACCCTGACCAATGCCCAGGACACGCAGACCCGCCATATGGGTGAGATGGCCCAGGACATGAGACGAGTGGTCGACAGCCTGGCCTCCAGGGGACACATCACCGATGGTCTGCAGGACGTGGCAGGCAATACAGCAGCTGTCATCACCTGCTTGGGGGAGCTGCAGGCCACCACGGCTACCCTTGTGGCAGAGGTGCGGACCCTGAGTGAGGCCGTCCAGGGCCACACAGCTGCCATTGTGGAAGTGCAGACCGAGACCAACAGCCTTCTGAGGCGTATTGCCGTGGCATTAGAGGGCAGGCCTCCAGCCATGGTGGATGCTCCTCCACCTGATGTCCCCCCCCCCACCGTCAACCAGGCAGTTGCGGAGCTGTGGCCATGGGTGTGACATCAGCCAGGGAAAATAATTTTTTTTTTCTTTATTTGCTCTGGTGAAGAGTGTTTTTTTTCCTTTATTTGCTCTGGTGAAGAGTGTATTTTTTCTTTATTTGCTCTGGTGAAGAGTGTTTTTTTTTTGTAATAATGCACACGGTGAGGCGTGCAGATTAGTGTGACTGGTGTGTGAATGTGGGGGGGGGGGTGTCACTCCTGCCGGCAAAGGGGTGTCACCCTTGGCCGTGTGAATGTGGTATGAATGTACAGCAACATAATTGGAGCCCTGGCGCGGCGTTGCTGCTCCCAAGTCCCGTGCGGTGCACTTGGGCTAATCCAATGTGATGAGGATGTGGGGTGTGTGTGCTAGGGACCACAGTGGTGTGCATGCGTGCATTCTCCTTGTGCCATGATGAATGTGTGTGTTTAACGTGTAAAGATACGTTCCACGAGGCATCTCCTGACTGCTGTTCCCTCAGCAGATGGGGTAGCCTCGGGCAGGGGGGGAATGTCTGGTTGGGGGGTCAGGTCATCACATATGTCAATCTCCAGGCCCTTTCTCTCGGCAAAGTTGTGCAGAATGGAACATGCCCTGATGATCTGGAACACAAAGTTTGGGGAATACAACAGGGTCCCCCCGGACTTATCCAGGCATCGGAAACGGGACTTCAGGATGCCAAAGGTGCGTTCCACCACTCCACGGGTACGTATGTGTGCAGCATTGTAGTTTTCCTCTCCTGGGGTTTGGGGATTCCGGAATGGAGTCATGAGATGGGGCCCAAGTGTATATGCAGAGTCACCTGTAAGGAAAAAGACAGGAGGATGTTAGTCGTGCATGTGCCCCTCGTGATGTCTGCATCATGGGGTAGGACAGTCATGCCTGCCTCCCATGTCACTCACCAACCAGCCAGCTGTTCCCGTACAAGTTCTTTTACAATTCTGTTGGGATGGTGCTTTGACGGTATATGTAGCTGTCGTGGCTGGACCCTGGGTGTTTGGCACGGACGTGCCATATGAGGCCTTGGTCATCGACTATCACCTGTTCGTTGATGGAATGCCAATGCTTCCGATTGCGGTATATGTGTTCTGTGTCACGGGGGGGCTGTAGTGCCACATGTGTGCAATAAATGGCCCCCACGGTGCGTGGGAATCCTGCAATTCTGACAAAATCAGCCATTGCCTTCAGCCGCAGATGCTCCTGGGTGGGTCTGATGATGTGGTGGGACATGCATCTGAGGATTGCGGGGACCTGGTGCACACATCTGCTCATGCTGGTTTGTGACATCCCAGCCACCACTCCACTTGTACGCTGAAAAGATCCACTGGCAAGGAAATTCAGTGTTGCCAGGACCTTGACCAGTGGCTGCACTGCATGTGAGCAATGTGTCTGGCTGGTGATGTCATCATGCAGGGTTGTGGCTATTTCCTGGATGGCATCAGTGTTGAATCTGAAGGTGCGATACACCTCCGAATCACCCATGAAAAAGATGTTTATGCGCGTTCGGTATATCCTCTCCCGTGCCCTCCTCCTCCTCCTTCTACGCTCCTGGGCGCACACTAGTAGTGCTATGACCATGGATGCCCCTGGCATGTTGGCATACAGAAGTCTTGTCCTGCAAGTGTGGTTGCTCAGCTCGTCCGTAACGGTGCTGCTGAAGCTGCTCTCCAGCTGACCTGCACACGTCTGGTGCAAAGTTGCCCCTGCTTTATGAGGGGCAAGTTTAGGCCGGACGTACAGCTTACGCGCACCGCACGTAGCATGCATCGGGCGGTCGTACGTTCGGGAATCGGCGCATCTCCCTCATTTGCATATTTGAATAGGAAATCAATGGGAGCGCAAGATGCTCCCGGCGTAAATATGCGCCTACGCTACGCCGGCGTAGAAAAGTTACGCCGGTCGGAAGAAACATATTTTCAGGCGTATCTGGTTCTGTGGGTATGGCGCATAGATACGACGGCGTATATTTACACTTACGCCGCGCATCTCGAGATACGACGGCGGAACTTCTTTGAGAATCTGGGCCAAAGTTCTTGGATGTCTGCCAAGATCCAAGCAGTGAAAATCATAAGTATTCCAACAGTTTCTCGATCTGAAGTAGAAACAGAATGTATTAAAACACAGAACATCCGGGGGAAGTAGAAAAGGTGGATACTCTTACCGGACCGGCTGGATCCAACTCGCCTTATATCGGTGGATCTGATGTGCGTGAATATTAACACTGCTTCAGCTGGACTCTTAGTAGATCTCTCAAATCCTTCCAGAAAGACAGCGCAGGATCTTTCCAGAATCACTGAGAGGACTCCGCTCACCACAGAGATGAGACTTCTCCATTCAACTATTTGTGGTTGTAGCAGCAAATCAGTTCATATAAAAGTGATCAGCAGCCCCCTCTGTGATCATCTCTAGCTGGCCGATCCCGACAAAAGTTTTTTTCATATAACTTTGAGTAATATCCATTGCTGTACGGCTTGAAGAGGTCGTGGAATAGAATAAGGATCCACCGAGGAAGGATTTGAGATTTATTATGTATGATTTATGCGCATATGTTGTTTTTTCACTAACAATTCATCATTATACTTGAATTAGTTTTTTCTTGCAGGTACTTGCGGTATAGTCTTTTCCGCGGAATAGAAAAGAATATACTTAGTGTTTCCCGTCACAGGGTGTCACCGAATTAATAATTGTGGGAGGAGTTAGTTTTCATTACTTTCCCCAACCACAGTAGAAGCGCTACACTTTATATTTCATTTGTTCACAAAATTTTTATTTTTTTGTTGTGTTGGCAGCTAATACATATACACAAAAGTTTGGCGCAATATTTTTCACTCCTTATTTCTATTTATTAACATTAAATTTGCAACAGTCATGAGCTGAAAATTGTGTGATTGATGAACCAAAAACTAGGTCTCTTTTTTATACACAGGAAGAGCTCAGCCAGAATGAGGGTGGAGAAAGTGGCAGGCAGGAGGAGGCAGGGGAGAGCGTTAGCCAGGAGGTGGCCGGACCAAGTGTCAGCCAGCAGGTGGCCAGGCCCAGTGGCAGCCAGCAGGTGGCCTGACCCAGTGCCAGCACCCAATCACAGGTGCCTCCCATCCGCCTGCAAACAAGAAGAGGGGTAGCAACCTGGATGAGGCAGCACTGGCCCTCATTAGGGAGGCTCATGCCACACTGCAAGAACCCCCCACCACTAAGAGGGCTATGCCAGCCTAGTTGCTGGAAAAATGCAGGAGATGGAGAACGGCCAACACCTCCTTTGTGAGACACTCATATTCAAGGCCCTAATTATGGGGTTGATGGGCAAAATCACAAAAAATACAGACATTTGTGAGGTCGCCCGTCCTTCTCCATCTCCTCCTCCTTCTTCTCCTCCTCCTGCCACAAGTCTACCTCCAGAGCCACAGGCTCCAACAAAGTGTGCAAGGAAGGCTGCAGAGAAGGCTGCAGGAAAGGCATCAAAGAAGGGTGGAGGGAAGGTTACAAAGAAGACCAGAAAGTGATGGCCTGGCTTCAGTCTGGTCTGACAGAAGACGCAGGCTATTGTAGTACCACAGACTGGGGACATATACAATATATCATCTGCTGCTGTTCCTGATCTCTGGGAGTCCAGGACCAGATTGTGCTCCCAATTGTATGGACTTCTTAAGCTCCCAATTTTCTTGTCCACAGACTTGTAGGTAGATTCAGGTACCTATGCCTAACTTTGCGGCAGCGTAGCTTAAGGCATTTAAGCTACGCCGCCGTAAGTTAGCTAGACAAGTACATGATTCACAATGTACTTACCTGCTAAGTTATGACGGCGTAGCCTAAATCGACGGGCGTAAGGGCGCCTAATTCAAATGTGTTTGAGGGGGGCGTGTTGTATGTTAATGGAGTTTGACCTTACTATTTTTACGTTTTTTGCTAACTGCGCATGCGCCGGGCACCTACATTTCCCTGTGTGCATTGCGGCTAAGTACGCCGCACGGGCCTATTGATTTTGACGTGGACGTAAGCGACGTAAAACCCGATTCACGGACGACTTACGCAAACAACGTAAAAAAAAATCGAATTTTGACGCGGGAACGGCGGCCATACTTGACATTACTATTCCAATAGGGCCTAGCTATAACTTTACGCGGCCTATCTCTTACGTAAACGGCGTAAAAGTACTGCGTCGGCCGGGCGTACATTCGTGAATCGGCGTATCTACTCATTTACATATTCTACGCCGACCGCAATGGAAGCGTCACCTAGCGGCCATCCAAAATATTGCAATCTAAGATAGGACGGCGTTTAACCACTTCCATACCGGGCACTTACGCCCCTTCCTGCCCAAGCCAATTTTCAGCTTTCAGCACTGTCGCATTTTGAATGACGCGGTCGTGCTACACTGTACCCAAACAATTTTTTTATCATTTTGTTCCCACAAATAGAGCTTTCTTTTGGTGGTATTTGATCACCTCTGCGGTTTTAATTTTTTGCGCTATAAACAAAAGAAGAGTGACAATTTAAAAAAAAAAACACTATTTTTTACTTTTTTATTTAATAAATATCACTTTTTGTTTTAAAAAAACGTTTTTTTCCCTCAGTTTAGGCCGATACGTATTCTTCTACATATTTTTGGTAAAAAAAATCGCAATGATCATATATTGATTGGTTTGCGCAAAAGTTATAGCGTTTACAAAATAGCTGATAGATTTATGGCATTTTTTTTTTATTAATTTTTTTACTAGTATTGGCGGCGATTTGCGATTTTTTTACTGTCACTGTGACATTGCGGCGAACACATCGGACACTTTTGACACGTTTTTGGCGCCATTCACATTTATACAGCGATTAATGCGATAAATATGCACTAATTACTGTATAAATGTGACTGGCATTCAAGGGGTTAACACTAGGGGGTGAGGGAGGGATTAATATGTATACCTGTATTGTGTTCTAACTGTGGGGGAAGGGGGTGACTGGGGGAGGTGACCGATCTATGTCCCTATGTACAAGGGACACAGATCGGTCTCCTCTCTCCCCTGACAGGACGTGGAGCTCTGTGTTTACACACAGAGCTCCACGTCCCTGCTCTGTCGTTACCGATCGCGGGTACATGGCAGACATCGCGACCGCCAGGCACGCGCATCGGCGTCTCGGGGACGCGCCGGGCGCGCGCGCCGCCGCCGGCGCGCTCGCGCGCCCCCCAGTGGCCGCAGGAATACAGGACGTCAATTGACGTCCTGTTGAATATTCAGAGTCACCGTGGAGCCGTCATTTGACGATGGCCCGGTACTCTAGTGGTTAAGCATACGCTTAAACATAAGTCGGCGTAGATTCTGAGTTAGGTCGGCTTATCTACTGATAAGCCGGCCTAACTCTTACTGAATCTACCTAATGATGTCTGCCCTGGAGTCCCAAGGCTTCACAAATTGCAGCAGGTTCTCCAGCATTGCCTTCCTCTTTACTTTGTTATAAGCCAGAATAAATGGATTTTATTTTTACAGTTAATACTTGCCTATGTGTTTTTCTTAAAAAAGGACAGTTTGGGAGTAGGCAGGTACATTTCAAAAATACAATGTGTAATTAACAAGGGACACCAACCAATCTCCTTGAGGTTAAAAAAATACAAGATAATAATGTTATTGTGGTAACTTGACACACAAAAATAAATAAAACAAATATATGGAGATCACTAGAATTTATTTTTTTAAATAATCACAAAAAATGCAGATCTTGCTTAAAAAAACAAAACTATATATATATATATATATATATATATATATATATATATATATATATATATATATATATATATATATATATATATATTGTGACGGTAGTAGAAGGTATCCCCGTCCAAGTCTTCCCTTCTTCCCATAAGGAAAATCACCCAATATTCCACGAGGAGGAATATTCCTGGGATCGCCCAATAGTCCAAACATGAGCCAAGCTTACTGCTGGAACAAGACACCCTTTAATGGCAGCATGCTGCTAGTTATAGAAACAGTTTACAAGCTAATCCTCAATCAAAGAACAATGAAATCTCCACCCCCTTTTCACACACTGAGGGCTTCCATACAGATGTAGACACTTCGGCGCTGACTCTGAAGACACATTTCTTTAGATAATGACATCAGTGAAGTTAATTACTAGTTATAACAGAATACGTTATCTAGACAGCTTGGCCCCGCATATAGAAGAGGTAATTACCACAATGAAGCAATCAGAATAATTAACATGAGCCACTTATCTAATCATTTCAACAGTCTGGTACACAGAGGAATGAGTCACACATGAAATCACCTTTTACCTCTAACACACACAGCATTACTAGCAGGGAGAATTAAACTGAAGCATATCCTTCACAATGGCCCCCCTTTTTCTCCCTGCTCCGGCAACCCGGTTGGACCTTTCCTGGTCCAGTAGGGTTGACGGGTTCAGAGCTTTTAGTCCGAGGTTAACTCCGTTTGGCGTGACAATCCATCGACATTCCCGTTTTGCTTGCCTGGGCGATAATGAATCGTAAAGTCATAGGGCTGTAAGGCCAAGCTCCAGCGTAGCAAACGGGCGTTGTCCCCTGAAACCCGGTTAAGCCACACCAAGGGGTTGTGATCGGTGATGAGAGTGAAAGCCCGGCCATAAAGGTAAGGTGTGAGCTTTTTGAGTGCCCATACCAAGGCCAAACACTCTTTTTCAATGGTGGCGTAACTAACCCCCCTTGGCAACAGCTTCCGACTCCGGTATGCCACCGGGTCGTCAGATCACAAGCCGGTCAGTCCCCAAGTCTTTGTGCGATCTGCAGAGTCACCAGAAGTCAGTGTGAAGACGGCGGATGGGTCTGTGCGCCGCCGTCTAGGTGTCCTGCTATGGGAGGGGGCAGGTTATGGCTCTGAAGTGACAATCACAGGAGATTCATAAAAAGAAAAATTGATATTTGTTGAAATGCTGTAGCACTGGTCAGCCACCTCCTGCTCCCCCCGCAGCCGCCGGTTCTCCTCTTTGAGCTTCTCCAGCTCCATCTCCAGTTCATGGAGCCTGGGGGAGTCGGCCTGCTGTGACCTCAGGCGGTTGTTCTGCTCCTCCATGCGGCTTATGCACTCCTCCAGCTCCATGTACTCACGGATCAGCTCCTGCTTGCTCATGTCCTTCAGGCTCTCCACGTGGTACTTCATCATCAGGAACTGGGTGGTGGTGTAAGGGGCCACCGGTGGGCCCTTGGCGAACATCTCGGCCTGCATATGGGACGCCCGCTGCGACTCCCTCTCCTCCAGTCGCTTCTTCTCCTCCCAGGTCAGCTTGTTATACGGCTTCCAGGACTTCTTCTTCTTGGAGGGTAGCCGGCGGTGCCTCTTTCTGCCCAGCTCCCTCCAGGGCCCCTCCGGCTCATGGCTGTCGCCCACCCGGCTGTCTCTTAATCCCCGGGCGGTTTTTCCGTTACCCATGACCAGCTGACAATGGTGTTCCCTGTTGTCCGTAATAACAGATTGTACCATGAGGGCTTCGTAAGGGGTGCCCAATGGTTCTTCCTGACCCAGCTCCTGGGGATCCCAAGCCGAGTCTACACAATGGGCTGCTGCTGGTTGGCGGTACCCAGGTTGAGACCAATTTGACCTGGTGTTGTCGTTCATGGGGCAATTCTGCTTGAAGTGACCCAGCTGTTTGCACCGGAAGCAGCGTTGTTCGTTGTCCTCCTGGCGTGGATAGCGAGGGCTAGATGTCACCGGTCTGTTAGGAGGTTGGTATCTAGCGGCTGGTGGGTATGAGGGCGCCGTTGGTCGTGGAGGTTGTACCCGTGGTGTGACCTGGTTCATCTTGCGAGTATACGCATATTCATCCGCCAACTTAGCGGCCTCTAGTAGAGTCATGGGCCTGCGATCTATCACCCAGTCTTTGACATCCGTCTGGATGTGATTGTAAAATTGCTCCAGGAGCATTAGTTGCTCCACTTCTTTAACCCTGGCGTAGCTATGGATCTCCTGATCTGGCACGGTCCGGAAAGCATCAGAAGCTTTGCCTGACAGTTTGCCTGACAATATTGAAACCCACTCTCCTCTAGCTATTCGGTGCAGGTTACATTGTCGCTCAAAATCTGCCAGGTAGTTATCAATTTCACAGTCCTTTTCATCAAAAGCTTTAAAAGCGCTAAACGGAATCTTCCTTGTGTCTGCTGTGCTGTACTCACTGTTTGGAGAATGTGCGGCTGCTTGTTGGACTGCTGCCAGTTTTAACTGTAGCTCTGCGTCTCTTATTTGTTTAGCCTCCTCCGCTAACAGGTCCATCACTTTCAGCACCACATCTGCCGTTGGGTTTGGACCGAACCATGCTAGCTTCTCTCTCATTAGCTTGAAGGCTGGTGATTCCTCTTCCTGAATCACTGGTCTCCATCTCTTGTACTACTGGCGTTGCTGCAACCAAGTTCTCCTGGTCTAGCTCCATTAATTCTGCTATGATGACCCGCTTGGTTTTGTTGCTAGCAATCCTTCCACGAACTTCCAGTAGTTCTTCCAGTGTCTGCTTGGAATCCGGGTGTAAAGGAGAGTAGAAGGGAAAATCCCGCTGCTGCCAACCAGTTGTGACGGTAATAGAAGGTATCCCCGTCCAAGTCTTCCCTTAAAGAAAATCACCCAATATTCCACGAGGATGAATATTCCTGGGATCGCCCAATAATCCACACATGAGCCAAGCTTACTGCTGGAACAAGACACCCTTTAATGGCAGCATGCTGCTAGTTATATATACAGTTTACAAGCTAATCCTCAATCAAAGAACAATGAAATCTCCACCACCTTTTCACACACTGAGGGCTTCCATACAGATGTAGACACTTCGGCGCCGACTCTGAAGACACATTTCTTTAGATAATGACATCAGTGAAGTTAATTACTAGTTGTAACAGAATACATTATCTAGACAGCTTGGCCCCGCATATAGAAGAGGTAATTACCACAATGAAGCAATCAGAATAATTAACATGAGCCACTTATCTAATCATTTCAACAGTCTGGTACACAGAGGAATGAGTCACACATGAAATCACCTTTTACCTCTAACACACACAGCATTACTAGCAGGGAGAATTAAACTGAAGCATATCCTTCACATATATATTATGGAAAAAAAAATCTTCATGAGAACTCTGTGTGAATATCAGCAGCAAAACAAGTTCATTATTGTAGCATTATAAAGAAGAAAAGAATGCGCTGCATTAAACGATGCAATAATTTGCAGCATGATGAATGTGCTATCTCCATTCCGAATACTAGTTTTACCAGAAATGGGCGCTCCCATCTCATACTTGATTCTGAGCATGCGCGGTTTTCTACCCGTCGGAAAACCATACAGACGCTTGGATTTTTGGCCTGACAGCAAAAAAAGAGATCCTGACCTCTTTTTTTTGTCCGGCAGTTTACCCGTCGGAAAAACTGCGATGGAGCATACACCACGTCCGATATTTACATGCATTTGAAGCATGCTTGACGTGCTCTTGAATGCACCTTGCGCTGCGTTTATCACTGTGTTTGCAGTGCATTTTTCTATACGTTTTTGGGCTTGGCTTTCTCAGTAAAAAAGGGCACCGTGCGGTGCATTCCCTGCATTTGGGGTGCAGAAAAATGCAGCATGCTCTACTTTTTGCACTGCAATGATATGTCCATAGGATTACCTTGATTGTGAGCTATCTCTGCAGTTGGAGTGCAGTTCAAAAGGCATCCATTTGCAGCCAACTGCTTTCTGTGTGAAAGGGCCCTAAAAAAGAGCACCAAGGAATGCAATAAACAGTATAGATGACTTTGTCTCCAGCTAACATCATCTAATCTTGCAGCGGTATGCAGAGCATCGGCAAAGTGTGAGGGCAACAGGGCAGCCATCGGAAATTTTGGGGCCCCTTATACAAGCTTTAGGCCTAACCCCTTGCATCAGAGTTTACCCCTTTCATTATGGTCCCCAAAGTTCCCCCTCCTTTCATCAGTGTCCCCAGAGTCATCCCTCCTTAAATCAGGGTCCCAAGAGTCCCCTCTCCTTACATCAGGGTTCCCAGAGTTCCCCCTCCTTTAATCAGGGTTCCCAGAGTTTGCACTTACATTAGAGACCCCACTTTCATTATGGTCCCAAAAGTATTCCCTTACATTAGGATTTCAGAGTCCCCCCTTACATCAGGGTCCCCATAGCCCCCCCTTACATCAGGGTCCGTCAAAACCCCTCTCCTTAAATCAGGGTCCCTAGAGTCCTCCCTCTTTAACTCAGGGACCCAAAAGACCCCAGAGTCCCCTTACATCAGGGTCCCCAGAGCCCCCCTTACATCAGGGTCCCTAAAGCGACATGGCATCAGGGTCCCTAAAGCCCCCTTACATCAGGGTACCTAAAGTGACCTTACATCTGGGTCCCCAAAACCCCCTTACATCATGGTTGCTAGAGCCCACTCCCTTTCAATAGGGTCCCCAAAGTTAGAAGGGAAGAGCAAAGTGGGGTAAGGAGAGTGGAGAGGTTAAGAAGAATAGTTGGGGTAGTGGAAGGGGAGGTGGGAGTATTGTGAAGGCCAAAGCTTACATCAGGATCCGTTCCTTCTCATTGCAGCACTTGGCTACAGTACAGGTGGAAGCTGGAAGTCTGGGGACTGTGACAAGATAGGTTTGAAAGAGGAACGTCCTCCTCCTTCTCATCTGAATGCCAGGGCCTGGGAAGGGACAAGAATATAATTGGTTGCCAGGAAATGGGCAGTCATAACAACCAAACCCTAGCACTGAGAACAGCTGGTGGTGGTGGATGCTGTCAGTCAATGTACATTCAGGGACAGCTTTGATTGCTGCACAGCCTGCACTATTGCTGAGTGGTGCAGCGGTGGCAGCAGGGACACTGACTGGGTATTTGGGCAGGACACTCTTGGGGGCGGGGGTTGAACCCAGCAATAACTGTTTGGTTGGGGGCCAGGCTCCTCGGGATGCCCAGGTCCCCTACAGGTGTATGAGTTGTCCCTACCTGATGGCGGTCCTTATGGGGAACATCAGCAAACTGAAATTTTGGCATTTATATTAGAAATGTGGTTGTTTTAGGTTTATTGCTGCAAAAGACAGAAGTGTTGTGGGGAGGGGGAGACTTTCATTCTGAGGCATTTAGCAACAGTACACTTATCTTTAAAAAGGAAAATGTGTTTTTTATTTATTTTTAGAACTGATTAGAGCAATTATGTTAGCATACTGTTACTCTCCAATTTACAGCTAATGCACTGAATCATTGATTCCCTGGCAGAAAATTAGTTAATTAGATTAAGGAAGCACAAAGGGGAATGTTTGTGCATTATGACAGCTGCCACTAATATACTGTAATATGCAAGCAGTAATGAAAAACTGCAACAGCTGTAAGGCACTGTTGTGACAGACTGATTTGATCAGGTTGAAAAGTATCTGTCAATTTTGCAAGAAGTCCTGAAAATGATTTCAGTCTTTTATGTTCCATTGCCCAGAGGTGATTATAATATGGGTGTATTGATACGACCCAACAGTTTAAATTTATAGCTGAAGCTGATTGTTAAAAATATGCCCTAAGCAAGGGGTCTCCAAACTTTTCAGTATGAGGGCCACATTGTATAATGTGCTACTCCCACTCGTCCCAAATCCCTAACCCTAACCCCACTCCCACTATTTCCAAATACCTAACCCTAATCCCATTCCCACTAGTCCCAAATCCCTAACCCTTACCCGAATCCCACTCCCTCTAGTCTCAAATCCCTAACCCTAATCCCACTGCCACTAGTCCCAAATCCCTAACCCCACTCCCACTAGTCCCAGAACCCAACTCTTAATCCGAATCCCACCCCCATTAGTCCCAAAACCCTAACCCTAATCTCACTCCCACTAGTCCCTAATCCCAAACCCTAACCCCACTTCCGCTAGTCCCAAAACCCCAACTCTTAACCCCAATCCCACTCACACTAGTCCCAAATCCCAAACCCTAACCCTAATCCCACTCCCAGTAAATTTCATTTATTAGAAATTTGTTTAAAAAACATGATAAAACATAAACAGTACTAACCCAAACTACTGTGTGGGCATACCCCCTAGGCATAGGTAGGGAGCCTCCAAAGTATTAACAATAGTGAATTTAAATCAAAATGTACAATGTCACCAAATGCTGATAATAAACATGCGGCTATAACTGTAGAGGGGTGCATAGCTTCAGGCTAGATGGAAAGAACTGTGCTCAACATGTTTCGTGTTGACGAATAACGCTTCTTCAGGAGCATGAAGGGTTGATTACAGTTTAAAGTCCTGTTCAAGAATAAATGCAGACAGAATTTAATGATAACAAATTTTACAATATAATATCTATTAACATATTTTATGCAAAATGAATAAAAATAGGTACTTGGGCCCCTTTCACACTGAGGCACTTTAAAAACTTTCCCAATGCATCTCAATGGATGCTTTTACACTGAGGTGTTGTGCTGGCAGGACATTGAGAAAAGTCCTGCAAGCAGCATTTTTGGAGCATCTTTGGGAAACTCAAAAAAACGCTTCAAACAACCCCCTCTCCATTGAAATGAATTGGACATGGTTTAAGAGCGCCTTAAAACTGCCTGAAAATGGCCCTTAAGCTGTGGGAAGGTCACATGATTACACACTGAAGTGTAGGATGCTAGGATATCAGGAAATCTGGTTTGTAGAGGTGTATAGACGAAGAGACAACATGGAAGCAGAAACAGAGCAGCTACAACAGCAGGCCTGACTCGAAGATGTGGCCAGAGCAAACAGAGCCTATGAACCAGAGGAGTTCAGAATCATAAATACAATGAGGGGCTTCCCTGAAGTATGGGATCTGCATAATGCTTATTATGCCAACCGCAGCCACGAAAACAAAAGGCATATCTGTATTTTCTGTACAAGGTAGTGGTTTGTTTGCAGGTAAATCTAGGTTAGCCACTTTCCAAATTTGGAATTCTGGAAAACAGTTGAGTCTGCACATCTTCATAATGCTCCTATGTCGACAAAGAGGAATTTGTAGTCTGCATCTACAACAGCCATTAGCACGAAAAGTATTTTTTGTAATTTAAATCTCTGCTTCCATTCTGGCAGGGTTTTATAACCCTAATGTGTTTGCCATCAATAGCTCCCAGACAGTTAGGAAAGTTTGTTTTATTCAAGAAACGCTTGGCTACATGTTCCCACTTCTCTTTGTTTGGAATTGGCACAAATTCCTTCTTTAGATTCCACATAGCCTCACATGTTAAATTCACAATCTCACTTATAGTCAATATTCCTGTGCGCAATTCGTATTGTAGTGACGTTTAGCTATTTCCTGTGGCAAGATATCTGTAAATAAAAAGAAGAAATTATTTCCTATCTTTTAGTGGAACAAGTGAAAAAACATTGGAAGACTTTGAAGGACAATTTAGGAGGGAGCTGAAGAGGCAGAGGAAATCAAACAGTGGGTCTGGTGCCAAGAAAGTCAGAATGTACTGCCGCTATTATGAGCTGGATTTCTAAAGCCAGTGATGGAGCTGAGGGAGTAAGCATAAAAACTTGTGGAGTTATAATTTATAATTAATAAGGATTATATACCGTATTTATCGGGGTATTGCGCGCACCCGCGTATAGCGCGCACCCCCAACCTGGAAGGAAAATTTTAGAAAAAAAAAACAAAAAACTTACAGTTTGAATGCCCCTCGTCGGTGTCTTGCCCGGCGTCCATCGGCGGCCTTGTCCGGTCCGGCGTCCGTCTGCGAACTCGGTGGTGTCCTCCCGCTCTGTCTCTGAGTCGATTCCCCGCTTCCCGCACTGTGTTTGAATGCCACTGCCGACATATACCAAGCGCAGTACACTCGGGCATGCTCAACTTTTTTACGCATAAAGGCTAGGAGGCGTCACAGAGCGTGACCGCGAGCGAAGCCGAGCCAGGCCGAATGTACCCGAGTGTACTGCGCTCGGTATATGTCGGCAGCGCAGTTCAAACTCAGTGTGGGAAGCGGGTATCGGCGTATATCGCGCACCCACGGTTTTCCTCTTATTTTAAGGGGAAAAAAGTGCGCGGTATACGCCGATAAATACAGTACTGAATGCTGCATCCTGAGGCTTGTTGAGTTAAGGAGAGCAGTGAGCTGAGGAAGACTTCTGAAGGTGAAGTGGTTGTTGATATTTTGCTGTGTGATAAGAAAATCAAAAAGACTATTGTTTTCTGCTGGAAGACCAGCAGTGTCTGCCCAGCAGTAGGCTGTGCCAGACTCCATAGGTAGGTTCCTGTGTTGTGAAGGTAGACGGCCCAAGTGGCCAGGGTTTATGTTTTGTTTTGTTTTGTTTATGCTGTTTGGATGCTTGCACTTGTTTCCAGCAATATGGAAGAATAAACCATAACCCTTGTTTTTTCAACCACCCACGGCTGCCTCTCTGTATAATTCAGTGTGTAGTGAACCCACTCAAGAGGTCACACACCCCCGCTACCGAGCTAACCCCTTACAATATATATATATTGTGACAGGAAGTCAAGTAAATCTGTGGGTGTTGTCACAAACGGGAGATACATTTCTGCCTTGTTTAGGCAATACACCAATTGTTATTAGGCGTCGGCTGCAAACGTAGCCAGAAAAGGTTTAAGGGCGTTGGAAAACTTCAGCTGTTCAGAATGAGACAATTAAGGCCTCTATAAGTAATCCAGAGGATTACCACTGATTTGCTGCATCTTGAGGCTTTCTTAGTGAAGGAGAGCAGTAGCTGAAAGTCTTCTGAGGGGGTGAGGTGGTGATTGACTTTTCTGTGTGATAAAAATCAAAAATAGACTATTGTTTTTCTGCTGTATGACCAGCAGTGTCTGCCCAGCACTATGCTGTGCCAGACTCCCTAGATAGGTTCCTGTGTGGTGAGGGTAGACGCCCCAAGTGGCTAGGGTTTATTTTATGTTTGATTTTGTTTATGCTGTTTGGATGCTTGCACTTGTTTCCAGCAAGATGGACGAATAAACCGAAATCTTTGTTTTTCAACCGTTTTCGACTGCCTTTCTGTATAAATTCAGTGTGTAGTGAACCCATCCAGGGGGTCACCCCCCCCCCTCTACCGAGCTAACCCCTTACAATTTATATATATATATATATATATATATATATATATATATATATATATATTCATATATATATATATATATATATATATATATATATATATATATATATATATATATATATATATATACATATATAAAATAAATATGTTGTATTTTATTTAATACTTAATAAAATGTTGATTTATCTACTCATCTACATTTATAAACTTACCTGAGTGTTATAAGCAAACGTTCACATGGAGGTATTGCCTCCCTGCAGTTGGTATCCTGTCTCAACAAGGCAGACGACAACATATCAAGAAGAAAGTCAAATCTGGGACTGAGAATAGGCAATTTGTTAGCACTATTAGAGATTAGGGTTAGGGATTTGGGACTAGTGGGAGTGGGATAAGGGTTAAGGTTAAGGATTTGGGACTAGTGGCAGTGGGGTTAGGGTTAGGATTAGGGATTTGGGACTAGTGGGCATGGGATTAGGGTTAGGGATTTGGGACTAGTGGGAGTAGGGTTAGGGATTTGGGATTTTGGGTTAGGACTAGGGACATATTGCCCCTACTCATTCACAAAAAAAGACTTTTAACCTAAAAATGAGGAAGAGAGGAAAGGTCCCTGGTGCCGTATATCCACGGAGTCCTATTGTCTTAAAATGTCCATGAATTTAATTACTTTAAAAGTAGGCTTTTTTTTAGGTTACTTTTCTATTTTGTTTAGTACCTGACCATGCAGCTTTTTTTCAGCAAGTAATCCAGCTTGCTCATCGAACAGCATGTCTGCAGATTACAGTAAAACAAATAAAACCATGTTTGTAACAACATAATGATTAAACTCAACTTGGTGCTGTAAGTACCTGTCTTATCCTCTTCCCTTTGGGGATTGAAGAGTGTTGAGTGTCCTGCCAAAGCTGGGACTATAGGGCTGTATATTATGTAGACTTTGTTAATGCATGCAAATAATGTGATGTGATGTGCATTCCTACCAGCCTTCTGTTCAATGTTTTTCTATTTGTATTTGATATATTTTCATCTTGTAGCTTCGCAATAAAAAGGTTAGGTCACTTTTACTGAATGATTGAGGAGGTAAAACCATCCACACATAACTTTGTTGAGAGCAAATCATAATAGCTGTGCAGTATTACCTGTCATAAAGACACTGTCATGAGTGAAGTAAGGGGGTGCCTTTTAGTGTTGAGCGGAATACGCCATATTCGATTTTGCGATATATCATGAATATATAGACGAATATTCGTGAAATATTCGCTAAAATCGAATATTCGTGATATTTTATCAAAAACATTTTTTTGGCAAAATTTCGCAAATGCGAAATTGATTGCGAAATTTCGCTAATGCGAATGCAAAATTGATTGCGAAATTTTGAAACATTCAATTTCACCTGCCCTTTGGAAAAAGTGTGGTTTTACGTAATGGACCCTGCAACTAACAACAAGGTATTAATAAAATAAATACATTATTATATAGATTTGAGGGTTTACTTTGACCAATTTGTATATTGATTAGTTTAATAGATATTGAATAACCATAGATTTGGAAAATACAGATCTCTCCTCTAGACTGACCTGTATTGAGTTAGGTAAAGATCAACCGCACACTGGGGCCCCTGATTCTGTTGAGTTAAAAAAAAGCCAAGTAAACCGTTTACGTTGACATCTCTTAAATGTCTTTATGTTAAACAGTTATTATTCTCATTAAAGAGGTGAAATGCAAATGATGACACGGGAAAAAAGATGGAAAATTCTTTGAAGATGTGATACACTGGAAAAACGCACAGAAACACTCCACTCTCTCCTATGACAACTGTGGTAGGAGAACTCTGATTGGCTCTGATGCAAAAGAAGGGCAGGGAAAGTATTCGCGAATATTCGTAATACGAATATTCACGATTGCGAATATTCGTCAACATAAAAGGATCGCCTCAGCTTAGCTACTCGGCCCAGGGTCTCTAATCATACCAGCAATGCTTTTAGACGTCGATGGAGATCACTAGGATGTGATCTGTTTTAAAAATAAATTTGAAAAAATACGAATATTCGGAATAGCGAATTTTGGCCGCGAAATTCGAGTTATTCGCGAATATTCGAATATGTCAAATTCGTAACGAATATTCGCAATGCGAATATTCGTGAGCAACACTAGTGCCTTTTGCTGACCTTCTGATGAAAAATGCTTGTTGCCTTGCTGTGTTTAAAACCCAACTCCAGAAAACTTAAAATGTATACAGGGGTCAATGGCTCATTTAGGTCATAGAAAACAAGATCTACTTGCCCGATTCTCAGGCTGCTAGACTGGTCCTTGCAACATCTTCTTACCCATGTTGCAGTAGTCTAAGGTCCTGAAGACCAATACAGAGTCTATAGCCCATCTGCATAGTTAAGCGCCATCTGCTGGAGGAGCAGAGAAATGATTAAGTTCTTCTCCGCAGCTCTAGACTAAATCAGCTATTAACCAATGCAGTGCCAGCATAGCCCCACTGGAAAAAATAACTTTTAAATCTCCTGGAGTTGGGCTTTAACCATCATGCAACAATGTACCCAAATTAAATTTGTATAATTTTCTTCCCAAAAATAGAGCTTTCTTTTGGTGGTATTTAATCACTGCTGGGTTTTGATTTCTTGCTGAAAAAAGGAAAAAAGAGTAAAAAATGTAAATAAAACAATAAACACAGTTTCTGTAAGAAAATTTTGTAAATAAGTAAAGTTTCTCCTTCACTGATGTGCGCTGATGAGGTGGCACTGATAGGCTGCACTGATGGGCACTCAAAGGCTGCACTGATGGGCACTAATTAGGTGGCACTGATGAGGAGGCAGTAATATGCTGCACTGATTAGCACTGATATGTGGCACTGGTGGGCACTGATAGGTGGCACTGGTGGCACTGTAGGGCATGGATAGGCAGCATTTATTGGGCAATGATAGGTGGCACGGATAGATGGAACTGATGGGCAGCACTGATGGGCACTAATGAGCAGGCACTGATGGGCACTGAAAGGCAGCACTGACTGGCATCACTGATGTGCATTAATTGGTGGCACTGCTGGGGCTATGTTTAAAGGACAGCAACTCAAAAAACATTGAAGCCAAAGCTTGCACCAGGGGAAACAGCTTTAACTACTCCCTGTGACAATCTCACTGTGCTTATATTTTTTTTTCAAGGGAAGCTACTGGGAACTCACCTCCTATTGGATGTAGGTACACCATCAGAACCAAATCTCCCTAGAGTCTTTTCTTTCACATAATGTGTGGTTAGGCTCTCGGTAGTCAAGGCAGCAGTATTATTTTACTGGGAAGAAAATCAAAGGCATAGACAAAGGATAGGAAATTTCTGTAGAAGGACTGAGATCATTGGTTGGGATTTCATGCGAAAAAGTCACTATGAATAAGCCCAAACACAAACTTAAGAGCACATTGGGGGTTATTTACGAAAGGCAAATCCACTTTGCACTACAAGTGCAAACTACAAGTGCAAAGTGCACTTGGAAGTGCAGTCACTGTAGATCCGAGGGGGACATGCAAGGAAAATAAAGAACCGCATTTTAGTTTGCACAAGATTGGATGATAAAATCAGCAGAGCTACCCCTCATTTCAGATCTACCCCTCAGATTTACAGCGACTGCACTTTAAGAGCACTTGTAGTGCAAAGTGGATTTGCCTTTCATAAATAACCCCATTGAATTTTTGGCAGATCAATGGGTATTTTTCTGTATATAAATCATATTAAAGGGCAAAGGATTGCAGCTCAGTTTCAGGGTCTTGGCAATCTTCTTATAGCTTTGGCCATATTCATGTAGAGAAACAATTCTTTTTTTCTAGGGCTGTTACTGATTAAAATTTTCGTGTTTGATCAATCCTTTTTTTTTATCGATTAATCGACTAATTTCGATTAATTATAACGCACATACATTTTTCGGATTACCACCATATATAGTCCCCACTGTAATATCCACAGACATCTCCCCTACTGTAATATCCACAGACATCTCCCCCACTGTATAGGAAGATTAGTGCTTGCTTAGTCTTACAAGAGAAGCCTGCTGAACACGAGCAGTTGAGACCGGATGATGACAGCAGCGCTCCACTCTAGGCTCACCTAGGCCGCCGCCAGGTGGACCAAGATGGGCGCCCTCCGGGAGCTAGGCCGAAGCCGCGGCCTTTCCTATGTCTGTGGCAGCAGCGGAGCTCCGCGGATCATGTGGTGTGCCGATCCGCATATGGTGACCCGTTCAAGGGTCATTTACGATCCTTTGCACCACTAGTACTGATCAAAAGAATTTTGATTGATACAAAAAAATTACGATTAATCAAGGAATTAATCTTTAATTTCCACAGCCCTATTTTTTTCAGATCCTCAGAGTTCTTTGCAGTGAGGTGCCATGTTGAACTTCCAGTGACCAGTATGAGAGAGTGAGAGCAATAACACCAAATTTAACACACCTACTTTCCATTCCCACCTGAGAACTTGTAACAAAAACGAGTCACATGATGCTGGGGAGGGAAAATGGCTAATTGGGTCCAATTTGGATATTTCCACTTAGGGGTGTACTCACTTTTCTTGCCAGAGGTTTAGACATTAATAGCTGTGTGTTGAGTTATTTTGAGGGGACAGTAAATTTACACTGTTATACAAGCTGTACACTCACTACTTTACATTGTAGCAAAGTGTAATTTCTTCAGTGTTGTCACATGAAAAGATATAATAAAATATTTACAAAAATGTCAGGGTTGTACTCACTTTTGTGAGATACTGTATATATTTCTTACAAAGGTTAGCTAGCAGTGGTGACCCGTCCATAGGGGGCGCCCCGGGCGCCGCTCCCCCTCCTGTAGTCACAAAAAACAAAAAATTAATACTGCCCCTTTAAGAAAAAATAAATACAAATTCCTTTTGCTACAGTAAATGCACTATGTGGCGCCGGCCACGTTCATTATGGGAAGCGCCACGTCAATGCAATCACGAGATTGCAGACGCGGCGCTTCATTTGCAGGCTTTTGTCCCGCCTTGTGATGCTTTCCGAAGCGCCACAGCTTCTGCTAACTATTACTACGGCCGGCCAGTTTGATTAACATCTGTAAGATCATGATGTCACTTTCTGTTTTCTCTCTCTCATTGTGCCCGAGAGAGAAGAGAAAACAGGAAGTATGAGGAAGAAGACAGGAGGACAACACACACAAAGCTAAGTCCCGCTGTGCGATCTATTTCTTGGCGTTCGGCGGCACCCGCCCCCCTGCCGGACAGAGGTTGCATTTCATGGGGCACAGGCTGCATTTGATGGGGGGACAGAGACTGCATTTGATGGGGGGACAGAGGCTGCATTGGGGGGGACAGAGGCTGCATTTGATGGGGGACAGAGGCTGCATTTGATGGGGCACAGGCTGCATTTGATGGGGCACAGGCTGCATTTGATGGGGGACAGGCTGCATTTGATGGGGGGACAGAGGCTGCATCTGATGGGGCACAGGCTGCATTTGATGGGGGACAGGCTGCATTTGATAGGGGGACAGAGGCTGCATTTGATGGGGCACAGAGGCTGCATTTGATGGGGGGACAGGCTGCATTTGATGGGGGAACAGAGGCTGCATTTGATGGGGGACAGAGGCTGCATTTGATGGGGGGGGACAGAGGCTGCATTTGATGGGGGGGACAGGATGCATTTGATGGGGGGACAGAGGCTGCATTTGATGGGGGGACAGAGGCTGCATTTGATGGGGGGACAGAGGTTGCATTTGATAGGGGGACAGAGGCTGCATTTGATGGGGCACAGGCTGCATTTGATGGGGGACAGGCTGCATCTGATGGGGGACAGAGGCTGCATTTGATGGGGGGACAGAGGCTGTATTTGATGGGAGAGACAGAGGCTGAATTTGATGGAGGGACAGAGGCTGCATTTGATGGGGGGGGGCAGAGGCTGCATTTTATGGGGGGACAGAGGCTGCATTTGATGGGGGGACAAAGGCTGCATTTGATGGGGGGACAAAGGCTGCATTTAATGGGGGACAGAGGCTGCATTTAATGGGGGACAGAGACTGCATTTGATGGGGGACAGAGGCTGCATTTAATGGGGAGCAGATACTGCAATTGATGGGGGGCAGAGGCTCCAATTAATGGGGGACACAATCAGGGCTCCCACTGCTTCTGCATTATGGTGAGTTGAATGATTTCATTTTATTCTACAATGTAATAATAGATGTAGCTCCCCCCCTTTTAGTTAGTGGGGCGTTACGCTAAAGTTAGTAGGGAGTGGGAGATTTAAGTTGCTCCCACTCACAAATTGTTTAGTTTGTGCTGTTGCCAGTTTGGTGCTGCCTCGTGGGTCAGTCTGCATGCCAGGGGTGTGTTGTCACCCCTGGGCGACAGTTGGCCCTGACGGACCTATCTTTCCTCAGCAGCCAATCAGAGGGGTTTTCCCTCTTCGGGCATGCTGGTGGGGGGTATATCTGTGGCGACCGCCATGAGCTGTGCTGTTCTACGCGGGGCCCAAGTCCCAGGTGCGGCATCCACCTTCAGGGTGCGTACATCCATGGGCCCCGCCATCGAGGCCTGCTTGGCCGAAGCTACGCACCAAGCAAAATCTCACCTTGATACTGAGAGGGACCCCAGCAGCTCGCTGGGTCCCAGATCCTAAGCTGGGAGCGGTACGATGGGGGGTCTGCTCGGGAGAACCTAGATACAGAGGTTGTCTGCGAGGCCTGGACATGCCATCGGGGATCTGGTCACCACGCCACATGACAGGTACATTTCAGCTGTCTATTGGTGACCCTGAATTGGACTTACTGGGAGGATTCGCTAGTTCTACCATTTAACCATATTTGAATATATACCAGGCCTGTGCAGGGCCCCTGCTTTTCCCCCAGTGACTTTATTTGCAAGTGACCTTCTGGCTGCCAGGCTCAAGTTAATCACCTGTCCAGGGGCACTTTACCTACTCCGGCGGGAGTGGCGACGTTTGAACGGTCTATGCTGAGAGCAGGCTTGCTCTCCATGCTCTTGATATCCAAGGCCTGAAACTGCAGTTTTTTTCCTCTCTGCTCAATAACCCTTTTCCTACTGTGTGCCATGTTGATGTTGGCTATGTTGGCCTTTGAATAAAGCATTATAAACTCACACTGTTGTCTGAATACTTGCTCCCTATCCACACTCACAAGTTGTACCCCTAGACAAGAGAACTTGGCAACTTAATACAGCGATCCAGCAGCTCCTTCGGGGTGAGCGCTACATAGAAATAATGCGCTTCAATCATCCCGACACCATAACAACCATGGTGCCGGGATGATTGAAGTGTCTTTATCTGCTGATTGTTAAACTTTCTAGAATACACATATTTCTATTGTTGTGTAGGATCTGGGCCTGCTGTCCCTCCCTCTCTCTCTCCCTCTCCCTCCATCCCCCCCTCTCCCTCCATCCCTCATTCGTCTCAGTTGCTAACCACGCCACCTTAGAGCTACGCCCACTATTTTGCTGAAACCACACCCATTTCCACCAAGTGGGAGGGGTCAAAAAGGAAGGGCGGGGTCTGGTGCCCCCCCCATCCTAAAACTTCACCAGCCACCACTGTTAGTTGGCATAGGTGTTAGGAGGGGGAGGGGGCAATTTTGAGGTTAGTTAGGTGTAAGCTGGAATGGGCAGGGAGTAGGTGGTCAGGATTGAGATTTACATGTGCTTTTATCATTTGGTCAGGGTTTATTTCTACTGTAAAATGTATTTTTATATGGGAGCAAAATCCACCAGTGAAAACAGTAAACTGCAGAATATTCTAATATTTCATAGGATAGGATGGCTTAGGGGAAGATTGGCTTACATTCAGCAGCCAGTCATGTAGACAATTTGCCAGTAGCCAGGTTTCTTTCTGTTGCCATGCCTGGTTTTCCTTTTATTAATGTATCTTCAATTCTGCTAGCTATTTACTTTACTAGCAGTGGCGGCTGGTGATCACATTTTTTTGGGGGGGCGCAAACAAACTGAAAAAAAAAACCACATCAAACGCAGCTACTGTGCCCATCAATTGCCGCCACTGTGCCTATCAATTGCGGCCACTGTGCCCATCAAACGCAGCCACTGTGCCATCAAACGCAGCCACTGTGCCATCAAACGCAGCCACTGTGCCATCAAATGCTGCCACTGTGCCATCAAATGCAGCAACTGCACCCATAAATTGCCCCCACTGTGCCATCAAATGCAGCTACTGTACCCATAAATTGCTGCCAGTGTGCCCATCAATTGCCACTACTGTGCCCATCAATTGCTGCCAGTGTGCCCATCAATTTCTGCTACTGTGCCCCATCAAATGTTGGCATTGTGCCCATCAATTGCCGCTACTGTGCCCCATCAAATGTTGCCAGTGTGCCCATCAATTGCCGCTACTGTGCCCATCAATTGCTGCCCGGCACTTACCTGTCTCGCAGCGGGTACATGTCTTCTTCTGTCCTCTCTCAGGTGTCCAATCACAGCACCTGACATTTCAGCCAATCAGGTGACAGGTAACAGATCTGGCAACCTGATTGGCTGAGAGGCGGTTCAGTGTTAGCAAAGCAAATTCCTTCGCTTTGCTAACACACAGCTGAGTGAACAGTGAATGCCCAGCATGGCGCCCACTGTTCACCTTTTTGGGCGCCTTTTAGAGCCTATGTAATTTCAGGTGCCCGAAAAGGACACCTGAATAGGGGGTGTCAGAAAGAGGTAGGCAATGAGTGGACCAAGGGTAGAAGGTATTTTGTCGCAAGCATAGTCCAGCTTAGAGAGAGTACAATATGATTTAGATTAATTTAGATTGACAAAAATTTCCATCGCCATATGTCCACACACAGCCATATGTTTCACACCAAACCTGAAACAGTTTAAATTCAGAGGATAGAGGCTTCACTCTATCCAGGGATGGTTGCAACGCTCAATTCAAAAACTGTTCGGTCCATGTACATTCCATGAACAAAAAGTTACTGTAGACATATTGGCAGCATTATGACCAATAGAGCAGTCAAAAATGGTGTAATCAAAAGCCCAGTAAAGACGACCATTGGTCCAGACATGACTGCAGTAATAATAATAGAGGGGGAACATATTGGCACACATGCAACCATCCATACACACTTCACACATACTACAGCAAAACGATATCCAAAAAGAATTAGGCTATCTTCAAGAATGGTGATCTTACCACCACAGGTATTAATTTTGGGTAGGAGAGGGTTAAGAGTGTCCTTAATGTCACTGATATGTCATTTAGTTTCAGTGACCCGGTCATGTACCCTTTGCATGTCCTGCCTCATAATAGCAAGGTCAATTTTAGGTTCCATCCACCTTCTCCATTAAATCAGAGTGGTTTACCTTGATGGTGTTTAACACATCTATCAGCATGGGCTCTGCCCTGTCATCTGCATTGTCCACACTCGGGAGGCTTGCTAGATTGGGGTCAGGGGGTCTAGGGCACCCAGGGGAAGGTGGTGGTGAGGCATCGGGAACTTCCCCAAAGAGATCCGGGGTGGAGGCCAGGAAGATGCACGGCGTGGCAGTGCAGCAGCCATCTTGGAAAGAGCGGGTTGTAAAACTACACTAATATTATGATCCTGATACAAAGCATTGCACAATTACTTAAAGTGGTTCTAAAAGCAGAAGGTTTTTCATAAACTTTTTTTCATAAAGAAACCTTCTGTGTGCAGCAGCCCCCCTGAGCCCCCCTAATACTTACCTGAGCCCATCTCAATGTTGCACGAGAGACTCGGCTGTCCAGGACTCCCTCTCCTGATTGGCTGAGACACACAGTGGGTGCCATTGGGATCCACTGCTGTCAATAAAAGTCAGTGAGCCAATGAAGAGAGAGAGGGCGTGGGGCCGTGTCACGGCTTTATGTCTGAATAGACACACAGAGCAGTGGCTAGGTTTGGGTGCCCCCATAGCAAGCTGCTTTCTGTGGGGTCACTTGGCAGGAAGTAGGGGACAGAAATGCAGACGAGGGACCAAAGAAGAGGGGGATCTGTGCTGCTCTGTTTAAAACTGCTACACAGAGCCAGTAAGTATAATATATTTGTTATTTTTAGACCAAAAAAACAAGGCTTTAACATCACTTTATAGATGACATAAAGAAATGCCTGAACATCGACCTTTAAGGCAGGATCACCAGGTAATATTTTAATAAGAGCTACAGGTACAGAAATATTAATACAATTACTTTTGATAATACATTAACATGATACATTTTACTATATCACTTTTTTGTGGCTATATACTTTGGTTTTAATAATTAATCTAAAAAAAAAAATCATGATTACTTGGTTGTATAAAATACATGTTTTTTTAGGCAAACAGGCTTACACATATTTAGAATTGTCACAGTTGGCCCAATTGCTTCATTTATACTCGCTGGCCAGTTTTGTTCACTCTCAGAAGCCCCTTTGTGCTTTTTTGAATATTTAAATAAGTTACTTTGCAGTGAAAGCCTATACTTAGTGCCAAAATAAATCTTTAGGTTTCAGCCTGTACCATTCTTTAAGACCTATTTTAAGCTTTTGTCTCTGAAAGTAATTATTTCCAGTGACAAGAGTCAGGGAAGGTCTTTATTTAGTAAGAGAAAATGTTTTTTACAATAATTACATATCCTACTCTCTACAAAAGACTCGATTTTTTTATGCATTATAAGATTGTTTGTGGTATTCTGTTTCCCTTATATATGAGCATTTTCCGAAATTACTTTGGTTGCAAGGAGGCATCTACAAGTATTGTACTTTTTATTTTAAATTGTTATGGTGACTAGAACCAAGAGACTGCACATTATTTTATGGAATCTGCATACAAAGGAATAAAAAAGGCAAACCTATAAGAGAAATAACCTAAATAACCTAAATAAAGAACTGCAGACAGTGAGCTACTATTATGCCACCCCTCCCCTGCTTAATCTTACATTTTGTGTCTTATAAATTATATAAATTCAAAACTTTTTTCCTTGTCAAAAATATTTTATTAAATACAATAAGTTAAGTACAATACATTAAGTACTGTACATTATACAATTCAGAATTATTATATAATATTCATATGTGGTTACAAGTATAGTGTTGATTAGGATATAAGGAAGTGTGAAAAGATAAAACAATTAATTAACAATTATGTGTTCAACCTAAGGAGATGTAGATATCCAAACAGTAAATGATTCTAATGCATAACTGAGTAAAGATTTCCTGAGCAAACTTGGGTTAATGGATTAGCTTTCAAAACTGATACTATATTCGTAACCTATGGAACTTCAAAATCATAAGGTAATAGAAGAGACATAGTAGAAAAGAAAAGTGTAGAGTAAAGAAGAAGTAGTGGGGAGGGGTCCACCGGGTCGATCCAGAAGTCACAGTCAGACCTGTATAATCAGTATAACTTCAAATCATCTACCATGGCATTAAAACAGTCATTAAATGCTGTCGGTAATAAATGTTCTATCCAAGGTTGCCATAATTTACGGAATTTAGGAATTTGGTTTTGTTCAATAGCCTCCATTTTGGCGTGTATCATAACATTGTTCATTCTGTGTTTTGTCTCGGCCAACGTCAAAGAGGGAGTTTTCCAAGCTCTAGCCACAGTTTGTTTTGCTGCTGTTAGCAAAATAATAAAAAGTTTAAATTGGGCATGAGTCAGACTATCTGGTTTGAGATTAAGTAATGTGGTAGTAGGATTGGGTTGGAGGGTTACGTTTTAGAGGCATATGTATATATTTCTTTCCAAAATGTTTGTACTGTCGGACAGGGCCACCGAATGTGTTTGTATGTACCTTCTTCTGTGCAGCTACGGAAACAATGAACAGGATAGTCAGGGGTAAATTTAGCAATTTTGGCTGGTACTAAGTACCATCTAGTTAGTACTTTATAGTTGTTTTGCATAGCTATTACATTAGGGGAGGAAGATTTAATTGTGGACCAAATTTTTAACCATTCTGCCTCATTTAGGGCATATTCCAAATTCTCCTCCCATTTCCGCACGTAGGTAGGTTTATCCGTTTCAGCATTTATTAATAATTGAGAATAAAGGGAGGAAATTAGTCCTCTAGCATGTGGGTCATTTTTGCACGTGGTTGAGCTACCAGAAGCTAGCCTTTACTGCGCCAATGCCACAAAAAAGCCAATGAGGCATATCAAGGTGTTGTTGGGCATATTGTAACCATGTTTCTTTTGTGGAGTAAAGCTTATTTCTGGCAACCTGACCATACAGCTCTATTTTGCTCAAATATCATCGTATTGTGCTCCTTAAAAACAACCACACCATTTTTTTCCAGAGCAGGCTGTATTTCTCCTGAGGTTACCTATGGGTTTTTATTTG
The DNA here is from genome assembly GCF_905171775.1 of Rana temporaria. NCBI lineage: Eukaryota > Metazoa > Chordata > Amphibia > Anura > Ranidae > Rana > Rana temporaria. The sequence goes on along the minus strand of NC_053500.1, from coordinate 56,079,589 downwards.
TATCCCGAACAGTTCCTATGGCAGTTGTGGCTTAAATCTTTCTTTATCTACCTGACCTTGGCTTGGTATCAAGAAATCCTCAAATTTTTCACTTCTAAAGCCCTGTACACACAGGCCAAAATCAGTCGCTACAGTAGAAACCATCCAACATTCAGCCCCCTGTGTGTACAGGTCCTTGTTTGACAGAAGCTGATCTCACAGCTGGCTTCTGTCGAACAAGCATGCTGGAAAACCAACAGCTGGTCGGCATCCAATTAGTGCTCACAGCTAATGGCTGTGAGCGTTGATCATTGTGTTCTGGTGGGAGGGCAGTCCCCCTGTCAAAACAAGAGCACTGTGGGGAGATTGCTGTACTAACATTTAATAGTTAGACCTCCTTGCGGTGCTGAACAAAAAAATACTTACCATGTGTACTAGGCTTAAAGGATCACTAAAGGATTTTTTAGCTAAATAGCTTCCTTTACCTTACTGCAGTACTGGTTTCATGTCCTCATTGTTAGTTTTTGCTTTGAAGTAGCTGTAATTCTGCTGTGATCTCCATACTTCCTGCTTGTCTGGCTCCTTATGAAAAATCTCATGGCAGCTTTTCACTGTGGTCCAAGCTGTGTGTCTAAAACTCCTCAGAACCAATCAGATTCATTTTAACACTGCCCTGGATTTGTTTGTTTTTGTTCTGTGGGTCTCTTTACTTCACAGAAACATGAAACCAGTTTAAAAACTAAAGTGAAACTGCCGGTACATTATATGATTGAATGTAATCTATTTTTAATCATTTTTAAAAGGAATCAGTTAACTTTTATGTCTCTATACCCTGTAAACAGTCATTTCAGCAAAAAAAAATGTTTTCCTTTAGTGACCCTTTAAGTCTGTAATTTGTGACATGTTTCTGGTGTGTCAATATGGTACTGACCCTATATCTGTGGACATGTTTCTATGTCTGAGTTGGTGTTTGGTGTATTTCTGATGTGTAAGTTCAGTACCTATTTTGCATCTGCTGACATGTTTTTGGTGCATAAGTATGGTACTTATTGTTTCTCTGCAGGCATGTGTTATAAATAAATAAGTCTTAATGATGCACAATAACCTCCAATAACCAATCAGTGAACATTAGTGATCTGCTGCAACCAATGAGTTAGCAATAATGATGTGCAGTAACCTCCAGCAATCAATCAGTGAGTGGTAATGATGAACAGTTACCTATAGCAACCAACCAGTGAGCGACAATGATATGCAGTAACCTCTAGCAACCAATCACTGAGTCTGGACCATTTATTTATGTTTACATTATTTAAGTTTGTTGGGATAAGTCTATGTGTTTTTTTTTGTTTTTTTTTTGGGGGGGGGGGGGGGGGTATTGGGATGGAGACCAAAACGACATAGATTGCGTTAAAATAGAAAACATTCTGCCTTTCCAATCACTTTAACCAAGATAAGATGATCTATGGTTTCTGTAATCTCTGAGTTAAAAGTTTGTAGGTTTGAAGAAGTTATGAAGTGTTATTTTTTTCTATTAGGCCCTGTACACACGAGGAGACATGTCCGATGAAAACGGTCCGCGGACAGAGAACGCGGTGACATAGAAGACACCGACGTTCTCAAACACGGAAGTGCAATGCTTCCACGCATGCGTCAAATCAATTCGACGCATGCGCGGGATTTCGGTCCGCTGGTTAGACGTACTAACCAGCGGACATGTCCGACGGACAGGTTTCCAGCGGACATGTTTCTAAGCATGCTAAGAAACTTTTGTCCGCTGGAAACCTGTCCGCTAGGCCAGGAAACCTGTCCGATAGGCCGTACACATGACCGAACATGTCCGATGAAACTGGTCCGCGGACCAGTTTCATTGGACATGTTCGGTCGTGTGTACGGGGCCTTAGAGACCCGTGGTAAGAATCCTTTGAATGGGATAGTAAGTTTTAAATGGATGTGTAAAAAGTGCTGAAAACATCAGCTATAGCTTTTGGAAGGTAGCCCCGTTAACCGTGTAGTGTATTAATATTAATATTACAAATGACTGTAGCCTTCGTTCTCTGAGTGCCTGGGCTGATAGGAGTCCACATTTGTCTTCATGTTCATAGAATTTTTTTGGGCAGCGAGGAAGGGTTGCCTTGCCTTTAAAGAGAAGGGCTTTCAGTTGTTTTTTTTTGGTTTCCCTTTTTTTCTGCATCTCATGTTTAATACAAAGGTCACGGATTACAAGTTTATGACCTTCCCAGATTAACATGGGATCAGCATCCAAGGTCTAACTAATAGTGAAGTAATAGACAAGTTCTTTCATAATGTCCTTGCTGGTTTGAGAGTCATTCAGGAGACTGTCATTCAGGCACCACTGCTAGGTTTTGGATGGCAGGTTTGGGTTCAGAGAAATTATTAGGAGAATAGGGGCATGATCTGACCAGCTCATGGTGCCTATTTCACCTTTTTCAAGTAAGGGAAGATATTTCTCCAGTAAAAAAATAGGTCAAATCACATTGAACAGCTAAAAGTGAACCAAATATCATAAACAGTCAGGTCGCCTATGTCAGAGGAAACACAAACTAATCAATAAAGCAGGATTCAGGATTCATCGTGCCCTTAGGACCACCCATAGCTATCTTTACCGCAGGGCAAAAAGGGGCAGCTGCCCAGGGCCCAGTCATTGTTGGGGGCCCAAAACAGCTGACCTGTCAATCACGCGGTGCCTGCTAGTGTTTTGTTCCAGCCTGAGTTCAGCCACCTTCAGCGCTGCCTCTGTATTTACAAGTGAAAGTGTTTCGCTCCCAGCGGCCACTTAAACCCCTCCCTCCTCTATACATCGATCTCTATGAGAGAGTGGAGGAGGGGGGGCGGGGGAAGTTACACGAGCACCGGACACTATAGGAGAGCAGAGGAGGGAGGGGCGGGGAATCCTCACAAGAGCCGAACGTTATAGGAGAGCAGAGGAGGGAGGGGCGGGGAATCCTCACAAGAGCCAAACGCTATAGGAAAGCAGAGGAGGGAGGGGCGGGGTATCTACAAAGAGAGAAGCTCCTCCTGACTGGCAGCCTGCACGGACACACTGTGAGTACCAGAGTACCAGCTCCACTCTGAAATTTTCTAGGTGGTGGGAGAGGAACTGGGGGGAGTTCTGAACTGGGGAAGCAAGCTTTGTACTGTGGGGGGGGGAGGTGTACACAGCGCACCCCATACACAGTCACCCCTCAGCCCTGCACTCTGCACACACAGCGCACCCCTCAGCCCAATACAAGTTCCTCAGCCCATTACAAGCTAATTTGTGCTGTAGCCTCTGACAACCAATCGCTGCCTGATCTGCTGCAGTGAACTGATTTTGAGTCTAGCTACTATTTATTGTATGTCTCAGAGTAGGGGCTTTCGGGGGGCCCAAAAAATGTTTTCCCAGGGCCCAGTCAACATTAAAGATGGCCACCGCAATCTGTTCCCCCAGGGATATTACTGTTTGTACAGTATGTCTCTTCTCTCAACTTAAAGAGGTTGTTTTTTAAATAACAAACATGTGATACTTACCTCCACTGTGCAGTTTGTTTTGCACAGAGTGCCCCCGATCCTTGACTTCTCGGGACACCCGGCGACGCTGGTAGCTTTTCCCCACATTGAGTGTCCACGTTGGAAAAGGCTCACCTAAGATGGACATGGTGTGCTCCCGAGTTCTGCATCTGTATACAGTCACACAGAATGCAGGACTCGGCCAGCCCCGCTATGCCCGCGTCATTGGATTTGATTGACAGCAGCGGGAGCCAATGGCTGCACTCCTATCAATCTATCCAATAAAGAGCCGAGACAATGGGAAGAGAGAAACTCAGGTGAGTAAAAAGGGGTGGCTAGGGGGCAGGTCATGGTCACTAATTTTTTCACCTTAACGCATAGGATGTATTATGGTGAAAAAACACGAGGGCTTACAGTGTAAAAGAGAAGGGGAGCTTATGGAGCACGTCTGTACCTATAAGGCATTAAAGTAAAAAGGGGCTTGCAGAAGTTAATCACACCCATGATCACGGATTTGAGATGAAAGGTAGCCAGTTGAATGGTGCTGATGTGTGGTGGTTAAAAGCAACTTGTTGGTATACAAACTATTGTTCATTGAGAGTCAATTGAACAGAGGATGGTCTGGATCTTCAAGGTCTATTGGGGGTTCTCCTGGGAGGTTGTGGTGGAGCCTGGCCATTCAGCGATTCAATGGAGAACTGTAGCCATTTTGAGACTGCAATTGGATCGGTATCCAGAAAGTTAAATGGGTTTGCTGCATCCCTTAAGGTTCTCAGAGCGAAGATACAATCCAATTTTTTCATGATGACGTGAAAGGGGTCACACCTGAGTTGGGAATTTTTGATAGAAGTGGTTTAAGTTCACATCTCATTTGAAAAGTATGTCTAGACTTGTCTAGATACAGATTGACCAGCGCCCCATCAAAGTTTAAGGGGCACATTCTCTAGGTTCATAGCATCATCTCTTATTTCTCAGCATAATAGTGTATCCTACAGAGGACATCTCTAGGCCTTGCAGGATCTATAGATAAGGGTCCCTGGACAAGGTAGACTCAGTCTGGCTCAATAGTGTCTGTGGGGTGTCTGTGGGATCCCAGTACCAGGGCAACCACACTAATAACAATCTCTGTGAAGAGTGGAAGAAATGGAAGTTCCTTTCCACCTTCTGTAACATCAGAAACCAGAAGTGACAATGATTTTGTCACTTCTGGTTTCGATTTGTTTATTTACAAGCTGTTCCCACTTGTACAGCATTTGTTCAAAGCGATTTCAGAAGCATTGGAGGCTAGAGGAGAAATATGGGATCTACAGGTGAAACTCGAAAAATTTGCATATCGTACAAAAGTTCATTTATTTCACTAATGCAACTTAAAAGGTGAAACTAATATATGAGATAGACTCATTACATGCAAAGCAAGATAGTTCAAGACGTGATTTGCCATAATTGTGATGATTATGGCTTACAGCTCATGAAAACCCCAAATCCACAATCTCAGAAAATTAGAAAATTGTGAAAAAGTGCAATATTCTAGGCTCAAAGGGGCAGATTCACAGGTACGTGAATCTGGCCCAAAGTGTGCCACTCTAATCAGCTAATTAACCTGCCTGGCGGTATTCCCGAGCCTGACTCGGGGTTAGATTTTCCTGCTGCGAGCGGTAACCCCGAGTCAGACTCGGGCTTGCCTCGCTAGATCCACAGGCTTGGTTTACTTACCTTGTCCCTGGATCCAGCGATGCCACCGCGCTGTGTGAGCGAGCGGGACCTCGCTTCGATTCACACAGTGCCTCTGTGTGACGCCGATCTCCGTTCCCTGCGACGTTACGACGCACGGGGACGGAGAACAGCGCCAAATTCAAAAAAGTAAACAAACGCTTTACATACAGTATACTGTAATCTTATAGATTACAGTACTGTATGTAAAAAAAAACACACCCCCCTTGTCCCTAGTGGTCTGTCCTGTGTCATGCATGTCATTTTATATAATAAAAACGTTTCTTTCTCCCTGCAAACTGTAGATTGTCCATAGCAACCAAAAGTGTCCCTTTATGTCAAAAATAGTTTTAGATCAGCTAAAAAACAGCGATAATAAATTATAATCACTTGCAGAATTGTGCGATAGCGATTTGTGGGGAAATTCGTCATAAAAATAAATAAATAATGACAGCAACAATTCTGCAACTGAGCAAATTTCAGTGATTTTGATTTGATTACATTATTGAATAATTTTTATTATAATTATATTATTATTTGTTATAATTATTTATAATTATTTATTATATTATAATTTATAATTTTGTTTTTAAAAAAATGTCATACCCGGGATGCCTATTAGAATCTTGTTTGGTCAGATTTAAGTGAGTTATTTCTAAAAATTACAGACCTACAATATAAAACGCCAAATTTCCTTGCAAATAATGGTACCGCTTTCAGCATGTTTTTTCTGAAAGAATCATACTGCCAGGGAGGTTAAGCCATAATACCTGCAAAAGGTTCCCGAGCCTTTAAATGGCCTCTCAGTCTGGTTCAGTAGGAACCCCAATCATGGGAAAGACTGCTGACCTGACAGTTGTGCAGAAAACCATTATTGACACCTTCCATAAGGAGGGAAAGCCTCAAAAGGTAATTGCAAAAGATGTTGGATGTTCCCAAAGTGCTGTATCATAGCACATTAAAGCGGTAGTAAACCTGCTGTTTTTTCTTTTCTTTACACCTGTAAGGGAAAAGGCATAATGAGCTAGTATCCACCGCATACTAGCTCATTATGAAATACTTACCTTAGAACGAAGCGTCAGTGTCCCTCCCAGTCCACGCCCAGGCAGCTGACATTTTGGCCTTGGCGTGTCTTCCGTGTCTTCTGGTATCGCGGCTCCAGCGCTGTGAGGGGCTGGAGCCGCGATGTCATCACTCCCACGCATGTGCGCGGGAGACTTATTTCCAGCAAGGTCCGGCAGCTGCCAAGCCTTAAGCCGAGAATCCCCTGTGTGCATGCTCCGCTGCATTCAGCGGCTCATTGCGAGGGGAATATCTCCTAAACCGTAAAGGTTTAGGAGATATATTTTTTTACCTACAGGTATGCCTTATTATAGGTTTACCTGTAGTTAAAAGTAAAATAAATAACTTTACTACCACTTTAATGGAAAGTTATGTGGAAGGGAAAAGTGTGGAAGAAAAAGGTGCACAAGAAGCAGGGATGACATAGCCTGGAGAGGATTGTCAGGAAAAGGCCATTCAAAAGTATTGGGGACTTTCACAAGGCGTTAACTGAGGCTGGAGTCAGTGCATCAAGAGCCACCACACATAGACGGATCCTGGACATGGGCTTCAAATGTCGTATTCCTCTTGTCAAACCACGCCTGAACAACAAACAACGTCAGAAGCGCCTTACCTGGGCTAAAGAAAAACAGACCTGGTCTGTTGCTCAGTGGTCCAAAGTCCTCTTTTCTGATGAGAGCAAATTTTCATTTGGAAACCAAGGACCCAGAGTATGGAGGAAGAATGGAGAGGCACACACTGCAAGATGCTTGAAGTCCAGTGTGAAGTTTCCACAGTCTGTGTTGATTTGGGGAGCCATGTCATCTGCTGGTGTTGGTCCACTGTGCTTCATTAAAGTAGTAGTAAACTCTGTACTACCGCTTTAACCTACAGGTAAGTCTATAATAAGGCTTACCTGTAGGTATAAAGAATATCTCCTAAACCTGTAAGGTTTAGGAGATATTCCCCCCGCAATGCGCCGCTGACTGCAGCGGCACATGCGCAGCAGGGATCCTCGGCTAAAGGGCCAGCAGCCGCCAGACCTTGCCGGAGAGAAGTCTCCCGCGCTCATGCACGGGAGTGATGACATCGCCGCTCCAGCCGATCACAGCGCTGGAGCGGCGATACCCGGAAGACACGCCGAGGAAAGATGACATCTCCCTCGGCGTGGACCAGGTAAGTTCCTCTCACCTCGTTCAAAGGTAAGTATATCATAATCAGCTAGTATGCCGTGCATACTAGCTGATTATGGCTTTTGCTTTTCAGGTTTAAAAAATAAAAATAAATGACAGCGGGTATACAACCGCTTTAAGTCCAGGGTCAGTAATTGCTGCAAAAGGGGCCCAAACCAAGTACTGAGTACATATGCACGCTTATGCTTTTCAGAGGTCCGATATTGTTCTATGTACAGTCCTTGTTTTATTGATTGCATGTAATATTCACATTTTCTGAGATTGTGGATTTGGGGTTTTCATGAGCTGTAAGACATAATCATCACAATTATGACAAATCACAGCTTGAACAATCTTGCTTTGCATGTAATTAGTCTATCTCATATATTAGTTTCACCTTTTAAGTTGCATTAGTGAAATAAATGAACTTTTGCACAATATTCAATTTTTTTGAGCTTCATCTGTAATAGACCCCATATTTCTCCAAAAAGAGGACATGTCACAGCCTATGCTATCGCAAGGTATGTTGTTCATCCCTTGTGATAGCAATAAAGTTTATCCAAATTTTTTTTTAAAGTACAGTGTAAAATAAATTGAAATAAAATAAATAATACATTTTTTTTTAAAGCACCCCTGTTACCCGTACTCACGCACAGATGCAAACACTCACATAAGTGCCACACACATATGTAAACGGCAATCTCATGAAACATGAGGTATCACTGCAAACACCAGAGCAAGAGCAAACATTCTAGTGCTGGACCTCCTGTGTAACTTTAAACTGGTAACCTGATAACTGGTACAGGTCACTTTCACCCCCTTCTTGCCCAGGCCATTATTCAGCTTTCAACGCTGTCACATTTTCAACAACAATTGCACGTCATACTACACTATAACCATGTGAAATTTTCATAATTTTCTTCACACAAATAGAGATTTCTTTTGGTGTTATTTAAAGGGGTTGTAAAGACAAAAATATCTGTGACCGCCACGCGTATCGTCACTAGACACGCGACTTATTCATGGGTTCCCATGAATAAGTCGCGTATCTAGTGACGATACGCGTGGGGGAGGAGTCGAGTGACGCGACCATCCACCTGAGGAGATCGTCAAAGCACTGAGCGGCGTTCGTATTACTTTACAGCAGAGCCTAATGAGATCGAGGCTTCCATGAGTGCAATCGCTGTATTGCACTGCCCTGAAGTGAAAAGTTATATAGAAGTGAAGCCTGTATACTTTGAACTATCCCATGAATATCGGACTGTGGTGTGTCTATTTTTCCATGTGACAGGGGTTGTACTGACTTGTTGCAGTTGCCCATGAAGATTGCATGCTGGTTTCAATAGGGATTTATTCCTAGCACTTCACTGGCACTTCACTGGATGATTTATTAATTTGGTATATTGTCTATTTTGCACTTGTGATCCCTTTTGTATTAAGTCTACAAGGGGGTCTCTTTCTTATGTAATTTTGTACGTAGAAATAAGTTATTATCAGCGCAACACACCTATTTTATCACTATAATTGGTTTTGTACACTCTTTTTGTGTTTGCAGCGGTATTATTTAGTTTTTTATTTCTATAATTTTCTTTGATTAATTAGTAGTAGTAGCGCTGTAGTACCATATATTTATGTAAACAAACCGGCGTCATTTGATGACGCCGGTTCCTCCCTCCTCTCTCTGTACCGATCGGTACAGTGTGAGAGGGGGGAGCGCGGGTGTCAGCAGCTCTGTGGATGGATCTGTGACTATTGCAGTCACAGATCCATCCATCCCTGCTCAGCCATCCCTGCAACCCCCGCCCCAATACTCTGCAATACCCCCGCGCAATACTCTGCAATACCCCCGCGCAATACTCTGCAAAACCCACGCGCGAAACTCTGCAATACCCGCAGCAATACTCTGCAATACCCCCGCGCAATACTCTGCAATACCCCCACGCAATACTCTGCAATACCCCCGCGCAATACTCTGCAATACCCACGCTCCAATACTCTGCAATACCCACGCACAATACTCTGCAATACCCACGCACCAATACTCTGCAATACCCACGCACCAATACTCTGCAATACCCACGCACCAATACTCTGCAATACCCACGCACCAATACTCTGCAATACCCACGTACCAATACTCTGCAATACCCCCGCACCAATACTCTGCAATACCCCTGCACCAATATTCTGCAATACCCACGCACCAATACTCTGCAATACCCCCGCAGCAATACTCTGCAATACCCCCGCACAATACTCTGCAATACCCCCGCACCAATACTCTGCAATACCCCCACACCAATACTCTGCAATACCCACGCACCAATACTCTGCAATACCCCCGAACCAATACTCTGCAATACCCACGCACAATACTCTGCAATACCCACGCACCAATACTCTGCAATACCCACGCACCAATACTCTGCAATACCCACGCACCAATACTCTGCAATACCCACGCACCAATACTCTGCAATACCCACGCACCAATGCTCTGCAATACCTGGAAAATACTCTGGGGGAAAAAATGCGTTTTAACCACTTCCCGCCTGCCGGATGTCATATAACGTCTTTGACTTTGTGCAGGGATATCTAAATGATGCCTGCAGCTACAGGCATCATTCAGATATCATCTTTTTCAGCCAGCAATTCCCTATACCATAAGAATGATCATGGCGGCTGTTCCACCTCTTGATCATTCTTACGGGAGGCGAAAGGGGACGTCCCCCTCTGGTGCTTCTTCCAACTCACCGCAACGTTCGAAGCCAGGATCGTTTTTTTTTTTCAGGCTTCCCAGCCTAGAGGTGAGATGTGGGGTCTTATTGACCCCATATCTCACTGTAAAGAGGACCTGTCATGATATATTCCTATTACAAGGGATGTTTACAGGGATATTACAAGGGATGTTTAGGTCAGAGAACTCCTTTAAGGGTGTTTAAGTGCCCAGTTGTCAAGTGGTTAAATTAAAGTCTGACAGTAGCTGATAAAGTAAAAATTAATGTTTTGCATTATAACTAGTTTGATACCTGTTGAAATCCAGCTGTTTTATTCACCTCCCTCACTCCTGAATCATTATTCTCACTGACTTCCTGGTTTGCGGTGCGCATTCATTCTTGCTACATCACGGCCTAATGAGAACTACAGTTCCCATTAGGCTTAGCCTCCATGCCTGTGAGGGATAAAAGAGCATCTTCACGCAGGGCTGTAGTCATAGGGAGGGAGTGAGCACATTCTGCTTTCCACCATGCAAAACAGCTCAGATGCTGGTGGAAAGCAAGAAGAGGCGAGACAGGAAATGGCATTTTCAAAACTGGATTACTGTATTTTGGAGGTCAAAAGGAAAAACAAGGTAAGTGATATTTAATTGCTCTAGCTTACAGCAATCAATTAATCTATTAAAAAACGAACCTTTAGTGTTCCTTTAATCACTGCTGGGTTTTTAATAAAAAAAAAAATCTGAAAAAATTGAAAAAACTTTTTTTTCTTAGTTTCTGTCAGTCAATTTTGTAAATACGTAGTTTTTCTCCTTTACTGATGTGTGCTGAGTAGGTGGCACTGATGAGGAGGCACTAATATGCTACACTTATGGGCACTGATAGGTGGCACTGACATGTGGCACTGATGAGCACTGATATGTTGCACTGATGGGTGACACTGATGGGTACTTATAGGTGGCACTGATGGGCACTGGTAGAAGGTACAGATAGACGGCACTGATGGGCACTGATGGGTGGCATTGATGGGCAGCACTATTGGGCATTGATGGGCAACACTGATATATGACACTGATGGGCACTGAAAGCCAGCCCTCATTGGCATCATCAATGGCCACTGATTGCTGGCATCGGTGGTGCTTTATTGTAATCGGGGTACTCTTGATCAGTGCCCTGATTACCCGTCTTGCTGTCAGTGTGAGGCAATGAGAGCCAATTACCAGCACTTCTATGTTTACATGATTAGCATAATTGGACACAGCCGATCACATGGTAAAAGAGCTGCCTCATTGGCTCTTTACAGAGATCGGGTTGCGGCATGTCCTGGCAGGACAGGAGTCAGTATGGGTCTTGGGGCCTAGTAGTTGTGGGGCGTAATTTCAAGTAGATGTCCTGGTGTCCACCGGTGTTAGAGTTTGCTCCCAATGTGGTAGTCGATAGCAGTAGGGAGATGTGGAAGCAGTGGGTAAGTCAGTGTACAAGGCCACTGCTTTACTCTTCTCAGGCCATAGGTTTGAACACTGCGGAGGAGTACAAAGAGATTATGGAAGGTTATTTTGGGGGTCGCCTGGGCCCCCCTTAGCTTACCCCGCCTACTGTAGTCATAAGTAGATGCATGTTTTTGGGGGAAAGGGAAACCACAAATTATAGGGTTGTTTCACCTGGAACCTAGCACCTGTACTCCTCATGCTTTCACAGTCAAGCTACATCCCCCAGACTTCAGTGTTTTTTTTCAATTTGTATTTCAAGGTGGAGTATGGGATAGATTTCCCATAAGTTCCGGACTCTCTCTTTAATACCCTTGAAAGCGAAGGATCTGAATTATATAACCAATCTATGTGGTACTTCCTAAAACAAAACCTTTAGAAACTATCAGGCCAGAAAACTCCTTTAATGAATTCAATTAATACAAGATGAAAGGCTTGCCTAGGGACCAGGCCTACAACCACTGGAGGAATAAAAGCCTTGAGAATTAAAAAAAAACATATAGCAGTACTGCACTCAACTAGGGATTAGGGAAAATGGTTTCTGGAACCAAGTTGGGCGACAAGACCAGGAACTGGCTTAACAACCCAGCCCTCGGGTTACCTGTCCTTCAAGGCTTTTATTGCCATCTAAGGCTAGATTTTTAAAGTAAATGATTAGACTTAGTATCACACCAAAGGCTCATGCACATGGGGATATTAAAGAAATTCCATCTACATTTGACCTTTTTGGTAAAAATTGGTAAAAATAGCCTATGTAAAGAAATATGAGTTTTGTCCCATATTTACCTATGTTTATCCACATTTAAACTTGTATGGCATTTAGTGGCGTATGCATGCAAACTCATTCTATTAATTTTTCTCTATGGAGAAATGAGAAGGGGGGGGGGGGGCTTCTGTGTGATTCACAATAGAGAGAATGCGTATAAACTGACAAGATGAAATTCCTTACAAATAACTATGGGGCAAATTTACTAAGACAGGAGCAAACAGAATGTGGAGCAGCTGCGCTTTGCAACCAATCAGCTTTTTTTTAAAGCTGAAAGTGTTACTAAACCCAAGACCCTGCATTCACTATATCTGATCTCCTACAGTACACAGAACATGGAAATTCAATTATTTTCATAACTATAAACTGCTAAATACCCTTTCTCAACAGCAGTATATAGCAATCTTGTGACATCTATCAGTGTCTGGTTAAAGCTTGTAGGAGGAGTTTTCATTCTCTCCTGACTGTCCTATGAGGCTGCAGGACCCCTGACTCTCTGTTTAGACAGGGCCGATTGGCCCTGTGCTGATCACATGCACCCTCCCTCTATTCTAGCAATATACACCAAACTGAGCGTGTGCAGAGTGCTCCCAATGTTTTGTACTATGAGCAGATGGTTTGGGGACCGTGGAATAAGGGGAGGATTAGAGAAGACAGGATCAAACAGCCTTTTTACACAATGCGGAGGATTAACTCCTTAGGTTACTCAGTGAGTATAAAAGCATGCTTTACTGCATATACAAGGCTAGATTTTTAAAGTAAATGATTAGACTTAGTATCACACCAAAGGCTCATGCACATGGGGATATTAAAGAAATTCCATCTACATTTGACCTTTTTGGTAAAAATTGGTAAAAATAGCCTATGTAAAGAAATATGAGTTTTGTCCCATATTTACCTATGTTTATCCACATTTAAACTTGTATGGCATTTAGTGGCGTATGCATGCAAACTCATTCTATTAATTTTTCTCTATGGAGAAATGAGAAGGGGGTGGGGCTTCTGTAGTTCCCAGAAATGAACTGGAGAGCTGATAAGAGCCCATTGGATAATACTGAAGAGAGCACAGGACAGTCATGAATGTCTTGCGGTTATTGAATAATTATAACAAAACACTTTCCATATTTAATTTAGCATGTCAAAATGGAGACAAATACAAGAATTTCATTGTTAGGGGTTAAATCACCTTAAAAAAAAGTGTGTAAAATGCCCCCAATCCACAACTAGACCCAAAGCGTATGGACAACAATGGCATTTCATTCATCAGACTTTAATTGAAGAGAGGCAGGGTCCCGCAACTTTGAACTTAATCGACAATCAGTATAAATGTTAGGAGCCGTCAATGCTAAGCAAATTTCCATAGGCATGTTTAGACTATGCAAAAATCTTTAAACCTACAAAACTGTGCTGAGATATGGGATAGAAGTGTTAAATAATTAAGCTTAGTGATTGCAGCATATATTTAACTATATTTAGAGACCAAACATGGATACTGGAATTGTTATGGTCCCAGAGAGACCAAAATTAACATTTACATTCCCACATCCCAAGGCTTTAAAGGCATGTTTACACTCTTTTTAAATCTCTCTGCATAGCCAATCTTCTATGTAAATTATTATAACAGTGTAGTGCACAGAATGGGATGTATGAGTAATTAAACTTTTTGGAGCTGCAATGTGTGATTCACAATAGAGAGAATGCATATAAACTGACAAGATGAAATTCCTTACAAATAACTATGGGGCAAATTTACTAAGACAGGAGCAAACAGAATGTGGAGCAGCTGCGCTTTGCAACCAATCAGCTTTTTTTTAAAGCTGAAAGTGTTACTAAACCCAAGACCCTGCATTCACTATATCTGATCTCCTACAGTACACAGAACATGGAAATTCAATTATTTTCATAACTATAAACTGCTAAATACCCTTTCTCAACAGCAGTATATAGCAATCTTGTGACATCTATCAGTGTCTGGTTAAAGCTTGTAGGAGGAGTTTTCATTCTCTCCTGACTGTCCTATGAGGCTGCAGGACCCCTGACTCTCTGTTTAGACAGGGCCGATTGGCCCTGTGCTGATCACATGCACCCTCCCTCTATTCTAGCAATATACACCAAACTGAGCGTGTGCAGAGTGCTCCCAATGTTTTGTACTATGAGCAGATGGTTTGGGGACCGTGGAATAAGGGGAGGATTAGAGAAGACAGGATCAAACAGCCTTTTTACACAATGCGGAGGATTAACTCCTTAGGTTACTCAGTGAGTATAAAAGCATGCTTTACTGCATATACAGACTGATTTTACTGTTGTGGGTTTAGTTACACTTTAACTGAACAAACTAAAGATAGAAACGTATTGTTTGCCATGCACAGCTGCTCTAGATTCTGTCTGCTCCAGTTTTAGTAAAATTCCCTCAGTGTGTCCATTAAACTTTTAAAACAATATTTGGATAATTATCCAGCAGCAAGCACATCTGGGTTTTGCCCGATATTGCTAAATTGACTGTTTAGAGCAAAGTAATTTTCTAACAAGCCTAAGCCCTTCATAGCCTCCACCAGTGATAGTACTGACACAGTAACACGGGGTAAGTTATTGATCTGGGTCTACCATAGGTTGAGGTTTGTGGGCCTGCTAAACTAATGCTGTATTTTGTCACCATAGTAACAAACTAAGCCAGACCCCACACTATAAAAGGGTGGGTTTCCAGCAGCCATCTTGACAATGTGTTTTAGCTATGATAGGGAAGGAATAGGAAGTACTGCTGATAAAGTCATAGGGACATATAAGCATAGGGCTTGTAGACACTTTAGGATGGCCTCCTAAAGTAGATATAAACCATTACTGAATGTTCTGTAGGTATCAAAATGCAGTAATTTCTAAATCTATCTATGAGATGCAACCTGCCACCCTTCCCTTCAGGGACAGCTGATTTGACAACAGCTGTAAAGGATATGGCTGATTCATAGTTGCAGCCCATTTCAGCAGTGAGCACTTTCTCAAGACAAGTGTAGCGGATGGTTGCTACTAGTTACTAACAGCCACCATGTTCACCCTGCTGCCAAACTTCCATACAATACTCTTTCAAGGACAATGAACAGTCATTTGCTTTTGTTTTGTTTTTGTTTATTTGGGGAATATAACTTGGTTTGGGAAGGGGTATTGGATACCCATAGAACAGTTCACTTTGCCATTATTATTAAACAATTGTTGAATCAATTGTGCTTTGAGCAAATTATGGACTCTAACACTCCATTCTTCACTTCACCCAGCCCACAACTCCCCTCCAGTGTACTGGACCTGAGCTTATGTAGGAGACCTGCCCCCTGCCAATTCCAATTGGGGATTGGTCAGGGCTCCTCACATGAGCTCCCTGTCACTCCAACTCTCAGCCCTGTCCCTCTTCCAGAACATTCTCCCTGGAAGCAAGGGAGGTGCCCAAGAACTGAAGAACAGTTGGTCACACCCACTGCTACACTAACCACTCCCTGCCCCCCAGATCAAAACAAGCCAGCCTAGCATGCAGAATAGGCCTGCCTAAATGTACCTGCCTGGAAGCTATCACAAAAAAAAAACTCACATCTAACACCTACCTATGGTAGAGGGCACTACATCCATCCCCACCAATTTACAGCTGGCCCCCAGCTGTGGGGAAAAATATTAATTTTGAAAAATACCTCCTGGGCCCAGGAGTAAAGGGCATCCCATAAAATAGGTTGGATGAGGGAAGGGAGAAAACTTGGAGGGCACTACACAAGCAACAGCAAATGGAATGCAGAGAGAGAGGGGCATGTCAGCCATTGCATTCCTCTTGCCAATACATAGTTACATATATAGTTACAAATGTAGGTTGAATAAGGACAGTTCAACCTAAATGTGTGTGAAGTTCTCTTTTTAAAATATGCATGTCCAAGGCAAGACGCAGAAGTGAATCAGCCATTTCTTTCATTGCTGTTATTGGATAGGCCGCGGCAGAGGGTTAGGGGGTAGGTTGGACATCATTAGGGTTAGAAAGCACTTAGACTTTGTCCCACAGGAGACAAAACTGTAAAACAAATATCTTCTTTAAAGTCTATATGAGATTTCAGTGGTTGAGTATACATCTACTTTCACAAACCATACTTGAGTTCTTTGAATTGTAGTGCTGGATAAATGTTTCATATGCGCCCTGCTTGTGTGCACAGATCTGCATACCCAAAATCCTATATCTGTTTGCAACAACTGATTGAAATATAGCTCTTTAATGTTCAACACCTTAGCTCTTTATTCTTTTAAATTGGATCATCTTCCTTTGTTTCCTTTTTAGATGATAATGTTTACCTTAAGGTAATTAGAGCACATTAGGCAGTTGTTGCTGAAATTTTTCCCACAAAATGACAACATTTTGTAGGATTTGTGTGAGTGGGCTGTGAGTGGGCCATCCCAAGTTGAAGACTTATCATTGTGGCTTTATGAGTAAAGTTGAGCAAACTGTGATGCCTTTGGCGTGTGGCTGTTTTCCTTTGGTAGTACATTCGGAGCACATACGGCTTCTCTTTGGCTTGACACCCAATTGAGACACACAGGGGTTGATTTACTAAAGGCAAATAAACTGTGCACTTTGCAAAGTGCAACTGCACTTTGTACAGTGCACAGTCTTTTTGCCTTTAGCAAATCAACCCCACAGTGTCTCAAACCACAAAGTGATCACCCGAGTCTCTATTACTCCAAATCAGGTTTCTTTCCACCAGTCTGTTTATATTTATCATATTGTTCTTTTGCAATCACTTCCAAAAAAAATGTTATTTTATTTAAAAAATGAATCTATGTAACTGCAATCACTTGCAATACCTATTGTGGAGGAACAATATCTCTTGAGGAAGTCGCGTGACTGTGACGATACGCGTGGAGTGGAGCCAGCTGACGCTGCTGAAACCAGAAGGGACACAGGAGCCTTTGAGCCCTGCTGTTAGTTTTAGAAGTTTAAAGTATTTTATTGTAATGTAAGTTGCTACATTTTAATGAATACATTTCTTATGAAATACTGCACCACGAGGATATCTTTTCTTGCATGAGTTACTAGTAGAAAAATGAATTTAAAGGGTCATACACACGATTGCCCACAGAGGGTCAGAACACCAGGAGAGAGAGAGCGAAAGAGGTGAAAGAAGACAGAGGAATCTAAAATTGCTCAACCCAGCATAGGGGACTGCATGATTTGATCTAGCAACAGAGGTCATAAGTCAAGGTGAGCGCATAGTTTGGAAGGTGGTTTGGAATCACTGAAGCACAGCACTTTTATTTGGATCCTATTGCTGTGGAGTCACTTAATTAATGCAAATACTAGCACCTGTCATCTGGATCACATTGTTGAGAACCACTAAATGAACTGCACTATATGGTTTTAAAAGGGTACAGACTTTTTTAAAGGATTATATTTTATGTGTTTTCCACTGAAAATTTTGTTTGGAGGAAGTTATACATGAAAAAGCACTTTAATGATATTTTATGCAAATTATGGTATAAAGTTTCTATATTGATGGTTTAATACAGTCCATGCTGTTATATCAGACCACATGGATTTGTGCTAACGTAACAAATGTAAAGGACTTTTCTAAGCTTCATTTATGCAATTCTTTTCTCTTCACAAACTCTTCTTGCGAAACATATGTTGAGACTTAATGCATCAACTGTGTTGTTTTGCTTTACACTAAAGGAGGCTGTAGCAGGTTGGGTTGCAGATTCCACAAACTCCCACTATAGGAGAGCCTTCTGTCTGAAATGACTCAAGAGGAGGGGGAAAATCATCATCACACACTGCAAGTTAAGGGCATTGTCAAATTACATAAAGTACACTTATTCCTTCAGCCTACCCTGCTTTATCTAAAGTATCCCACCTTCTTTTACCTTTAACCCCAGATGAATTCCAGCCTCAGGAAATGGTTCCATAGTTTATTGGGATGAACTGCCCTGAAGCGGTCATGAAAAAGGTTTGGCCTGCGAGTTGCTAATACAAAGGAAGGCCATGGTTTTGAGTGTTAGGTAAAAGTGCACCTATATAAAGAAATCATGGGTGCCGCTTCAGGCTCTAATAGGTCCTTATATGCTGACAACCATTGTGAGTGCAGACAGGGAAAGCTTGTCTCAGCTCCAAAGAAGTCAATGAAGAAAAAAAAGAAAACCAGAGAGTTCCACATCACACAAAACCATCATGTAAAAATTGGAAGCAGCCTGAGCCCAGGTCACGCCCCCCACATGTTTTGCCCCGCCCACAGGGCTTAGTCACGGGAAGTCCCATGACAAAGCCTCGTGGATGGGACACAACATGGTGGGCGCATGGCCTAGACTAAGTCTAGGCTGAGTCTGCTTCCACTCTTTAGAGAAAGGATTACCGCTCACCAAGCCTCTGAGTCTTTTAGAAGCTCCCGCCCTACTTTGAACACACAGGTGCTGGTTTTGCACAAGCTTTGCAAGAAAGGAAATTGTCCTGGACTGCCACACTCTGTATAAGATGTTCTTTATTGAAGATAAAATCCAAATCACAGCATACAGTCAAACTTGAAATGAAGACAGGGACAAGGCTAACGCTTTTCACATTGTGGGATGATTACTGATAGCATACCACTTTTTACATGAGGGTTTTGTGTGATGTGCAGCTCCCGGGACTTCCTTTCTTTCTACATTAAGGTAAATGTTCATCTAGGGGAGGCTGCATTACTTTAGAACAAGAAACATGAGCACACTTTTGCAAAAAAGGAATGAAAATAATTTTTTAAGGTTAATGTAACCCCTTCCAGCTGCTGCCTCCCAGCCCTTTAAGAGGTTCCAAATGGCAGGAGGCAGAGGCAAGCATTCCGATCATGTGACTGCTGTGATTGGCTGTCACAGTGGTCACCATGACCTGCAAGCTCCCAATGCATACTTGCATTCCTGAGGTTTCCGATCATGTGACCGCAGCCCTATGTACGGTACCCACCATAATGTACATAGGGCCACATATATGCGTTAAAGCCCACCCCCTTGGAGTCTGCATAAATGCATACTTCCAGCAGGAAGAGGTTAAAGCATTTGAAATAATTATAGTTTTGTTTACAACCTGAAAGGATACTATAGATCACAGAAAGACATTAGCGGTATCCATATCCAACAGTTAATTACACAGCTTATAAATAACCGTAAAAACTTTAATAGGAAAATGAAGCTTGCTTAAAAATCCTATTTCTAAAGTTTTATTAACAACCATGAAGATAAAAGCATTTTTTCTATTATAGATAGCCTGATGAATCTTTTCTCAAATTTAATCAGAGCCTCTTTCAGTTGATAAGTATAATGAGTTTGAAGAGCTTTTTAATGATAAAATTACAGAGATAACCTAGCACATATTCACCTTAATAGAATAGTTCTCCGCCCTCTCTTCTGCTGTAGAATGCAGTATATCATGGTAGCTGAAGTATTTTTGATAATATTTTTAATTTTTTTCTGTGATTCTGTAAAAAAGCAGTGGACCACAGTCAGTCTCTAAGTGTAGAATGCATTTTGTTGCTGTTTGATCTTGCTCCAGCATTGTTATGAGTAAGGACTTTATAACCACGGGCAAAACCAACTTATTATTAGCACCACATCCCTTAATTGAATAGATACAGAGGAATTTAATGGGATTTTTAAGGTGCAAAATAAGGTCCAGTGATCTCAGAATATGGTATGAAAAGTTTTATTTTAAGACAAAATAGAAAATTGTTAAAAAAAAACTAGCAAGTACATTTCAATACAATTTTATTGATACAGCTCTGTAGAATGGAGTTCCCAACATATTTTGCCCATATTTTGGTCTTCTTCAGGGGATGCGGTCCATTAGAGGTAGAAGCCTTCCAAGTCTCTTGAAGTCTCTTTCTCCACACAAACCGGAAGACAAAATCTAGAACGACATTGATTCCTCCCATTATCTTGGGACAAACCATCACCCCAAGCACGAAAGTAAAAATGTAAAAGGGAAAAAATATGTGCGCTATCCAAAAACAAAAATAAGTGTAACAAAGAATGAACCCTTAACGGGAGTGAAGCAGCTACACAGGAATGTGACAAAACTCAGACAAATGTGGATGGTAATGTAGCGCTACGTGTGAGCCAAAAAGCAATGGCTGTATACACCTAATGGGGTGTGACCATATATTGTGACACAAAGGATGTAATGGCAAAAATTGCACCACAACAAAATGTGAAATTCAAATCAATAAAGTGAACAATATAAACAAAAATGTAATATAGTGTCCATAAACAATAAAACGATGAAGATGTCATGAGATGGTGAGAAACTTCCCAACAGAAATCTTCAAATATGAGGTGGAATACATATGCGCTTACCGCAAACGTTGGACCCAAATGTCGTACGACAGTGGATCAATCGAGCTTGGAATGTCCCACAGAGATGTTACCGGAAGTCCAGAAGGAAATGGAGTCTACCTCCTAGGCAGTCAGATGTCGTCAACCCAGGAAAGGGCAGGAAGACCAGATGTTCATCGGCCACCGACTACTCCAATACTGAAGATCCTAGTAAACCGTGGGTATGGCAATCATAAAATATCCTCCAAGCATCCAAACACGATCTGGTTCAGGTAAGTGAGAACGCTGGCATGGGTACTGGAAACCAACTGGAGAGGGCTAAAAAAAAAACGTATCTTCCACAAATTCATGTAAAGAGAAGAAAAAAAAATGGGGGCTCCAATGGTGTCGTACAACATTTGGGTCCAACGGTTGCGGTAAGCGCATATGTATTCCACCTCATATTTGAAGATTTCTGTTGGGAAGTTCCTCACCATCTCATGACATCTTCATCGGTTTATTGTTTATGGACACTATATTACATTTTTGTTTATATTGTTCACTTTATTGATTTGAATTTCACATTTTGTTGTGGTGCAATTTTCGCCATTACATCCTTTGTGTCATAATATATGGTCACACCCCATTAGGTGTATGCAGCCATTGCTTTTTGGCTCACACGTAGCGCTACATTATCATCCACAAAAGTAAAAAGCCTAGGAGTTATCTTTGACTCAGACATGTCTATGGATGCACAAATAGGATCAGTGGTCAGCGGATCTCACTATCTTCTCCGCTTGCTGCATAGACTCATCCCCTTCATCCCGGAAGAAGACACAGTAGTAGTAGTGGGAACACTCATCAACTCCATACTCGACTATGCAAATTCCCTCTACCTAGGACTACCCAAATACCAGATGTCTCATCTACAAGTTGTCCAGAACACTGCAGCCAGACTGGTAACAGGTAAAAAAACGGTCTTGAGGTCCCTCCACTGGCTAGCCATAAAGGATCGGATGACATTCAAGACCCTCTGCCTCACCCACAAATGCACACAAGGAATCGCGCCGCAATACTTATGTGAGAAAATAAAACCCTACACTCCAAATCGGGTCCTACAATCAACTAATCAGAACCTCCTCCACATCCCCAAGACCCGCTACAAATGAAAAGGAGAACGAAGATTCGCAGTCCAAGGACCATGGCTATGGAACGCTCTACCTACAGACATTCGGATGGAAGTGAGCCATCGGGCCTTCAGAAAAAAACTTAAGACACATCTATTCTGAAGCGTGGCTGGACAAGGACATTGGATACAGCGCCTTGAGACAATTTAGTTCGCATTTATAGCGCTATACAAGTTACTCACTCACTCTATGGTGTATTATGATCAAATCACTATGTGGGTCAAAAAATGTCTGCCTGTGTCAAAGAGACCAAGAGCTATAGGTGACCTATGAGCATTCATGGACCAGAAAACAAGGTTTTGCAATGAACTCGATACCCAGAGATTTAAGCTATCTGCGCAATCTGACACTTGTCCAGGGGCGGACTGACAACTCATGGGGCCTTCGGGCAATAAGAGATTATGGGACCCCCGGGCAATAGGAGATTATGGGACCACACAGTAATGTATACACACACAGATTATATACACAGTATACACACACACAGACAGACAATATACACACACACTGAGAAGGTACTGGAGAGGTGGGGCAGCTATAATCTTGGTATTTTTAGACCAAAAGGATGTTGGTAAGGGACATTTCAGGGACAGATGTAAAAATAACACTGATTTTTACATACTGTCCCTAGTTTTACTTAGGCTGGCAACCCTGATGGGGCCCCCTAGTGGCATGGGCCCCTCAGGCAGTGCCCGAGTGCTCGAATGGTCATTCCACCCCTGCACTTGTCTCTAAAGCTGGCGTCCTGCAGTAGCGTGTGTGTCCCTGTGGTTCCAGCAGCTGGAACCACAGGGACACACACGCTACTGCAGGACGCCAGCTTCAGAGGCAAGTTTTTAAAAAAATGTATATTTTGTCTTTAAATAAAACTTTTTATACCATATTCTGAGATCACTGGACCTTATTCTGCACCTTAAAAAAAATCCCATTAAATTGCTTTAATTATCCATTGCTATGAGTGTTTGTAATGACCAAGCAAACCAGAATGCTTGAGGGGGTCTGGTGATTAATGCTGGGAGAACTGTCAAATTGTCTGTAAGTATTTCACTAAGGAAAGAACCAGGAACATTCCATCCTGGGAGATATTGATGTTGGCTGCTGGAGACCAAAAATGTCTGGCCTAGAGGAAACAAGTTGGAAGTATGCACACAAACGTTTCCATTATGTCTTGCCTTGAAACCATTTGAAACTTAAAGTAGAATTCCAGCCTAAACCTAACTTGTCTTAAAAATGTTCCCTGCCCCCTCTTACCACCTTACCACTAGCTTAGTAGTAATAAAGTAATAAAGAAGTAATAAAGATGTACAGAATATACTTACCTATTTTCAGGCCACTTCAGTCTGGTCACTTGTGGCCACAGGGGAGAGGAAGGCGTGTCGACAATGGATTGGATCAGTGACACTGCCATATCCAGGTTTACCAGCTGTTGTCAAGTGCTGTAGCTGTCTCCTGGAGCCACCCTTGGCTGACAGAGGATCATGTGACTAGACCAGAACGGGCTGAATATAGGTACTGTATATGAATATTTTTTTTTACACAGGTTAGTCAGCATAGGTGTTGAGAGGAGGGAGGGGACATTTTTAAGACTAGCAAGGCTAGGAATTCTACTTTAATTGACAAGAAGCCAAAGCTCTGTAAGTGTCCAGTCAAAAAGAGAATTTGTTAGATGGAAGATTAAAAAGTGAGTGGAGCCTAGTTTCGTGTTTGAGACCAGACATGTTTTAGGAATAACCTTATCTGCACCTCACCCTCCTTTCCATTTTTCAATGTGTAATAAACCAGTTCTTGAAGTGACTGGGGCCCATTCTTTTTACAGAACCACATCTAATATTGAATGTTTCTGCGAATTAGTTGCCATGCAAGAGTGCTTAGGACATTTACAATGTAACAGTTAATCATCTGAAAGTCTATATTTATTCAAAATAGGTACCAATAGTGCTACACAAATAAAGTATGATCTTCAAAGAATGCAGGAAATACTCACTTCTCCCACTGTCCCGATGATCTTTGTTGTAGTAAAGGAAGACTGCTGGCTGAAGAATATGCAGAATCAAACACTCCTGGGAATGCCCCAGATGATCCTACACTGCGCATATGCAGCTATTAGAATCAGGGCCGGCGCTAGGCATAGGCAAGTCAGGCGGCTGCCTAGAGCGCCAGGGTAGGGGGAGCGGCAAAATTTGGATCCCCAGCCATTCGCTGGGGATTCTGATCATCAAAATACCTCCTGGACCTGAATTTTGAAAAAAAAAAACTTCCCTTTGGCGCCAGGCTGGGGGGGGGGGGGGGCGGTGTGCGCCTGTGAAGACATCACCTTCTTCACAACGCTATTCCCAGCCTGCAGCGCCGTAGCAGCGGCAGTGAGATGAGGGGAGAGAGCTGGGACAGCACCTGGCCGGAAGTTCCTCATGACGATCTATGGTGGAAGTTGCTGTTGAACTGGCCAGGGCGGGTGAGATGGAAGCCCTACATGCAAGCCGCATGCTTGCTACGATGTCCGATCGCCCCCCCCCCCTCCTGGTCGCTCGAGGATCTGTAGTGAGAAGAGGAGACAGACTGGCAGCGCCGTTCTCCTTCAGTAAAGACTCCCCCCCCCCGCTGGCTCAGGTACACAATAGAAGCAGGACGCTCAGTGCTGCAGCCTGCACCCTGTCATAAGAAGTTAAAAAATGTACTCTAGTCTCTGCTGTCAACATTGCACTGCTTTCTAGTCTCTGCTTTACATTGCACTGTGTACAGAGGGGGAACTGGTTTGTGTGTGTGGGGGGGCAGATATGTGTGTGTGTGTGTGGGGGGGGGCAGATTGTGTGTGTGTGTGGGGGGGTACAGAGTGGGAACGTGTGGGGGGTACAGAGTGGGAACTTGTGGGGGGCAGATTGTGTGTGGGGGGGTACAGAGTGGGAACGTGTGGGGGGGCAGATTGTGTGTGTGTGGGGGGTACAGAGTGGGAACTTTTGGGGGGGCAGATTGTGTGTGGGGGGGGGTACAGAGTGGGAATGTGTGGGGGGGCAGATTGTGTGTGTGTGGGGGGGTACAGAGTGGGAACTGGTGTTGTCGGAGACAGGTGTGTGTGTGTGTGTGGGGGGGGACAGGTGTGTGTGTGGGGGGGGGTACAGATTGGGACCTGGTGTGTGTGGGGGGGTACAGAGTGGGGACTGGGGGGGACAGAGTGGGAACTGCTGTGGGGGGGGGGCAGATGTGCATGGGGGTACACAGTGGGAACTGGAGGGGGGACAGAGTGGGAACTGGTGTGGGGGGGACATATGTGTGTGTGTGTGTGTAGGGGGTACAGAGTGGGAACTGGTGTGTGGGGGGGGCAGATGTGCAGGGGGGTACAGAGTGGGAACTGGTGTGGGGGGTACCGGTTGTGCAGGGGGGTACAGAGTGGGAAATGGTGTGGGGGGGACAGATGTGCAGGGGGGTACAGAGTGGGAACTGGTGTGGGGGGTACCGGTTGTGCAGGGGGGTACAGAGTGGGAAATGGTGTGGGGGGGGACAGATGTGCAGGGGGGTACAGAGTGGGAACTGGTGTGGGGGGTACCGGTTGTGCAGGGGGGTACAGAGTGGGAAATGGTGTGGGGGGGACAGATGTGCAGGGGGGGTACAGAGTGGGAAATGGTGTGGGGGGGACAGATGTGCAGGAGGTTACAGAGTGGGAACTGGTGTGGGGGGTACCGGTTGTGCAGGGGGGTACAGAGTGGGAAATGGTGTGGGGGGGACAGATGTGCAGGGGGGTACAGAGTGGGAACTGGTGTGGGGGGGACAGATGTGCAGGGGGGTACAGAGTGGGAACTGGTGTGGGGGGTACCGGTTGTGCAGGCAGGGGGGTACAGAGTGGGAAATGGTGTGGGGGGGACAGATGTGCAGGGGGGTACAGAGTGGGAACTGGTGTGGGGGAGACAGGTGTGTGTGTGTAGGGGGGTACAGAGTGGGAACTGGTGTGTGGGGGGGGCAGATGTGCAGCGGGGTACAGAGGGGGAACAGATGTGTGTGTGTTGGGGGGGTTACAGAGAGGAACTGATTGGGTGGGGAAAGGAACAAATGTGCAGGGGGTACATATAGGAACTGGTGTGTGTGTGTGTGTGTGGGGGGGGGGGGTTAAGGGGATCAAAGGTGGGTGGTGCAGAGGGGAACATGCGTTCAGGATGATACAGTGATGGGGTGATCTGAGGTGTAAAGGTGGAAGAATTGTGGTGATCTTAGACCTAAAAATACAGGAATTGGGGTGATTTGAGGTGTGGAGGTTCAAATCCAGTTTTGTATAAAAATAAATGCAGATCTTTTTGCAGGTCAAAAAATGTGCATTTTTTTTTCTAGGAGTGTAGCATTGTCAGTGTATCTGTTGCTTGTACAGGCTGGCAGTTACACAGTTGGGCTCTCTGTATACTGCTCTAGCCTGTGGACCACGGCTGGCGTGAGGAAGCGAGTCGGTGCCATCCTCCTAGTTGCCTTTTGGCCGGGTCCAGAGGCACAGGTGCATGCATGTGGACCACGGCCGAAGAAATAGGTGAAAAGGCACTGCAAAAATCTCAGTGAGGGGCGGAGCGAATGGCACGGGGGGGGGGGGGGGGCGTCAAAATGAGGCTTCGCCTAGGGTGTCAAAAATCCTTGCACCAGCCCTGATTAGAATGAAGACACAGTAGTCTATTTTTCAGGAGGAATTAAAGATTTTTCAGAGTACTGCTTAGGACCAATTATGTCTACTTGACTATTTTAATATAGCAAACCTTCATTTTGTTTAGAGCCAATCCACTGTAAGTACCCTTTAAGAGATTTTTACAACTATGTGTCCGCATATCTGTAATTCTAAAACGTTGTCCCTAGATAATACCATTTGTCAAAGTGAGGCCAAGGACAGGAACATTTTTATGAAACAGGTATTTTCTTTTCTTTTTTTTTCAGAATATAGGGCCAGATCCATGTACAGCGGGCGCAACTTAAATATTCCGATTTAAGTTACACCGCCGCAAAATTTATACCTACGTGCCCGATCCACAAAGCACTTATCTAGAAATTTGCAGCGGTGTAACTTAAATCCGTCCGGCGCAAGGCGGGCCCAATCTAATGGGGCGAGTCCCATTTAAATTAGGCGCGCTCCCGCGCCGGACGTACTGCGCATGCTCCCGACGCTATTTTCCCGACGTGCTTTGCGTTACGTTACGTTGCGCCGAGTTTTGTGAATCGCGACGGGTAAAAAATAGATGCGGCGGGAAAAACATTTTTTTTAAAAAAAATTTACAGCGACGCGGGAAAGAAGGGTATACTTTTACATGGTGTACTAAGTTTACACTTTGTAAAAGCAGCCCTAATTTTGCGACGGCAAACTAACACTTACGGAGACTTAACGAAGGGAAAAACCTTTGTGGATCTCCGTAAGTGCTAATTTGCATACCCGACGCGGAATTTCGACGAGAAATGCCCCCAGCGGCGGCCGTGGTACTGCATCGTAAGATACGACAGTGTAAAACTATTACACCTGCCGGATCTTAGGAATATCTATGCGTAACTGATTCTATGAATCAGCCGCATAGATAGAAACAGGGATACGACGGCGTATCAGCAGATACGCCTGCGTATCCCTTTTGTGGATCTGGCCCTCAATTCGCCATTTTCACCTTCTAATGCCTTGTACACATGATCGGAATTTCCAATGAAAAAAGTCAGACGGACTTTTTCCATCTGATATTCCGATCGTGTGTAGCCCCATCAGAGTTTTTTCATCCGAAATTTCAATGAATTCCATCGGAGTTTAGATATAGAACATGTTCTATTTTTCTCTGATGGAATTCTGTCGGAAATTACGATGAGATTTGGCCGGGCAAAAGCCTGATCATGTGTATGCGGCATAAGGTGCTCACTATTCTCTATTTAATAATGTGTTAATGAATGTGTGGCTGCATAATTCTATGCTTTTATATCTGCCTGGAGTTTCGTTTTAATTGCTAAACCATGTTATTTTAGATTGGTTCAGATCTAGGTAAATGAACTTTTTGTCTTATCTCAGCAGTTGTGAAAAGGGAGGCAGAATGATTGCAAATTGAATGCTTGAGGATCCACTAGAGGAGTGGATAATCTGGAAATCTCTATATGTAAAAAGAAAGAGCAAGCTTGTAAAAATTTAATTAAGGCAAACACTGTAATTGTAATGCAAACTATGGGCCAGATTCACAAAGCAGATACGACGGTGTATCTCCTGATACACCGTCGTATCTGTTGTTCTATCTATGCGACTGATTCATAGAATCAGTTACGCATAGATAGCCATAAGATCCGACAGGTGTAATTGTTTTACACTGTCGGATCTTAAGATGCAATACCGCGGCCGCCGCTGGTGGGAGTTTGCGTTGTAAACCAGCGTCGGGTATGCAAATTAGGAGTTACGGCGATCCACAATGGTTTTTCGCGTTCGCTACGTCGCCGCTAGTCTAGTTTCCCGTCGCAAAGTTAGTTGTTTTTTTTGTGCCTTAACTTTACACAGCAATCGTATTGCTGTATAAAGTATGGCCGTCGTTCCCGCGTCGAAATTAAAAAAATAACGTCGTGTGCGTAAGCCGTCCGGGAATACGGAATTACGCTACGCGCGTCGCCGTTCGAAAAAATGACGTCACTTCGCGCAAAGCACGGCGGGAGTTCGAAAACGGAGCATGCGCGGAAGGTCTGGCGCGGGAGCGCGCCTAATTTAAATGGCACACGCCCATTTGAATTGGCCCGCCTTGCGCCGAAGGCCGCCAGCGTAGTTTTCATCGCAAGTGCTTGGTGAATCAGGCACTTGCGATGAAAAATTGCGGCGGTGTAATGTATCTACGATACGTTACGCCGCCGCTTATCTACGTGAATCTGGCCCAATGTGCTTTCAGAAAATGTACTATGCTTTCCCTTTGGGGGGGGGGGGGGGGTCATTAATTTTATGTTGCACTAGGTATTCATGTTTATGAGCCTCATGGTATATCTTGTAAATCATATTAAGCTTCATTGTGAGTACTTTGTAATTTATTTCTTTATACCTTGATTAGCCTCCTACTAATTATTCACAGAACATCTGATGAATGATGAAATTAACTAGTTTCTCTCTTTGGATGTGTCTGATAAATTCAAAGAGTCAACAGGTTAAAACAAGCTAATCGACTGCAGTAACAGCTATGAGTGTGTTTTAATTGGGTCTTATCCAGCTCTGAGCTGTGTGTTTTTTTCTGCTCTTTAGCACCACCCTTTGGGCAACCTCTGCTAATGTTGTGGTTAGCATTGCTTCAGAGCATGCATGTTTGTACTTTGGATTTTTGTCTGACGGACTTGCTATGTGTACACACGATCAGAATATCGGACGAGACACATTTGTTGTTGGAAAATTTTAAAGCATGCTATCCAACACTTGTTGGCAGGAAATCTGACAACAATTGTCCGATGGAGCATACAAACGGTCGGATTTTCCGACAACAGCCTGTCATCACTCAATTCCCATCTGAAAATCTGATCGTGTGTACGGGCATTTAGAGTGATCTGAGCAACTGTAGAGTCATCTGACCACTTTTACATGATTCACATATGCTGTCCCCCCGACCACAACTAATGGCAACATCCATTCTTTGACCCCCTTGGCAGCAGTGTGAACCAGAAGTGCTCAGCTCTGAGCACTTTTGGTTCAGCACTGTCAAAATCCCAGCTCAGTCAGCTGTAGCAGAGGGCAGGGGAGATCATAGGGCAGTGATGTCAAACCTTGGCACCCCAGATGTTTTGGAAGTACATTTTCCATGATGCTCATGGAGTGCAGTGAAGTTGAGCATCATGGGAAATGTAGTTCCAAAACATCTGGGGTGTCAAGGTTCACCATCACTGTCATAGGGTATAAGAGACCCATGATTTCTTCATAAAGAGAACTGTCACCTGTCAGTGCTATCACATAGGGGCTTACTAGACCCTATGTGATAGCAACAAAGTTAAGAAAAATAAATAAATAAAAATGTGTACAAAATAAAATATAATAAAATAAATAAAAATATTTAAAATAAAATAAAAGCATCCCCACTGTCCCACATACATATGTTAAAACAAATATGGGTTTTGAGTGCTAAGGTGTATGTAAATGACGACTGCAGCACACATTATATATTGTGTCAGAAGGAGAGCAACAATTCTAGGTCCCTCATTTACAGTGAACCCTAAACGGATGACATGTAAGAGCATTAAAGGAATGCCTATTGATAATTTGGGGTATTATAAATTTCTATCTTTTTGTGGTTCACACCACTTTGAGGCCTTGTGGATTTGGTAAAATGATTTTATTGTATTTTTCCTGAAATTATAGAAATTATAAAAAGTTATTCAATTATCATGCAACATAATAAAATACATTTATCATCTTTTTACTCAACAGGGCATCTGCTTTGAAAAAAATTGATAATATTCTGGGGGGTTAAAATAGTGTTCTAGCCAAAAATTCAGATATTAACATGAGTGTGGAAAAAAATAAGACATTGTTCTAAAGGGGACGTGGTTAAAGAAGGAGCTCTGTTTCTTTTTACTAACAGTAAACTAGCACATAAAAAGATGCATTGGTTAAGAATCTAGTAGTCATTGTTCACAGTGATCTCATGTTTAAGACACATATTAGTAATGTCTGTAAAATGGTTTGCTATCATTTTTATTTCCAAGGTCTGTGACATCCTCTCTATTACTGACAATGAGACATTGATACATGCTTTGCGTCATCCTCCTTAAAACATTGTAATGATCAAGCTCTAGAATACATTTCCAAGCTTATAATGTCACTGAAAGAATTCTTCCTCATATTGAAAAGACTAAGAATACATCTTAAAGGGGTTGTAAAGGTTAGTTTTTTTATTTTCTAAATAGGTTACTATAAGCTAGTGCATTGTTGGTTCACTTACCTTTTCCTTCAATTTCCCTTCTAAATGTTTTTTTTCTTTGTCTGAATTTCTCACTTCCTGTTCCTCCTCAGTAAGGTGTTCAGTACGCTGTTCTAAATGACTTTCCATCGCTCGGATGATGGTGGAAAGCTTACTGAGGAGAAACAGGAAGTGAGAAATTCAAACAAAGAAAAAAAACATTTAGAAGGGAAATCAGAGATAAAGGTAAGTAAACCAACAATGCACTAGCTTACAGGAACCAATTTGGAAATAAAAGACAAACCTTTACAACCTCTTTAGGCCCTTCTTTGTTTGCATGTATATTTAGGAACATATATAATAGCCCTGCACTGAAAACTACATAAAATCTATACAAATATAACAAAGCATTGTAATAAAAGTCTTCATAAAAAAATGTGCAAATATGTGTGTATAGGTAACAACAATCATTTATGGAAAAACAACACATATGTTACTAGACATGTGCATTTGTTTTCGTCTGAATGCATTTTCATCCGAATTTCGGGTATTTTCGTTATCATTTTAACAAACGAAAATGAGCGTGCAGAATCCAAAATCCGAAACATCCGACATAAAAAAAAATGCTTTGTTTTTATTTTCATTGCTACAACAGTTCGATATAGATAGGAGATTCGACATGATGCTGACAATAGCAATCTGTGTCTGTCGAACCTGTGGTCGAATGTGCCTAACCTTATCTCTATTAGTCCAAGATTATTCTACATAGAGATGAAAGATTCAATATTATAGAGACATGAAGATTCCACATAGAGAGAAAAGATTTGAGATTATAATGACAGTGTTGGGGTAGACCATTCGATATGAACGATGAAGATTCGACGAAGCAGCGAAAAACATACAAGCGTTGAATCTGTCATTGAAGGCTTATGGTATCTGTCGAAAGTCTTCATGCAGACAAATCAATCTCCCCAGTGTTGTTGTACAAAGAATAAAAATAAGCTGATATTAAGAAAGATTCAGGTACTTGTGGTAATTGTTTGTTGAATATAATTATTTTAGAAGGTATACAGAATTTAATGAAAATTTTTTTTTATACTGAAGCCAGGAATGGAAAATCTGTGTGTCTGCCAGCCACTGCGCTGATGGGAGATCTGTATGAAGTGGGGGACAGCTGTGTGCCCTGAAAATGCTTCATCACATCTGCTGTATCTGCATAGAACATCCCTCCCCAGCCAACTCACCATCTGATCAACAACCCTAACACCCACCCCTCACAATAGGAGCTTCTAGAAATGTATATTTTCATTAACTCTCACATAAAGTGACTTTTTTTTTTTTTGCTGCTGTGATCTGACTTTTTGTTAGAGGACATCTACGTTCATTCTCCATGGTCCTACTGTATGTAGGAACATAACCACCCTCTCTTGCTTGCTTCTAAAATGGACTATGGGGTTTGTAGTGTGGACAGAGCAGTGACATGACTACAGCATATATGCACTGCTTATTCAAAAAAACAGAAGTGAGGGGGTAAAGGAGAGGTTTACGGGTTTACAGAGGATGCCTTTTGTGGAGGGCAGTGACTTTCTCATGAAAACCACCCTTGTTCATTATTGTTCTCATGGATTCATGAACACTTCTACAAATCCCTGTGTAAACGTATTACTGTTCATCCATTATTTTCCAAGCCACTAATCAATATTATTTCCCATGCTAGAAATGTATAACTGGCCTGAAAGCATGTAGATCAGGAATTCTGACTTCACTTGCTGCATGCTTGTTCCAGGTCAATGGCTCAGAATGTATAGAAGTCACATCACTACCAGAGATGTAACATTTTCAAAAGATAGTCAACAATGGCAGCCTCCAATTTTCCTTTAAATGAGATTTATGCCCTGTACACATGACCGGTTTTCCTGACATGCCAATACCCAACGTTTTTCCCGATGTGATTCCTCTCAAGCCTTCCTTGCATACACACGTTCAGTCAAAAAAATGCTCGACCAAAGCGCGGTGACGTCCAGGGCCGGATTAATAAGGGGGCTGATGGAGCTGCAGCTCCAGGCCCCTTTCTCAAGATAGGCCCATTTGCCCAAAAAAAAATAAAAAAATTCAGGGAAAAAGAAAAAAGGATCGACTTGGGGGGGTTGTAGCTCGACGACCAGAGGTCACAGAAACCCCACATTTGGGGTTTAGGCAGTTGAATACCTACCCCACAACTGGTCAAAATATTGGGCTCCTATCATTTATGGTTCCGGAGATACGGGCCTGCTTGCACAGCCTGTCAGAAGCTACATTCAGAGCGGCCAGTATAAATACAAGTTGACACACTGCAGCAAACTGATAGGATCACAGGGCTTATAATAATTATTTGTATATTACTCATGGTAATTAACCCCTTGCCACCCAGGCCAATTCTGACACTTCTCTACTACATGTAAAAATCATCATTTGTTTTTTGCTAGAAAATTACTCTATGGTGGTCTTTGCAATTTTTATGTTGCACGGTATAGAGCTGTACTATTCTGGCTAAAATGAGAATTGCAATTTTTTTGCTTAGAAGATAGATCACGATTCTCTCACGATTCTTGCGGCGTAACATCATCTTTCACATTAAAACAAAAAAAAAAAAAAAATTGGCTAACTTTACTGTTTTGTTTTTATGTTTTTTATTATTCATTGAAGTGGGCAAATGCAGTGTGACATAAAATATTGCAGCAATATCCATTGTATTCCCTAGAGTCTCTGCTAAAATATATATAATGTTTGGCGGTTCCAAGTAATTTTCTAGCAAATAATATTGCTTTTTAACTTAAGAAACAAGTGTTGGACTTTAAGTGGTTAAATGTCCCGCATTTACACACAGAAGTTTGATCTAAGAAGGGAGTTAGTTACAATGTTTCATTTTGTTTACAAACTTGGCAGACTGCCCAGATATTTTCTTTTGACAGCTGAAAGTCTCTCCACTTGTTTTATGAAAGAATCAGCAAACTCTGCATTGGAGATCGTCAGGGGGGTTGAATCGAGATCACGATTTTTTTTAACGATTAATTGTGCAGCTCTAGCACAGTATTTGCGCAGCAATTTTTCAAACATGTTTTTTTTTTAAAAAAACAGTTTCATTAATTAACCACTTCCTTACTGGGCACGTATACCCCTTCCTGACCAGGTGAAATTTCAGCTTCTGGCACTGCGTCGCTTTAACTGACAATTGCGGGTTCGTGCGACGTGGCTCCCAAACAAAATTGGCGTCCTTTTTTCCCCACAAATAGAGCTTTATTTTGGTGGTATTTGATCACCTCTGCGGTTTTTATTTTTTGCGCCATAAACAAAAAAAGAGCGACAATTTTTAAAAAAAGTCAATATTTTTTACTTGTTACTAAAATAAATATCCCATTTTTTTTTAAAAAAAAAATATTTTTTTTCTCAGTTTAGGCCGATACGAATTCTTCTACATATTTTTGGTAAAAAAAAAAAAATCGCAATAAGCGACTGGTTTGCGCAAAAGTTATAGCGCTTACAAAATAGGGGACAGAATTATTATTCATTTTTATTATGATTTTTTTTCACTAGTAATGGCGGCGATCTGCGATTTTTTATTGGGACTGCGACGTTATGGCGGACACATCGGACACTTTTGACACATTTTTGGCGCCATTCACATTTATACTGCGATCAGTGCTATAAAAATGCACCGATTACTGTATAAATGTGACTGGCAGTGAAGGGGTTAACACTAGGGGGGCATGGAAGGGGTTAAATGTATTCCCTGGGTGTGTTCTAACTGTGGGGGGAGGGGGGTGATTGGGGGAGGTGACCGATGCTGTGTCCCTCTGTACAAGAGACACAGATCGGTCTCCTCTCTCCCTGACAGGACGTGGAGCTCTGTGTTTACACACAGAGCTCCACGTCTTGTCCCTGTAGCCGCCGATCGCGAGTGCCTGGCGGACATCGCGGCCGCCAGGCACGCGCATCGGCATCTCAGGAATGCGGCGGGCACGCGCGCCGCCGGTGGCACTCGCGTGCCCTCTAGTGGCCTGGAAGAGCGGAGGACGCATATATGCGTCCTGTTAGAGATTTAGAACCACCCTGCAGCCGCACATATTCGTACGGCCGTCGGGAAGTGGTTAAAAAAACACTAGTTAGTTAAGTTAGCACGATTTTTTTTTGGTATCCTAAGCAATGCTTAAAGTTTTTTTTTTTAGGTTACGTGTTTAGAGTTACAGAGGAGGTCTAGTACTAGAATTATTGTTCTCGCTCTAACGATCGTGGCGTATGTAACCTGTGTGTATCTGGCTCTGATACTACCGGTGCCTACCCAGCCACTGACTAGTATCTCTCCCCAGACTGTCCCCACACACCCTCTCACCTACTGACCTGTGGATGGGGGAATCACTCCTGCAGTGTTATTGTGTTTTGCCAGTGAGTACAATGATCAGTGTTGCTAACTATAGCTGGCAGCACTGATTGTTTTGGGAAAAACCTAACAGGCTGGTTGTACTCAAGTCGATTAATAGATTGACTTGTGTAAAACCAGCTAGCCCATACATAGATCGACTATGGCTGGTCTCTGCTTAATTGGCGTAATTTCAATCCATGTATGACCCGCTTAACCACTATGCAGTTCCTAAATATCCTTCCACTCCTGTACATAGTGCTCACTGTCATTCTCTCCACACTCCTCTCCTGTACATAGTGCCCACTGTCATACTCTCCACACTTCTCTCCTATACATAGTGCCCACTGTCATACCCTACACACTCCTCTCCTGTACATAGTGCCCACTGTCATACCCTCCACACTCCTCTCCTATACAGAGCGCCCACTGTCATACCCTTCACACTCCTCTCCTGTACATAGTGCCTGCTGTCATACACTTCTCTCCTGTACATAGTGCCCACTGTCGCACCCCTCTCCTGTACATACTGCTCACTGTCATACCCTCCACACTCCTCTCGTTCCAAAGACATTGTTCAAGGAGATGCCTGAAAATCTTTTTATAGTACTTCTTTTGTTGTTTTCGCATTGCCGGGTAAAATGTCATTGCCTGATCGGCTCGGTCGACACCTCCCATTGTGTGGTTATAGTCGATCACGACTTGTGGTTTCAGCACATCTTTTCCGTATTTTGTGCGGACCATGGTAGTGGAGGTGCTGTGCACAGTGCTCATGAGACACACGTCCTTTTTGTCTCGCCAGCGCATTGCCATCATTTTACCCTTTTGAAAGGTAACCATCTCTCCTTTTTTTAATTTCTTCTTGCCAAACGTAGATGGCATGTCACGCCGGTTTGGCCTAACAGTACCATACCCATCCGTTTTATTGAGGAGCAAAACCTCATAAAGTTCCGGTGACGTATAAAAATTGTCTGTTGTCACGCAATATCCCTGGTTCAGTAATGGGTCCAGCAGTGAAAGGACAGACGATGTGGCCATCCCATAGCGGTTGTACCTCGGATTAAACTTTGTACCTTTCCCGGTGTAAATGAACGCATTCCATATATACCCGGTGGATGATTCACAGAGCATATAAAATTTGATGCCAAAGCGCGCTCTTTTGGACGCAATAAATTGGATCCAACTCAGGCGTCCCTTGTAGGCCATCAGACTTTCGTCCACACTGACATCCCTTTCTGGCACATAGGTCCGCTGAAAGTTGGCGACAATCATCTGGCACACCTCCCAGATTTTTTTTAGCTTTGGCGCAGGATGCGTGGCCTCTTCAAATTCTTCGTTGTTGGCAAAGTGTAAGTTTTTCATAATTAGTGAAAAACGATACTCGGACATCACAGTGGCAAAAAATGGAGTGGCCAGCATCTTATTGGTGGTCCAGTACCATTTCTGGAGCGGTTTGCCCACCACCCCCTGAAGGATGATGAGTCCCAGAAAATTCCAGATGTCCTCCTCAGTGACCGGGTCCCATTTTCTGGATCTGGAAAATCTGCCACGCAGCGTAGCAGATTGCTGATCGTGGTAGTGATTGGTCTCCGTCACAATTTTAAAAATTACCTCCTCAGATAGAAAAAGTTTCAGGTACACCAGAGGGTTGTTGGCCTCCACATCAACCTTCATCCCAGGAGATCCAGTGAATCAGAACCTCGGGGGCGCTGCCTGGTCCGCATCGCTGTCTATAGGGCACCAAGTGCGCACATCACTCAGGTCAGGTGCGGGATCAGGTGCGGGATCATCGGCGGCGTCACTTTCTGGATCAGTGTCAGTGTCAGATCCAGATGATAAATCTCCCCACGATTCACTGTCGCTCTGATCTGCAATCAACTCCGTGTCGCTGTCGCTCAGCTGATCCAAAAGCGCATTTGGAGGACATCGCTTTTTTTATGCCATTTTTTATAGGGTTTTATATGGTTTTATATGTCACAAATGACAATGGCAAGGGGCACTGAAAGGGCACTGTGTCAGTTTTCAAGGTGATACAGTGTAATCCTCTCAGATTACATTGTATCACCACCTTTTTATGTGTTTGTGCAACTTTTGAATTTCCCTCCTAGTTCCGCTCCCATGCACCATTGCGGTGCAGGGAACAGAACCAGGAAGTCAGATGAGCGATGGACGGCGCGGTGGGGGTCTCCGCGGCGATCACAGCAATGATAGATCATCGCTGGATCGCCTGGAGAAGGTAAGGAACGCCGCTGCGCTCTCTGCACATCCACCCCGAGCGTGACTCGGGGATACCGATCGCAACATAAAAAACCCACCCCGAGTCACGCTCGGGTTTACCGCCAAGGGGGTTAAAGGGTCAGCTACCCTCAAATTACCTGAGGTATATAGCCTCTCATATGCAACTACTATTACGTGTGCAATATTCACCTCATATATGCAACTATAATTATCTGAGCTATATTGCCTCTCATATGCAACTACTATTACGTGTGCAATATTTACCTCATCTATGCAACTACTATTACCTGAGCTATACTGCCTCTCATACGCAACTACCAGTTGTCACTACAACTCCTATTTACTACGAGCTTGACATAAGTACATATCCCTTATAGGCCTTGTCCTAATGGTTTGAATATGTTCGCTCTAACTTTTCTATGCTAGGGGTTGATGGTATTTTATACCATCTCCCTTAGTGGCCTAACACATCCCTATATGCTCAAAGTGATATGATGTAGAGAACCCCCAAACTCCTGTTTGTGTGGAGTGATGCCTGGGGTCCCATACTGATAATCACTTGCATATAGAGGTGTATTGGAATCTTGATCTTTAAAGTATTTTATATAATTTAAAAACGCTAAGCTCTGCTCGCATGTTGTAATGCGTCCATCCTTAGTAGCTCAACGCCTTTCTTTATGTGACAGAGTGATGATGTAGAGATCCCCCAAACTCCTGTTTGTGAGGCGTGACGCCTGGGGCCCAATACTGAGTTGTCACACAAAGAAGCGCATTGAAATCCTTGCTAACCACAGTTGTGGTTCATTCCGTTCACCAGTGCTGTTACACCTTGCCCCCATGTTGATGGGGACGTCATCGCCCGGTGCCGTGTGCGTTCCAGCTTGGAACATGAAAGTGCGCCGCTACTCACGGCTGTTTGCTTGAATCAGTGATGCACTGCACCTGGTCCCATGCATATAAAGGCATTGATTTAAAACACAATTCCTGTTCTATTATTGTCAGCCGTACCAGCCACGCTACAGCAAGGGGCAATATTATGGCCAGCTAGCAAAGACCTTCACTGCGTCCAGCCTGCCATCGCTGCAGACAACCTGAGTTCTTCCTTGCTGATGCCCTTCACTATGGACTCCCTTGCTGCCAAGCACTGAAGCCCTGCAAACGGATAAGTAGCCATTGTGTCACTTGTAGTTCTACAGAAAGATCTGTTGCATACTAGAACAATTGCTGTTATTTATTATGGCTTTTGTCTATTAACATACTACTTGGGATAGACTGTTGTGCCTATGGCTCTTTGCTAAGGAATATCTTAAAGGGACATTTACTATATTATTACCTCAACAATAATTGCTTCAAATATGCAACTATTATAACATGAGCTATATTTGCCTCTTATATGCAACTATTATTACCTGAGCTATAATTGCCACTCTTGTGCAATTATTAGTTGTCGCTACAACTCCTATTTACTACGTGAACTCTCAAAGTACCTGAGCTATAATTGCTTCTCATATGTAATTATTAGTTGTTTCAACAACGCCTATTTACTACGTGCTTGACATAAGTACTACCTTGTTTATGGGCCTGTGCCCTAAGTTGCTGAACATGTTCGCCTAAACTTTTCTATGCTAAGGGTTGACGTATTTCATACCTTCTCCCTTAGTTGCCTAATGCATGACTCTATGTAATACTAATAATTACTAATAATTGCTTGCATACAGTTGTGCATTCGTATCTTTTAGTGCATGCTATAATTTTAAACGCTAAGCTCTGGTCGCATGTTGTAATGCGTCCAAGCTCAGTAGCTGAACGCTTATCTTTATGTGAGAGAGAGATGATGTAGAGAACCCCCTAACTCCTGTTTGTGTGGAGTGATGCCTGGGGCCTAATACTGAATTCTCACATAAAGAAGAGCATTGAAATCCTTGCTACCGCAGTTGTGGTTCACTCTCGCTCACCAGTGCCGTTACAGTATGCAACACAAGTTTGAGCTAGGCTCTGCTCCTCTCTCCTATTGGCCTAGTGACAGGGGGAGAAGGAGGGAGCCCTGCAGTGATGTAATGGGTGCGGACTCCCGTAAGTGGGAACAGGATACCTGTCAAAGACAGGTATCCTGTCCCCCCTCCCCCGAAAGGTGCCAATTGTGGCACTGGAGGGGGAGAGGAGACAAATGAGCGGAAGTTCCACTTTTGGGTGGAACTCAACTTTAACCACTTGAAGACCTGGCCTTTTCTGGCACTTTTTGTTTACATGTAACAATCAGTTTTTTTGCTAGAAATGTATTGGAACCCTCAAACATTATATATATATATTTTAAAGCAGAGGCCCTAGAAAATAAATTGGTGGGTTTTGCTATTTTTTTATGTCACACGGTAGTTGCGCAGCGGTTTTTCAAATGCAATTTAAAAAGAAAAAATTGGGGAATTTGAATACAAAAAAACACAATACCTAACCCATTTTTTTTTTTAAATATAAAAGTGATGTAATGCCGAGTAAATAGATGCAAAACATGTCATGTTTTAAAGTTGCGTATGCCTGCAAAACAGCGACAAGCAAAGTAAATTTTGCTATGCATAGGCGACACTTTGAAAGCTTTTAAAGGTTACCACTTTAGATTTGGTGCTAGAATTACTGCCCATGATCTGACGTTCATGGCGATACTTCACATGTTTGGGACAATCGCTGTTTGCATGTGTGCCGGACCGACGTGTGCATTTCGCCTTTGTATGGGAGAATGCGGGGACGGGGGCACTTTAATTTTATTTTAATTATTCATTTATGTTTACTTGCAATAGAAATCTAGTGGCTAGTTAGTCACTCTAATTGCTATTACAAGAGAGCCGATCGTAGACTCTAAAAAAAGGCCTCACTCCAGTACAACCACTTGAAACCAAATGACGTACAGGTACATGATTTGGCGCCAAGTGGTTAATAAACACATGTATTTTTTTTCTCACATGACTAACCATGATATTAATAATAGCACACCCCCTGCAATGTAATTAGCTGTTTTAAGCCTTAGCTGAGAGCATGAACTCCAGACATTCAATAATGTTATGTTATCCAATACATATACTATTGTTCATTATTTTAAATATTTTAACCCAATTGTTTTTTTTCCAATGTTTTACTAGTATAGCTTCAGTCACTCATAAGATTTGTTCTTGAAAATGACACAGGGAAGGAAGGTTAAGTAAGGTTTACTTCTTGCATATTTTAATAGAAAAGTTATGCTTTTGGACTTTCTCAGATTGCTTCGCTAAATGTCAGATTTTAAAACCAAATGTAATTTTATTTCTTTTACAGCCAGAGCTGAAGTTGACAATAAGCCTCCATGGATATACTTACAACATCATGTTCAAACGAAAAAAATGCAGGTAAGTAATGTGTTAAATGGTTCACTAAAGAAAAGCCAACTGGTTGAAAACGAAATAGAAGGATATAGAGACATTTTACAGTTCTGATTTTGTTTGTTTTTATTCTCAGAAATTTTGACAGATTTCTGATAATGATTCTGGGAAATTCCTGTGGCCCATGCTATCAACCTTCAAAAGAACCTGCTGGGATAGAAATATAGGTGTTACCAATGTTGAATTGTTCTTGAAACTACAAGCTCCAGGCCCAAATGTTCATATACTTTCTTCATTAGTTATACCGTATATAAATAATTATTGACACTGACCTGGAATTAGCATGTCCATATCAAGTATTAATTTGTTCATAAAGTAACATTTGCATTTAGTAAAAAAACAATAACACCCGCTTGGCGTTGACGGGCATATGGACTGGCATCAGCAGTACTTGTTCACTAATAGCCACAAATTCAGGTGGAAAATTAATTTCTCCATAATAATAATTGTAAGCTATGAATAAGCACTAAAGTTTTATGTGAAACACGTCAGATTTTTACCCCGTCTGCGGTGGCATGCTTTTTGGGTGTTTTCTTTATTTTACAATAAACGCTATTTATTTTTGGAGTGCGGCTATCCAGAAAGTTTTTCCTTCATTTTACTTCTCCATAATAATATTGATAAGAAATAGTACAAAAATTCATTAAAAAAATTAATAGCTGTCTACAAATATGTAAACAGTAAGAAAATTATAAGCATGGATGAATAAGCTGAAAATGTTTCATTTTGCCACTTTATAATAGGTCTCTTTTATGGAATTTGAGATAAAAATTCAAGGCACTCAAATGAAATGTCAATCATTTCTGAGAAGCCAGAGGTGCGAGATAAAAATGTAAAGTTGCTATCTTAGAGTTGTGATGTTTTATCTCATAATAATGTTGTTGTTTTTTTGTCCCCAGGACAAATGGTATCTATATTATATATCTCATAATGTAGCTGCCTAGAATAATGAAAAGGAAATAGGGCTGTTACAATTTTCATAGATTGACATGCATTTTTCTCTAAATTAAATCACTGTTGTACCCTAGATTCCTTGACAAGGCACAAAGCATACAGAATATTTTTGATCAGGTGACAGATATCCGGTCAGATGAAACTTAACCCCTTTTTCCATAGTTTTTCTCTGTCCCTCAATCAGATAGGGATCTGAATTCTCAGTATTGCCCAAGCACACCTGACTCATCTCAGAGCATTGACTCCTGTGTTTGGCATATGAGGTGAATTTTAGGGTGAGGAGTTAAATTTATTGATGCTGAAAATGTATGTGCCAAAATTTCTGGTGCTGAAATTCTTATGTCGAACACAATAAAGCCTGTTTTAACAGAATGCATTTTAGCCTTATATTTTTGGTCGCAGATGGAACAGGAAAGACTGGCTGTGATAGAGCGAGATAACCAGTTCCTCATGGAGAAGATCAGTCACATTATGCGCACCAGAGGTGAAGTTGACAATTGGAACAATTCTTATATACAAAGGCAAGTTATGCTGTTATAGAATTTAAGCAAAATGTGAAATGTTGACCACATTTTTCACAAAATTGTGGTAATTTAAAGCTGATTTTCCGGAATTCAGCTTCTTTGTAAAAACTGCAGGCATACCATGAGTTAAATCTAATGAGGTGCCTGCCACCTCCCAGACATATATCTATTATTCACATCTGACAGGTTTATTTTGCTCCAGTAAGATAGCTTCTGGAGCTCCAACACTGCTCACTGTGGTCTCAGTTCCTTCAAGAGCAGAGTTGCTGGAACTGTTATGCATGGTCCCTCCTCTCCTTCTGCCGGTTTTCATCTCTTCTCACAGCAGGGGTGTATCCTCTGGGAATGCAATAAACCTATCACAAATATGTAATAGAGATATGTCTTGGAGGTGGCATGCACCTGAGGTCACTTACTAAGATACCCGGCAAGTATGAGCGCTGTACATTTCAAGACTTCAACTGGGCGGACATGCAAATGGAAAAGTGCGCTATTGAAAAATGCGGGAATTGTTGAAGTTAATGGGGCTTGAACCTCCAAAATCAAAAGTCCTCATTGAAGGCTTGTATGCAAATTATTGGCCATGAAAAGTGTATGGGGACCCGGGTACTTCCCTGGGGATGAATGAAAAAAAGTTTTTAAAACAATCGTTTTTAAAGGAGCAGAGATTTTAATGATGCTTAAATTGAAACAATAACAATGAAATATTCCTTTAAATATCTTGCCTGGGGGGGGTCTTCTTAGTCTGCCTGTAAAGTGGCACATATGTGCGATGTATAGAAATAGCCACAGCAATTATGACATTTCTAAAGGAAATAATGTAATTTAAACTTGCGTGCGGCTGTAATGTATTGCCAGCTCCCGGCAATATAGATGTCAAAAAATGAAAGAAAATGGCGTGCGTCCCCCCCCCCCCCCCCCCAGGAAATGTGGGTTTCTGGATTCTTATAAGCCCTCCTTCCGCCCGACCGGGTGCTTTGTTCTCCGAGTTAAGACATTACTTCCGGTTTCCCTGTGCCAGTGTTAAACCGGAAGTGATGTCAGGATTTCCCTCCCCACCTCCTCCTCCCCTCTCGCCAGCTATCACCATGCTCGGGACCGCATGTCTGTGGAAACTTCCTGCATTAGAGGTGAGCAAGCCCAACTCCCCCCATCCCAATCTCCTCCCCCTCCTGCCAGGTGTAGCTTTCACATTCAGTTCTGCTCATTGTGGATCCTCTATTTGTCACAGTACGGTGAGCAGGAGTGAGTCCTGTGTGACCTACGCACAGATCTGACTTTTCCTTGGCAGCTGCAAGGGTCTGCACACAGTGAGGCTTCTCCCCATGCCCAGTGTGTCCGTTCTCAGCCTGGTAGAGCCCCCCTCTTCCCCTCTCCAGCAAGCAGAGGCACAGACACACGGCCAGCACCACTGTAGCAGGTCAGTCTAATATCTGTAAACCTAATATGGAGATACATTTCAGGCAGAAATACTGATATATTTTTAAATACATTGAAAGGATAAGTGAAACCCCCTTCCCCAGTGCTCAGCATTTTTGGTAATAATTTATAGTTATATTTACTACTAAAAGTACACATCCTGGCACAGTGGCTGCATTTGATGGGCACAGAGGCTTTATTTTATGGCACATTAGCTGCATTTAATTGGCAAAGTGGCTGCGTTTGATGGGCACAGTGGCTGTGTTTTATGGTACATTGGCTGCAATTGATGGGCACAGTGGCTGCATTTTATGGCACAGTGGCTGCATTTGATGGGCACAATGAGGCTGCAATTGATGTTTAATTTTTTTCAGAATTTTTCAGTTTGTTTGCGCCCCCCAAAAATTTTGAGCACCAGCCGCCACTGGGTCTCAGGCCCCGTACACACAGTCGGAAAAAAACGTTGAGAATGGTCCGACGGACTGTTTTCATCGGTTCACCGCTGAAGTGGCCTGATGGTCTGATGTGTGTACACACCATCAGTTCAAAAACCGATTGGGTTAGAACGCGGCGACGTAAAACACACGACGTGCTGAAAAAAATGAAGTTAAATGCTTCCAAGCATGCGTCGACCTGATTCTGAGCATGCGCGGGTTTTGAACCAATGCTTTTCTGTACTAACCATCGGTTTGGACCGATCGGGCAGCGGTCCATTGGTTCGATTTTGAAGCATGTTTTAACATTTTGGACCGAAGGAAAACAGACCGATGGGCTATACACACGGTCGGTTTGGACCGATGAAACTGAA
The DNA here is from genome assembly GCF_905171775.1 of Rana temporaria. Classification (NCBI taxonomy): domain Eukaryota; kingdom Metazoa; phylum Chordata; class Amphibia; order Anura; family Ranidae; genus Rana; species Rana temporaria. The sequence goes on along the minus strand of NC_053500.1, from coordinate 56,035,142 downwards.
CCTCGGTCCATTCTCATCGGTTTTGTCCGACCGTGTGTACGGGGCCTCAGTGTACTTGGCACAATGGCTTGGTGGTGTGCACTGATGTCTAAAAAGCACTAGACATGTGCATTCGTTTTCATCCGAATGCATTTTCGTCCGAATTTCAGGTATTTTAAAAAACGATAACGAAAGCACAGAAAACGAAAAACGAATGCTTTATTTTTGTTTTCGTTGCGGTCGAATGTGCCTAGCCTTAACCCTATTAGTCCAATATTAATCTACATAAAGAGAAAAGATTCGACATTGAGAGAAAAGATTCGACATTATAGAGACATGAAGAAGAGTCGACATAGAGAGAAAAGATTCGATATAGAGAGAAAAGATGCGACATAGAGAGAAAAGATTCGACATAGAGAGACATGATGATTCGACGAAGTAGCTCAAAACATACGAATTCTAATGTTGGTTGACTAGTAATAATAATTAATAAATATAATTATTATTATTAGTCATTAGGGATGAGCCGAACACCCCCCTGTTCGGTTTGCACCAGAACCTGCGAACACACCAAAAGTTCATGTGAACTTTAGAACCCTGTTAAAGTCTATGGGACTTGAACGTTTGAAATCTAAAGTACTAATTTTAAAGGCTAATGTGCAAGTTATTGTCCTAAAACGTGTTTGGGGACCTGGGTCCAGCCCCAGGGGACATGTATCAATGTACATTTTTTCTTTTTAAATGGCCGTTTTTTCAGGAGCAGTTAATTTTTATAATGCTTAAAGTGAAACAATAAAAGTGAAATATTCCTTTAAATTTCGTACCTAGGGGGGGGGGTGTAAAGTATGAAATAGCGCATGTTTCCTGTACTTAGAACTGTCTCTGCACAAAGTGTAATTTCTAAAGGAAAAAAAGTAATTTAAAAATCACTCGCGGCTATAATGAATCATCGTCTCCCGGCAATTCAGAGAGAATTCATTCATAAAAAAAAAGCGTGGGGGTCCCCCCAAATTCAATTACCAGGCCCCTCAGGTCTGGTATGGATATTAAGGGCAACCCCGCCGTCAATTTTTTAAAAAAAATTACGTGGGTTTCCCCCCAAATTTCCATTCCAGACCCTTCAGGTCTGGTGTGGATTTTAAGGGGAACTTAACACCCCAAATTAAAAAAAAATTATACATTGTACCCCTACCATTTCACTAAGGAAGTGTAAAGAATTGTAAAAAAAACACACACACACACACTGTGGAAAAAAGTCCTTTATTAAAAAAAAAAATCCAGCGGTGGTAATCCATTTTTCGATCCCCGCTCCCTGCTCCAACGTTGTCAGTATCCAGAGACAGGTGATCTCCTCTTAGCCTGGGTCCAGCGATGAGAAGATCATCCAGGTCCGGGATCCAGAGCGCAGCATCGCCGGCCGCCTGTCTCCACCGGAGACAGCCAGGAGAATGATGCGGCTGGCGCTAGTGACAGTTCTTATAAAGATGAGGCGGGGCCATCCGTCACCTGACCCCACCCCCTCTGACGCAAGGGGGAAGCCTGGGCTTTCCCAGTGACGTAGCATAGGGTGAGTCAGAGAGGGACGGGGTCACGTGATGGGTGGCCCTGCCTCACCTATATAAGAACTGTCACTAGCTCCAGCCGCGTCATTCGCCGGGCTGTCTCCGGTTGAGACATGCAGCCGGCGATTTTTCCGCTCTGGATCCCGGACTTGGATGATCTTCTCATCGCTGGACCCCAGCGGAGAGGAGATCACCCATCGCTGGATACTGACAACGTTGGAGTGGGGAGCGGGGATCGAGAGTGGATTACCACCGCTAGATTATTATTATTATATTTTTTTTAATAAAGGACTTTTTTCCACGGTGTGTGTGTGTTTTTTTTACAATTCTTTACACTTCCTTAGTGAAATGTTGAGGGCATGTGGCCTGGTACGGTTCAGGAGGGGGGGGGGCGCTCTCTCATCCCCCCCCTCTTTTCTGCGGCCGGCCAGGTTACTTGCTCGGATAAGTGGGGATTTTTGGGGGAACTCCACGCCATTTTTTTTTAAATTTGGGGTGGGGTTCCCCTTAAAATCCACACCAGACCTGAAGGGTCTGCAATGGATATTTGGGGGGAACCCCACATCATTTTTTTTGTTTAAATTGATGGCGGGGTTCCCATTAATATCCATACCAGACCTGAAGGGCCTGGTAATTGAATTTGGGGTGATCCCCACGTTTTTTTTTTTTTATGAATGAATTCTCTCTGAATTGCCGGGAGCCGACAATTCATTATAGCCCCATTCACGTACGACTTACGTAAACGACGTAAAATACGACGTCGTCCATACCTTTGCATGGGATGCGCCTCCTATAGGTGTAATAACTTTACGCGGGACGTACGCCTTACGTAAACGGCGTAGATCACAGCGACGGGCGCAAGTATGTATCTCGGTCATTTGCATATTCGACGTGTAAATCAATGGAAGCGCCCCTTGCGGCCAGCGTAAATATGCACCCAGGCTCCGACTGCGTAGGAAACTTACGTCGGTCGGATGAAGCTACAATTCAGGCGTATCTAGCTTTAAGAATCAGGCGCATAGATATGAGGGCGCATCCGTGCACTTACGCGGCGCATCAGAAGATACGTCGGCGTAAGTGCTTTCTGAATCCGGGTCTTAGTCCTGTACATTATGCCTTTTTGCATTTGTAGTCCACCCTAACATATTATTCATTTTTTTGGGACAGGTAGGGCTTTTTATATTTGTATTTCCTTTTTTGGGGAATAAATAGTAAAAAAATGCATTTCCCAGTTATTTTCCCCATTGCAACATTTACGTAGTTGTCACACCCTATTTTATTCACCATAAAGTATAATGAACAAAGTCTCCCCAGAGGGGCCGTGGCCGGCCCAGGCGTGGGTCACGCCAACGTCGTTGAATTTTTGTGTATTTTTCTTTTTAGTGTTTTATTATTTTTTATTTGTTTTTACTGTGCTTATGATTTGTTTTATGTGTGTGAATGATGTATGATTGTGGGGGTGACATTCCTGCCGGAAAAGGGGTGTCACCCTCAGTTGTGGTGAAGTAGGGTTCCCCAGGACCAGGGAGAAGTGATCCCAGGTCCGTGTGAATGGTGTATGAATGTACAGTGACATAATTGGAGCCTTGGCGTGGCGTTGCTGCTCCCTAGTACCGTGCAGTGTACTTTGGTCTAATCCAATTAGATGAGGATGTGATGTGTGTGAGCTAGTCCCTAACTGTGTTGCTTTTGCTGACCTGCACACGTCTGGTGCAAAGTTACACCTGCTTTTATAAGGGGTAACTTTAGACCGGACATTCAGCTGATGCGCACAGCGCGTAGTTTGCGCCGCACAAATGTACTTTTGTGGATCGCCATATCTCCCTTATTTGCATATTTGCATAGCCAAACAATGGTGTGTCTAGCGTATTTTTACGCCCCACGATGCGCCAGTGTAATCTGTTTATGTCGGTCGGAAAAAGCAGTTTTTCAGGCGTAACTCGTTTTGGGGATACGGCGCATATTTACACTTACGCCGCGCATCTCGAGATACGCCGGCGTAACTGCTTTGTGAATCTGGCCCTTAGGGCCCTTAGGGCCAGATTCACAAAGAGATACGACGGTGTATCTACAGATACACCATCGTATCTCTGACGTAAACTGGTCCTATCTATGCGCCTGATTCATAGAATCAGATACGCATAGATAGGGCTAGATCCAACAGTGTTACAATGTGTTACACTGTCGGATCTTTTTTTCAATTTAAAAATGGCGCCGGGGGCGTTCCCGCTGATTTACGATAAATAATTTCTAAATCAGCGAGATACGCAAATTCACGAACGTACGCGGACCCGTCGCAGTGTTCTTATGTCGTTTCCGTAGCGGTTTTCCGTCGTATACTTACCCTTTCTTTTATCAGGCGCAGCCAATGTTAAGTATAGCCGACGTTCCCGCGTCGAATTTAAATTTTTTAACGTCGTTTGCGTAAGTCGTTCTCGAATACGGACGGACGTCGTTTACGTAAGCGTCGCAACCACTGACGTCCTAGCGACGTCAGTGGGAGCAATGCACGCCGGGAAATCTCGCAGACGGCGCCTGCGCATTTAAATCGGCGTGGGAACGCGCCTGATTTAAATATGACACTCCCCTAGCCGCGGAATTTGAATTCCGCTGGGGGATTTAGGATCCGCCGTCGCAAGTTTGGAGGTAAGTGGTTTGTGAATTAGCCACTTGCCTCCTAAACTTGCGGGGGCGGATCTTAATTCACGTAGATCGAGCGGATCTATAGATCCGCTGAGCTACGTGAATCTGGCCCTTAGTGTTTATCCTCGCTTTACATTTAGAACATTTTGGGATAGAGTCAAAAAGAGTAATGTTCAAATTGTATGCATTTTGTATTGGACACATTGGGCCAAATTCTCAAAAATCTTGCTTAACTTAACTTTAGGGAGTTAAGTTACACTGCCGCAATTTTCAGAAATTAAGTACCGATTCTCAAAGCACTTACCCGGAAAATTGCGGCAGCGCAACTTAACTCCGTCCGTCGCAAGGCGTTCCTAGTTTAAATGGGCGATTCCCATTTAAATTAGGCGCGCTCCCACGCCGGACGTACTGCGCATGCGTGTGACGTCATTTTTCCCGACATGCAGCGCGCGAACGTAATTTACGCCGGGCTTTGTGGATCGCGACGGGACAATAAAGTTGCGTCGGAAAAAAAAAAATACGCGCCGGGAAAAAAAATTCAAATTTAAAAAAAAATCGCGGCGATCGAAAAAAAGGTCTGATTTTACATGGTGGACTAACTTTCCACATTGTAAAACCAGCCCTAGTTTTGCGCAAGCAAATCAGAACTTACGCAGAAACCACAATGCTTAAAAGCTTTGTGGATCTGCTTAAGTCCTCATTTGCATACGCTAGGCGGCATTTCAATGAGAAATGCCCCCAGCGGCGGATGCGGTACTGCATCCTAAGATCTGACCGTGTAAGTGTCTTACACATGTCAGATCTTCTGCCTAACTTTGGAAAAATCCTTTTGAGGATCGTTTCCAAAGTTAGGCACAGAGATACGCAGGCTGAACAGCAGTTCCGCCTGCGTATCTCTTTTGAGAATTTGGCCCATTATGCATAGTGCTCACTTTTCCTCTTTAAAAGCATTGAGATTTTTTTTTTTTACATATTGAAAATTATTTACTAAAAGAACAGAGGTTGTTAATCAAAGTAGTTATTTACTGAGCTTAAAGCGGTTGTAAACCGCATAAACTTTTTTTTTTTTTCCCCAAACCTGCAATGCAAAAGGCATAATAGGCTAGTATGCACCGCATACTAGCCTATTATGAAATACTTACCTCGGAACGAGGTGTGTACCACTTACCTGGTCCACGCCGAGCAGGATGTCATCTTGCTCCGGCGTGTCTTCCGGGTATCGCCGCTCCAGCGCTGTGATTGGCTGGAGCGGCGATGACGTCACTACGGCGCGTGCACGCGGGAGATTTAAAAGCGGCAGGGTCCGGCGGATGCCGGTCCTTCAGCCGTGGATTCCCCCCTGCGCATGCGCCGCCCGCATTGCGGGGGGAATATCTCCTAAACCGTGCAGGTTTAGGAGATATTCTCCTTACCTACAGGTAAGCCTTATTATAGGCTTACCTGTAGGTAAAAGTCCAAATAGTGGGTTTACAACCACTTTAAAGCTTACTGAGCTTAAAGCTTACTGAGCTGTAAATAACGCACAACGGTATAGTGAATTCACAGTTTTAGGATTGCATTTGATATGCAAAATGTGTCTGGACACCTACATATTGCAAGTGGGTTGCTTTTTGTGAATGGAACCCAGTGCTGTATATTTATATTTTCCTTTTGAGACAGTTCATTTTCACATGTTTGACTATATCTGCTTGTTCCCTTGCTGAAAAAAAAGCATTTAGTTTTCATATGTCAATAGTTCAATCTCAATTGTGCACTCAGAGGTGAATTACTAACATGTAAAAATAGCAAGCACTGTCCATTATAAAGCAACATATAATAACATAACTTTCTCTGCTGTTTTTGTCAGTATTATTTTTACTTTAAGTGTAGACAAATTTTCTTTGGTTCTTGTTTGCTAATGCTTTCTGTTTGTTATTCCATTCCTATATTCATTTGCTGCATGCTCTCCATGGACAGGGTTTGGGCAGTCTATCTACCCCCACCAGAGGCAGGTAAATTGCAAATAATAACTGCAGCCCCCCCCCCCCTCCAGCACAGGGTTGGTGTTTTGAGAGAGAGTCCCAGCCAGCTGAATTCAGCTCTGCAGGCTACCTGAGGAAGGAAGCTGAAAACCACCCCATTCCATCAGGCAAGTATCAGCACTCAGAGCCCACAGAAGCCAAGATGGCCACCGCACCGTCCTGCAGTGTCTCCGCTCCACATGGGATGTCGACTGAAGCTATCTCATCTGCTGGTCTCTCCCTCCTGGATCACATCCCTAGTCTCTTACAGCCGAACCCACACCTTGGGACTAAGTCACCTGGCAAGGAGTGCCTTTCGTCAGAATTCTCTATGGACCGGGCTATGGGAGAAATTATGTCCAGCCAAGGGAGCCTATTTGCTAGCTCAAAACTCCCTGATATACACTCCCAGCCTCCCCGACCTGAGTATTCTGTGGACCCCATTCTTTTGGCCCATTTTTCTACTCTCTTGGAACAGGGTCTAGAGAAAGCTAGCAGGCAGGTCACCTCTGATCTCAAACAAGAATTTAAAGAGCTGGGCACCCGAATTAACATCATTGAGATTAAGCTTGATGACACAGTCATTAGAACCAATCAGTAGAAAAACAGGTGCAGCGCTGAATATGACAAAATATCTAGTGACTGATAACAAAATTAGTGAACATCTAGAAAAACTGAAGTGAAAAAATCATGTAATGAAACAGGATGTGCACACAAAGTCCGTGGAACATTCCAAACATTAGGTGAATAGACCCATATGAAAGTGGCTATATGAAGAAGATTGATAGAAGATCCACCACCGAAAAACTTGAGAGGCTTACCAGAAGGATTGGAGCCAGGTAAGCTTACACTCACTGGGCCAATGAGACTTAGGGTCAGTAATTCCCAAAGATAAGACCAAATCTGCTCAGATACCAGGAATTCTCGATAAAGCTTCTGGAACATTCAAATTTGTAGGAATAACGTACTGCGTTTCGTTCAAGTGAACATCATCTGGGTCACTTCACTTGAACGAAACGCGTTGGATAGGACTATTGATGCCACTGTTAAATTGATTTTAATCGCTTTTTATATTCATCGCAAATGTGAGTGTAAATTCTTTTAAAAAATACTGTAAGATATCTTGAAGAGTTACGCTATGTGCGCCCCTGTTCTTTTTCCTCTTTTACATATCCACAACTACAACATTGATTGGGTGATCTAAAGTCATTATTGGAAGTCTCCATCGGTGCAATCTTGGTAGCTTTACTTGCTGGATCTCCTACATACAGTATGTTATTCCTACAAATTTAAATGTTCCAGAAGTTTTATCGAGAATTCCTAATATCTGAGCAGATTTGGTCTTATCTTTGGGAATCACTGACCCTAAGTCTGATTGGCCTAGTGAGTGTAAGCTTACCTGGGTCCAATCCTTCTGGTAAGCCTCTCAAGTTTTTCGGTGGTGGATCTTCTATCAATCTTCTTCATATAGCCACTTTAATATGGGTCTATTCACCTGATGTTTGGAATGTTCCACGGACTTTGTGTGCACATCCTGTTTCATTACATGATTTTTTTCACTTTGGTGAACACATATGGTGTTTTTCTAGATGTTCACTAATTTTGTTATCAGTCACTAGATATTTTGTCATATTCAGCGCTGCGCTTTTCTATTGTTCTTTGTCGCAAAATTGGTCTGTTTTGTGGTGCTGGCTGCTATATATTTTGTTCACGTTTAGAGACAGAGCGGTATATTTTTATTTATTTGTAATTAGAACCAATCAGAACTCAGACCAGATAAACCTGCTCTATCAACAGCTAGAGGGCGCTTTGTCTGAAATTGAGGATCTGGAAAACTGCTCCAGGCGATACAATTTTAGGACTCGTGGCCTGTCAGAATCTTAGGCCCGGTACACACGAGCAAACATGTACGATGAAACCGGTCCGTCGGACCGTTTTCACCGTACATGCCTGCCAGAGGGCTTCTGTGCGATGGTTGTACTAACCATCGTACAGAAGTCCGCGCGTAAACAATACGCGGGGCATGTCCGCGTCGTCGCCGCGACGATGACGCGGCGATGACGCGGAGACGTGGGCGGGCCTGCCATTTAAAGGCTTCCACGCATGCGTCGAAGTCATTCGACGCATGCGAGGGACGGCGGGCGCCTGGACATGTACGGTAGGTCTGTACTGACGACCGTACATGTCCGAGCGGGCAGGATTCCAGCGGACGGTTTTAAAACACGTCCAGGAATATTTGCCCGCTGGGAAAAGGCCCGGCGGGCAAATGTTTGCTGGAATTCGGCCCGCTCGCACCTACACACGACCGAACATGTATGCTGAAACTGGCCCGCGGACCAGTTTCAGCATACATGTTTGGTCGTGTGTAGGGGGCCTAAGACTTATACCCAGGCAGCGGTTTCAGATATGATGCACACTCTTTTACCTGATGATACAGATTATAATTTGGAAGTGGATCGGCTCCACGTCCTAATGGTCCCCCAAGAGACATTATTGTGAAGCCTCATTACTATGGAACAAGAGACAAGATTATGCAAAAGCCTTTGCTGCTACTGACATCCAAATCGCAGGCCACAGTGTTCAAATTTTTGCAGACTTGTCCCCTGCTACGGTCCAGAAGCGGAGAACCTATAAACCATTACTGCAACCCCTACAGCTCAAGTGCATCACATATCGTTGGCAGTTTCCCTTCTGCTTGGAATTTACCTATTGCCACAAGGCACATTCCTTCTATACTTTCTCTGATGGGGAATCCCATGCTCCTAATTCATCACCGCCTCAACGGTCGACCCAGCAACCAGGGAGGGAAGGCTTCCTCGAGGAAGCTCCTTTGTCCCCACTTTGGCGGACCACCAGACGCCACTCTCATCAACAGACCAGACCTCCATGATGACCTCAGTTGTATCTGCCTTTGTCTACTTTACTAAACATCCATACTATTGGGTTCCCGAGCATTAGCATCCTGGGACTTTCCTCAGGCGTGAATGACTGAGTGCCATTTGTGCTCTTAGATTATTCTGCAAGGTTATATGGTTTCTAATGTTTAGTGCCTTGTTCAGTGAGTTTCAGGAGTATTATCAAAAACTCTATCAAGGACCTCAGCTTTCTAGCTCACAGGATTTTGATAGCTTTGTATCCAAATGACCTCTTATTTCTCTTTCGGATGCTCAACGGGAGTTATTGGATGGGGAGATATCTCTTTCAGAGGTACTCCAGGCAATCAAACAGACCAAGCCAGCTACAGTAGGGCTCCTGGCCTGGATGAGTTTTCTGCCCTCTATTTTAAAAAATGTGCATATTTTATGTTACTTACTATTATGCCTTGCAAGAGGGCAGCTCCATAGATCTGGATTCTTATAGAGCTTTCATTTGTTTGGTCCCTAAACCTCATAAAGACCTGAGTGAGGTGGCAAATGATAGGCCTATCTCACTAATTAATTGTGACTTCAAATTATTGTCAAAAATATATGCTACTCGATTGAACCAGTTTATAGCTAACTATATTCATGTAGATCAGGCTGGTTTTATACCAGGCCGTCAGGCCTCAGATCAAATACGGCACGCCATAGACTTGATCTCGACACTTCAAACCTCCTGGGATAGGAGGGATGAGAGAAAGGGTATGCTGCTTTCCCTTGATATACGGAAAGCATTCCATAGTATTTCATGGGACTATCTATTTAGTATTCTACATCGAACTTTGGCCCTCAATTCTTGTCATTTTTGCAGGCACTTTATAGCAACCCCTTGGGCCGGATACACCTACAGGGTTACCTCTTTTATCCAATCTCTATCTGGTCAGGTATTAGGCAGGGGTGCCCTCTCTCCCCTATTTTTTTTGTAATTGCCATTGAGACCCTGGCTATGGCAATCTGTACTCACCCAGATATATTAGGCATTAACAGTGGGGGTGAACAACAAAAATGTGCACTGTTTGCAGACGATCTACTCTGTTTCTGTCCTCCCCCCATACTTCCCTGCCATCAGTTCTGGATCTCTTTCGGCGCTTTGGAAATATCTCCGGCTTAGCTGTCAATTGGGAGAAGTCAGTAGCCATGAATGTAAACCTGGATGAAGATGTCATACGGGGTCTCCGGGGGCATTATAGTTTTGCATGGCAGTCTAATTCTATTCCCTACCTTAGCATTAAATTTACCCTTTTTTTGGCAACACTCTACCGATCTAATATTTCACGTCTATTTATTCAGTTGCTGCAAGAGTTGGAACAATGGTCTTCTGGTGGTCTTTCCTGGATGGGTAGAATCGCCTCGATCAAGATGGTAGTGCTCCCCATGATCCTTTATTATTTTTGTGTTCTACCTATTGCAGTTCCATCTCAGGAGTTACAGAAATTCCAAGCCCAGTTATTAAAGTTTATTTGAGGTCCTAGAGGTCAGAGATTGGACTCGGTATACTTTGCGTGAACTTGGGGGGCTGGGGTCCCAGACCTTAAACAATACTATAGAGCAGCACAGGTGGCCCAGTTGGTTCAAATATATTTCTCTCCATGCAGACCAGAGTGGGTGGCCCTGGAGGAGCAGGTTTTCAGGCCTCTTCCTATTGACCTTTTGATGTGGATACAATTTTCAGCAGCGTGCCTCGATCATGTGTCCTTCTCTCTCTCTCATTCTATGCAAGTCTGGGATTCATCCTGTAGGGCTGTGCCTCTTTGGTCCCCACACACTCTGGGGGCCCCTCTGTTCAACAACCCAGCATTTCTGCCTGGCCTATGCCGACAGGAATTCCAGTGGTGGATTGATAAGGGCCTGTATAGAATAGGTGATTTCTTTGACCATAAAGGAATTTGTCCAGTCTCCTACTTTTTGCAGTGGTTGAAGGTGCTTCCATCTGAGCATTTCCATCTCCAGCAGATCCTGCACTTTCTGTGTTCATTGCAGAGTTCTACATCTGATGTTACTATGCGCTCTGCTTTTAAGTCCAGATGTTTCCATGGGGATGATCAGAGAAGGAGCATCTCAATGCTGTTCAAATTGTTTGTTTACCGATCTGTGAAATTGCTGTATATGTTGGCTCTAAGTCTGGTTCTAATCTTTTCCTTAGGGGGAGGCTTTCCGAATGGGATGGCCGCTTGCTCCGTAGTACCCTTTTCTGTATGTTTAATTCCTACTTTACCTGGCATCCTTTTGGGTTGGGAGTAGCTGGTGGCATAATATTTGATTTCCCTTTATACTTGTTCTTACTGTTTTAATATGCACCACCTGCATTGTGGATTCCCCCTTATTGAAAATAAATATCCTTGCAGTATACATTTTTTAGATCTTTATATCTCAGATGGATACTTTTTGCATGTTCATACCATCTCCATAATTATTGATCCAACAGATCTGGTAATCGGCCATTTGGTCTCCATTATTCCTTGGTTAATTCTGTAGTTAAAGCAAGTGTGTTTTCTGCTGAAGGGCTCAGCTTTTACGGATTTAATTGGAATGACACCTGTTATGGACTTTTATCTTTAATTTTAATTCTACTGTGGTACTTTTGCATTTTTATATGCTAGTTTCATATATACATTTGTTTGAATACTTTTTGGTTGCGCATCAAATTCTCTTTTACACATGTCTACAAGCTGAATATTCAGGTCTGTTTTTAGTTGCAGCACCTCCATATCTAAATGTATTATTGTTTGTTTACAACAAACATGTATATATATATATATATATATATATATATATATATATATATATATATACACTTAACTAGGGGTAGCGCGGATTTTCAACTTTACACAAGCAGCTAAATACGTAGTTTGCAATTCTGTGCAGCTGATTATGTGAGAAAGGTGCCTATGCCAGGCTAGTCATATCTTTAACCAGAAGCAAAACAGCTTAGCCAAAAGCACTGGTAAAACGATAGCCCAAGTGAGCTGATTAAAGAATGAAGTAGCAAAAAAACATTGGTGAAGTCAATCTGGTGAAAAGGGAATTCAACCAAGGCAATTCTTTGGTTAAATCAAGAATGCTGGTTTGCTGCTACCCATGGACCTATGGAGTTAACAGCCCAAAAAATCCATCATAATTCAGCAGCCTGGTATGACAAAGATCAAGTCATGCAGGGTTTCCTTGGGGGTTTATAACCAGTGTTTATACCTGTTGAAGACTCTCATTATTTTACACAGAGATTCTTCATATTTCTGCTTGTTGCTGAGAAAAGAGATGGGAGTGTTTATGTGCTCTTGAGGTTCTGCTTGCTATCTTTTGGATGTGTAATAATCTCAACCATAATATAGTTTATAGCATGGTTACTCTTAATGATGTATATTTTTTTTATCATAAATGGGAGTTGTCCTTGTTAATTTACCCTAATTGGCTGGGGTCAGAAAATGTCACAAATCTGAAACTGAATTTTTTTGAGATAAAATATAACATATTCAGTGTGCACATTTCTTTGCAAACTAAACATTCACACAAATACTGTATATAAAAATAAGAATGTTTCCAAGCCTGATTGTTATTCACCATGAACATACATTACAATAAATGTGATCTATAGTCACAGCATACACTTTCATTTTTTTAAATCAGCATTGTAATAACAATACAAACAATAGTTATTTTTGACAATCCGATATAGACTTCCTTGAAAAATCTCCTTTCATGCGTTGAATACTGCCTTTCTGCTGGCCAACTCTTTCTGCTGTATAATGCAACACTAAGGGCATCACAAGCACTGTGCTGAGAATGGGCCCTCAGAATTTGAACATCTTTTGTCTTAATACATTTACAATGAATTTGGCTGATTTGAACTAATAGCTCAGTTGGTCTTTCGCAATAGCCGAAAGACGGCTATAGCACAGGCTTACTTTTCCAGGAGGACGTACGGGGATGTCCTCTTGTGATTGCGCTGCCCACACACCCTTGCGATGCGTGGGCAGTGCGCTCTGTGACAGATCGGGCTAAAGGGCCAATCACAGCTGATCACGGATGAAAACACAATCCAGTTATTGTTTTTTCTTTCCTCACGCTCATAGTTTGAGGAAAGGAGAAGAGAGCTGATACCCGGCTTGTGTTAAAGGGACATTGACACTGATAATCAGGGCACTGATTATCTGTGAAGTCCCAACAGTCCCCACCAGTGCTGCCAATCAGTGCCTCCTCATCAGTGCCATCTATCAGTGCCACCTATCAGTGCCCTTCAGTGCCACCTATCAGAGCCTATGAGTGCCACTTTTCAGTGCAGTTTCAGTGCCTCCACATTAGTGCCCACCAGTCCTGCCTCATCAGTGCCCATTGGTGCCATTAATCAGAGCCCATCAGTGGCATCTATCAGAGCCCATCAGTGCCGTCTATCAGTGCCCATCAGTGCAGCCTTATCAGTGCAGATCAGTGAAGGAGAAAAATAACCTGATTGCAAAATTTTATACCAAACTATGAATTATTATTTTTTATTTAACCGCTTTCCGCCCGCCACACGCAGATATACGTCTGCAGCATAGAACAGGCAGGCAGGCAAAGGGACGTATATATATGTGTCCCCTTTAAGATAGCGGCATTGTGGACTCGCGCGCACCCGCCGCAAGCTCTGTGACTCCGTCCGTGGGCATGCCCGCAATTGTGTCACGGTGAGGAAGAGCAGGGAAATGCTGATGTAAACAAGCATTTCCCCAATCATCCTAGTAACAGGACAGTGTTCACAGCTTCCTGTAATCGGAAGCTGTGATCACTGTTCTGTCACACACAGCCCATCCCCCCTACAGTTAGAAGCACTCCCTAGGGCACACTTAACTCCTTCAGCGCCCCTGCCAGTATCATTTTCACAGCAATCAGTGCATTTTATAGCACTGATTGCTGTAAAAATGACAATGGTCCCAAAAATTTGTCAAAAGTGTCCGATGTGCCCGCCATAATGTCGCAGTCATGATAAAAATTGCAGATCGTCGCCATTACTAGTAAAAATAAATAAATAATAAAAATACCATAATTCTCTATTTTGTACGCGCTATAACTTTTGTGCAAACCAATCAATATACGCTTATTGCGATTTTTACCAAAAATATGTAGAAGAATACGTATTGCCTAAACTGAGGAAAACTGGGCCAAATCCTCAAAAGGGATACGCAGGCGGAACTGCGGTTCAGACTGCGTATCCCTGTGCCTATCTTTGGAACTGATCCTCAGAAGCAGTTTTCCAAAGATAGGCAGAAGATCTGACATCTGTAAGAGACTTACACTGTCAGATCTTAGGATGCAGTACCGCATCCGCCGCTGGGGGCATTTCGCATTGAAATGCCGCTTTGCAAACCCTTCTCTATCCCTCCCCACTATGCTCTTTAACCTTTACTCTACTTTATCTACTGAAAATGGAAAATGGATCTGGGGGTCAGTTCGACCGGGCCCCAATGCCGGGACATGAGGAGATAGCTCTACAACCCTGATAGACACATCCTAACGGGGCTCATTTGTACATTTGGGGCCAAATTCCCAAAAACTTAGCCTAACTTAACTTTCAGCAGTTAAGTTACACGGCCTTAAAATTTCTACCTAAGTGCCCGATCCACAAAGCACTTACCTAGAAATTTCAGGCCGTGTAACTTAAATGCCTCCGTCGCAAGGCGGTCCTCCTCTCCGGGGGGCGATTACAATTTAAATGAGGCGCGCTCCCGCGCCGGCCGTACTGCGCATGCGTGTGACGTAATTTTCCCGACGTGCAGCGCGCGAACGTAATTTACGCCGGGCTTTGTGGATTGCGACGAGACAATAAAGTTGCGACGGGTGAAAAAAAAATACGCGCCGGGAAAAAAAAAAATAAAAAAAAAATGACAGCGTCGCTCGGCATGCATTCCTGAGAGGGAGAACTCCATGCCAATTTTCAAATAAAAAACCGGCATCGGAATCTGGGAGTCCCCTCAAATAAGGGGGCCCCCAGATACCGGCCCCCCACCCTAAGTGAATGGATATGGGGTACATCGTACCCCTACCCATTCACCTGGAGGCAAAGTGATAGTTATTAAACACACAACACAAGGGTTTTTAAAATCATTTATTAGTCTGCTCCGGAGGCCCCCCCTGTCTTCTTTAGCTCTAATACCAGGGGGGGCTTCTTCTTCCACTCTCCGGGGGTCTTCTCCGCTCTCCGGGGGTCTTCTCCGCTCACGTGGGTACCTAACGGAGCATGATGGGACGGTGAGGCCTATATAAATGGGATGCAAGGCGCGCTTCCATCATTGCAGTGACAAGAGGCGTCGTGTCAACATCGGAAGAAGGGAGACGAAGAGAAGAGAAGAAGATGACGTCACAGAAGACCGCGCTGGCTGCCTGCTAGTAATTGAGCTAACACACAAAGATAGCAGGCAGCCAGCGCTGAAGGAGAAGGCACCGGACAGCTGGAGAAGAACCGGGGTGCGCCGAGTCAACAGCGGAGAGCGGCGAAGATAGAAGAAGACCCCCGGAGAGCGGAGAAGACCCCCCGGAGAGCGGAGAAGACCCCCGGAGAGTGGAAGAAGAAGCCCCCCTGGTATTAGAGCTAAAGAAGACAGGGGGGGCCTCCGGAGCAGACTAATAAATGATTTTAAAAACCCTTGTGTTGTGTTGTGTGTTTAATAACTATCACTTTGCCTCCAGGTGAATGGGTAGGGGTACGATGTACCCCATATCCATTCACTTAGGGTGGGGGGCCGGTATCTGCCGGTTTTGATTTTACAAATTGCCGTGGAGTTCTCCCTCAGGAATGCATACCAAATGCCGTCGCTTGAATGTGCTTTTACATGGTGTTACTAACTTTCCACATTGTAAAAGCAGCCCTAGTTTTGCGCAAGCAAATCGGAACTTATGCAGAAATCACAATGCTTAAAAGCTTTGTGGATCTGCTTAAGTCCTCATTTGCATACTCAAAGCGGCATTTCAATGAGAAATGCCCCCAGCGGCGGATGCGGTACTGCATCCTAAGATCTGACAGTGTAAGTGTCTTACACATGTCAGATCTTCTGCCTAACTTTGGAAAAAGCCTTTTGAGGATCGTTTCCAAAGTTAGGCACAGAGATACGCAGGCTGAACAGCAGTTCCGCTGCGTATCTCTTTTGAGAATTTGGCCAAACTATTCCACTGAACTACTGTGTACGTAACCATAGGCCCAAGTATATATCTGTAGCTGTATCCAAGTTCTGTTGTCTGTACTGTTAATCTTGTATGTTGGAGGTCCGTGTGGACTGGCTTTTCGATGATAAATTAAAAAAAAAAAAAAAAAAAATTCCGCTTTGCGTATGCAAATGAGGACTTACGGAGATCCACAAAGCTTTTCAGCTTTGTGTTTTCTGCGTAAGTTTACGTTTGCATACGTAAAATTAGTTCTGCTTTTACAAAGTGTAAACTAGTAACACCTTGTAAAAACAGACCTTTTTTTCGATCGCCGCGTTTTTTTTAAAATGTTTTATTTTTTTTCCCGGCGCGTAACTTTTTTTTTACCCGACGCAACTTTATTGTCCCGTCGCAATCCACAAAGCCCGGCGTAACGTAATTTTGCGCGCTGCCCGTCGGGAAAATGACGTCACGAGCATGCGCAGTACGGCCGGCGCGGGAGCGTGCCTCATTTAAATTGTCATCGCCCCCTGGATAACAGGACCGCCTTGCGCCGGAGACATTTAAGTTACACGGCCTGAAATTTCTAGGTAAGTGCTTTGTGGATCGGGAACTTAGGTAGAAATTTTAAGTCAGTGTAACTTAAATGGGAAAAGATAAGTTAGGCAGGATTTTTGAGGATTTGGCCCACTATTTTTATATACTTTTAGGGGATATTTATTATAGCAAAAAGTAAAAAATATAGATTTTTTTTCAAAATTGTCGCTCTATTTTTGTTTATAGCGCAAACAATAAAAAACCGCAGACGTGATCAAATACCACCAAAAGAAAGCTCTATTTGTGGGGAAAAAAGGACGTAAATTATCTTTTGGAGCCACATCGCATGACCGCGCAATTGTCAGTTGAAGCAACGCAGTGCCGAATCTCAAAAAGTGGCCTGGTCTTTGGCCAGCAAAATGGTCCGGGGCTTAAGTGGTTAATTTTCTGTCTTTTTTTCATTGTTTAACAAAAAAAAAAAACCCCAGTGGTGATTAAATATACCAAAAAAAAGCTCTATTTGTTTGAAAAAAATGAGAAATATGTCAAATGTGTACAGTGTTGCATTTTCGCACAATCGTTATTCAAAGTGTGACAGCGCTGAAAGCTGAAAATTGGCCTGGGCAGGTAAGGGGTAAAAGTGCAAAAATGTAGGCAAGTGGTTAAACGTGCCTTATAATTATTATTTTGTGGGCTTACTGCTACTAGACTATAGAGCTCTATCACTAGTATGGTACTGTAAGTCCTCAGAGAAGTGTTTTTTGTGAACCAAAGCTGGCCAAATAAGGCAAGGCAGGGTGTAATCAATGTCAAAGCAGGCAATTCATTAGAAAAAAGTTTAATGGAGAGCTATAATTTCAGCATACACTTTCATTGTATAACATCAGCATTGTAAAAGCAATACAAACAATAGCTATTTTTGACAATCCAATATAAGAATACCTGTCACAGAATTCAAAGAAATAAATGTGTGAAGATCAAGACAAATTAAGTTAACAAACTTTAAGATCGTTCAGATTAAACACTTACCATATGTATATATATATATATATATATATATATATATATATATATATATATATATATATATATATATATATATATATATATATATATATATATATATATATATATATATGTGACATGTTAGGTATCTATTTACTTTACCAACAAATTGGGTATTATATTGTGTTTATTTTCACTTAACCACTTCCATACAGGGCACTTATACACCTTCCCGCCCAGACCAATTTTTAGCTTTCAGCGCTGTTGCACTTTGAATGACAATTGCTCGGTCATGCTACACTGTACCCAAACTACATTTTTATCAAATAGAGCTTTCTTTTGGTGGTATTTAAACACCTCTGGGATATTTATTTTCTGCAATTTAAAAAAAAATGACCGAAAATTTAGAAAAAATAAGTTTTTTTTGTTTCTGTTATAAAACATTGTAAATAAGTACGTTTTCTCCTTCACTGATGGGCACTGATGGTACTGCACGGACGGGCACTGATAAGGCAGCACTGATGGGCACCGATGAGGTGGCACTGATGTGGTGGCATTGATGGGCACTAATATGCGGCACTGATGGGCGGCATGGATGGGCACTGACAGGCGGCATGGATAGGCGGCATGGATGGGCTTGGATAGGCGGCACGGATGGTCACGGATAGGTGGCATAGATGAGCACAGATAGGCGGCACGGATGGGCACGGATAGGCGGCACGGATGGGCACGAATAGGCGGCACGGATGGGCACTGATAGGCAGCAAGGATGAGCACTGATAGGCGGCATGGATGGGCACTGATAGGCGGCATGGATGGGCACTGATAGGTGGCACAGATGGGCATAGATGGGCACTATCGTATGTGTTGTACTAATGGATGCCAATCAGTGCCAAACAATGCCTGCCAATCAGTGATGCCCATTGTGGGCACTGATTTGCATCCATTGCGGCACTGATTGGCATCCATTTTTTGTGTCCTTCTCATCCCTGGTGGTCTAGGGTGGCATACCTTTTTTTTTTGCATCCCTGGTGGTCTAGTAGGCATCCCTGGTGGTCCAGTGGGCATCCTCGGGGGGGCTGTGCTGATAATCGATCAGCACAAACCCCCCCTGTCACAGGAGCAGCCGATCGGCTCTCCTCTACTCGCGTCTGACAGACGCGAGTGAGGAAAAGCCAATTACGGCTTTTCCTGTTTACATCGTGATCAGCCGTGATTGGACATGGCTGATCACGTGGTAAAGAGTCTCCGTGAGAGACTCCTGACCTTGATCGGTGTTGCGGGGTGTCCGACTGACACCCTGCAACAACGATCGCCTTGATGCGCGCCCCCGGGTCTCAAAATCCTGAGGACGTCATATGACGTCCACTCAGGATTCTACAACCACTTTGCCGACGTCAATTTGTCATTGGTGGGCGGCAAGTGGTTAAATTTGTTTGAGTGTATGTTTTCCTGAAAATGTACATTTGATAAACTGCTGCGCAAATAGCAACATAAAAAAATTGCAACAAATTCTCCAGTGCCTCTGCTTAATAAAATGTATAATGTTTATGGTTTCTAGCAGTGGCGGTTGGTGCTCAATATATTGAGGGGAGGCAGACAACTAACACCCCCCCCCCCCCGGAGACGCATGTGAATGCGGTGAATGACCCTTACCATGAGAGATCAGGGCATTACCTTTTGGAGTAATGGAAATGAAGAGCCTGGTGGTTGATTCTGCTCCCGGGTGAACAGGAAGTGTGTACTGTGACCCGATTGACCAAGGAGTCCTAAGATCATCCCCCCACCCAAACAAACCAAATCCCCCCCAGGAGGCGAACGCCGGCTCTGGGCCCCGAGCCCACTATTTTTTTAAGCATATTAGAGCCTCTGGCTCTAATCATGTGCTTAAAAAAAATGTGTTTGGGGCCCTGCATTTTTATAGGGGGCCGTGTGCATGGAAGGGAGAGCAGGGCCCCTGTGCCCCTAGTGGATGGGCCGCCAATGATTTTGGCCAAAGATACACTTTCATTTTTCAGTCCATGTCCATGATTGCAGTCAATGATTATTTAAGATCTATTGGTAACTTTGATCCCAACAGCAGAACTCCTAAAGTAACTTCTGTGCTACCTTGCACTTGACTCAATTTGGCAAATATGCTATTGAGGTGTATATGACTTTCTTGAATCTGCTATAGATAGTGTTATAGAATAATGCCGCATACAGACGGTCGTTTTTTGTGATGAAAAAAAAATGATGTTTTAAATCATGAAATAAAACGACGTTTTTGAAACATCATTTTCAAAAACGACGTTGCCTACACACCATCGTTTTTTCACAATGCTCTAGCAAAGCGAGGTTACGTTTCACCACTTTTTTCCATTGAAGCTCGCTTCATAACTAGCTTCTGGGCATGCGCGGGTTGAAAAACGTTGTTTTAAACAACGTTTTTTGCTACACACGGTCAATTTCTGTGAAGTAAAAAATGACGTTTTGAAAAACGACACAAAAAATTCAAGCATGTTCGAATTTTTTTTGGTCGTTTTTTTGAAGACATAAATCAACGTTTTTGCCCACACATGATCATTTTAAATGACGTTTTTAAAAACGTCATTTTTTTTCATCACAAAAAACGACCGTCTGTAAGGATTACCAGTTGAAAAGTGTGGATCAAATAAGAACTTGTTACCGGCTCACCAGCACCCCCTCCAACACCTAAGGTGACTAACCTGTGTAAGAAAGATGTGTATACTATTTTCAGGCCACTCTGATCTGTTGACGTGCTTTCACTTGTGTCAGCCAGTGACAGGTGCAGGGGAGAGGAGAGAGCATGCCAACAATGGCTCAGAATGCCTGGACCGGTGACATCACCCATAGGCTTACTATGGCCCATCTGTTGTTGGTGCTCTCTCTTCTCCCCTGAAGCTGCACTAACTGACACAGGGGAGCTGAATCATGTGACTGGACTAGTGTGGCCTGAAAACAGATAAGTATATACATATATAATAAATATCCACAATCACAAATAGTAATGTTATACTATAGTAAAACAATTTCATAATAAAAAAACAAATATGCAGCGCTAGGGAAATGGGTGGATGAAACCCAGGAAGATGAATGGTAAATGAAAAGGCAGAAAGAACCCTCGCACCAACTTCAGTGTGTGAAGCCACACACCACTCCACCGTGCTAGTATCAAATACCCTTACCAAGTCGATCGTAGAGGGCTTCACTTAAATCACAAACATCTCCGATACTCAGCAAACCATCCATCCGCTGGGTCAGGCAACGTGGTTGATTCTCATTAGTTCCAGGGCTCCAATGATGGGTCTCCAACAGGATATCCACATACCATGGGAAGCATGAACTCGATTATAATCACACAGTAACCAACATGATAAAAATCAAAGGGCTCATGGTGAAATATGTAAGGATGGTTGAAAATGTATTAAAATCCAAATTGCAGGTACAAGTAAAAACAAGTAAAAAAACGAGCAGGTAGATACAAAATAGCGCACCTGTGTCACCAACAGATCAGCTGGTGGTTTGGATTTTAATAAATATTTACCCATACTTGCATACCTTACCATCATTACCATCCTTTGTTCACTAAGCCGCAGGGCAACTGCTCAGCATGGAACCTGGCAATACTACTACAGCGATTTCCAGCTTCCGCAGGCATCGGCTAGGTATGACACATACGTACTTAATTGCTCTAAGCTGAACCAATATAACTATGCGAAAATATTCATACCTAGATTTCAACTTTAATGTCTATCTATGTGTATGTCAGAGTTATATAAATGTGGAGGCGCTAAAGAGTTACATAAAATGTTTTTATTATTTACTGAACCCTATAATTAGTGGGGAACAGGCAAATGCATGTCCTAAAAAATATATATAGTGATAGAGAAACTACACTATAACCCAATGTAATAATCCACATCTAGAAAGTGTGGTTGGGCATCACAATGATAAATACAAATAATGATATAGGGCCAGATCCTCAAAAGAGATACGCAGACTTAACTGCTGTTCAGTCTGTGTCTAACTTTGGAAACGATCCTCAAAAGGCTTTTTCCAAAGTTAGGCAGAAGATCAGGCATGTGTAATTGAATTACACTGCGTGAATCTTAGGATGCAGTACTGCATCCGCCGCTGGGGGCATTTCGAGTCGAAATGCCGTTTCTAGTATGCAAATTAGCACTTAAGGCGATCCACAAAGCTTTCCAGCTTCGTTTTTTCGCCGTAAGTGTTATTTTGCAAGTGTAAAACTAGGGCTGATGTTACAAAGTGTAAACTAGTCACACCATGTAAAAGCCCATTCCAGCGACGGGAAATTTGGTATGCATTCCCGAGGGAGAACTCCACGGCAATTTGTAAAAACAAAACCGGCATGGGTTCCCCCCCAGGAGCATACCAGGCCCTTAGGTCTGGTATGTGTTGTAAGGGGACCCCCCTACGCCGAAAAATCGACGTAGGGGGTCCCCCTACAATCCATACCAGACCAGTATCCAAAGCACGCTACCCGGCCGGTCAGGAAGAGAGTGGGGACGAGCGAGCGCCCCCCCCCTGAGCCGTGCCAGGCCGCATGCCCTCAACATGGGGGGGTTGGGTGCTCTGGGGCAGGGGGGCGCACTGCGGGCCCCCCCACCTCAGAGCACCCTGTCCCCATGTTGATGAGGACAGGACCTCTTCCCGACAACCCTTGCCATTGGTTGTCGGAGTCTGTGGGCGGGGGCTTATCGGAATCTGGGAGTCCCCTCAAATAAGGGGGCCCCCAGATACCGGCCCCCCACCCTAAGTGAATGGATATGGGGTACATCGTACCCCTATCCATTCACCTGTAGGCAAAAAGTTAAAGTTAGTAAACACACAACACAAGGCCTTTTAAAATAATTTATTATTCTGCTCCGGATGCCCCCCCTGTCTTCTTTATTAGCTCTATTAGCAGGGGGGGCTTCTTCTTCCACTCTCCGGGGGTCTTCTCCGCTCTCCGGGGGGGGTTTCTTCTTCCGCTCTCCGGGGGGGGGGCTTCTCCGGACTCCGGGGGGCTTCTTCCATCTTCTCCCCTCTTCCGCTGTTGACTCGGCGAACCCCGGTTCTTCTGCAGATGTCCGGTGCCTTCTTCTTCAGCGCTGGCTGCCTGCTATCTTTGTGTGTTAGCTCAATTTCTAACAGGCAGCCGGCGCGGTCTTCTGTGACGTCAGGGTCTTCTCTTCTGTTCTTCTCCCCTCTTCCGATGTTGACTCGTCGCCTGTTGTCGCTGTAATGATGGAAGCGCGCCTTGCATCCCATTTATATAGGCATCACCGTCCCATCATGCTCCGGCAGCTACCCACGTGGTGGGTGCACGTGGGTAGGCACCCACCACGTGGGTACCTGCCGGAGCATGATGGGACGGTGATGCCTATATAAATGGGATGCAAGGCGCGCTTCCATCATTACAGCGACAACAGGCGACGAGTCAACATCGGAAGAGGGGAGAAGAACAGAAGAGAAGACCCTGACGTCACAGAAGACCGCGCCGGCTGCCTGTTAGAAATTGAGCTAACACACAAAGATAGCAGGCAGCCAGCGCTGAAGAAGAAGGCACCGGACATCTGCAGAAGAACCGGGGTTCGCCGAGTCAACAGCGGAAGAGGGGAGAAGATGGAAGAAGCCCCCCGGAGTCCGGAGAAGCCCCCCCCGGAGAGCGGAAGAAGAAACCCCCCCCGGAGAGCGGAGAAGACCCCCGGAGAGTGGAAGAAGAAGCCCCCCTGCTAATAGAGCTAATAAAGAAGACAGGGGGGGCATCCGGAGCAGAATAATAAATTATTTTAAAAGGCCTTGTGTTGTGTGTTTACTAACTTTAACTTTTTGCCTACAGGTGAATGGATAGGGGTACGATGTACCCCATATCCATTCACTTAGGGTGGGGGGCCGGTATCTGGGTGCCCCCTTATTTGAGGGGACTCCCAGATTCCGATAAGCCCCCGCCCGCAGACCCCGACAACCAATGGCAAGGGTTGTCGGGAAGAGGTCCTGTCCTCATCAACATGGGGACAGGGTGCTCTGAGGTGGGGGGCCCGCAGTGCGCCCCCCTGCCCCAGAGCACCCAACCCCCCCATGTTGAGGGCATGCGGCCTGGCACGGCTCAGGAGGGGGGGCGCTCGCTCGTCCCCACTCCCTTCCTGACCGGCCGGGTAGCGTGCTTTGGATACGGGTCTGGTATGGATTGTAGGGGGACACCCTACGTCGATTTTTCGGCGTAGGGGGGTCTCCTTACAACCCATACCAGACCTAAGGGCCTGGTATGCTCCTGGGGGGTGAACCCATGCCGTTTTTTTCTTTGAAAATTGGCATGGAGTTCTCCCTCAGGAATGCATGCCGAGCGACGCTGTCATTTTTTTTTTTTTTTTCCCGACGCAACTTTTTTAAGCCGTCGCGATCCTCAAAACTCGGCGTAACGTAACTTCGCGCATGCGCAGTACGGCCGGCGCGGGAGCGCGCCTCATTTAAATGGGACTCGCCCCATTTGAATAGGAACGCCTTGCGCCGGCGGAATTTTAGTTACACAGCCTGAAATTTCTAGATAAGTGCTTTGTGGATCGGGCACTTAGGTAGAAACTTTAAGGCAGTGTAACTTAAATGGGATTTTTTAAGTTACGCCAGGTTTTTGTGGATCTGGCCCATAGAACATAAAGTGCATATGCTAGTAATAAAACAAATAATAAATCAAATTATGCAAAATCCATAGATATAAATAAATTGATAGTGGTATAATCCTTAATAAACTTCCAAAACAATCCGCAGATGCAAATCCAGTGACAAATCTTGAACACCTTCAACATCAATATAATAACACCCGATGTGCTCAATAAATGGATGGCAGCTTACCACAAGATGTTGACCCCCTTTAATTAAAAAAAGGTCAGATGCACTTTGAGCAAGATGATGCTTGCTATAAAAGTAGAGATGATATCCTGGAACCAACCCTTCTCCACAATGGTGGCTCAGAGCGGGATATGTGAACAAAACATGGGAACCAAAATAGTGTGATCCCGTTTATTACGTAGTAGAAAATAACAATAAAAAGCCAAATGGCTGCTTACTTTAAAAGTGCCTTAGCCCGGCACTGAGGCTAAAGGCATAGAATGTGTATGAATCCCGTCCGTCCGACTGGAACTGGCATGCGTTCCACCTGCGACAGCGCCAAGCCAGCGGGACTGGAAGTGAGGTAACAGCGTGACCAAGTACCGCCTCGACGTACGTTTCGTCTAACACAACATCAGGAAGCGTACTTGGTCACTGGTTGGATGGTCTTAAGAATACTTATCAATTAATTATCAGGAGAAAGGTGTATAATTTAACAGCCTCAGTGCCAGACTCATTGGCACTAACACAATGACATCCGGCGCGCTAGCACCTTACATAAGTGAGGATAAATTCCAATTCCATTGCGTGCCAGTGCCTAGACAATAACGCCTTACCCTTTCACACTGAGGCGTTGCACTGGCGTGGCGTTGAGAAAAGTCCTGCAAGCAGCATCTTTGAAGCAGCTTTTGGGCACAAAAAAAAATGCTCCAAAAACGCCCCTCTCCATTGAAATGAATTAAAATCGCTGTAAAAACGCCTTACCCTTTCACACTGAGGCACTGCAAAAACACCCTAAGACGTTAGGGTATTAGCGGTGCTTTACCAGCACATTGGGATTGCAGATGAGGCTTTGCTCGAATAACGCTTGAAAAACGCTTGAATAACGTTTGAAAAACGCTCGAATAACGCTCGAAAAACGCCCCAGTGTGAAAGGGGCCTAAGTGAAGACGATGTTACAGGTGGCAGTTCTTAATTTTTGATTTTTGCAGGCTATGTGCTCAAAAAAAGTTGTTCACAAATGTAAGTACTTCCAAACAGGGAGAAAACCTTAGCTGCGCTTCTTCTTAAATTTGTTAGTATGTAGTTCAGTTCAGGATGGATAATTCAGAGTGTTTGAATTTAAGTTCAATGTTAACCTGAACTCCATTTAGTTCCATCTGAAGATCTCCTGGAGCAGTGGCCACATCTGCAGAGAAGGACTTGATCACCAGCATCACGTTCTTCTAAAATCTGCTCTGGAACTAATGCCTAGTACACACGAGAGGATTTATCCGCGGATACGGTCCTCCGGACCGTTTCCGCGGATAAATCCTCTGAGGATTTCGATCCGCTGGATTGTACTCACCATCGGATCAGAATCCGCGCCGAATTCACACCGCGGTGACGTGTCGCGCCGTCGCCGCGATGATGACGCGGCGACGTGCGCGACGCTGTCATATAAGGATATCCACGCATGCGTCGAATCATTACGACGCATGCGAGGGGTGGGTTCGGACGGATCGATCCGGTGAGTCTGTACAGACCACCGGAGCCGATTCCAGCGGATAGATTTCTTAGCATGCTAAGAAATTTTTATCCGCTGGAAATCGGTCGGCCCGAAATATATCCGCGGATAAATATCCGCTGGATCGTACACACCAGCGGATCTATCCGCTGAAACCGATCCGCGGATCAATTTCAGCGGATCGATCCTCTCGTGTGTACGGGGCCTGACTCTGACTCAGCTAACTTACTGTAACTGCATAACCAGGTGCATACTCTGCAGCCTGTAGTTGTATCATGGTTTTGGAATGAGTGAGATTTAGAGTTTGCATTCACTTTTAAACAGTTCTAATTTCATTTGAAAAGCCTTGACATGGTTGAATAAATATATTTTTTGACTGAAACTTATTATAGATTTTTTGACTGAAACTTATTATTGACTCAAACATGTACAGTATGCCTTTTTTTTGGGGGGGCGTGTACATACGGAATTATCGGTCTTTTCCTCCCGGCTTCTGGGTACTCACTCCCGCGGGACTGGGCGTTCCTGTGCAGTGCCGCAATGTCATCTGGGACTTCGCCCATATGATTGACGTGCCTGAGAAAAACTCCCACCGGCGGATAAAGCGCATCATGACTTTCTGAAAATAGCCGAACTGCGACTCGGCTCTATATGGCACCTGTGCACCGACTAGGAGCCGGGTAGCGCTGACTGCGCAGGTGCTGTATAGACCCGACTCGTAGTTCGGCTATTTTCAGAAAGTCATGACGCGCCTTATCCGCCGGTGGGAGTTTTTCTCAGGCACGTCAATCATATGGGCGAATATAGGTGACTCTGAATATTTCAACAGCACTGCACCTGCCACCACCTGTCCGCCTGTGATATACTGTGTTTTTCTGTCAAGTACATAGTTCAGGGACAGGTTCCTGAAATTTTCCTATAGGGGCAGTCGGCAATCTATAGGTGACTCTGAATATTTCAACAGCACTGCACCTGTGATATACTGTGTTTTTATGTCAAGTACATAGTTCAGGGACAGGTTCCTGAAATGTTCCTATAGGGGCAGTCAGCAATCTATAGGTGACTCTGAATATTTCAACAGCACTGCACCTGCCACCACCTGTGCACCTGTGATATACTGTGTTTTTCTGTCAAGTACATAGTTCAGGGACAGGTTCCTGAAATTTTCCTATAGGGGCAGTCAGCAATCTATAGGTGACTCTGAATATTTCAACAGCACTGCACCTGTCCCCTGTGATATACTGTCTGTGCAGTAAATTGTTTAGGGCTGGGTTCCTGATTCTTGCTATAGGTGGAGAAATATATAGGTGAATTACTGCCCATTTCACCAGCACTCCACCTGTCCCCTGTGATATACTGTCTGTGCAGTAAATTGTTTAGGGCTGGGTTCCTGATTCTTGCTATAGGTGGAGAAATATATAGGTGAATCTCTGCCCATTTCACCAGCACTCCACCTGTCCCCTGTGATATACTGTCTGTGCAGTACATTGTTTAGGGCTGGCTTCCTGCTTATTATTATAGGTAGAGAAATATATAGGTGAATCTCTGCCTATTTCACCAGCTTACACTATTTTTGTATTAAAAATTTCTCAAAATTAGGGCAAGACCCTAAATTTGAGAAATATATAGGTGAATCTCTGCCCATTTCACCAGCACTCCGCCTGTCCCCTGTGATATACTGTCTGTGCAGTACATTGTTTAGGGCTGGCTTCCTGCTTATTGCTATAGGTAGAGAAATATATAGGTGAATCTCTGCCCATTTCACCAGCACTCCACCTGTCCCCTGTGATATACTGTCAGTGCAGTACATTGTTTAGTGCTGGTTTCCTGCTTATTGCTATAGGTAGAGAAATATATAGGTGAATCTCTGCCTATTTCACCATATTACACTATTTTTGTATTTAAAATTTCTCAAAATTAGGGCAAGACCCTAAATTTGAGAAATATATAGGTGAATCTCTGCCCATTTCACCAGCACTCCTCCAGTACATTGTTTAGGGCTGGCTTCCTGCTTATTGCTATAGGTAGAGAAATATATAGGTGAATCTCTGCCTATTTCACCATATTACACTATTTTTATATTTAACATTTCTCAAAATTAGGGCAAGACCCTAAATTTGAGAAATATGAGGAAAACGTCAAATAAGGGACGTGGCCGTGGTCGTGGTGCTGCTGGTGGAGCTCCTCTTACAGGTAGAGGACGTGGTCGATCTGTGCCAGCTACAAGCACAAGTGAAACACCTTTCTCAGATGCGAGTAGCTGACAGAGCCTGCAGCGGTATTTGGTGGGGCCTAATCCAGCTCTACGAATGTTGAGGCCAGGAGCAGAACAGGCGGTAGTAGATTGGGTTGCTGACAGTGCCTCCAGTTCCTTCACATTGTTTTCCAACCAGTATTGTGCTGAAAGTTCAGAGTTGGTGCCTGCAGCCGATGTCCACCATCAGTCTTTCACCTCACCCCCTTGCAAATCAGCCAAGCAGTCTGAGCCCCAAAGCATGCAGCAGTCTCTTCTTCTTTTTGATGAGTCTGTTAGCATGTGTTCCCAGGGCCATCCACCTAGCCCAGCCACAGAAGGGGAAGAGATTGAGTGCACCGATGCCCAACCACTTATATTTCAAGATGAGTACATGGGGGGACCATCACAGCACGTCTTGGATGATGATGAAACACAGTTGCCAACTGCTGGTGCTTTTGCAATTGTGAAGACCGACAAGGAGGGCAGTGGTGAAGACTGGGTTGAAGATGATGTGCAGGATGATGAGGTCCTTGACCCGACCTGGAATCAACCTCATGCAGGTGACCCGTGTAGTTCGGAGGAAGAGGCGGTGGTCGCACAGAGCCACCAGCACAGCAGAAGAGGGAGCAGGGTGCCAAAGCAGAGCGTTCGTCCCCTAGACAGTACGCCTGCTACTGCTCAATGCAGCAAGGGACCGAGCACACAAAAGTCAGGTCCAAGGAGTTCCCTAGCGTGGCAGTTCTTCACACAATGTGCTGATGACAAGACACGTGTGGTTTGCACGTTGTGCAATCAGAGCCTGAAGCGAGGCATAAACATTCTCAACTTGAGCACAACCTGCATGACCAGGCATCTAAGTGCAAAGCACGAGCTGCAGTGGAGTAGACACCTCAAAAACCAAGAAAGGTCTCTGGCTCCTCCTGCATCAGTATCGGGCCTCTCTGCCTCTTCATCCACCTCCGTAGTGACAGTGCCACCTGCCACCCCTCAATTAGAGGACCGGCAAGCAACACTACCACCTGGGTCACCAAACATCTCCACAATGTCCCATGGAAGCATTCAGCTCTCCATCTCCCAAACACTGGAGCGTAAGAGGAAGTACCCCTCTACCCACCCGCGATCCCTGGCCCTGAATGCCAGCATTTCAAAATTACTGGCCTTTGAAATGCTGTCATTCCGTCTGGTGGAGACGCAGAGTTTTAAAAGCCTGATGGCATAGGCTGTCCCACAGTACGTCGTGCCCAGCCGCCACTACTTTTCCAGGCGAGCCATCCCTTCCCTGCACAACCAAGTGGGGGACAAAATCAGGTGTGCACTGCGCAACGCCATCTGTGCCAAGGTCCACCTAACTACGGATACGTGGACCAGTAAGCACGGTCAGGGACGTTATATCTCCCTAACAGCGCACTGGGTAAATGTAGTGGCGGCTGGGCCTGAGGCGGATAGCAGTTTGGCGCATGTCCTTCCACTACCGAGGATTGCAGGGCGCTTCAGTTTGCCTCCTGTTCCTAACTCCTTCTACTCCGCTTCCTCATCCTCTACCGCCTCCTCATCCAGTCAGCGTAACAAAATCCCCACCAACTTCAGCATAGCCATGGGTAAACGCCAGCAGGCAGTTTCAAAACTTTCCTGTTTGAGGGAAAAACCACACACCGCGCAGGAGTTGTGGAGGGACATGGAACAACAGACCGATGAGTGGTTGGCGTCAGTGAGCCTCAAGCCGGGCCTGGTGGTGTGCGATAATGGGCGAAATCTCGTAGCAGCTCTGGGCCTAGACGGTTTGACGCACATTGCCTGACGCATGTTCTGAATTTGGGTGTGCAGAGTTTCCTGAAAATGTACCCCGATACACCACAGCTGCTGCAGAAAGTGTGGGCCGTCTGTGCGCACTTTTGGCGTTCTCACCCTGCTGCTGCTCGCCTGGCAGCGCTGCAGCGTAACTTCGGACTTCCCGCTCACCGCCTCATATGTGATGTGCCCACAAGGTGGAACTCCACCTTGCACATGCTGGCCAGACTGTGCGAGCAGCAGCAGGCGATAGTGGAGTTCCAGCTGCAGCACGCACGCGTGAGTCGCTCTGCGGAACAGAACCACTTTACCACCAATAACTGGGCCTCCATGCGAGACCTGTGTGCCTTGTTGCGCTGTTTTGAGTACTCCACCAACATGGCCAGTGCCAATGACACCGCTATCAGCGTGACTATCCCAGTTCTATGCCTCCTTGAAAAAACGCTACGGGCGATGATGGAAGAGGGTGTGGCACAGGAGGAGGAGGAGGAGGAGGAGGAATCGGGATCATTTGCAAGGCTTTCAGGGCAGTCATTCACAAGTGGCTCCAAGGGTGGGTTCGTGCACCAACAAGGCCAGGTACACAATTGTCCAGCAAGGGCACAGTTCTGGAGGATGACGCGGTGGAGGATGAGGAGGAGGAAGACATGGAGGAGGAGGAGGAACCATGTTCACAGCAGGATGGCATCCAGACCAGCTCACTCATGGCCATTACTTGTGCGTGGCTGGGGGGATACAGAGGACACAGATGATACACCTCCCACAGAGGACAGCTTTTCGTTGTCTCTGGGCAGCCTGGCACACATGAGCAATTACATGCTGCAGTGTCTCCGTAACGACCGGCGTGTTTCGCACATTATGACAGGTGCTGATTACTGGGTGGCCACACTGCTGGATCCCCGTTACAAGGACAATGTACCGTCCTTAATCCCCTCACTGGAGCGTGAACGCAAGATGCGCGAGTACAAGCGCACGCTGGTAGATGCGCTGCTGGTGCAATTCCCACCTGGCAGCGGGGGCACAGTGGAAGCAAAAGGCGAAGGCAGAGGAGGAGGAAGAGGTCGCCAACGCAGCAGGGGAACCACCAGCACCTCAGAAGGCAGGGTTAGCATGGCCGAAATGTGGAAAAGCTTTGTCAGCACGCCACAACAAACGGCACCACCAGCTGATATGGAACGTTTTAGCAGGAGGCAGCATTTCAGCAACATGGTGGAGCAGTATGTGTGCACACGCCTACACGTACTGAATGACGGCTATGCCCCCTTAAACTTCTGGGTCTCCAAATTGGGCACATGGCCTGAGCTTGCCCTTTACGCCTTGGAGGTGCTGGCCTGCCCTGCGGCCAGTGTATTGTCTGAACGTGTATTTAGCACGGCAGGGGGCGTTATCACAGACAAGCGCAGCCGTCTGTCCAGAGCCAATGTGGACAAGCTCACGTTCATTAAAATGAACCAGGCATGCATCCCACAGGACTTGTCCGTACCTTGTGCAGAATAGACACCGGGCCGGCCTTACCCAGCCATTGTTTTTTTTTTTTTGATCTTTCTAGGGTTGCCATCTCATCCCTTTAAAAGCAAAAACATATTAATTACACAGGCTCTCTGGCTGATTAAGTTGCTGCTAATTAAACTCACTTGGTGCCTTATCGACAGTAAATTAGCCCCAGAACCTGTGTAATTACTCTGTGTTCTGGTTTAAAGGGATAAGGTAGCAACCCTAGATCTTTCTCACTCTTTTGGGGTTTACCCTAATTTAAAAAATACATATATTAAAAACCAAAACCTGCTGTGTTGGCTACCTCCTTCTCCTCCTCCACCGCCGCTTCCACCTACACCGCCACATCCACCTCAACCTCCTAATACATATGGACCTCGTCCTCCTAGGTCAAAATGATTTTATTTTTTATTTTTATTTTTTGTATGTTTTATTTTATGTTATTTTGAGTTATTTCCCTATCCACATTTATTTTAAGAGTACTTGCCATGCTGTTTCCGACATTTTGCAAAATATACTTTTTTATGTTATTTTGAGTTATTTCCCTATCCACATTTATTTTAAGAGTACTTGCCATGCTGTTTCCGACATTTTGCAAAATATTATTTTTTATGTTATTTTGAGTTATTTCCCTATCCACATTTATTTTCAGAGTACTTGCCATGCTCTTCCCGACATTTTGCTAAATTTTTATTTATTTTTTATTTTTATTTTTTTTATGCCATTTTGAGTTATTTCCCTATCCACATTTATTTTCAGAGTACTTGCCATGCTCTTGCCGACATTTTTCTGCCATTTGCAGCCCTTTAGCCCTTTCCCTTAGTTTTTTAGAGACATTTTTGTAGTCAAAAGTCCGGGTCCCCATTGACTTCAATGGGGTTCGGGTTCGGGTCAAAGTCCGGGTTCGGGTCTGAACCCGAACATCCAGGTGTCCGCTCAACTCTAGTCATGAGCTCCTGGATGGCGACATCTTTCAGTTCAAAAACCCATTGTAGCACTTTTGTGCAGTGATGTTGTCTACTTTTGTCATGTGTGATGACTGATCATCACACATGACAAAAGTAGACAACATCACTGTGACCTTTATCTCATTCAGTTTCAAGAAAATTATGGAACTGCCAAACCCCTCGCCCTGATGAAGTTCACAATCTCAGTGACAACTTTAATTTTGTTGTCAAATCCTAGGGATTTTGCACACAGATTTTCCTGATGAATAATGCAGTGGTTAGAGATTAAAGAGAATTTGATTCTTCTCTTAAAAGTTTCACAAATCCAAAATTCTTGCTGACCAAGCTCAGAGTTCCATCCGCCACCACTCCTGGAGATCTTGGATATTCAGTTGGTATTTTTGGAGGGTAGCTTTTGTTGCATTGAAAATATCAACTCCCTTTCCTTTTTAGGCCTCATGCCCACTGCCATTTTAAAAAACGGGCTGTAAAGCTAGTACAGACATAATAAAGGTGAAAAATAAATGCGCAACCTAGAAAACCGCATTAAAAGGCGAGTATAAATGTGTATATATACAAAAAAAGTGTCGCCCACATTCAACAATATGAGCTTGGGTAGTGAAAGCAATATATATGAAAATTGCCACAGACTTTAGCAATATAGTCTTAAATGGTCACTTTGGAGTCCAAGAAAAAAAAAACTGCAAAGAATCGGTTGAACACAGGAGCAGAGGTACAAATCTTCAGCTTATGCTTCCATCAGGTAAAGATAGATAAATTGGCCAGGTGGATCTTTGCTACGAAGACCAGATAGGCTGCACCACGGCCATCATCTCTGGTTACATGTCATCTTCTATATGCTTCGAGCGGTAAATATATCCCCACTACCTGTACTATGGGTGCCAGAATTTTGCTTGAATGTTAGTATCCTAACATACTTTTTTTACATCTTTCCATAATACAAATCCCCCTGAAGAAGACCAAATTGTGGTCGAAACGCGTTGGGGTATTCTTATGGAAGCTACTTCATCAATGGCACTATATATTATTCCATTGTATCATTTAATATTTAATCATTGTTGAGATAGGTCTCAAACTGTCTGTAACCTGAATGTATTTAATATTACAACTATCTGCATCTTCATTACTCGTGATACAGAAACCTAAATAATTTTTTATATATATTTCCATGTCTTTGAATATAATATACTTTACACAGTATGTCGCTTAAAAGCCCCCGGGGGGAATTTCTCAATTTTTGTCTCTACAACATTTTGGGGTGTGCGGCCCTTGGACTCTCAATGTATGCGTTTTTTCTTGTCTCAGGCTCAGCATATAAGGGTTAATTCTCCAGGCTCTGGACTGGTTGATCCACAGCACAAAAAACTGCACTCTTAGTGGTCTCTTTCTCTCTCCAAGGGATACCAAACAATCTCAGGATCAGCTGAATCTTTCTCCCAGGAAAAAACACACACTATCTTCGCCAGGGACAGTGGTGGATAAAGACGTTCAAAAGGCAGGTTTGGGCATATTATAAATGAGAAAAAAAGAGGAAAACTTCAAGGTGCAGTAGGTAAAAAATAAGAGACACCCTCTATTAAAATACCCGGTTACTGACATCCAGATTAAAAACGAATACAAAAAACAGACTACCAGCCGCGCCTCACGCCAAACCAGCTGGAGTGTGATGATGTCAGAGTCCTTAGCTCCACTCGACGCTGCGTTTCTCCGTAGAAGGCGTCCACTGGGAAAGAAGGCTAAGGTTCAGACGTCGCTCACCACATTAAATACCATTACAGGAGAGATGACACCGGAACCCAAGAAAGAGGGAATTGATTGTCCCCTGCCTTACATTAATAGACAAAAGCAAAAAGCAAATGTGTGAGCGGCATCCTGGTATACCCAAAAGTAACCGAGCAGCTGACACAAATACTTTGGTTCACTAGTCGTGTCAAAGAAAAGTAAAATTACAATATACATAAATATTATGATAGCATGGCAACAAAAACAAAACAAACGAATAAGAGCCGGTTCACACTTAGGCAGCACGACTTCGGGGGCGACTCCACAAGGCGTCCTGAAGACAACTTCAGAGGCGACCTGCAAAATGACCTCTGTATAGAAGTCAATGCAGGTCACCCCGAGCTGCCCCCGAAGTCGTACAAGAACCTTTTTCTAAGTCGGAGCGACTTGCGTCGCTCCTATTAGAATGGTTCTATTGCATAGAATGGGACGCGACTCGTCAGGCGGCTGAGCCGCCTGATGAGTCGCCCCAGTGTGAACCGGCTCTAAAACACATTGCATGTAACAAATAACTTTTGCAACATAAGATGTTAGTCTTGCTTTTTTCAAACAGGAACCCTGTATAGCACCCAGGGCTGGACTGGGACAAAAATTTGGCCCTGGACTTCATCCAGACCGGCCCACTTTGACAGGTCTTTCCCATGGCGGCCGGACAACTCCCGCACCCCCCCCCCCCCGGCCACCCAAGCCCCCTCTCCCCCTTCACTAGCCATTCTACTTTATTAGAGTAGAACAGCTGGTACTGGTACTCTTATAGGCAGTACAAGTGGGGAAGCTAGACATTATTTTACCCGGGGCAAAGAATCCATTTTTGCGTCCCCCCTTATGGGACAAGATTAGGCAGAAGTGAGAAACTCCCAGGCCATAGCTGTTGAGTCAGCTGTCTGTCCCCTCCCCCATGCTCCTCTGTTGTCCCCCTGCTTCTCTGCTCCCCCCAGTTGAGCGCTGCGGGGAGGGAGAGGAGGTGAGCACTGCGAGAAAGGAGAGACAAAAGAGCGGAGGGGGCGGCGGTCTGCTGTCACTGAAGCCGGCCCACTGAGCCATTGGCCCACCGGGAAACTCCCTGTAGTCCCAATGGCCAGTCCATCCCTGATAGCACCCGGGTGTCGGCTCAAAAACAGAAAAAAAATCCCCAAGGGTGCATGTTATTCGACAGCACACATTATACTGTACAAAAACATTATAAAGATTCATAAATACTCATTACAATCAATATCAATATCATTTGGTATTCATATGTAATCAGTAAAATGCACATTTAGATACTCCCCCTTCGTGCAGTTATACTTAACTCTTCAAGCCCTAGTCCAGAAAGCAAACCAAGGACTTATATAAAAT
This sequence comes from Rana temporaria, assembly GCF_905171775.1. Taxonomy (NCBI): domain Eukaryota; kingdom Metazoa; phylum Chordata; class Amphibia; order Anura; family Ranidae; genus Rana; species Rana temporaria. Next base: position 55,999,438 of record NC_053500.1, on the reverse strand, counting down.
AAATGTGGGCATAGCAGCAAAGGGGAGGAGCTAATAAAATAAGACATATATATATAAAGAATTGTTATTAAAAAGTTAATTTGAAACATTAATTAATAAAAAAATATATAAACGAAAGAGAGGCATCAATTTAGGGAAATAAAATAGGATATCTAGCTGTTATTAATATAACAGTTGATATCCCACTCGATGTTGAGGCCCCACGGGCTATAACATTTCATATCAAAAATCCATCGAGTTTCCCTGCGTGAGATATGGCATTTAAGGTCACTCCCTCTCCAATGGGGAGTATATTTTTCAAAACTGACGGATCACGATTATGGTATTGACGAAAATGCCATGAAACACTGTGTTTAGTAAAACCCCTGCGTATATTAGATGTTGGATGTTCTAAAATTCGAATTTTCAAAGCACGGGTGGTCCTCCCTATGTACTGAAGACCACAAGGGCAAATTAACAAATAAATCACCCCAATGGTACTGCACGTGATAAAATCGGCTATTTGGTATTCTGTCGAGGTGGTATGCGAAGTAAAGGTGGGGGTTTTGGTGGTTTGGAATGAAGCACATACCTTGCATTTTTTGCAGGGAAAAAAAACTTTTAGGTGCCCAAACATGTGAATTTTAGGAGGAGGATCGACCACACTAGATGCCACCAGATCTTTAAGATTTTGATTCCTCCTAAATAGGATATTGGGACAATCAGGAAGTATAGGTCCCAGGATCTTATCACATTTGAGGACAGGCCAATGCTTACGTATGATTTTTGTTACCCCACCAAAAGTTGGATGAAAAAGTGGTCAAAAAGGACCATTGGAAATCAGTTGTTCCTTTACTTTTAGGAACCAATAGGGTCTGTCGATCCAAATAAGCAACTTCTTGTAGCTCTTTGTCAAGCATAGGTAACTTATATCCTTTCTCTAGAAAACGATTTTTTAAGAAGGATGTGGCTTGTGATTAAAAATCTTCAAAATGTGAACAATTGCGCCTCATCCATTGGAATTGCCCTTTTGGCATGGCCTTAAGCCAATTTAGATGATGTCCACTGTCAATAGGGATATACCTGTTTCTGTGTTCTTAAAAAAGGTTCTAGTCAGAAGGGCACCCTGTTCTTTAAAAATAACTAAATCTTTGTTGTTCAAAGATGTCATAAATTCATGTAGAGACCCCACATCCCACTTTCCATAAAAAGAAGGCGTTGTCAATATACCGACGCCACAAAAGGAGGCAGGGCTCTGCCAAAGAAAAGAGTCTGTCATTTTCCCATAAGGCCATGAAGAGACCAGCAAGGCTGGGGGCAAATTTAGCCCCCATCGCCACACCGGTACTTTGGAGATAAAACTGACCATTATAGTAAAAATATTTGTGTTCCATGGCAAAACAAAGTAACTTCAAAACAAATTCCAAGGTGGATGTTTTCAATGACAACTCTTTTCTAAGAAATAATTTGGCTGCTTTGTATCCCAAATCATGGGGTATTATAGTATATAGAGAAGGACGTCTTCATCACTATATACTCCAACATTTCTCTAATTATTTGAGTGGAATCCTTAAAGCGGGGGTTCACCCTAAAATTAACTTTTTGGCTAACCTATCTCTAGCCTTAATAAAGGCTTGTAGCGTTGTCCTTTTTTTTAAGGTGTACACTTACCTGTCTTCAGCCGCACTTCCGGGTCTTCTTCCTTGCGGGGATTGGGCGTGTCGTCCTTTTCCCTGACAGGGAGCTCTGCGCAATGTCTCCTGGGAGTGAGTAAAGATCCTCCCAGGAGACGATTGACGTGCGGGTCAAGCGCGTCATCGCCTTCTGAAAATATCCGACGGGGACTCGGCTGTTTACGGCGCTATACGGCGCCTGCGCCTGCCATGTAGAGCTGACTGCGCAGGCGCCGTAAAGTGCAGAGTCCCCCTCAGATATTTTCGGAAGGCGATGACGCGCTTTACCCGCACATCAGTCATCGATGCGTCGTCTTAGGAACGCCTACTCCCCGGGGGAGCGAGAACCCGGAAGCCGGGTGAATAGAACCCAAAAAAATCGTAAGTACAGCTGAAAAAATAAAAATCCAGCATACTGTTGATGTCAGCAGTATGCTGGATGTAACTGTATATAGATTTTTTAGGCTGATTAGGGTGAACCCCCGCTTTAAGGTAGGCTGGTGTTTTAGTCACCACTGGTTGCTGAAAACATCAACAAACTTGCCAACTCTAGATGTAAGAGAATTGATGCCACTTACTATCGGGCGGCCAGGGGGCTTTATAGGGTTTTTGTGGACTTTAGGTATATAGTATATGATGGGGGTCCGTGGGGCCAGAGGAACCAGAAAATCCAATTCCTTATTATTTATAACCCCTTTGCGATGTCCATCCAAAACAATGCTATTATGGGATTTCTTATACTTCTCCATTGGATCTTTATTTAGGACAGTATAGGTACCACACCCTGCCCAGACTAAAGCTTCATTGGAGAGGAGGGAAATTATATAGGCTATCTTAGCCCGATCAGACAGAAAGTGTTGGGGCAGGAGCTCAAAATGAATAGTGCATTGGCTAAGGAATCCCCTGCAGAACTTAGAGTCCCCAGAGAAACGGGATGGAGCTGGCAGTTGTAGTGAATGCGCAGCCCCTGGTTGTACTTGGGGTTGCTGATCCGGGGTTCCCAAAGGGGTCTGAAGCTGATCAAAGTGGGAAGCCAGATCCTGTAGGAAACACATCACCTGAGTCTGATTAGCTTCATGCCGCTCGAGTCTGCGAACAATGCTCTGTAATGGATCGTCTGCGGGGCGCAGCACGTCAGCCGGGTTCATGGCTGTTCAAACTGTCAGGTCACCTGTGGCCAGGTGACAAGTGCACCCCGTCAGGGATGCACCATAGGGTAGTGAACCCTATAGCTGACTGCTGCAAACAGAGAGGAAGCGTGAGCCCAAGATTCCCCAGGGTGCGGAGTCTAAGACCCAGCTTGGTGTTCACCAGAGCCTCTGGTGGTGAGGATGGCCTTCACTGCAGCTGGATCCAGGTTGCGACCCCTGGGGTCCCCTAGGTCACGCTCCGCAGGGAGAGAGGGGAAGCAGCAACCAGGACAAGCTGCAGTGATGGGTAACCCGAGGTCAGGGCAACAGGCAGACAAGAGTAACCCGAGGGACTGGCAAAAGGTCAGGGAAACCGGCAAGCAGGAGTGGTAAGATACGAGCCAAAATCGGTACACAGGAAGGTGAACTTAGCACACAGCAGACAGGAACTCAAGCTACAAACAAAGGTTGAACAGCAAAGCAGACTAGCAGTGCAGTTGTTAATATAGGCTTCCTGGGATGGCCTGGGGTGGAGCCATACAGGGAGGAAGGTGATAAAAGACAGCGCAAAGTGCTTTGGGGTGGGGGGCATAGTGCCCTGTCCAAAAGCACCCACCCCCCTACATTGAGGGCATGGTATGGTTCAGGAGAAGGGGGCTGCTTGCAAGCCCTCCCCCTTTCCTGGCCTACAGGCTACATGCTCAGATAAGGGTCTAGTATGGATTTTGGGGGCCCCACACCAGTTTTTATTTTATTTTTATAATTTACATTGTTTTTTATTGCCAGCCATGGTATTGTATTGCCAGAAATTTAAATGTCATTTCATGCATTTTTCTTTCTTTAGAAAGGTAATTTTTTCTGCAGCATGTTCTATACAGTACATACTACAGGTGTGCCACTTAACAGGCAGACTAAGGGCCCCAACCCAGGCACTATATTTAAAGGAATATTTCATTTATATTGTGCACTTTAAGGATCATTAAAATCACTGCTTCTATAAAAACGATCTTTTAAATAAATACTTTTTTGTATTGATACATGTCCTTAAGGCTGCTTTCACACTGGGGCATGGGCTGCATCGGTGGTAAAGTGGCACTATTTTTAGTGGCGCTTCACCATCTTTTGTTCAGAGGTATTCGGCCAATAGCGGGGTGCTTTTAATCCCCGCTAGTGGCTGAAAAGGGGTTAAAACCACCTGCAAATCGGCGCTTTGCCGGCGGTTCGGCCACGCTGCCTATTCATTTCAATGGGCAGGAGCGGTGTATACAGCGCTTCTTCATTGCTCCAAAGATGCTGCTTGCAAGAGTTTTTTAAAGGTCCTGCCAGTGCATCACCTCAGTGTGAAAGCACTCAGACTTTCACACTGAGACTGCAGGGGAGTAATTTTTCAGGTTCTTTACAGGCGCTATTTTTAGCCCAAAAGCACCTGAAAAACGCCTCTGTGTGAAAGGGGTCTTAGGGCAGTACCTAGGCCCCCATACCCTTTGTTTTGGCCAATTACTTGCATATATGCCTTCAAAATTGTGACTTTTGTTTTTTTTTAAAGAAGTTGTAAAGGAAAAAAAAAATTTGGCTGAAATGACTGTTTACAGGGTATAGAGACATAATAGTTAACTGATTCCTTTTAAAATTGATTAAAATAGATAAAATCAATCATATAATGTACCTCTAGTTTAGTTTTTGCATCTAGTTTCGTTTTTGCATGTTATCCTGCCTCTTGTGCATGTACAGAGCCATAGAGCAGTGATGGTTTGGAAAATTAAACTAGAATCTCCCAGTACTGTGGTCATCAGGAAACAGACAACCATGAAGTGTCCATAACAGAGAAGAATTACAGCAACATCAGAGCAAAAACGAACTATGAGGACATGAAATCAGGACTGCAGTAAGGTAAAGGAAGCTATTTAGCTAAAAAAAAAATCCTTTAGTGACCATTTAAGTTCAGCTCATATTGACTTCATTGGGGTTCGCCGTTTGGGTCAGAGTTGGGAAAAGCATTCGATAAACTCCTCTTTAAGATATTTCATCTACTGCACTCTCTGTGGGGACGGGATGAGTTCTGAGACTTTCCCATTATAACAGAGGTCAAGGAGGGTCCTTTTGCAGGCTTTGAAATATGAGGGAGCCCTTGCGGAGGCATGAGAAACAGACTCTCTATCTGGAACTGCCTCCTCCTAGCCATGTACTACTCCATACTGTTCTGGGGATGGAAAACAATCTCTTGCTGTTTGACGTATTTCTTCCTGTGCTTCATTGCCTCTGAAACTGCCAGAATCCTCTTCCTATGTGTTCTGTGGCATTGGAACAATGGTTTCTACATAAAGTGGGCCTTGAGAGGAAAGGAAGTCCTCCTCTTTGTCCCACTGCTCTGCCTCGAGTGCCCTGTCCATAATGCCATGCAGAGTCTGCTCCAACAGGAACACAGGGCTAAAAATTCTTGTCATCCAATCCATAAATGAAAATACCTATCTGAGCAGTGTCTGTTATGTTGGTGGTTTCATCTAGCACTAACATAAGCAACCTTCCAGTTTCTTCATCAAAGTTTCTATAACATTTTCAGCTAATTCTTTCCTCCTTGCAGGACTGTCATTCTGGATAGGCCTATTTTTTTAAGACATCAATCTTCTTAGGGCACACGCATTACACAGCTGCTAAAAGGCAGGCTTTGACAAATTCTCCGTCTGAAAAATACTTTGTTTTTTTTTGCAATCGCAAAACTCTCTTATACTACACTGTAGGCATCATCTGTCTCTCTTAAATACAGACTGCTGTGATTTCAATGACTTCTTCAGTAAGTTTATCATGTCTGTTCACAATTGGCCCTGAAGAGATTCGAAGTTCTCTGCATATTTTGTATCATAATGTCTTCTTAAATTATATTCCTTAACAATCAAAACCGTTTCCTTGCATATTAGACAGTGAGGTTTGGAGTAATTTTCCACAAAGAAGTATAGCTCTAAAAGAGGTATAACCCTTCGCTGAAATTCTGAGACACGTCGCCAAAATTCTGTATCTTAGCTGTTTTAGATACATTCGCCATTATTGAGTTGAAAGACTGAACTTGAATAAAGTTGTTGAAGGTACTGAATGGCAGGCAATGAATTGTAGATCTGCAAGAACAGAACAATGTAAATTGCGGCTCACAAACTTGTGCAAAAAAAATAGTTTATTAAGCAAACATAAAATGACACATAATGCACTCACCATGTTCCCGGAATGATACCAAGCTCATTACACAACTGTGAGAATTCAATTTTAGAACCCCTTGATGCCACTAGGTGTAATCTATGCGACTAAAGGCTCCTTTCCTTGTGTCTTTGTGTTAAGAAGGAAAGAGAAGAGCGGGGAGGAGGCTGCAATAGCGGACTTGTAATCCTACAGTCGGACAACATGCACCTGAAAGAGGCTGTGCAGGTTGCCATAGTTATGACATGTTTTAGGGGTGCGGCCTCCTTTTTTAAGTATAATACACAGGGAAAGGAGCCTTTAGCCTTTAGCCAAGTGGATTACATAATGGCATCCATACAGGGGTTATGATGATGGATTCTCACAGCTTGGTGCCATTCTGGTGTCATTGTGGTGTCATTGTGGTGTCATTCTGGGAGCATGTGAGTGCATTATGTGTCATTTTATATGTGCGTAATAAATACATTTATTGAAGAAGTTTAGGGCAGGGGTAAGCAAGAAGTGGAGATTTACCTGAACAACATGAACGAGATCAAATATCACCAGGTTTCGGCACCCTTTTTTTTTTTTACAGAAATGAACTAGCAAGGCCTGGTCCTAACTAAATAGTAGGGAAAACCTAGAAAAATATAATACATCAAATGTCACTGTAAAAAAATCAACTTATCCTAGAACAGTGGACAGTGTCAGTAGGGCAGTGGACAATGTCAGTAGGGCAGTGGACAGTGTCAGTAGGGCAGTGGACAACGTCAGTAGGGCAGTGGACAATGTCAGTAGGGCATTGGACGGTGTCAGGGCAGTGGACAATGTCAGTAGGGCAGTGGACAGTGTCAGTAGGGCAGTGGACAGTGTCAGTAGGGCAGTGGACAACATCAGTAGGGCAGTGGACAGTGTCAGTAGGGCAGTGGACGGTGTCAGGGCAGTGGACAACATCAGTAGGACAGTGAACAGTGTCAGTAGGGCAGTGAACAGTGTCAGTAGAGCATTGGATGGTGTCTGTAGGGCAGAGAATGGAGACAGTAGAGGAGAGCATGGTGTAGTTTTTTATTTGTGTTGTTTTATATTTTTATTATTTTTTACCATTTCTTTATATATTTGTATTAATTTTTTTTAGCAGGGGGGGCTTTGGTAAACAGATCCCTGATGTATCACTTTTGAGACAGATAAAAGGAACAGATAAGAGGACAGATTCCCCAGCCCCTTTCTCTTCAGCCTCAGCTTCACTGGACAGTGAATGAATTGGAAGTGATCTGTACTGAGTGGCTTCCTTTTCATTCATTGTGTTCTGGCAGTGCTGCAGGGGGAAATCACACAAGGCAAAATTAGCTTGCTCTTGATCCACGGACACAGCCTGCTCTGCTCTATATGGGCCATCCAATCCAATCCACCCAGACAGAACGGATTCCCCTCTATTTTTTTTTTTTAGCAGATTAGATTGGAGGTAGGAGGGTGTTACATACCTACAAGTTTACATCTTACAATTCTTACATCTGCCGCTCCATAGAGGTGAAAAACAGACAGACCCGATCGGATTTATCGTGTGAAGGGGACCTAAGGCAACATTCCTTTATTTAGATCCTGACATATTGCCTTTAAGCTAAAACAAAGAGTTCTGTGAACTATTTCTGTTATCTTAAAGAGGGGGTTCACCCTATAATTTTTGTTTTCTAGCATTAAATTAAGCATAGTAGCGCGAGCTACAGTATGCCTTTATTTTATTTTTTTGCCCCGTACTCACTGTTTAATCCTATAGTGAAGATTCAGACTCCCCGCGGGGAATGGGCGTTCCTATCCAGAGGGAAGATGATTGACGGCCGGCTCTGGCGCGTCACGCTTCTACGGAAATAGCCGAAATAGGACTTGGCTCTTCACGGCGCCTGTGCCTAGTCTGTGTGCAGGCGCCGTATAGCGCCGTGAAGAGCCGAGACCTACCCCGGCTATCTTCGGGGAGCGTGACGTGCCATAGTCGGCCGTCAATCATCTTCCCTCTGGATAGGAACGCCCATTCCCCGCGGGGAGTCTGAATCTTCACTATAGGATTAAACAGTGAGTACGGGGCAAAAAAAATAAATAAAGGCATACTGTAGCTCGCGCTACTATGCTTAATTTAATGCTAGAATGTTGTTATTGAGGGTGAACCACCGCTTTAATCAGCCATTCTAAGCCTCTATAATAACAGAGAGAAAAATTATTGCCTCCAGGAACAGCATATTCAAGATTTTAGAATGCAGATTATGTTTTGATTATTTTTACTGAAAAAGCCACTGCATGTGGCAAATCCTTTTCCTGCCAAACCTCTTATGTCTAATCTACAGAACCGGCAATAAAGAAGAACCACTGTGTGTGAATTTTAAAGATGAAAAGCACTTTATTAGAATTCTACCGTTGTAATGCATTCTGGATTTGTTCCATTCAGTGTTACTTTAGACCTTCTATTGTTCGGTATATAGCAAGAAAGATGCAAGACATCTAGGAGATTAAAAATTTAATTAGCTTGAATTCTATCAGATATGCCTCCAATTATACTCTCTTCTTCGTAATACAGTAATTTGCAAATTACTGATATTAATAAAATCTATTGTGTGTTAAAACTAAAACTAGATATATTATGGATACCAAGATGCCAGCAAGAACTTCAATTTAAATAGTGAAACAATGTTTAGCAAACCGTCTATACTTAAAAATGTAAAATCTAGAATTTATATCACTTGTCCTCTTGACTAGAACTGTAGATAAAGTCTGAAAATATATTTTATATAACTTACAAACAAAAATGTATTGTATGTGTTTATTTCTTTTGCATCTACCCTCTCTGCAAAGACTACAAGTTACCTCTTGATCCTGCCAGACTTTTATTGCTTACCTTCCTAAAATAGGGTGACAACGCTCACCTGGTTTCTCAGAAATCATGAGCAATAGCATTGTCATTGCTGCAAGCAGCATTGATCTCCAGAATCCCTGGTAGAGAGGCTGCTAACTTGTCTATCAGCCTTTTCTAGCAGTGCCCATCTGCTCCGAAATACAGGCCGATTTGGAAAATAGAGATAAATGAGGGGTAAAAATTGCTAATTTAGTCATTAAAGCGGAGGTTCTGCTGGGAAACGTTTTTTTTTTTCTGACTACTCTGCTGCTGTTCAAATACACATTTCTTCACTTACTAGTGCCGATCTTTCAGCCGCCACGATCGCGCTTTTCCAGCAAAGGATATTTTATAAAATGTTGTCATGGACATTGCCATCTTCATTGAGGGCACCTTGAAGCCCTCCTGTATTTCTTTCCGGATGCGGGGAATGCTGATGTCCCAGCATTCACCGCGTAATCCCGCGCATGCGCAGTGTTGACAGCGAGTCGCGCCGTCAACACTGCACAGTTGCCATCACAACGGCCGGCGGAGGACACGCCCCGCTGTGACGCGCAGCTAGTTCAATTGATGTGCTGTGATTGGCCCACACGTCACTGCAAGAACACCTAGCAAACAGTGTCCACAATGCACAGCGCCGTCGGGGAAAATAGAGACACGCCCACTCCCCGCTGGGATGGAAACCCGGAAGCACAGCAAAGTACAGGTAAGGGACCATTGAAAAAAAAAATTGACAACGCTATGATGCTTAAATGGGATGGAGGTTAAGGATGCTGGAAAGTTAATTTTAAGGGTGAACCTCCGCTTTAATTTATATAGTAAGCCATCTGGGGCATGCTTGGTAGAATATTATAATAGAGCCAATTTTAGACAGGGGCCAAATAACCGACTAGCATGTCTGTGGAGTACAAGAGAAAACGCACATCCCCACAGGGAGAACATGCAAGGTTAATTCAGATGGTGCCTGGTAGGGATGAGCCGAACACCCCCCGGTTTGGTTCGCATCCAGAACATGCGAACCGAAAGTTAGTGCAAACATTTGAACACCGTTAAAGTCTATGGGACTCGAACGTGAGAAATGAAAAGTGCAAATTTTAAAGGCTAATATGCAAGTTATTGTCCTAAAAAAGGGTTTGGGGACCCGGGTGCTGCCCCAGGGGACATGTATCAATGCAAAAATAGTTTTAAAAACGTTAGTTTTTTTCGAGAGCAGTGATTTTAATGATGCTTAAAGTGAAAAAATAAAAGTGAAATATTCCTTTTAATATTGTATCTGTGGGGTGTCTATAGTATGCCTGTAAAGTGGCATGTGTTTCCTGTGTTTAGAAAAGTCCCTACACAAAATTACATTTCTAAAGGAATAAAAGTCATTTAAAACTTGCAGCTTAAAGGGTCAGTCACTAAAGGAAAATATTTTTTTTAGCTGAAATGACTGTTTACAGGGTATAGAGACATAATAGTTAACTGATTTCTTTTAAAAATGATTAAAAATAGATAAAAAAACAATCGTATAATGTGCCTGCAGTTTAGTTTCGTTTTTGCTGTTGTTTCCTGGTTCTCTGATGTACAGAGCCAGAGAGCCAATAGAGGGCAGTGATGGATTGTAAAACGAAACTGGATTGTTGCTGACACACAGTAATCACACCTCCTTGATTAGTCACCACCAGGGTTGGACTGGCCATTGGGACTACAGGGAGTTTCCCAGTGGGCCGATGGCTCAGTGGGCCGGCTTAAGTGACAGCGGACCGCCACCCCCCCTCCGCTCCTCTGTCTCTCCCTTCCCGCAGCGCTCACCTCCTCTCCCTCCCCGCAGCGCTCACCTGGGGGGAACAAAGAAGCAGGGGGAGGACCAGAGGAGCAGGGGGGACAACAGAGGAGCATGGGGGAGGGGACAGACAGCTGACTCAACAGCTATGGCCTGGGAGTTTCTCACTTCTGCCTAAACTTGTCCCATAGGGGGGGGGGGGGGCACCAAACTGATTCTTTGCCCCGGTTGAAATAATGTCTAGCTTCCCCACTGGTACTGCCTATAAGAGTACCAGTACTAGCCATTCTACTCTAATAAAGTAGAATGGCTAGTGAAGGGGGAGAGGGGGTGCGGGTGGCCGGGGGGGGGGGGGGTGCGGGAGTTGTCCGGCTGCCATGGGAGAGACCTGTCAAAGTGGGCCAGTCTGGATGAAGTCCAGGGCCAAATTTTCGTCCCAGTCCAGCCCTGGTCACCACAGTGAGAAATCTCCCAGTACTGTGGTGATCAGGAAACAGACAACCAGGAAGTGTCCAGAACAGAGAGGAGTTACAGCAACATCAAAGCAAAAACGAACAATGAGGACATGAAACCAGGACTGCAGTAAGGTAAAGGAAGCTATTTAGCTAAAAAAAATGTTTCCTTTAGTGACCCTTTAAATTTAATGTTGGGTCCAGGCAATATAGATGAAAATTATCGGCTACATGTGAATTGAGTTTGGTGGTCTCAGCCCGGCTTCCAGTGGGTGTGCTATGCGAGGTAAGCCTGCGCTTAGTACGCCCACCCCCCTCCCACAAAAACCACCACACTTACACGCACTCGAAATTGGGTTAACATGCACGCACTTTGACCACGCGGTCTCTAAAAAAGAGAGGCGAAGGACTAACGGAGCTGGTTGAGCGGGCAAATCCTCTCACTCCCTTATAGGGAGTCCCTCTGCCCCGTTGGGCTTCAAAGCGGAGCAGGTAGGGCGGGCTGTGTGGGAGGACCCCCTCACACACCCGCCATTGCCACCCGGGGCATGGAGAAAGGTGGCAGATTGCCTCTGGGGGAGGCCTGCCTACTCCCAACTCCTGCAGTCCGGCTCCTCTCTCGAGTACACGCACAAAATACACTTTAAAAAACAAATATATATATATAAAAAACAATCATATAATGTGCCTGCAGTTTAGTTTCGTTTTTGCTGTTGTTTCCTGGTTCTCTGATGTACAGAGCCAGAGAGCCAATAGAGGGCAGTGATGGATTGTAAAACGAAACTGGATTGGTGCTGACACACAGTAATCACACCTCCTTGATTAGTCACCACAGTGAGAAATCTCCCAGTACTGTGGTGATCAGGAAACAGACAACCAGGAAGTGTCCAGAACAGAGAGGAATTACAGCAACATCAAAGCAAAAACGAACAATGAGGACATGAAACCAGGACTGCAGTAAGGTAAAGGAAGCTATTTAGCTAAAAAAAAATGTTTCCTTTAGTGACCCTTTAAATTTAATGTTGGGTCCAGGCAATATAGATGAAAATTATTTAAAAAAAAATAGCATGGGTACCCCCCCTCCCACCCAGCCCATTACGAGGCCCTTTGGGTCTTGTATGTATATTAAGGGGAACTCTGCACCCAAACTAAAAAAAGAAAAGGCGTGGGGCCCCCAGGACCTATATAGTCTGAACAGCAGTATACAGGTGGTCCCAAGAAAGACAGGGACTATGGGTTTGTTCTTAAAGCGGATGTCCGCTGAATTTTTTTTTTTAAATCCAGCAGCTACAAATACTGCAGCTGCTGACTTTTAATATTAGGACACTTACCTGTCCCCAGCAGAGGACGAGCAGTCGCTCGTCACTCTGCTGCCCCCCCGCCATCCTCGGTGAGGGAACCAGGAAGTGAAGCGCTTCGGCTTCACTGCCCGGTTCCCTACGGCGCATACGCGAGTTGCGGTATGCCTGCCGATTGGCTCCCGCTGTGTTCTGAGAGCCGAGTGTTCCCACAACACAACGGGGGGGGGGGGGGGCGGGAACATGACGTCATGCCCGCAGTTTACCCGAGACTGTGTGGCTGGAAGTGGTGCAAATACCTGTCTTTAGACAGGTATCTGCACCCCCCTCCCCCCTGAAAGGTGTCAAATGTGACACCGGAGGGGGGAAGGGTTACGATCAGCGGGAGTTCCACTTTAGGGTGGAGCTCCGCTTTAAGTTGAATCTGTTTGTAATTTGAAACAGGTACGTTTTGTAAGTGTAGCTCCAGCCAAATAATCTCTTTTTAAGCTTTTTGGATATCATAGGGAAGGGTTATCATCACCCCTGTAGCATTCACCTCATTTTCTGTCCCAATGACAATTGGATTTTTAAAATTTGTTTTTTTTAGGGAAACAAGGATTGGTGATAAAGCGAGTGGAGACACCTTTTTCCCATATTAACTTATACAGGAGAGAATTTCTCTTCCCAGGGGTAGATTTCCTCTCACTTCCGGTTGTCTCTCTCCGTTTGTATGTAGGAGTCATTTATAAGTTGGATGTTTGAAAATAGGGGACAGCCTGTATATACTATACGTCCTGTCCTATATACGCTGCAGAAAATTGGGCCTTATGCCGCGTACACACGGTCGTTTTTCGGCATGAAAAAAAACATTGTTTTTCAGCATGTCCAAAAAACGAAGTTTTTCCAACTTCATCATTAAAAACGATGTTGCCCACACACCATCGTTTTTGAAAAATGATGAACAAAGCGCGGTGACGTACAACACTTACGACGGCACTCTGAAGGGGAAGTTATATTCGCCTTTGGGCTGCTTTTAGCTGATTCCTTGTTAGTAAAAGACGATTCGCACTTTTTTGTCTGTTACAGCGTGATGAATGTGCTTACTCCATTATGAATGGTAGTTTTACCAGAACAAGCGCTCCCGTCTCATAACTCGCTTCTGGGCATGTGCGGGTTTAAAACGCCGTTTTAGCCCACACACGATAATTTTTTACAACCCGAAAAATATATATATACAAAGCTGGGATGTACAGTATATACCGTATTTATCAGCGTATACCGCGCACTTTTTTCCCCTAAAAATCAGGGGGAAATCGTGGGTGCGCGATATACGCCGATCCTCCTCAGAGACAGCCGATCCTCGCTGTCTCTGAGCACCACCGACAAAGACCGAGCCGAGCCTAGTGTACTTCGCACTCAGCTAGGCTCGGCCACTCTCAGCTCCGCCCGCAGCCACGCGAGAGGAGCCAAGAGAACCCGAGAGGAGCCGAACACACCGGAAATCCAGCTCTGCACAGCTCGACCGAGGAGCCAAATTTAACGCTGCAACCCCCGGCAGATGGACGCGACGGACACCGGCAAGGCTGGACGGACCGGCAGACGGACGCGACGGACACCCACAAGGCTGTGCAAGGCCACAGACGGACGCCGGACAAAGCCGCCGATGGACGCCGGGCAAGACAGCATACGGACACCGACTAGGCTGGACGGACCCGCGCAAGGCCGCAGACAGACACCGGACATGGCCGCCGATGGACGCTGACAGCAGACGGACGCGACGGACACCCACAAGGCCGTGCAAGGCCACAGACGGACGCCGGACAAAGCCGCCGATGGACGCCGGGCAAGACAGCATACGGACACCGACTAGGCTGGACGGACCCGCGCAAGGCCGCAGACAGACACCGGACATGGCCGCCGATGGACGCTGACAGCAGACGGACACCGACAAGGCTGAGCATCCAAAAAGTAAGTTTTTTCCAAAACTTCCCTTCTCAGCTTGGGGTGCGCGTTATACGCCGGCGCGTGGTATACCCCGATAAATACGGTATATATATATATATATATATATACACAAAGCTGGGATGTGTATATATATATATATATATATATATATATATATATATACACTACAATACATGGCAGCTAACTGTATCACCTGCCTGCCGGAAGTATAGTGAGATCAAGCTAAACTGTATAGAGTGTGTGTATATATATATATATATATATATATATATATATATATATATTGTGACAGGAAGTCAGGTTAATCTGTGGGTGTTGTCACAGATGGGAGGTACATTTCTGCCTTGTTTAGATAATACACCAATTATTATTAGGTGTCGGCTGCAGAAGTAGCCAGAAAGATTTAAGGGCGTTGGAAACTTCAGCTGTTCAGAATGAGGCAATTAAGGCCTCTATAAGTAATCCAGAGGATTACTACTGATTGCTGCATCCTGAGACTTTCTGAGTGAAGGAGTGCAGTGGGCTGAAATACTTCTGAAGAGGTGAGGTGCTATTGATTTTTCTGTGTGATAAAAATCAAAAATACTTTTGTTTTCTGCTGTATGATCAGCAGTGTCTACCCAGCAGTAGGCTGTGCTAGACTCCATAGATAGGTTCCTGTGTGGTGAAGGTAGACGCCCCAAGTGATACGCATGCTCATGGGTAGACAGTTTGAACTGGTGACGGATCATGCCCCATTGAAGTGGATGGCACAAAACAAAGAGACCAATAGGAGAATAAATACAGTAGGTGTTTGTGATATTGTGTTTTTAGCACGACAGCATCGCGCTGATTCTCGGCGACATGGTGCCGAGATCTCGCCGACATCTTGCACTCACTGGAATAGTGACAGTACATCCCAGCAAGCGCGTCATAGAAGCGACGGGAGATCCGACTTGGATTCCCGCCAATTCTACACGTGTGCGGCGTTTGTTATGAATCCTGAGGGGGAAGTCCCCGCCGGATTTTAAATAAAAATCCGGCATGGATTCCCCCTCAGGAGCATACTGGGCCCTTAGGTCTGTTATGGGTTGTAAGGAGAGCCCCCCCTACGCCGAAAAAAACGGCGTAGGAGGTCCCCCTACAATCCATACCAGACCCGTATCCAAAGCACGCTACCCGGCCGGCCAGGAAGGGAGTGGGGACGAGCGAGCGCCCCCCCCCCCCTCCTGAGCCATACCAGGCTGCATGCCCTCAACATGGGGGGGTTGGGTGCTCTGGGGCAGGGGGGCGCACTGCGGCCCCCCCACCTCAGAGCACCCTGTCCCCATGTTGATGAGGACAGGGCCCCTTCCCGACAACCCTGGCCGTTGGTTGTCGGGGTATGCGGGCGGGAGGCTTATCGGAATCTGGGAGCCCCCTTTAATAAGGGGGCCCCCAGATACCGGCCCCCCACCCTAAGTGAATGGATATGGGGTACATCGTACCCCTAACCATTCACCTGTAGGAAAAATGTCAAAGTTAATAAACACACCACACAAGGGTTTTTAAAATAATTTATTTTTCTGCTCCGGAGGCTCCCCCTGTCTTCTTTATTAGCTCTTTTACCAGGGGGAGCTTCTTCTTTGACGTCTTCGGGTGGGTGGGGGCCGCCGTCTGGTTCTCTTCCACCGCCGGGGGGGTCGCTTTTAAAAAAGCCCCCACCCCCCGGCGGGTTTCCTCCGGCGTCTTCGGCGGGGGGGCTTCTTCTTCCGATATCCCGACGGGTCTTCTCCGCTATCCGGGGGGTCTTCTCAACTCTCCGGGGGTCTCCTTCTATGTTCGCCGCTCTCCGCTGTTGACTCGGCGCACACCGGTTCTTCCTCTCGCTGTCCGGTGCCTTCTTCTTCCGTGCTGTACGTCTTCTTCTCCTTCCGTGCTGTGAGTTCTTCTTCCGTGCTGTGACGTCATCTTCTTCTCTTCTCCCGATGTTGACACATCGCCATTCCTCGCTGCAATGACGGGTGCGCGGCTTGCATCGGATTTATATAGACCTCACAATCCCATCATGCTCTGGTACCTGCCCATGTGATACCTACCCACGTGGGTAGGTATCACATGGGTAGGTACAGAGCATGATGGGACTGTGAGGCCTATATAGGTCCGATGCAAGCCGCGCACCCGTCATTTTAGCGAGAAGAGCCGGCGTGTCAACATCTGGAGAAGAGAAGAAGATGACGTCACAGCCCGGAAGAAGAAGAATACGTCACAGCACGGAAGAAGAAGATAGACGTTCAGCGCTGAAGGAGAAGGCACCGGACAGCTGGAGGAAGAACCGGGGTGCGCCGAGTCAACAGCGGAGAGCGGCGAACATAGCAGAAGACCCACGGAGAGTGAAAAAGACCCCACGGATAGCCGAAGAAGACCCCCCCCGGATAGCGGAAGAAGAAGCACACCACCCCCCGCCGAAGACGTCGGAGGAAACCCGCGGAGGAGTGGGCGCTTTTATAAAAGCGACCCCCTCCCCGGCGGTGGAAGAGAACCGGACGGCGGCGAAGAGCGGCCCCCACCCGAAGACGTCAAAGAAGAAGCCCCCCCCTGGTAAACAGAGCTAAAGAAGACAGGGGGCGGCCTCCGGAGCAGACTAATAAATTATTTTAAAAACTCTTGTGTTGTGTTTATTGACTTTAACATTTTTCCTCCAGGTGAATGGGTAGGGGTACGATGTACCTACCCCATATCCATTCACTTAGGGTGGGGGGCCGGTATCTGGGGGGCCCCCTTATTAAAGGGGGCTCCCAGATTCCAATAAGCCTCCCGCCCGCATACCCCGACAACCAACGGCCAGGGTTGTCGGGAAGGGGCCCTGTCCTCATCAACATGGGGACAGGGTGCTCTGGGGTGGGGGGGCCCCGCAGTGCGCCCCCTGCCCCAGAGCACCCAACCCCCCCATGTTGAGGGCATGCAGCCTGGTACGGCTCAGGAGGGGGGGGGCGCTCGCTCGTCCCCACTCCTTTCCTGGCCGGCCGGGTAGCGTGCTTTGGATACGGGTCTGGTATGGATTGTAGGGGGACCCCCTACGCAGTTTTTTCGGCGTAGGGGGGGCTCTCCTTACAACCCATAACAGACCTAAGGGCCCGGTATGCTCCTGAGGGGGGAACCCATGCCGGATTTTTATTTAAAACCCGGTGGGGATTTCCCCCTCAGGATTCATAACAAACGCCGCACACGTGTAGAATTGGCGGGAATCCAAGTCGGATCTCCCGTCGCTTCTATGACGGCTTTGTCTCTATCGCGGCAAGCCAGCTCGGCGCTGGCTCCCGCGATGGGGCTCGTAGGTGCGGGCACCTTGCGGGCACACTCCTGAGTCCAGCATTGATGTCCATAGTCACAAATGCTGGACTCGGCTCCGCCCCCAATGCCCACATCATTGGATTTGATTGACGGCAGCAGTATGTGTACAAATCCTCATAATTAGTCTATTCTGAAGGGCTGCAGTTGAGAAGCATGGCGTTTATTCTAGTATTATTGTTGTTGTTAACTGAACAGAGGGTACAGTGAGCCCACCATAATATATGCATTGACAAACATGTTATTGAACAAACTGCTTTGCCCTGTAATGTTAAGATAAAAGAGGCAATCAAGTGGTTTGCTGCACATGACAGTCAGGGACTAGATATCTAATTAAAGCTCTGAAAGAAAAATCTAATCTGCACTATGTGAGGAACGTAACAGCACCAGTTTCATCTGGAGACAGAACTCCACTTTGTTCAGCTGCTAGAAAGAAACAATGACAAATGAGAGTAGGAAAAAGTGTTCCAGCACAGAAAATTCAGAACACCAAGTGTCCACAAAAAAAGAAAAAAACTGGGAACACGGCTTCAGTATGCAACACACCATGTGATTTAAAAAAATTATTTAATTCATTTTGTGAAAGTATTTTTAGTTCTCGTCTCTCTACCAACCATGCTAAATCAAAGGTATGTTCATTATACAAGCTTCCAAATGATGATGACATCAAATCAAATTTGCGCCAAGTTCGAGCGGCGCGTCACAGCCCACAAAACTAAATTCCTGGAGGGCCAGGAACCACCTACAGTAGGTGCACGCGATATTGTGTCAATCTCGCTCCCTTTCTAGTTCTTCTCCTAGGGGGTTATCTGGAGCGGGGAGGAGCCACGAGAGCCACCGAGAGTCCCGAGAGGTTTGGGGGACACTGCAAAACGAACTGGACGGTGGTGGTAAGTATGATATGTTTGTTATTTAAAAAAAAAAATTCAAACCTTTACAACCCCTTGAACCCGATGGTACAGAACACCATCAAGTTTTCATAAACGTTATAAAACAGAACAAAAGGGAGGTGTGCACACCTAGTGCATTACCAAACACATTTAATAGGTATTGAAAGGTTGAAAGTGGATACTCACAAAAGTGGCGACCCACAATGAGCCATACAACTGCACAATGTTACACGTGCGGATATAGCAAGGGTACAGGCTGAGGCTGACGCGTTTCGGGGGAGAACTCCCTTCCTCAGAGCCAATACCCTTGCTATGTACGCAAAAAATGTAAAATTGTGCAGTTGCATGGCTCAATGTGGGTCGCCACTTTTGTGAGTATCCAGTTTTAACCTTTCAATACCTAATAAATGTGTTTGGTAATGCACTAGTGCATGCCTCTCTTTTGTTGCTGCTTAAACCATGAAAGACCTTATTAGCGCTGGAAGTGATTGTTTTTTTCTTGCATAAATGTTATCCTAATACCTCTGACTGATTCTGGAGATGTCAAAACAAGCAAAAAAACTGTTCTCAACATGTTGTGGTCTTGTCCAAAGCTGACTGCCTTCTGGCAGAGTGAGAATGATCTTGCAGAAATGTATGGATGTTAGAAGACTACTACTGAAGGGAATTCCCTCGTCCTTTAAACAATCAGTTTTATGTATTTTTTGTTCTGGCTAAATAATAATAAGCTAAATTGTTGTGTACATGTTGGAACTGCTTTGTGACATATACCTAGATTCAGGTACATGGCCGCAACTTTGCGGCAGCGTAGCTTAAGGCATTTAAGCTACGCCGCCGTAAGTTAGCTAAGCAAGTACATGATTCAAAATGTACTTACCTGCTAAGTTACGGCGGCGTAGCCTAAATCGGCGGGCGTAAGGTCGCCTAATTCAAATGTGTTTGAGGGGGGCATGGTGTATGTTAATGGGGCTTGACCTTACGTTTTTTACGTATTTTTTGCGAACTGCGCATGCGCCGGGCGCCTACATTTCCCAGTATGCATTGCGGCTAGGTACGCCGCACGGGCCTATTGATTTCGACGTGGACGTAAACAACGTAAATCCCGATTCACGGACGACTTACGCAAACGACGTAAAAAATTCGAATTTCGACACGGGAACGGCGGCCATACTTGACATTACTATTCCAATAGGGCCTAGCTCTAACTTTACGCGGCCTATCTCTTACGTAAACGGCGTAAAAGTACTGCGTCGGCCGGGCGTACGTTCGTGAATCGCTGTATCTACTCATTTACATATTCTACGCCGAGTGCAAAGGAAGCGCCACCTAGCGGCCATCCGAAATATTGCAATCTAAGATAGGACGGCGCAAACCGTCGTATCTTAGATATGTTTAAGCGTATCTCTGATGGGGCATACGCTTAAACATAAGTCGGCGTAGATTCTGAGTTAGGTCGGCTTATCTACTGATAAGCCGGCCTAACTCTTACTGAATCTACCTAATAGTCTCAATCATCATAATTGTTTATCTTTATTTCTGTATGCAAGTTCCTGAGCACTTTGCAAATAAAGCATTTACAAGAAAAATACACCCACCCCACCCCCCCCCCAATTCTCTAAGCTGCACAGCCATATTGATAACAAACATGTCAGTGCCTACGCACCCTACACCATTCAATTCTATCCTTATGCAGTTTGTTAGCAACACTCCCTACGCTTCCTCTATCACAGCCGTAGCACAATGTCAACATGGCTGCTGAGACCTCACTATTTTATAGTAAGGGGGCTGGCTTATCCAAAACCCCTCTTATTGGCCCTTTGAAGCCACTTGACTCATTTAACAGCCAGGCAACACCTTCTGATTACTGTCAGGAGCATGTAAATTCTCCTATTCCATGACAGCTGCCAGCATTTTGTTTTTTACTATGACGCATTTTCCCTGTCTGCCTGTCCATCTGCAAGATGATTGATGCATCCAGTCTGTGTGGAGACCAAACCTGATTAAAGCCAGCTAAGTCTGAAGTCTCATGCTTGTGATATTGTTTGTAATACTGGTTTTAAGCTACCTGTTTGTCTGCCCTGTTCCTGTGCCTGCTAGTTAGGATTCTCTTGCTGATGACCATGGATTGGATATCGACAACTCTGCCCTGAACTTAGACTGCCACTGACCACTCTGCCTGTCTGCCAGTCACGCGTACCTGTTTGTTGCGCTCAGTGATTGCCAGGCACTATAGCATTGTGTATAAGACTTGGAGGCAACTTAGTACCGGTAGCCCTGCTAGCCATATGGGAAAGGGGGAAAATAGGAAAATAATACGGAAGCCAGCTGTGGTGCCTGGTCACTTATACTAGGGGTAGACATGACTATTACAAAGAATTTGGTCCAGTAAATTCCCACATTAATTAGCTGGGACAGTGAACATCAAACACAAAGGGTTCGCTTTAAGCCCATGATGGCAGCGAACTTGAACCTCATCCCTTCTTCTAGCTCCTGCTTAAATAATCAATGAGAATATCTGTAGGGTTTTTTAGAGATTATTTCTTCACACAACAGTGGAGCTATAGGATGTCCACCTCTCCTAACTTTCTGGTGAGAGTTTCTTTAAAGAATAAATGTGTGACACCCAGCCTCTGCTGTTTCCAAAGCCAGTTATATAATAGAAATACAGTGGAACCTTGATTAATGAGTAACGCGGTTAACAAGCGTTTTGAAAGACAACCAACTTGTTTTTTTAAATCCTGTTTGGTTTGCGAGTGCTGTCTCGCAAAACGAGCAGAATTCAAGCTAATGGGGTGTACAGTACCGAATTTGGTCAGAGGTGCGGGGGCACCGGTGACACTCGGAGCGGATCGAAGCAGTTCGGAGCCTCTCGGAAATACTCTGAATCACTCAGAAATACTCGGAAACACTCAGAAATACTCAGTTCCCAATGTTTTCAGCTACTTTGAGTTTTTTTTCTCTATCTTTCTCTGTCCAATCTTCTTATCATCAGTGTCTTCATTTTAAATTTCCATAGTTCTGGTATGTCAGATCAGCATCTGAAATGTCTGATAAAATACTGTAAGTAGCCAGTATATATACTTTCTTAACTTTTTCATAAGATAGATAGATAGATAATATTTGCAGCAGTATTTAGTACTGCAAACAGTGGCGGCTGGTGCTCAAATTTTTTTTTGGGGGGGGGGGGGGGCGCAAAGGAAAAAAAAATTGCAGTCTCACTGTGCCCAAACGCAGCCACTGTTACATGCCATCAAATAGATATGTGCATTCCCGTTCGTACGAATGTTATTTTCGTACGAAAATGTTCATTTTCGTACGAAAATGTTCATTTTCGTACCCGCAGAATAATGTGTACATACGAAAAAATTAAAGCACCAAAATACGAAAACAACGGGATTACGAATGAGCTGCATAACGAACAACCGCAAATACGAACGAACGATCCGACGAAAATACGACAAAACGAAAACAGCAAAAGAACGAAAATGATATTTTGTTTGAATCCTTGTTCTGTTCGTATTTTGATGTTCAGTCGTATGTTCATATGACATCTAACAAAAGATTTTCATTCTGTATTTTGTTTGAATGCTTTTTCTGTTCGTATGTTCATATGACATCTATAACAAAAGATTTGTATTCTGTATTCTGAATCCCTTTTTTCTGTTCGTAATTTGGTTTCAAAATACAGAATACAAATCTTTTGTTATAAGATGTAATTTTCGTTTTTCTGAATGGGCAGTGAGTGTAGTTAGTGAAGCAGCTTCTCTTTTGTGCTGAGTAGTACAGTAAAGCCAAATAAACTTTTCTGTGGATTTTCGTCTGAAGGGAGAGATCAGTTGGCCAGACTTTTGAACCTGGAACCCAAAAATGGTTTTCTGATGGAGTTTAAAAACGAACGAACGTTCGGTAAAACGATCGTTTTTATGTTTGTTGTTAAAAAAGTCTGACCAAGTGTATGGGGCTTAAAAATAGTTAATATGGATCAGCCGCGTGTTGAAAGTGCCGCAAATCCCGCGATATATTTCCGAAAGTACAAAACAACGAAAATTCACGAAAATCATTGTCTAACAAGTAACGAACATGAATTAAACAGAATAACGAACCATCCCGCATGTACGAAAATAAAACGGTAACGAAAATACGAAACGATCAGAATACGAAAAAATCTCGTCGTACGAAAAACGAACGGGAACGAACAGGAAAACGGGCGTCTTACGAAAAACGAACGGAAACGAACCTACGGAACGAAACGAAACAGAACAAAAAAAAACGAAAACATTTTCTGTGCACATGTCTACCATCAAACGCAGCCACTGTGCCATCAATTTGCACCACTGTGCCATGCCATCAAATGCAGCCACTGTGCCATCAATTTGCACCACTGTGCCATGCCATCAAACGCAGCCACTGTGCCATCAATTTGCACCACTGTGCCATGCCATCAAATGCAGCCACTGTGCCATCAATTTGCACCACTGTGCCATGCCATCAAATGCAGCCACTGTGCCATCAATTCGCACCACTGTGCCATGCCATTAAACACAGTCACTGTGCCATGCCATCAAATGCAGCCACTGTGCCATCAATTCGCACCACTGTGCCATGCCATTAAACGCAGTCACTGTGCCATGCCATCAAATGCAGTCACTGTGCCATCAATTTGCACCACTGTGCCATGCCATTAAACGCAGTCACTGTGCCATCCATTGTCACCACTGTGCCATGCCATTAAACGCAGCCACTGTGCCATCCATTGTCACCACTGTGCCATGCCATTAAACGCAGCCACTGTGCCATCAATTGTCACCACTGTGCCCTTTAATGGTCGCCGCTGTGCCAATTGTCCCCACTGTGCCCTGTAAATTGCTTCCCCCCCCCCCCGCCCGGCACTTACCTTTACTGGTTTTAGGCATCCACGTCCCACGATGTCTTCTCCCGCCCTCGATGACTGACAGGCGTCTCAGCCAATCAGGTTACCGGTAGCCAGAACCGGCCAACCTGATTGACTGAGACGCCTGTCATCTTATTCAAGGGGCGTACAGTCTGTGCGCTCCGAGAATAATCTTCCGGGACCCGAGGGCTGTATTGGGAAAGCCTATCAGAGCTGTTGGCTTTGATAGACATTTCCGTACAGCCAACCAGCTGGCGTTATTCAGATGGCCGGACATGAGCGCCGACCATCTGAATAACAGCTGCAGCGGTGAAAATAACATAGATTCGTGCAATGCATGAATCTATGTTATTTGACTCAGTGGCGGTGAGAGCCAGAGGGGGTGGCGCTCTAGCGCCCTCTATGGACGAACCGCCACTGACTGCAAATCATATTAAAACCATCAGGTTCCAATAGGAAGAACATTACATTGTACAAACACACTACCACCTACAGTAGGTGTCGGCGATTTTGTGTTTCCAGCGCGATGTGATTGTGCTGGAAACCGGCGATACGAGGCTGTGCTTCTCGCGCTTGCCGCCCCCACGAGATGCCGCACATCCATAGGAATCCATTGGGGGCAGCGAGCGGGAGAAGCGGCATAGCTCGGCGCTCGCTCCCGGTGACGGGAATCGCGAGTGTCAATCTCGCCGCTAGCAGAGGCGAGATTGACACAATATCGGCAGCAGGTACTGTAGTGGCAGAGCCAGTGATCACAGTATTATTTATGAGAATGGTTGTTGCATTTACAGTATGTCTGCAGAAACAGCACCCTAACAATCACAAAGGCGTACCCAACTGCCAGGAGTGCATCTGGATTTCAAACTGCATATATTTGAATTGCATACTATACACATACGTCGCTTCCTGGACTGCTATATGACTGTATTTACAAAGAATATAACCATTGTTCTGTGTGGATGAGGTCTTCTGATTACAGTCCATATGGCTGGAAATATTACAAGCCTCTATATGATAAAGAATATTGTAAGTCCTAAATACCTTGCACCCAATGTAGGAATGAAGGAAGAAATTGGAACTAGAGAATGGATTTTGTAAGGAAACACATAGAAAATGTAAAATTAATTAAAGTTTTTAATTGCATAAAATTAAAAACATAAAATAATATATTTATGTGATGTCTTTTCATATATCTATTAGATTTACAAGCTCCTGAAGAAGCGCATTTATGCATGTGTAGCGCCCCCTTACTTCCAGTATGGGCACTACGCTAAAGTTAGTGGGGAATCGGAGAGTTATTTTGCTCCCATTCACAATTTGTCAAATTTGGGCTGCTGTCATCCCAGAAATGTCCTGTAGGTCAGCCTGCGCTCCAGAGGTGTTGTCTTCACCTCTGGACGACAGGTGGCGCTAGAGGGGTTCTGGCAGAGCGACTCTCCCCAGCAGCCAATTAGAGGAGTTTTCCCTCGCGGAGCATGCTGGGGAGGGGTATATCTGTGGCAGACGCCATCTTTATTGAGTCTTCGCGGGGTCCCGGTTCCTTTAGGGTGCGCGCATCCATGGACCCCGCTGACGTGGCCCACCTGGCCGGAGTCGCATTCTACACGAAGCTCCATCCTGATGGAGAAGGAAGCCCCAGTGACATACTGGGTCCCCAACTTTTCTAGGAAGATCCTAAGCTGAGGGCTGTATGGTGGGGGATCGGCTCAGGGAGAACCCAGAAGTGGGTTATCCAGGAGACTGTAACGAACCATCGGGGATCTGGTCACCAAGATATTGACAGGTATGTTGCAGCTGTCAATCGGTGACCCTGTTTGACTTATGCGTAAATCTACTGATGGGATTTGCTCAATTTGTCCATTTAGCTCATCCAAAGTAATAGGCCTGTGCAGGGCCGCTGATAGGCCAGTACAACTGGCCCTGTTGTACCGGTCCCGGACAGCAGGGGGGCCCGGGCAACCTCCACAGAGACGTAATTATTGTAGGTAAAAAAAACTCAGCCCTGACCGAACATCGTTAGTCTTCCGTCCACCCCGTTTCCTGCAATCACACCCGCCAACTCCCCTCGACACCCAACCGCCCCCCCCCCCCCCCGCGAGTTGATTTCTACGTTTTTTTTTTTTTTAGCACAATACCTTGTATTTCCGTTCGTGTAGGTGGCGGCACTGCAGGAGTCAGGACGGTACTATTTTCTCTATTTCGGGCGCGGAAGAATATCTCTTCTCTACAGCGCCCGCTCCTCTGCTGGCTCAAGTCCCGGCCAGCTTGTCCTTCCCTGGCGCCGCGGAGTGATTTTTTTCCCTCCGCTCTTGGCGCTCTGACCTCGGAGAGAAGAAGCAGTGGCAGAACAGAAGTGGCAGAAGAAAAAAAAGAAGCCTGTGACCTGACCTGGCATCTGACTGTTTATGTGACACTGTCAGACTGACACTCCAGCGAGTCCAGGTAGGCAGCAGCAGCACTACAGGTACAGGATCAATGAGGAAGTGACTCCTGGGGCCAGGATAAGGTGTGTACTTTCTTGGGGGGTTTCAAGATCTACTGTCTGCAGCAGCATCTAAACATTATGGCATTGGCGGCATGGTAGGCACTGTCTGCAGGTAGCACATGTGTTATGGCATGTGCTACCTGCAGACAGTGCCACTCATGCGGCCAATACCATATTGTGCTGCAGATAGTGCCACCCATGACGCTAATGCCATGTGCTATCTGCTGACAGTGCCACCCATGACGCTAATGCCATAACGCATGTACTACCTGCTGACAGTGCCACCCATATTGCATTCTGGCATTAGCGTGATGGGTGGCACTGTCTGCAGCACAATATGGCATTGGCCGCATGGGTGGTACTGTCTGCAGATAGCACATGCGTTATGGCCCATAACGCATGTGCTACATGCAGACAGTGCTACCCATGCTGCCAATGCCATATTGTGCTGCAGACAGTGCCACCCATGACACTAATGCCATAACGCATGTTCTGCCTGCAGAGACAGTGCCACCCATGCCATAATGTGCTGCAGACAGTGCTACCCATGCTGCCAATGGCATTATGCCATTGATGGCATGGGTGGCACTGTCTGCAGCACAATATGGCATTAGCGGGCGGCATGGCATGGGTGGCACTGTCTGCAGCACAATATGGCATCTGGAGAAGGGCCAGGGGTGCAGCTGAAGGAGGGACCAGGGGTGGAGCTAAAGGGGGCCCCGCCAGGTAGGCTGTACGGGGCCCCGTGATTTCTATCAGCGGCCCTGGGCCTGTGGCAGAGACCCTAGAGCCGGGTCTGTGAGAGAGATCTGTTCCTCCCAGCAAATCTAAAGTGACACTTCGGCTGCCAGGCTTGTGGCAGAGGTCTGTCCAGGGGCACTTCACCCACTCTGGCTAGCGTGGCGAAGAAATGCAATTTGGAAGGATTGAGAGCAGGATTGCTCAGTTCATATCCAGGTCTGATACTGCAAGGTTCTCTTCTTCTTCATCAACCTTTTCTTCCTATTTGATGTTGATGTTGGCCGTGTTGGCCTGGAAATAAAGCATTGGAAAAACCTTTATTCACTGTCTGGACATTCGCTCAATACTCTGTTCTCCAACTGCACCTCTAGACAACATTGAGGTAACTTAATACGCCGATCCCAAAACAAACCAGCGGCTCTTTCGGGGGTAGCGCTACACATGCAACATGTAGAGCAAACTCTCTATGTGACCTCATATCCTGACTTAACTACTCCACGTCAATTATTCCTATTTGGATGCTACTACTGGTTACCTTTATCATTGCACCAATTTGGTTTATATTATATCCATTTGGAGGTGTTATTGGAGTCTTTGGGGACATTGTACATTATAATATGTTTTAAAATATGTGTTTGTACACTATGGTCCGGATTCTCGTAGGACTTACGCTGGCCTATCTGGAGATACGCCGCTTAAGTGTCAATGTGCGCCGTCGTATCTATGCGCCTGACTTCGAAAGCAAGATACGCCTGTAAATAGGCTTCATCCGACCGACGTAAGTTTCCTACGCCGTCGTATCGTATCATATTTACGCTGGCCGCAAGGGGTGCTCCCATTGATTTACGATTTGAATATGCAAATGAGTGAGATACGGTGATTCACGAACGTACTTGCGCCCGGTGCATTAATATACACGGTTTACGTAAGTTGTACATCCGGCGTAAATTTAAGCCTCATAAAGCAGGTGTAAGTCATGTTAACCACTTAAGCCCCGGACCAATATGCTGCTAAATGCCCAAAGGTGTTTTTACAATTTGGCACTGCGCTGCTTTAACTGGTAATTGCGCGGTCATGCAATGTTGTACCGAAACAAAATTTGCGTCCTTTTCTTCCCACAAATAGAGCTTTCTTTTGATGGTATTTGATTGCCTTTGCGATTTTTTTTTTTGCGATATAAACGGAAAAAGACCGTAAATTTTGAAAAAAAAATGGCTTTTCTTATAACAAAAAGTAAAAAATATTGAATAAACTAAATTTAAGTCAAACATTTAGGCCAAAATTTATTCAGCCACATGTCTTTAGTAAAAAAAATCGCAATAAGCGTATATTTATTGGTTTTCGCAAAAGTTATAGCGTCTACAAACTAGGGTACATTTTCTGTAATTTACACAGCTTTTATTTTATGACTGCCTATCTCATTTCTTGAGGTGCTAAAATGGCAGGGCAGTACAAACCCCCCCAAATGACCCTATTTTGGAAAGAAGACACCCCAAGGAAACGACTGAGAGGCATGTTGAGTCCATTGAATATTTTTTTTTTGTCCCAAGTGATTGAATAATGACAAAAAAACAAAAAAAATTACAAAAAGTTGTCACTAAATGATATATTGCTCACATATGCCATGGTTATATGCGGAATTGCACCCCAAAATACATTCTGATGCTTCTTCTGAGTACAGGGATACCACATGTTTGGGACTTTTTGGGAGCCTAGCCACGTACGGGACCCCGAAAACCAAGCACCGCCTTCAGCATTTCTAAGGGCGCAAATTTTTGATTTCACTCCTCCCTACCTATCACAGTTTCGAAGGCCATAAAATGCCAAAATAGCACAAAACCCCCCAAATGACCCAATTTTGGAAAGTAGACACCCTAAGCTATTTGCTGAGAGGCATGTCGAGTCTATGGAATATTTTATATTTTGACACAAGTTGCGGGAATATGACAAACTGATTTTTTTTTGCACAAAGTTGTCACTAAATGATATATTTCTCACACATGCCATGGTTATATGTGGAATTGCACCCCAAAATACATTCTGCTGCTTCTCCTGAGTACGGGGATACCAGATGTGTGGGACTTTTTGGGAGCCTAGCCGCGTACGGGACCCCCAAAAAACCAAGCACCGCCTTCAGCATTTCTAAGGGCGCAAATCTTTGATTTCACTCCTCCCTACCTATCACAGTTTCGAAGGCCATAAAATGCCAAAATAACACAAAACCCCTCAAATGACCCCGTTTTGGAAAGTAGACACCCTAAGCTATTTGCTGGGAGGCATGTCGAGTCTATGGAATATTTTATGTTTTGACACAAGTTGCGGGAATATGACAAACTGATTTTTTTTTGCACAAAGTTGTCACTAAATTATATATTTCTCACACATGCCATGGTTATATGTGGAATTGCACCCCAAAATACATTCTGCTGCTTCTCCTGAGTACGGTGATACCACATGTGTGGGACGTTTTGGGAGCCTAGCCGCGTATGGGACCCCGAAAACCAATCACCGCCTTCAAGATTTGTGTGAGTGAAATCAAAAATTTATGTCCTTAGAAATCTTGAAGGTGGTGGGTGATTGGTTTTTGGGGTCCCGTACGCGGCTAAGCTCCCAAAAAGTCCCACACATGTGGTATCCATGTACTCAGGAGAAGAAGCAGAATGTATTTTGGGGTGCAATTCCACATATAACCATGGCATGTGTGAGAAATATATCATTTAGTGACAACTTTGTGCAAAAAAAAATCAGTTTGCCATATTCCCGCAACTTGTGTCAAAATATAAAATATTCCATGGACTCGACATGCCTCTCAGCAAATAGCTTGGGGTGTCTACTTTCCAAAATGGGGTCATTTGTTTTTGTCCTATTTTGGCATTTTATGGCCTTCGAAACTGTGATAGGTAGTGAGGAGTGAAATCAAAAATCCCCCCCCCCTAGAAAGCCTGAAGGCAGTGATTGGTTTTTGGGGTCCCGTACGCGGCTAGGCTCCCAAAAGGTCTCACACATGTGGTATACCCTTACTCAGGAGAAGCAGCAGAATGTATTTTGGGGTGTAATTCCACATATGGGGGGTGTATGCTTTGCGCGTGGGTGTAAGCGTTACTGGCACTAACAGGCTACCTAGCGGCACCAGCGACACTAATACAGCGATCAGAAAAACGATCGCTTAGTGACGCTGGCAATAGGGTGTGAAAGGGTTAACTCTAGGGGCAATCAGGGGTTAAAACCTTTATTAGAAAATGTATGGGGGGTACCTAACGCTATAAAAACCTGTCGGCGAACCTCAAAAAATAACTAGCTACCTAGCGGCACTAGCGACAATAATACAGCGATCAGAAAAACGATTGCTTAGTGACGCTGGCAATAGGGGGTGAAAGGGTTAACTCTAGGGGCAATCAGGGGTTAAAACCTTAATTAGAAAATGTATGGGGGTACCTAATAAAGGTTTTAACTCCTGATTGCCCCTAGAGTTAACCCTTTCACCCCCTATTGCCAGCGTCACTAAGCAATCGTTTTTCTGATCGCTGTATTAGTGTCGCTGGTGCCGCTAGGTAGCTAGATATTTTTGGAGGTTTGCCGCCATGTTTTTATAGCGTTAGGTACCCCCATAAATTTTCTAACGCTATAAAAACATGGCGGCGAACCTCAAAAAATAACTAGTTACCTAGCGGCACCAACGACACTAATACAGCGATCAGAAAAACGATCGCTTAGTGACGCTGGTAATAGGGGGTGAAAGGGTTAACTCTAGGGGCAATCAGGGGTTAAAACCTTTATTAGAAAATGTATGGGGGTACCTAACGCTATAAAAACCTGGTGGGCGAGCCTCAAAAAATAACTAGCTACCTAGCGGCACTAGCGACACTAATACAGCGATCAGAAAAACGATTGCTTAGTGACGCTGGCAATAGGGGGGTGAAAGGGTTAACTCTAGGGGCAATCAGGGTTTAAAACCTTTATTAGAAAATGTATGGGGGAACCTAATAAAGGTTTTAACTCCTGATTACCCCTAGAGGTAACCCTTTCACCCCCTATTGCCAGCGTCACTAAGCAATCGTTTTTCTGATCGCTGTATTAGTGTCGCTGGTGCCGCTAGGTAGCTAGTTATTTTTTGAGGTTCGCCGCCATATTTTTATAGCGTTAGGTACTCCCATAAATTTTCTAACGCTATAAAAACATGGCGGCGAACCTCAAAAAATAACTAGTTACCTAGCGGCACCAGCGACACTAATACAGCGATCAGAAAAACGATTGCTTAGTGACGCTGGCAATAGGGGGTGAAAGGGTTAACTCTAGGGGCAATCAGGGGTTAAAACCTTTATTAGAAAATGTATGGGGGGTACCTAACGCTATAAAAACCTGTCGGCGAACCTCAAAAAATAACTAGCTACCTAGCGGCACTAGCGACAATAATACAGCGATCAGAAAAACGATTGCTTAGTGACGCTGGCAATAGGGGGTGAAAGGGTTAACTCTAGGGGCAATCAGGGGTTAAAACCTTAATTAGAAAATGTATGGGGGTACCTAATAAAGGTTTTAACTCCTGATTGCCCCTAGAGTTAACCCTTTCACCCCCTATTGCCAGCGTCACTAAGCAATCGTTTTTCTGATCGCTGTATTAGTGTCGCTGGTGCCGCTAGGTAGCTAGATATTTTTGGAGGTTTGCCGCCATGTTTTTATAGCGTTAGGTACCCCCATAAATTTTCTAACGCTATAAAAACATGGCGGCGAACCTCAAAAAATAACTAGTTACCTAGCGGCACCAACGACACTAATACAGCGATCAGAAAAACGATCGCTTAGTGACGCTGGTAATAGGGGGTGAAAGGGTTAACTCTAGGGGCAATCAGGGGTTAAAACCTTTATTAGAAAATGTATGGGGGTACCTAACGCTATAAAAACCTGGTGGGCGAGCCTCAAAAAATAACTAGCTACCTAGCGGCACTAGCGACACTAATACAGCGATCAGAAAAACGATTGCTTAGTGACGCTGGCAATAGGGGGGTGAAAGGGTTAACTCTAGGATCAATCAGGGTTTAAAACCTTTATTAGAAAATGTATGGGGGAACCTAATAAAGGTTTTAACTCCTGATTACCCCTAGAGGTAACCCTTTCACCCCCTATTGCCAGCGTCACTAAGCAATCGTTTTTCTGATCGCTGTATTAGTGTCGCTGGTGCCGCTAGGTAGCTAGTTATTTTTTGAGGTTCGCCGCCATATTTTTATAGCGTTAGGTACTCCCATAAATTTTCTAACGCTATAAAAACATGGCGGCGAACCTCAAAAAATAACTAGTTACCTAGCGGCACCAGCGACACTAATACAGCGATCAGAAAAACGATTGCTTAGTGACGCTGGCAATAGGGGGTGAAAGGGTTAACTCTAGGGGCAATCAGGGGTTAAAACCTTTATTAGAAAATGTATGAGGGGTACCTAACGCTATAAAAACCTGTCGGGCGAACCTCAAAAAATAACTAGCTACCTAGCGGCACTAATACAGCGATCAGAAAAACGATCGCTTAGTGACGCTGGCAATAGGGGGTGAAAGGGTTAACTCTAGGGGCAATCAGGGGTTAACACCTTTATTAGAAAATGTATGGGGGAACCTAATAAAGGTTTTAACTCCTGATTGCCCCTAGAGTTAACCCTTTCACCCCCTATTGCCAGCGTCACTAAGCAATTGTTTTTCTGATCGCTGTATTAGTGTCGCTGGTGCCGCTAGGTAGCTAGTTATTTTTTGAGGTTTGCCGCCATGTTTTTATAGCGTTAGGTACCCCCATAAATTTTCTAACGCTATAAAAACATGGCGGCGAACCTCAAAAAATAACTAGTTACCTAGCGGCACCAGCGACACTAATACAGCGATCAGAAAAACGATCGCTTAGTGACGCTGGTAATAGGAGGTGAAAGGGTTAACTCTAGGGGCAATCAGGGGTTTAAACCTTAATTATAAAATGTATGGGGGTACCTAACGCTATAAAAACCTGGCAGGCGAGCCTCAAAAAATAACTAGCTACCTAGCGGCACCAGCGACACTAATACAGCGATCAGAAAAACGATTGCTTAGTGACGCTGGCAATAGGGGGTGAAAGGGTTAACTCTAGGGGTAATCAGGAGTTAAAACCTTTATTAGGTTCCCCCATACATTTTCTAATAACGGTTTTAAACCCTGATTGCCCCTAGAGTTAACCCTTTCACCCCCTATTGCCAGCCTCACTAAGCAATCGTTTTTCTGATCGCTGTATTAGTGTCGCTAGTGCCGCTAGGTAGCTAGTTATTTTTTGAGGTTCGCCGACAGGTTTTTATAGCGTTAGGTACCCCCCATACATTTTCTAATAAAGGTTTTAACCCCTGATTGCCCCTAGAGTTAACCCTTTCACCCCCTATTGCCAGCCTCACTAAGCGATCGTTTTTCTGATCGCTGTATTAGTGTCGCTGGTGCCGCTAGGTAACTAGTTATTTTTTGAGGTTCGCCGCCATGTTTTTATAGCATTAGAAAATGTATGGGGGTACCTAAAGCTATAAAAACATGGCGGCGAACCTCAAAAAATAACTAGCTAGCTAGCGGCACCAGCGACACTAATACAGCGATCAGAAAAACGATTGCTTAGTGACGCTGGCAATAGGGGGTGAAAGGGTTAACTCTAGGGGCAATCAGGGGTTAAAACCTTTATTAGAAAATGTATGGGGGTACCTAACGCTATAAAAACCTGTCGGGCGAACGTCAAAAAATAACTAGCTACCTAGCAGCACTAGCGACAATAATACAGCGATCAGAAAAACGATTGCTTAGTGACGCTGGCAATAGGGGGTGAAAGGGTTAACTCTAGGGGCAATCAGGGTTTAAAACCTTTATTAGAAAATGTATGGGGGTACCTAATAAAGGTTTTAACCCCTGATTGCCCCTAGAGTTAACCCTTTCACCTAGCGGCACCAGCGATACTAATACAGCGATCAGAAAAACGATCGCTTAGTGACGCTGGCAAAAGGGGGGTGAAAGGGTTAACTAGGGGTGATCAAGGGGTTAAAACCTTTATTGGGGGGGTAGGGGGCTACCCTGGACCTAACACTAACTGCCTGACACTAACTGCCTGTCACACTGACACTAAGTGCAGTGATCAGTAAATAAATGATCACTGCTATTTAGTGACACTGTGACAGGGGGGTGATCGGGGGGTGACTGGGGGGGGGGGGGGGATTTCTGTGCCTATGTGTCTGTGTGTCAGTGTAGTGCTTGTGCTACTCACTGTGTGATGTCTCCTCTCCTCCGCCGGACGAAAATACCGGCGGAAGGAGAGGGTTTTACGTCGTTTACGTAGTAGTACGTGAATAGGGCTGGGCGTAGGTTACGTTCACATCGTAGGCAGTGATTTGACGTATCTTAGGTGTTTGTTCCGACGTGATTCTGAGCATGCGCATTGGGAAGCGTCCACGGGACGGCGCATGCGCCGTTCGCTCGGCCCATCATTTGCATGGGGTCACGGTTCATTTAAATGGATCACGCCCACTTCCACCTACTTTGAATTAGGCCGGCTTACGCCGAAGAATTTACGTTACGCTGGCGCAACGTTGGGAGCAAGTGCTTTGTGAATACTCTGCTTGCCTCTCTGTGTTACGTCGGCGTAGTGCATATGAGATGCGCTACGCCGGCAGAAATATGCGCCGATGTATCTGAATCCGGACCAATGTTTTTAACTTTATGCAATTAAAAACTTAAATTAATTAAAAAAATGTCTATGTGTGTGCCTACAAAGTCCATTCTATAGTTCCAAATTCTTCCTTCTAAACATTATGGGGACGGTGGCACACTAGTATCTGTATATCCGCAGAGTCACTCTGTCAGGATATACCTCAAATCTGCAATTTTGTCACTGTAGGAATGAAGGTCTAAGTTTGTGCTGTTTAAAGGGGTTGTAAAGGTACATTTTTCTTTTCCTAAATAGCTTCCTTTACCTCAGTGCAGTCCTCCTTCACTTATCTAATCCTTCGATTTTGCTTTTAAGGCTGCATTCACACCTAAGCGACAGCCGCGTTCGCGTGTAGCGGCAGATTTGCCGCGAGTACAAATGTTTCAATTTTTTTTTTTTCTAAAAGTATTCCCATTGCTGTCTATGGGAAAACGCGCCTGTCGCGTGAAAAAAAGGGTCCGGGACTTTTTTTCAGGCGACAGGCGTTGCACGTCTATGAGATGTGAACCATCTCCATAGACAGCAATGGGAATTCTCCCCTCTAGCGGCAGAAGCGTCCCGCGTCGGGCGTTTTGTCGCTTAGGTGTGAATGCAGTCTAAATGTCCTTATTTCTTCTGAGAAATCCTCACTTCCTGTTCTTCTGTCTGTAACTCCACACAGTAATGCAAGGCTTTCTCCTTGGTGTGGAGTGTCGTGCTCGTCCCCTCCCTTGGACTACAGGAAAGTCAGGACGCCCACTAACACACATCTCCTTTCTCTATCTGCAACGTAGAGAGCGTCCTGACTCTCCTGTGGTCCAAGGGAGGGGGCGAGCACAACACTCCATGCCAGGGAGAAAGCCACGCATTACTGTGTGGAGTTACAGACAGAAGAACAGGAAGTGAGGATTTCTCAGAAGAAATAAGGACATTTAAAAGCAAAATGGAAGGATGAGGTAAGTGAAGGAGGACTGCACTGAGGTAAAGGAAGCTATTTAGGAAAAGAAAATTGTACCTTCACAACCCCTTTAAATGCTTTTTCCCAGAAATATAAATTTTCTATAACATGATTTTGTTCCACAGTTCTAATAGCGGCAAGCGAATCCGAGACCTTGTAAGGATTATGGCAGAGAACCAAGCTCTCCACAAGAGGATTCTGGAATGTAAGCCAAGCTACGATCACAGGAAATGGGAAGATGAATGGAAGGTGATATTGTGTTGCATTGTTAACAAAATTTAACCTCCATATTTTTGTTTGATGTCCTTTAACAAAGGCTATAATTTCAGACTATTTTAATACACTGTTATCATTTAGGTTGGTGTAGTGTCTAAATTGGGTAACTATGACACAAAAAGGAGATCATTTTTAAAAAGCTTTATTTTACTTCTTTAGTTGACCACATGTTCTTTGACCAAGAAGCTGGTCATGCTAGTTACATAATTATTTTCCCTCAGGGTACTTTGTTATCTTAGAAAAAATAAGGCGAGCATGACATACTTGTAACTAGCTGTATCACCGGAGGCTGCATTTCCATCAACACAACACCAACTCAACCACAGCTTCCCCTTATTCCACCTAGGAGCACCCATAACTTAACCACTTAAGGACCGGCGCACGACTATTTACGTCGGCAGAATGGCACGGCTGGGCACATGGACGTACAGGTACGTCCCCTTTAAGATGCCCAGCTGTGGGTCGCGAGCGCACCAGCGCGCTCGTAACCCGGTCCTGTCCTCCGTGACCATGCCCACAGGACCCACGGACACGATTGCCACCGGTGTCCCTCGATCGGGTCACAGAGAGGAAGAACGGGGAGAGGTGAGTGTAAACAAACCTTGCCCTTTCTTTCTAGTGTGGCTGTCAGTGATCGTCTGTTCCCCGTGTTAGGGAACGACGGTCAGTGACGTCACACGCACAGCCACGCCCCCCCACCATAAGAACACTCCCTTAGTACACACTTAACCCCTACAGCGCTCCCTCCTGGTTAACCCCTTCACTGCCAGTGTCATTTTAACAGTAATCAGTGCATTTTTATAGCACTTTTCGCTGTGAAAATGACAATGGTCCCAAAAATGTGTCAAAAGTGTCCGATGTGTCCGCCAAAATGTCGCAGTAACGAAAAAAATCGCTGATCGCCGCCATTAGTAGTAAAAAAATATATTAATAAAAATGCCATAAAACTATTCCCTATTTTGTAAACGCTATAAATTTTGCGCAAACCAACCAATAAACGCTTATTGCGATTTTCTTTACCAAAAATATGTAGAAGAATACGTATCGGCCTAAACTGAGGAAAAAAATGTTTTATTGCCAGAAACGTATCATCCAATTTCATCAATAAATTCTGATGCTAAGATCCTGGCAAGGGTCTTGGCATATAGGCTAAATAGGTGTAGCGCTCACCCCCGGAGGAGTCGCTGATTAGTTTGGGATCGGCATATTGAGTTACCTTCTTGGCTTGGTCTAGGGGTGACATCCGAGAGTGTAGATGAAGAGCAAGTGTCCAGACACGAAATTCGTTTTTTAATGCTTTATTCCAAGGCCAAACATGGCCAACATCAACATGGCACACAATAGAGAAAGGTTGATGAGCATAGAGGAACTTTGGTATCAGGCCTTGGATATGAAAAAGAGCAAGCCTGCTCTTAGCAATAGTGTAACTCAGTTCGTCGCCACCCCGATCAGTGTGGGTAAAGTGCCCCCGGACAGGCGACTATCACAGGCCTGGTCGGCAGAATGCTTTCTCCACCTTGTGATTGGATTACAATTAACTAAGTGCACCAACATAGCTAGCTGAAGATTAACTGACTCTTAAACAGTCACCTGTTTCTCTATCCTTGCAAATAGTTGCTACAGGACACACACCAGTTGAACTGTCCACTAGGGGGAGCCATACCGTTGTGACTTTATATGATTAATATAAGTGATTGCATTACCTTGTGTTTTCTATTGTTTAGGTGAGACTTGGTGGAGAGGTGCCCCAGTGTTGAAGTTAGTGCACTGGGAGATTCCTCCACCACACCCTCACTCAAGTCTGGCCCTTGGGTTGTGCTATGAGGGTCTGGTTACAGAAATACTTTAAACCAGTGGTACTCCATTGATTTATACAGGGAGCTGTATGTATTGAATGTTTACTGCATAACTATTGTTCTATTCTTTCACCAAGTAAATGTTTTACCACTGGTTAAGCTACACCTTGTGTTGGATTCTGTCTTTTGTAGATGTGTTGCAGGCAAACAACAACAAGGTAACAACATTTTACTACATTTATTGTATTGTATCATTGGGGTCCCCTATCACCAATTTGGGGTCTCAATCACATTGCTGTCCATTTGTGCCAGGGAGGGATCGAGCCAAATTCTGGGGGTTGACAGGCAGAGTGTAGGCCCAAATCTTAACCAGCAGCTCCTTCGGGGGTAGTGATACATTTACAATTGCGCCAAACGCTACAGAGTCAGTTTAGAGATAGAAAAATTAAGATACAAAATATGCCACTTATGGATACCCTAGTAAAGAAACAGGTTAAGAAGGATTTGATCTCCACTCTTTATGGTCGCCTAACTAAGCAGACAAATGAAACAAATAGCCGCTTAGCTAGAAAAGGATGGCAAAAAGATCTTGGAAAAATGATAGATGAAACATGGCAGGGTATATTGGGATCCATACAATCTGTGTCAATATCTTCACAGCGATGCTTAACCCAATTATACATAATATATAGAGATTACTGTATCGGACACCATACTTGGTAGACAGAAAACTTAGACACTGCCCTGACGGGTCAGTATTTGGCGCATTATAAATCTATTAAATCAATCAATCAATCAATCAAAACATCAGAATGTCTGAGCTTTTCAAGAGTATGTGCTGACATATGCTTTGGAATTGCCCTAAATTGTTTAGATATTGGCAGACTGTGATAGAAATGATTAACCAGGTGTACCAAACCCAGATACCGTTAGGCCCTATGGCCCTACAGTTGTTTGGAAAATACAATTCCTATATCATGCCTAGTCATGTCCTTTAAATGTCAAAATTTTACAGTGCCTTATGGGAAGTGTAGTTCCACAACAGCTAGAGGGCCATAGTTTGGAGATCCCTGATCAGTGGTGATGCATCCATAAAGGGAGCACGGCCGCCGCCCCCTCTCTCCTGCCGTCCCTCTATCACCATAGATAGATTCATGCATTGCATGAATCTATCTATGATCGCCGCTATGGTCACCTAACAATGAACTGCCTCTCAGCAAATTAGGTGCTTGGGTCTGTGTTACCTGTCACCTGATTGGTTGAAACATTAGGCACTGTGATTGGACGCTGCCTATCAGGGGTCCAATCATAGCAGAGGATGGGAAGAGAGGGCGAAAAAGAGATTGAGGCGCATGGAGGACATCACCTTGACCTCACAGAGTCAAGGTAAGTGCCGGGCAGGTGGGGGATGCACACTGGCAGCAGTTGATGGGCACAGTAGTGGCAGTTGATGGGCACACTGGCAGCAGTTGATGGGCACAGTGGCAGCAGTTGATGGGCACAGTAGCGGCAGTTGATGGGCACAGTGGCAGCAGTTGATGGGTACACTGGCAGCAGTTGATGGGCACACTGGCAGCAATTGATGGGGCACAGTAGCGGCAATTGATGGGCACAGTGTCAGGAATTGATGGGCACAGTGTCAGCAATTGATGATGGTTACAGTGTCAGGAATTGATGGGCACATTAGCTGCGTTTGATGGCACAGTGTCAGCAATTTATGGGTACAGCAGCTGCGTTTATTAGGCACAGTGGCGGCAATTAAGGCACAGTGGCGACAATTGATGGCACAGTGGCTGCATTTTATGGCACAGTGGATGTGTTGGATTGCGCCCCCAGTTTGTTTGCGCCCCCCAAAAGTTTAGAGCACCAGCCGCCACTGTCCCTGATGTAAGGAAAACTCTTTAGAAGTGACTCATGCTTATAACAGTGGAACGAGGCAGCATACCTAAATGACAGTTAGTGCTCTGGATTGAGACACGTATACACTATAGAAGGAAAAGCTTTATTCATATTTCATGTCTGAGGTTTGCAACCACTTTAATGCTGGTTCTGATAGAAAGGTGTCAGAACACACAGTGCATCACAGTTTGTCATATGGGACTGTGTAGCCACTGAGTGGCCATGGGAATGCCCATGCTGAGCCATGCCTACAATGGACACATCAGCCTCAGAACTGGAGCATAAAGCAATGAAAGAACGCAGCCTGGTTTGACGAATCACATTTTCTTTTACATCATGTGGATGGCTGGATGCATGTGCATTACTTACCTGGAGAAGAGATGGCACCAGGATGCAGTATGGGAGGAGGGCAAGCCGACATAGGCGAGTTCTGATGAGAAACTTTGGTCCTGCCATTCATGTGAATGCTACTTGACATGTACCACCTACCAAGTACACACCTTCATGAAAACAATATTCCCTGATGGCAGTGGCCTATTTCAACAGGATTATGTACCCTGCCACACTGCAAAAATGGTTCAAGAATGGTTTGAGGAACACAACAACGAGTGTGAGTTGTTGACTTGACTTCCAAACTCTCCAGATCGCAATCCAGTTGAGCGTCTGTAGGATGTGCTGGAAAACAACAGCATACTTTCAGAGGTCTATACCTCAACAGTTCTGAGATGTTTTGGTGGCAAAAAAGGGGCCTACTCAACATTAGGTGGGTGGTCATAACGTTCTGGCTGATCTGTGTGTTTCACATATACTTTCAATAGTATATTTCAATGAGTTAAAGCACAAATAAAGATAACATTTTGGACCAAAACGCTGCCATATTTTGATTTCATGTCTATATAAATAGCCCTCTTATTGACCCCTTTCAAAACTATTAACTCTAAGTCCATGTATTAACTGTATCTATGTAAGTGTTGTACATGCCAATGTGGTAGGGGTAACCCTAGACTCTGAACTGTCCATTCAGGCCCACATCCAATCCCTGTCTAAATCATGTCACCTTTGACTCCACAACATCTCTAGAATATGTCCCTTTTATACCAATGACACCACCAAGCTTCTAATTCACTCCCTGCATCGACTACTGCAACTCACTCCTCCTTGGATTACCTTTACATACACTATCCCCCCCCCCCCTTCAGTCCATCATGAATGTTGCTGCAGGACTCATCCACCTTACCAACCATTCAGTGTCCTCCACCCCTCTCTGCCAATCCCTGCACTGGCTTTCACTCACTCAATGAATAAAATTCAGTACTAAAGTACTAACAATAATTTACAAAGCTGTCCACAGCTACATCACTAACCTAGTCTCAAAATACCAATCAAGCCGCTCTCTTCAGTCCTCCCAAGACCTCCTGCTCTCTAGCTCCCTTGTCACCTCCTCCCATGCTCACCTCCAGGATTTCTCCAGAGCTTCTCCCATCTTTTGGAACTCCCTACCCCAATCTGTCCAACTGTCCCCTAATCTATAGATCTTTAGACGATCACTGAAAACCCTTCTCTCTAAAGAAGCTTATGCTGCTTCTAACTAACACTGTTTTACTTTCTCCATCAGCTCATCCCCCACAGCTATTACCTTTTGTATCAATTGACCCTCCCTCCTAGATTGTAAGCTCTAGCGAGCAGGGCCTTCTGATTCCTCTTGTACCTATTTGTAATGTAACTGTTATGTCTGCCTTAATTTTGTTAAGTGCTGCGCAAACTGTTCGCACCATATAAATCCTGTATAATAATAATATTTCATAATATTATGTCTGTCACTAGTTACGAAGGTGGGTCATCCCCTCCTCTAACTGAATCTCAGTCTGCACTATTGTCAACACACACAAGGGGCCAGATTCACGTACCTGCGGCGCAGCGTAACGTAACCCGTTAACGTTACACCGCCTGATTCTCAAAGCACTTACCTGTAAACTTGCGGCGGTGTAACGTAAACCCGTCCGGCGCAAGCCCGCCCAATTCAAGTGGGGCGTGTACCATTTAAATTAGGTGTTCTCCCGCGCCGGACGTTCTGCGCATGCTCCGTTCGCAATTTTCCCGACGTGCTTTTCGCGCAATTACAGCGGCCCGACGTGTTTGTGAATCGCAACGTGCGTAACGTGCTTACACCAGGAAAAGAAAAATTCAAAAGTGACGCGGGAACGACAGCCATACTTTAACATGGCTGGTGTAAAGTTAAGCAATGAAAAACATTGCTTAACTTTGCGACGGGAAAAAAATACTTGCGACAACGTAACGAACGCGAAAACCTTTGTGGTTTGCCGTAAACCCTCATTTGCATACCCGACGCTGGAATACGACGCAAACTCCCCCCATCGGCGGCCGAAGTATTGCATCCTAAGATCCGACTGTGTAAGTCAATTACACCTGTCGGATCTTAGGACTATCTATGCGGAACTGATTCTATGAATCAGCCGCATACATACGACAAGAGA
The DNA here is from genome assembly GCF_905171775.1 of Rana temporaria. Lineage (NCBI taxonomy): Eukaryota > Metazoa > Chordata > Amphibia > Anura > Ranidae > Rana > Rana temporaria. The sequence goes on along the minus strand of NC_053500.1, from coordinate 55,957,742 downwards.
TAAGACGGTGCATCAGGATATACGCCGTCGTATCTCTTCTGTGAATCTGGCCCAATATTCTTCATTTACAAAGTCATTGCAAAATTATAGCTGTGCAAAACTGTTCTGTCATATATAATAGCAGAACCAGCATGTGTTTGTGTTACTTTAATGCAAATCAGCAGGTTTTAGACAGTTTGCTCAAAAACAAACTATTGTCAATGTAGAGACTTTGAAGAAAAGTGTAAGGCCTCTTACACACGACAGAGGAACTCGATGTGCCAAACACATCGAGTTCCTCGTCGAGTTCAGGGATGAAGCCGCCGAGGAGCTCGGCGGGCCGCCTTTTCCCATAGAACAACGAGAAAATAGAGTACATGTTCTCTATTTTCTCGACGAGTTCCTCGGCGGCTCCATCGGGCCAAAAGTGTACAGACGACAGAGTTGAATTCGCTGAATTCTGCCGAGAAACTCTGTCGTGTGTACGAGGCCTCACTCTTCCAATGTCAGACTTTGAAGTATTTTGGAATCAGCTTCAAAAGCATCTTTTATTTCTCTCTAGGCAACACAAAGTTACAGAATGAAGCCCTCATCCTACCATGCTGCTACCTGTAGTCAAGGTATGTTTGTTTTCTCAAATACATTTTCTGCCTGACAATATTGATTAGATATGAAACCAACTATTCCTAGTAAACTGACTCAGAGGACGTGCCTATCTGTGCATATGTGTCCATTCACATATCATATCATTTTTCAATTATTTTTAATTAGAATAATTTTATGATCATTTTAAAAACATGCATCCTCCCCTAATTTTACAATGACAACTAAAATCGATATAGCCACATTACTAAAATGTAAGCAATGTTTATAGTGAGAGATTGTGTCCGGAAGTCCACCTTAGTTCTGCTGACATGCAGGTGAGCAGATAATAAAGAATTTTATTAAGGTTATGAAATTGCCTGGCTGTGCTGGAGGGACTCAACATTAAAAAAAGATATGAGGTTACAGCTCATGTTGCTGTATCTGCAGCAGCTTTTAGTTTATTTGATTAGTTTTTTCCTATAGATACATATGCTGTTCCTTCTATTATGCTAGTATTGGTTCCTGTGGGAATAAGAAAGACTTGATTCAGATGCAGGTTTTTTTGCTGCATTCAGAGGTGGCTTAACGCTGCCACTAGATACAGTAACTCTTTGTGCTATGGCCGTATACAAACTGGCTGTTTAGCTACGGCCAGTCTATGTATAGCCAGAGCTCCACAGGAGCACCAACCCTGGACATACACTGGGTTGGACAGAGGCTCTATGCGCAAGTAGCCACTCAAAAAATTGGTTACTTGCAAAAAGTGGCAGTGCCAGCCTAAAGGGTGTGTTTACTGTTCCTTTCTGGCCAACAAGGGTGCAAAAAAATGCTAGTTGTGCAATGTGGTTGTGTGCCAATTATCTGCATTTGTGTATGTTGTTCTTTTGCACAGAGCAGCCTTGAATGTCCTCTTCTGGGGGCCCCCTATTGCTTTCTATGGGGGCACTCATGCATGTTCACCCCAAACCCTGCTCTGTGTGTCCACAAGACACACAGAGCATGGCTTGCCCCCCATCACACCATCCCTTGTTACTAGCTCTGATTGACATCAGTGGGAGTCAATGGCTTCTGCTGCTTTATATAAGCCAATGAGGAGCAAGAGAGCCTTGGCTCTCGTGCACATCGTTGGATCGAGATTTAGCTCAGGTATGTATTTAGGGGGGCTGGGTGTGCTGTATGCAGAAGTTTTTTACCCCACTGCATAGAATGCATAAAGGTAAAAAACCATCTGCCTTTACAATTACTTTAACCACTTTCGGCTTATAGCAGAATGACAGCCAGGCAGTGGTACAGTTATCTGAAAAAAGGAAGGGTTCCCCAGTGGGGTTTTTAGGCAGCAAAAATTATATAAACAATTACAAAGACGTACCATTTTGTTGTAAAAAAGTAAAAAAATGTATTTAATAAGTACAAAGTCGTAAAATAATGAACTCTGGTACAGTTTATGCTGAGGACACATACATATGAGAATATAGCACCAAAATTACATGACACTGATCAACATGAATGGCTGATCTTCAGGTCAAGTTGTTCCTGACGTGTTTCGACCCCCACATATGGGTCTTCTTCGGAGGAAAGGGTATATGATGCAAACTATAACAGAGAGTAAATATATGGTAATAAAATACATAGATACATAGTACAATTTAGGTGAAAAATAAATTTAAAGTATATAGTTATCAACTCACAGATTGTGTTTCTCAGTTCTATTTGGACCAGAGTAAGGTTATAATCCTGAGGATCCCTAGTTACTTTTCTCCATACGGGTGGTTAGCACCCCCAAAAAGGCCTCAACGATGCCCACCAAGAGTGGCCTGCAGGAACCCACAGTATAACTGGGAAAAAATCCAAAAGTCCAGTCAGAGAGTGCGGGCCGGACAGGTGGAGGGGGAGCCCAGCAAAGCAATTGCCAGAGTGATGCCTATTAAGAAATTCAAATATAAAGTAGTTTTAATACCAAAAACTATATGTTTAAAGTATAAAGATTGATTGACTTGTTGTACAAGTAGATGGCGCTAGACATGCACATTATGCTCTTTATAATGATGCATATAGAAAATGGGACTGTGATATGTCATGGGAATTTTAAATTAATATAAATATGCACAGGATATTTTAAATGTTATATGAAATCATGAGTTAAGATTAATAACAATATCAAAATTATATAGAATTGTGAATTCAAAGAGAATTATATGTGTAACAGGGCGATAAAGATTACAATATAGGGCTAATAGTGGGTTGAGGTGCCAAAAAATATGATAATTATAATTAAATGGTGAAAGATATATGTAATTAGTATAATATAATAAATATATATATAGTTAATTAGTTGAATAAAAAAAAAAAAATATATATATAATAATAATAATAATAGTGTGTAATAGATGGGTGTGAGTAAGCATGTGCTAAAATAATTAAATTCATGTGAGAATAATTATATATAATGTGATAAAATAGTAAGGATATTGGGATTAGTGCCAATGGGGTGAATAATGTTAAAAAAAGACAATATAAAGGATAGTAAAAAATACCTTATTAAATGTTTAGAGTATGAGTATGGAAGCGATCTCCAGAGAGAGCAAGAAAAAGCATATCTGGAGGGGAAATATTATTATTGATTAGATTTAGTAGGCATAGGAAGGATAACTTTGTGCAGGATTTGAAAATGCAGCCTTACCCCATGTGTGGTGTGTCCAGCATAGTATGAAGATAGGATCACAGGCAGGTGTCAGGTATACACCCAGTCTATTTAAATATGTGCATGTCAGGTGTCAAGGATTTGGCAATCACTAATTGGCAAATGAATGCTTTGCTTGGGACATCCCCTCCCACATCTAGAAGTCCGCCCCCCCTATCCCAGCTGGAGCAAGGAATTAAGGTCAGATGACCCTCCCAGCTGTGGGTTCCTCAGCGTCAGTGAGGAAGAAAAAAAAAAAAAAACCCAGCCCTCTGCTGCGGTCGCGAGTGCCGCGGCAGCGTCACAAGCGCGTGCAATGCGCATGCACGCGCAGGACGCCCACGGCGCCAGGGAACGTCACTGACGCCGTCAGTGGGGAGGAAACACCTCCACAGTGGCGAGAGTGTCGCCATCTTGTGGAGAGTAAAGAGAACACAGAGCCCTGAGTCTCCCCCTCCCCACTGAGAGGCCATAGAGGGAGCATGATAAAGAGGTACCTAGCGGGGAAGCGCCACCCAGCGGAGCTGTGACAAGGTCCTACAGGATAAAAGGATTAAACAAAAGATAAATAATAAAAATTGGTATATATAAAGGTGGAATATTAGTAATGCTAGAAATGGACATGTATATGCCCATTAGAGCAAAAAGTGTATATGTAATTGTTTATAACCAAGCAAACAATTGATAACAATAAATACCAAAAGGTATATATGGAACCCATGTTGGATATATGGTTATAGAGATTTCATGAGTATTTGGCAGTGCAGCAGTGGGTAGATACGCAATATGCTTAAATATTTTGTTACGGGCATTTGTCAAACCCGCATGAACAAAGACAAGCAAATGCTAGGTACAGCCGCACAGTGCCAATGCTCATATATTATACTTTCCTATGTCCATAGGGGGGATAGAATAGGTGTTTAACCACCGGAAAATTATGTAAATGAAGGATGGACACAAAGGGGGTAGGGAAAGTGCTGCTCACCCCTGTAAAGGTAATGAAAAAAGGAAGGGTTCCCCAGTGGGGTTTTTAGGCAGCAAAAATTATATAAACAATTACAAAGACGTACCAATTTGTTGTAAAAAAGTAAAAAAATGTATTTAATAAGTACAAAGTCGTAAAATAATGAACTCTGGTACAGTTTATGCTGAGGACACATACATATGAGAATATAGCACCAAAATTACATGACACTGATCAACATGAATGGCTGATCTTCAGGTCAAGTTGTTTCTGACGCGTTTCGACCCCCACATATGGGTCTTCTTCGGAGGAAAGGGTATATGATGCAAACTATAACAGAGAGTAAATATATGGTAATAAAATACATAGATACATAGTACAATTTAGGTGAAAAATAAATTTAAAGTATATAGTTATCAACTCACAGATTGTGTTTCTCAGTTCTATTTGGACCAGAGTAAGGTTATAATCCTGAGGATCCCTAGTTACTTTTCTCCATACGGGTGGTTAGCACCCCCAAAAAGGCCTCAACGATGCCCACCAAGAGTGGCCTGCAGGAACCCACAGTATAACTGGGAAAATTTTTTTTTTTTATTATCCTTTATATTGTCTTTTTTTAACATTATTCACCCCATTGGCACTAATCCCAATATCCTTACTATTTTATCACATTATATATAATTATTCTCACATGAATTTAATTATTTTAGCACATGCTTACTCACACCCATCTATTACACACTATTATTATTATTACATATATATATATTTTTTTTTTTATTCAACTAATTAACTATATATATATTTATTATATTATACTAATTACATATATCTTTCACCATTTAATTATAATTATCATATATTTTTTGGCACCTCAACCCACTATTAGCCCTATATTGTAATCTTTATCGCCCTGTTACACATATAATTCTCTTTGAATTCACAATTCTATATAATTTTGATATTGTTATTAATCTTAACTCATGATTTCATATAACATTTAAAATATCCTGTGCATATTTATATTAATTTAAAATTCCCATGACATATCACAGTCCCATTTTCTATATGCATCATTATAAAGAGCATAATGTGCATGTCTAGCGCCATCTACTTGTACAACAAGTCAATCAATCTTTATACTTTAAACATATAGTTTTTGGTATTAAAACTACTTTATATTTGAATTTCTTAATAGGCATCACTCTGGCAATTGCTTTGCTGGGCTCCCCCTCCACCTGTCCGGCCCGCACTCTCTGACTGGACTTTTGGATTTTTTCCCAGTTATACTGTGGGTTCCTGCAGGCCACTCTTGGTGGGCATCGTTGAGGCCTTTTTGGGGGTGCTAACCACCCGTATGGAGAAAAGTAACTAGGGATCCTCAGGATTATAACCTTACTCTGGTCCAAATAGAACTGAGAAACACAATCTGTGAGTTGATAACTATATACTTTAAATTTATTTTTCACCTAAATTGTACTATGTATCTATGTATTTTATTACCATATATTTACTCTCTGTTATAGTTTGCATCATATACCCTTTCCTCCGAAGAAGACCCATATGTGGGGGTCGAAACGCGTCAGGAACAACTTGACCTGAAGATCAGCCATTCATGTTGATCAGTGTCATGTAATTTTGGTGCTATATTCTCATATGTATGTGTCCTCAGCATAAACTGTACCAGAGTTCATTATTTTACGACTTTGTACTTATTAAATACATTTTTTTACTTTTTTACAACAAATTGGTACGTCTTTGTAATTGTTTATATAATTTTTGCTGCCTAAAAACCCCACTGGGGAACCCTTCCTTTTTTCATTACCTTTACAGGGGTGAGCAGCACTTTCCCTACCCCCTTTGTGTCCATCCTTCATTTACGTGGTACAGTTATCTTGACTGGGCATCATATGAAGTCCAGCAGGATAACATGTTGGCACGCGCCCACCGGGGAGGGCACAGCGCGGTGATCATTTGTGCTGTGTGGCACTTTGACATTTATATCGCAAAAAATAAAAAACGTAGTCGCAAATAAATACCACCAAAAGAAAGCTCTATTTGTGCGAACAAAATTATAGAAATTAAATTTGGGTACCGTGTTGTATGACCGCGCAATTGTCATTGAAAGTGCAAGAGCGCTGAAAATTGGCCTGGGAAGGAAGGGGGTGAAAGTGCCCAGTATTGATGTGGTTAATAGACAGTCGAAATATCAGGGACCTCTGAGGCAGCGTGTACAAAGAAAAAAATATTCAGAGAATACCATTCAAACTTCCACATTAGCTATTGAGGGGAACATTATTACACATATATACATATATAGATTTATATTAACTAGTTGCCGACCAGCCGCCCTCGTTTTACGGCGGCAGGTCGGCTCCCCTGCGCGAGAGCCTGTAGCTATACGTCGGCTCTCGTGCAGGCCACTAGGGATGCGTGCACGCCTGCCGGAGGCACACGCGCAACCCCCGCTTGCCCCCGACACCCGTGCACGTGCCCAGCAGTCGCGATCGCCGCCGGGCACACACGATCGCTCGTTACAGAGCGAGGACCGGGAGCTGTGTTGTTTTAAACATCGTTTTGCCCACACACTATCATTTTAATTGACACAAAAAACGACGTTTTGAAAAACGACACAAAAAATTGAAGCATGCTTCAATTTTTTTTTTGTCGTTTTTCACAAGACATAAAACAACGTTTTCCCCCACACACGGTCATTTAAATTTACGTTTTTAAAAACTTCGTTTTTTTTCATCACATAAAGTGATGGTGTGTATGTGGCATAAGAAGATTCGACAGAGCAGCTAAACTGTACGACGCCGCAATTGTACATTTCCTGTCGAATGTTCCGCCTACAAGCTATAGAAGAATTCTTATGTTGTATGACACTAGTAAAAATTATATTTGTAAATTATTATTACTAGTCAACTAACATTCGACATTTAGCCTATGGGCAGAGAATTTGACCGGAAATGTACGATTGCGGCGTCGTACAGTTTAGCTGTTTGTCTAATCTTCTTAGAACTTTCAATGACACCATAAGCCTTCAATGACAGATTCAACATTTGTATGTTTTTCTCTGCTTCGTCGAATGGTCTACCCCAACACTGTCTCTATAATGTTGAATCTTTTCTCTCTATGTCAAAGCTTTCCTCTCTATGTAGAATAATCTTGGACTAATAGAGTTAAAGCGGAGTTCCGGCCACAATTTTAAAAATAAAAACTTTTTAAATATGAATACCCCTGTAATACACAAGCTTAATGTATTCTACTACAGTTAGTCTGTAAACTAAGGTCCGTTTTGTTAGGTTGTTACAGCATTTAAACAGAAATTGACTGGGGCCATCTTAAGTGTGGGCATCATGAAGCCAGACTGTATGACTTCCTGGATTTCAGCCTCGCACATGCTCAGTGCTGTACAAGCAGTGTAATGGTTTCAGATCAGGTTTCAATAGCAACAGGAGTGTCAGAAGAAGTTACCGCCCCTTATCTATGCAAACCTCTCCTCCCCTCCTTCCAGGAACCAGTAAATATACAAAATAATTTGTTCCTGTGCAGATATATCTACACAACACGATATTATATATATATATCTTGTTATATATGTGGTGTGTATACATATACTAGACATGTGCACTGTCAATAAATTAATTTTGTTTAGTTCCGTTTCGCATTAGCCGTTATTTCGTATTTTGTGCCCGAAACTCAATTCGGATTCGTACGCTCATAATGGGCACAGCAGGAGTACAGCCACAGGAAGTCAGCACAGAACAGGGATGGTGGGAACCCTTCATGAGGGATTCCCACCATCCCTGCACTGAGTTCCCGAGTCTGTACACCTGCTGTGCCCATTATGAGGGGTTCCCACAATCCCTGTGCTGAGTTCCCGGGTCTGTACACCCGCTGTGCCCCATTATGGGGGGTTCCCACCATCCCTGTGCTGAGTTCCCGGGTCTGTACACCTGCTGTGCCCATTATGAGGGGTTCCCACCATCCCTGTGCTGAGTTCCCGGGTCTGTACACCTGCTGTGCCCATTATGATGGGTTCCCACCATCCCTGTGCTGAGTTCCCAGGTCTGTACCCCCCGCTGTGCCCCATTATGAGGAGTTTCCACCATCCCTGTGCTGAGTTCCTGGGTCTGTACACCCCGCGGTGCCCCATTATGAGGGGTTCTCACCATCCCTGTGCTGAGTTCCCGGGTCTGTACACCCGCTGTGCCCATTATGAGGGGTTCCCACCATCCCTGTGCTGAGTTCCCGGGTCTGTACACCTGCTGTGCCCATTATGAGGGGTTCCCATCATCCCTGTGCTGAGTTCCCAGGTCTGTACCCCCCGCTGTGCCCCATTATGAGGAGTTCCCACCATCCCTGCACTGAGTTCCTGGGTCTGTACACCCGCTGTGCCCATTATCAGGGGTTCCCACCATTCCTGTGCTGAGTTCCCGGGTCTGTACACCCGCTGTGCCCATTATGAGGGGTTCCCACCATCCCTGTGCTGAGTTCCTGGGTCTGTACACCTACTGTGCCCATTATGAGGGGTCCCGCCATCCCTGTGCTGAGTTCCCAGGTCTGTACACCCGCTGTGCCCATTATGAGGAGTTCCCACCATCCCTGTGCTGTGCTGAGTTCCTCCTGCTTCCTTCTTCCCCCAGCACAGCACATTGCCACCATAACATTGCCCACCGCATCGTCTCCGGCACAGCACCCCGAATCGGCCCCAGCCCACTGCATCATCCCCGCCCATCAGTGCGGTGACAACATTATTAGTGCCCATCAGTGCGGTGACAACATTAGTGCCCATCAGTGCGGTGACAACATTATTAGTGCCCATCAGTGTGGTGACAACATTAGTGCCCATCAGTGCGGTGACAACATTAGTGCCCATCAGTGCGGTGACAACATTATTAGTGCTTATCAGTGCGGTGACAACATTAGTGCCCATCAGTGCGGTGACAGCATTATTAGTGCCCATCAGTGCGGTGAGATTAGTGCCCATCAGTGCGGTGACAACATTAGTGCCCATCAGTGCGGTGACATCAGTGCAGTGACATCATTATTAGTGCCCAGTGCGGTGACATCAGTGCGGTGACAACATTAGTGCCCATCAGTGAGGTGACATCAGTGCGGTGACATCATTATTAGTGCCCAGTGCGGTGACATCAGTGCGGTGACATCAGTGCGGTGACAACATTATTAGTGCCCAGTGCGGTGACATCAGTGCAGTGACAACATTATTAGTGCCCAGTGCGGTGACATCAGTGCGGTGACAACATTATTAGTGCCCAGTGCGGTGACAACATTATTAGTGCCCAGTGCGGTGACAACATTAGTGCGGTGACATTAGTGCGGTGACAACATTATTAGTGCCCAGTGCGGTGACATCAGTGCGGTGACATTAGTGCGGTGACATCAGTGCGGTGACATTAGTGCGGTGACATCAGTGCGGTGACATTAGTGCGGTGACAACATTATTAGTGCCCAGTGCGGTGAAATCAGTGCGGTGACAACATTAGTGTGGTGACATTAGTGCGGTGACAACATTATTAGTGCCCAGTGCGGTGACATCAGTGCGGTGACATTAGTGCGGTGACATCAGTGCGGTGACATCAGTGCAGTGACATTAGTGCGGTGACAACATTATTAGTGCCCAGTGCAGAGTGGGGAGAGTTACAGATGATCAGGCATACAGAGCGGATCTCTGTCTGTGTAGATCTGTATGTGAGTACACTGAAGTACAGCCCCGCCTCCCTGCACTAGAATTGTAACACACAGTGCAGAGCGATGTTTCAATGTACAGGGAGGCGGGCCTGTACTACGATCGGTGTTCTCAGATACAGACCTATCAGACAGAGATGCGCTCTGTCTGTCTGATGATCTGTATCTCCGTGCACCGGAGACAGATGGAAGGTGGGCGGGTGGTGGAGGGGGGAGGACGAGGGCGGTGCTAGGATGGGGGAGGAGTTAGAGAGGGAGAAGAGGAAGGACACCACCTCTATGGGCGGCACTGCCCTCCCTCTCTCCCGCCCCCCGAGATGTTCAACCACGGCTGCGATGTTCAGCCCAGCCTCCTGGGATTGATGACACACATCTCCCAGGAGGCATAGCAGCGCTGGATGCGGCGGGGAGGCCATTCCGCCGCGGCGGGGGAAAGAGACACTCAGGGATAAAAACGTGAGTTTTTAAAAGAAAAAAACAAACATCCCAAATGTATTTAAAGGGGCAGTGTTAAAACTAATGCTGATAAGTTGAAAAATAGGGTGGAACTCCGCTTTAAGGTTAGGCACATTCGACCGCAGGTTTGATAGACATAGTTTGTTTTGTCAGTGTCCTGTTGAATCTCCTATCTATGTCGAACTGTTGTAGCAACGAAAACGAAAATAAATCATTTTTTTATGTCAGATCTTTCGAATTTTGGATTTTGCACGTTCGTTTTCTTTTGTTAAAACGATAACGAAAATACCCGAAATTCGAATGAAAGTGCATTCGGACGAAAACAAATGCACATGTCTAATATTTATTATAGCAAAAAGTTAAAAATATTGTTTGTTTGTTTTTTAAAATTGTTTCTCTTTTTTTGTTTATAGCGGAAAAAATAAATAAAACTGCAGAGTTGATCAAATACCACCAAAAGAAAGCTCTATTTGTGGGAAAAAAAGATTGAAAATGTTGTTTGGGTACAGCATCGAACGACCGCACAATTGTCAGTTAAAGTGACGCAGTGCCAAATTGTAAAAAGTGCTCTGGTCAGGAAGGGGGTAAAATCTTCTGGGGCTGAAGTTGTTAAATAATAATGATTTACTTTCAAATTCAATAGTTTAGAATGAAATTGTTGCAGTTATTAGAGGATAATAGTTTTGGAAAATTTAGTCTGTGACAGAACCCTTGAACACAACAATGTAAGGTATGCCCTACAAGCAATATTTATCCTATTCTGAGACCATTCCTTTCTGGTATATTCTCCAGAAATAATTCTAGATTTTAGTCTATAAGGAATAAGAATAAGGAATATAGGAGGTAAAAGGTATATTAGAATTTACATTTCACAAGATTCTGAAAAGTAGGTAAAAACAAAAAAACTAAAAACAAACTGCTTTGAATAAAAATGAGATCAGACTCAAGCTTGACTTTGCTGGTCAAACAGCAATTTGCATTCACTGAAATTTAGTAATTTAAAACCTTGGATTATACATCAGACAGGAGGCTCATATCTTATGCATTAATCTTTCTTTTATTAATGCTCATAGCAGATAGTGTAAAATCACCTTTAACGTAAGTAAAACAAAAGAAAAAACTGTATAAACTACATATCCCAGCAGTCCTTGGGCCTTAGCCACTCCCACCCTAGTCTCTATATATGGACTGCTCTCTCTTGGTTCTTCCTCTTTCTTTCTGCTCATAGCAGAGCATTGGAAGATAAGTATTGACAAGTTTTATTTCTATATATATGTACCTTATTCATTGATATATTTCTTTATATGTAATTTGGTACTTGATGAATTATAATTGCTGACTCTGACTGAATTATCATTCTGACTGAATTATCATGTAGCATTGCGGGGTTACCGGGATTCTTATCCCTGTGTTGCCCCATCGCTCTCTGCTATCGATCGTTTTTTCTATATATTACGGCGTTTTGTTTTATTTTTGTTTTATTTGGTACCCCCTTTAACAGCTGTCACAGTTTCTCACGGGAACGCCGCGCTCTGCAGCGCCCCGCCGCTGTACCCGTGTTTTTCCTCCCCCTCTCTTTCCTCCCTCACCTCCTCTGCAGACGCCATCTTAGCGTCTCCCTCTCCCCTCACGAGGGCCTTCGCGCGCGCTTAAGGGGGCGGATCCTCGCTCACTTCAGCCTATCCTCAGAGACGCTCCTCGTCTCCCAATCGCGGCGCGTGCGGGACGCGGGGGGCGGACCTCTCGCCCGCCCTGTCCATCTCGGCTCTTAGCCAATAGGAACTCCAGGGGCCGTAGTCTCGCGAGACTTCGCCCCTGGAGTGAAATTTCTTCAGGCTCTCCTCCCACCGCAAGCCAGTCAGCGCCTGTGGTCGGAGGTAGGAGCCTGGGTTAGTGAGTCAGTGAGTTTTCCTTTGGTTAGTCAGCTAGTGATATTCTGGGAATTTATTCCCCAGTGGCAATATATAACACTGGTTAGCAATTGTCTTGGTGAGCCCTGTGTATCCCCATAGTGATTACTGTACTGTCTGGGTGTTTGTTGTAAGCACAGCATGGCAGAAGAAAGCTCTCTCCCCGCCCTTGCTGAAGAGCTGACGCTGGAACCAGCGCAACTTTTAAGTGCTGCTCAACTCCAAGAGCTTATTAATAAATCTATACACACGGCACTGGCTGCAGCTGCCACCTCCTCCGGAGCACACCAAGCTCTGTGCCAATACCACAAGACAGTGAACCGTCCGTAAAAAAAGGGTAAATCCTCTCAAAAGAGGAAACATACGGGGACGGCCTATGACTCCCCGGCAGGGGAAGTAAAGAATATGCTTAGAGAAGCTCCCCACACGGACTGCCACCCCACGCATCCTTCAGACCCCTTTCAACCCCTGGGCCTCAGGGAGTCATCTAAGAGGCATGGATCCGCCAAACAGACCAAACCAGACTCGTACGTGGTCGAGTCAGACGAGGACTCGTCCGCTGAGTCGGATGGGTCTGAGGTCCCAGAGTCTGAGTACGATGAAGAAGAGGATGCGGGGGCACTGGCGCTCCTACAGGACGCCAACCCTGACAATCAGGGCAAAGATATAGTGGATGCCCTGGGCGAACCATTGTTCAACCCAGACGCCATTTCCCATCCCCGCTCTGGGGATTGGTCCCCTTTACCCCACGTGTCACAGTACATTGAACTTCGGGCACGTAGACCCCTGGAGAGGTCCAACCGCAATAAGCTACGGGCGGAATGTCCTCGCCCCCATATTCCCATGAAGGCGGTCATGACGCCAGAGATAGATCCCATTCTATCAAAGTATTTGCTAAAAACGGGGAAGTTTCCCAAAAAGGGGATAGACCGATCTTTCAAGGCCATACAAGATCGAATACTGGATCTCTTTGGACCACTGACAAAGATCCTAAATCTGGCAGAACAAGCTGCGACTACTGGCCAGACGGTCGATCTAACCCAATTACGTGGGTGGGCCCAAAGGGCCATATGTCTGACGGGCAGCGCCAATACCGCCTGCTCCGTCGAACGCAGACGCTCAATCCTGATGCGGCTCGATCCGCAACTGGCCCACCTAGCGGAAACCGAGCCAAGCCCCACAGCTGAGGGCATGTTATTTGGTGAATCCTTAGTAAAGGACATCAATAAATTCGTTGGACTGTTTAACAGCCTTGACAAGGCGCAAACATCTCTCAAAAGAGCAGGGAATAATAGAGTTTTTCCCCGGGCCGGCAGAAGTAGGGGCCGTTCTGCCGGCCGCAATAGCAACGGCAGACCATTTCAGAGAACAGCTGCCCAACCTCACTACGCTCAGGCTCCCACTCCATACACCACCATGGCACAACCAGCACCTTTTTTCCCGCGACGTGGTAGACCCTGGAGAGGACGCGGTCACAGAGGATACCCTCGTTCCCGCCCATATTCCGGTGAGTACCACATGCATTCCGATGCCCCTCAACATGGGGGGCCGCTTAATGTTTTTTACCCACGCTTGGTCTGCGATTACGGCAGATACATGGATACTAAATACAGTTGCAGGGTTCCAGATAGATCTTTTGTCCCCACCAAATCTGGGGGTAATACCACCCCCTATCCGGTCTGCGGAACAAAACGTGACTCTGATAGACAACGAACTCCGGGAACTGATATCCAAACATGCGGTGATCGAAGTCGACCCTTCTTCCCCGGGGTTTATCAGCAACCTCTTCTTAGTCAAGAAGAAGGGGGGAGGTTATCGTCCGGTCATAAACCTTCGGAACTTGAACCAGCATGTCGCCTATCGACATTTCAAGATGGAGGGCATCCACTGCCTCCGAGATCTCCTCCAACCAGGAGACTGGTTGGTGAAAGTAGACCTAAAGGACGCCTACCTCACCGTCCCCATGCATCGGGAATCCCAACACCTACTCCGCTTCATGTGTTGGGGACGCACTTGGCAATTTACGTGCCTTCCGTTCGGTCTGTCATCCGCCCCATGGTGTTTCACGAAAATCTTGAAACCAGTCGTGGCATCACTGAGGAGCAGAGGAGTGCGTCTGATCGTTTATCTAGATGACATCCTCATAATAGCTTACTCCAAGAATCAAGCGTATCGCCACATGACTTGGACGATCAACCTACAGTAGGTGCATGCGATATTGTGTCAATCTCGCTCCCTTTATCGGCGAGATTGAGCACCTACGAGCCCCATCGCAGGAGCCAGCGCCGAGCTGGCTTGCCGCGATAGAGACAAAGCCGTCATAGAAGCGACGGGTGATCCGACTTGGATTCCCGCCAATTCTACACGTGTGCGGCGTTTGTTATGAATCCTGAGGGGGAAGTCCAGGAAAGGAGTGGGGACGAGCGAGCGCCCCCCCCTCCTGAGCCGTACCAGGCTGCATGCCCTCAACATGGGGGGGTTGGGTGCTCTGGCGCAGGGGGGCGCACTGCGGGGCCCCCCCACCCCAGAGCACCCTGTCCCCATGTTGATGAGGACAGGGCCCCTTCCCGACAACCCTGGCCGTTGGTTGTCGGGGTATGCGGGCGGGAGGCTTATCGGAATCTGGGAGCCCCCTTTAATAAGGGGGCCCCCAGATACCGGCCCCCCACCCTAAGTGAATGGATATGGGGTACATCGTACCCCTACCCATTCACCTGGAGGAAAAATGTTAAAGTCAATAAACACAACACAAGAGTTTTTAAAATAATTTATTAGTCTGCTCCGGAGGCCGCCCCCTGTCTTCTTTAGCTCTGTTTACCAGGGGGGGGCTTCCTCTTTGACATCTTCGGGTGGGGGCCGCTCTTAGCCGCCGTCCGGTTCTCTTCCACCGCCAGGGGGGTCGCTTTTATAAAAGCGCCCACTCCTCGGCGGGTTTCCTCCGACGTCTTCGGCGGGGGGTGGTGTGCTTCTTCTTCCGCTATCCGGGGGGGTCTTCTTCGGCTATCCGGGGGGTCTTCTTCACTCTCCGGGGGTCTTCTGCTATGTTCGCCGCTCTCCGCTGTTGACTCGGTGCACCCCGGTTCTTCCTCCAGCTGTCCCGTGCCTTCTCCTTCAGCGCTGAACGTCTATCTTCTTCTTCCGTGCTGTGACATATTCTTCTTCTTCCACGTGGGTAGGTATCACATGGGTAGGTACAGAGCATGATGGGACTGTGAGGCCTATATAGGTCCAATGCAAGCAGCGCACCCGTCATTTCAGCGAGAAGAGCCGGCGTGTCAACATCTGGAGAAGAGAAGAAGATGACGTCACAGCCCGGAAGAAGAAGAATACGTCACAGCACGGAAGAAGAAGATAGACGTTCAGCGCTGAAGGAGAAGGCACCGGACAGCTGGAGGAAGAACCGGGGTGCGCCGAGTCAACAGCGGAGAGCGGCAAACATAGCAGAAGACCCCCGGAGAGTGAAGTAGACCCCCCGGATAGCCGAAGAAGACCCCCCCAGATAGCGGAAGAAGAAGCACACCACCCCCCGCCGAAGACGTCGGAGGAAACCCGCCGAGGAGTGGGCGCTTTTATAAAAGCGACCCCCCCCGGCGGTGGAAGAGAACCGGACGGCGGCGAAGAGCGGCCCCCACCCGAAGACGTCAAAGAAGAAGCCCCCCCCCTGGTAAACAGAGCTAAAGAAGACAGGGGGCGGCCTCCGGAGCAGACTAATAAATTATTTTAAAAACTCTTGTGTTGTGTTTATTGACTTTAACATTTTTCCTCCAGGTGAATGGGTAGGGGTACGATGTACCCCATATCCATTCACTTAGGGTGGGGGGCCGGTATCTGGGGGCCCCCTTATTAAAGGGGGCTCCCAGATTCCGATAAGCCTCCCGCCCGCATACCCCGATGAGGGAAGGGGCCCTTTCCTCATCAACATGGGGACAGGGTGCTCTGGGGTGGGGGGGCCCCGCAGTGCGCCCCCCTGCCCCAGAGCACCCAACCCCCCCATGTTGAGGGCATGCAGCCTGGTACGGCTCAGGAGGGGGGCGCTCGCTCGTCCCCACTCCTTTCCTGGCCAGCCGGGTAGCGTGCTTTGGATACGGGTCTGGTATGGATTGTAGGGGGACCCCCTACGCCGGTTTTTCGGCGTAGGGGGGGCTCTCCTTACAACCCATAACAGACCTAAGGGCCCGGTATGCTCCTGAGGGGGGAACCCATGCCGGATTTTTATTTAAAATCCGGCGGGGACTTCCCCCTCAGGATTCATAACAAACGCCGCACACGTGTAGAATTGGCGGGAATCCAAGTCGGATCCCCCGTCGCTTCTATGACGCGCTTGCTGGAGTGTGCTGTCACCATTCAAGCGAGTGCGAGATGTCGGCACCCTGTCGCCGAGAATCAGCGCGATGCTGTCGTGCTAAAAACACATTCTCGGCGG
Organism: Rana temporaria; assembly: GCF_905171775.1. NCBI lineage: Eukaryota > Metazoa > Chordata > Amphibia > Anura > Ranidae > Rana > Rana temporaria. The sequence goes on along the minus strand of NC_053500.1, from coordinate 55,941,033 downwards.
CAGGTACTGTACTACAAAGTCTAGGCTTCCTGATCAATCAGGAAAAGTCGGTTCTCATCCCGGCTCAAGAGATGGAATTCCTAGGCTTCTTGGTAGACACCAATCTAGCTGTCCTTCGCCTACCCAGTGCGAAATTGGCCCTGATCCGCAAGGAGATCAGGGCGGTACTCCGCAAAGGGTACTTATCTCTACGCGTACTAGCCCGCCTGGTAGGCCTACTGGTGGCATCCATTCAAGCCATATTTCCGGCCCCCCTTCATTACAGGGCCCTCCAGAGACTAAAAATCCTGCATTTACGACAGGGTCTCCGCTACGCAGACGAGGTGCCTCTCTCTTCGGAGGCCCGAGTCGAACTACAATGGTGGCTCCGACATGCCGTCGAGTGGAACGGCAGGACGATCTTCAACTCACGTCCGGACGTTATCATAGAGTCGGACGCGAGCCGCCGAGGCTGGGGAGCTCGCTTAGGAGAGACCACAACGGGAGGGACCTGGTCCAGAGAAGAGTCCTTCTTGCACATCAACGCACTGGAACTCTCAGCGGCACTATTCGCTATTCAGAGTTTCCTAGCGGAGAAGTCCAATTGTTGCGTTTTATTACGAATGGACAATATTGCGGCGGTGCAATACATCAACCGCTTAGGAGGCACCAGATCCAAGATCCTGGCGGACATTACTACGGGGATTTGGCACTACTGTCTGTCTCGCGACATCATCCCTATAGCGGAGTACATTCCGGGTACTTCCAACACTGTTGCAGATTGGAATTCCCGTTACCTTATCGACTCCAGCGATTGGCGTTTGGACCGATCAGTCTTCGCCCAACTGAACCTACTTTGGGGTCCCTTGGGCATAGACCTATTCGCCTCTTGTCTCAATCACCAGCTGCCCCGCTTTTTCAGCTGGAGACCAGACCCAGGGTCCTCGGCGGTGGACGCTTTCCGCCACTCTTGGACGGGGGAAACACATTATGCGTTTCCCCCATTCTCGATGATCCCCCAGGTTCTACTGCAGATTACGAACTAGAGGGCGACGGTGGTGCTGATCACCCCATGGTGGCCAACACAACCATGGTTTCCTCTCCTACTGGAATTGGTCGTGGACCATCCCAGACTTCTGCCTCAGTCTCCGCACATCCTCTCCCATCCGACCAAGGGCATTCACCCCCTGGTAGAGGAGGGCACGCTGACACTCCTGGCATGGTTGGTCTCGGGGTAGCGGACTCTCACGATGGCCTTTCAAACTCGGCTAGAGATCTCCTCACCGTGGCCTGGGCCCCCGGGACTCGATCGGCATATCGATCAGCCTGGAAGCTCTGGGTACGTTGGTGTGACCAACGGCAGGCTGATCCCGTACGTGCCCCTGTGAACGTCATAGCGAATTTCCTAGCAGATTCTTTCAGTTCTGGCAAGTCCTACAGTTCCATTAATATTTACAGATCAGCCATATCAGCCTACCACTACCCCGTGGATTCTCTGCCAATCGGGAAGCACCCCCTGATATGCAGATTGTTACGAGGCATCAGGTTCAAACGACCTCCTCGCCCTAAATACCAATCCACCTGGGATGTTTCCAGGGTCCTCGACATGTTCTCAGGCTGGGAGGACAACGATACTCTGCCTCTCAAACTGCTGTCGTTTAAACTTACGGTACTTCTGTGCCTAATCTCCATCAAACGCGTCTCAGACGTTAGGGCCTTGGACATTTCCAGACGTCAGTTTTCACCTCAAGGGGTAAAGTTCTCAGTAAACAGGCCTACAATCGGTGTTTTACCCCTATTTTCCTGCACACCCACGACTCTGCGTGGTTAGATGCCTACAGGCCTACGAGGCGCGCACTCATGACCTGCGACCCCCGGGTTTTTCTCAACTTCTAATATCCTACGTACGACCTCACCACCCGGTCACCCCTGCCACTCTGGCACGTTGGGTTAGATCAACCATGGCAATGGCGGGTATAGACGTCACCCTATTTGAAGCACATTCCTCCAGAGGGGCTATGGCTACCAAGGTGGTTGCGACTGGAGGCTCTCTTTCTGACCTACTAATGGCGGCCGACTGGTCTTCTGAGACCGTCTTTCGCCTCTTCTATTTCAGGCCGGAGGAACATGTCGCCATGTCTGTCTTATGATGATCGGATCTCTGAATATCTTGTTTGATTTCAATGATGGTATAAATATTGTGTTAAGCTTTGAACTTGCATAAGATATGAGCCTCCTGTCTGATGTATAATTCGAGATTTTCCTAGCTTGTGAAGGAAAATATTGATTATATGAAGACAGGAGGCGAGTATCTTCCCTCCCTTCCCAACCCTCTCATGATCTTACGTTTTATTTCAGGCTATTGATACCATTCAGGATCAGAATATACAAGCGACCTACTGATCGGGTGATGTTCCCCATTTCTAGCTGACCAGTTGGTCAATTTGCTCAGTTGGTTAACCCCGTTGGGACCCGTTGATGTTACCACAGAAGTCTTCAGACACGAAGTCGTGGGGCCGGCTGGCCGAAGAGTCGTCAGGTGAAGACATGGTTCAAGTAAGGATCCTGATAATGACACCTCAAGATTCGCATAAAGAAAGAGGAAGAACCAAGAGAGAGCAGTCCATATATAGAGACTAGGGTGGGAGTGGCTAAGGCCCAAGGACTGCTGGGATATGTAGTTTATACAGTTTTTTCTTTTGTTTTACTTACGTTAAAGGTGATTTTACACTATCTGCTATGAGCATTAATAAAAGAAAGATTAATGCATAAGATACTCGCCTCCTGTCTTCATATAATCAATATTTTCCGTCACAAGCTAGGAAAATCTCGAATTACGAGCATAATCCATTCCAGGAGAATGCTTGTAATCCAAAGCACTCTCAAATGTTTCCCCATAGAAGTCAATAGAAACTAAAATAATTTGTTCCACATTGACTTCTATGGCATGCAATACCGGATGTGGCCAGAGGTGGGGGGGGGGGGGCACCGTAGAGACTCGGAAATACTCTGAGACAATTTGGTTGCATTTGGAAACCCTCGGAAAGGCACGGAAACACTTGGGAACTGAGAATTTCCTAATGTGTTTGCGAGTATATCCGAGTGTTTCCGAGTATTTCTGAAAGGCTCTGGCGCCCCCTCACCTCTGGCCAAATGCGGTACTGCACACCGCAAAGGTTTGAATCCTGCTCGTATTGCGAGACAACACTCGCAAACCGAGTCAGGATTTTAAAAAGAAAAAAATTCTCGTATTGTGAACCGCTCATTAACCGCGTTACTGGCAATCCGAGGTTACACTGTACCTGCTATAAGGAAAAAGCTTTCTATGAAAACATATCTCATTCTGCACTTGATATCATTAGATAAATCTTGACAAAGGCTCTCACTCCCTGCTCATTGTAATGAATGGGTTTTGCAATTCATCAACAAGCCAATTTATTGAGCTCAGAACATGGTAAATCATCACCAAGTCCTCATTTTACCTTCTCAAAGTATTTTCAGTTTAGTTATTTATGATACATCTAATTGATGGAGAAGTCAATTTATATATATATAAAAAAAAAAAAAAAGATTTATTCTAAACAAAGTCCACTGAATATATCGTAAGAAAGGGAAAAAAAAGAAGGATAAAAAGATCATGTTGTAGTTTTAATTGCAGTGCTAAAATTTTATAAATACTTAATAAAATTAAGGGCTGTTTCACACCACATGCAGTCTAGTGCATTTTTTCTGCATTAAAAACGCATAGATAGTAGGTTATATGGTCTCCAATGGCAAAGTTCACACTGGTGTGGTCAGTTCCAGTGCATTCCAGTTCCAGAAAAAATAAAGTAGAACATGCTGCATTTTTTCTGCACTGAACTGCACTGGAATGCGTCAAAACGCACAAAATAATGCGCCAGAATGCACATGTCCTTATTTACAGTTAAGGAAAAAAAGAGGGGGAAAAATGACTGTCAGGGAAGGAGTTAACACTAGGGGGCGATCAAGGGGTTAATATGTTCCCTAGGGAGCCTTACTGGTCATAGCGGAGGGGGCCTGGAAGATCGACAGGGTCCGGATGACCCGTAACTCTGAGAAGGGAGCCGCAGCAGCGGCGACCATGGAATTCCAAGATGGCGCTGGGGCCTCGCAGCAGCCTAAGACAGCGCGCGGCGCTGAGAAGCATGCGGAGGGTGGCGGTAAGACTCCTAAAACGCACAAGCAACAGGGGAGGGAGCCCCCCAAAGATATGCTGTATTACACACAAAAGCTACAGGGGCCCACCAGCTCCCCTGCTTCGTCGCAACTGACATGGGCGCAGAGAGTGCAGGGTCAAAATGGCGACTCGGCTATGGACGACACGCTGCCTCTGGAGAGCTCATCTGACACCATGCAGGAATTATTCGGGGAATTACAGGAAGAGGCCCCGCAGCCCACGCTCGGTGAGATCCTCCGGGCAGTGCAGAAATGCACCACGTCGGTCACTGCCTCGGTGGATGGACTGAAAATGCAGTTTGGGGAGCTTACTGAGACTGTGTCCCTCATGCGCCATGACCTCCAGAAGATCAGGGAGAGGACCACGGCTGTGGAGGGCCGCGTCAGTGAGGTGGAGGATGCACTTCCACCCCTTACTAGGGACACCAGATCTGCCCTACAGCAGTCCGCGCAGGCCAACGCAAAGACAGACGACATTGAGAATCGCCTGCGCAGGAATAATGTCCGCATAGTGGGACTCCCTGAGAAGGTGGAAGGTAGGGACCCCACGGCCTTTGTAGAGACCTGGCTTCAAGACATCTTTGGCAAGGAGGCCTTTACTACACTGTTCGCGGTGGAGCGGGCGCACCGCACGCCTCCCAGGCCCCTTCCACCAGGCAGCCCCCCCAGATCCATGTTGGCCAGACTCCTTAATTATCGGGATAGGGAGATAATCCTGCGGCTGGCCAGGGAAAGGGGTTCGGTGCACTACAACGGAGCCAGGATCTCGTTCTACCCGGACTTTTCGGCTGAGGTGCAGCGCAAGAGAGCCAAATTTGCGGAGGTCAAAAAGCGGTTGCAGAAAATACAAGTCACATATGCCATGCTATTTCCAGCGAAGCTCCGGGTCACGGTGAGGGGTCAAGCCACCTTCTTTGAAACCGCCGCGGAGGCCGCGCAGTGGCTGGATCATAATGAGCAAGGTATGAGGGGACGCCGAGAGGACGACAGAGGAGATTGAGGCCCCGCACTCGCCCCCACAGGTTACAAGTTTTCGCCGCAGACAAGATAAGTTGCTACCTTTTGAACGGGATATTGCTTTTTTTTTATTTTATTAGCGTCTACTCAGAGCTTCGGCAGCTGTGAATATACCCCCCCTGGACTCTATGCTACAGTGGGGGGCATGCACCTGCATACTGTTTGGTGCCCTTACTTCACCCCGGCTGGGGAATTGTTTGTTTTTGTGCCCGGTTGGCACACATTGTTTGCTGGGTTTACATATTAGATGGCCACAGAGGAGGCATACTTCCGCCCCGGCTGGGGCTGAGACGTGGTCACAGTTACTTGAATTTTTCTTTTTCACGGTTTTTGCTCAAACGCTCGCAGGTATACACCACTTTTTGTTCGCTTACTGGCTGGACTTTTGGCCTCGGGCCTTAGCCAACACTTACCACTTGACTCCGCCATGGCCACCACCCCGGTAGTGACTTGGAATGTCCGAGGTGTACATGACCCGCTAAAACGCACTATGATTCGCTCGGGCCTGAAGAAATTCCTTCCTGGCATTGTGGGCCTACAGGAGACTCACCTCACGAAGGACACGGTAGGGTGTCTGGGATTTTCCTGGGTGGGCAAGGCTTACCACTCCACTCATACCTCTTACTCTCGGGGGGTGAGTGTGCTGATACATAGCTCCTTGGCCTACCAGGAAATTGATGCAGCCATAGACACCCTAGGCAGATATGTTTTTTTGTACTGCAAGATATTTACAGTTACCATGGTGCTAGCCTTTGTGTATATCCCCCCTCCTTTCTCTCGAGAGATATTGCAGCTGTTTTTGGCATACCTGGGCAACAAGCCTGATGTTCCTGTTTTGGTAATGGGGGATTTTAATGCATGTATTGATCCTAGGATAGACAGACACCCCCCAACCCAGGTGCCTCGGGGAAGCAGGGGAACTATACTGAGCAGACTGTTGGGGGAGGTAGGGTGGCTAGACATTTGGAGAGCTCGATACCCCATGGTCAAACAATTTTCTTGCTTCTCTAAGTCTCATGGGTCCCTGTCCCGTATAGATTTGTGTGTGGGGTCCCCTCAGGTTCTCCATATGATCCCTAAGGTGGAGTACTTCCCAAGGGGGGTCTCCGACCATTCCCCACTGGTGGCCCACCTGATTACCCGCCCGATCTCCTCACTGCCCAGGGCCCCGTGGAAACTAAACGCCTTCTGGCTGAAGCTGTTTACCTCCCATGATCAGATTACACGCAGAATGGAACAGTATTTTGAGGAAAATTGGGGAGGGGAGGATCGAGCCATGAGTTGGGATGCCCTTGAGGGGAACATTTATTGAGGAAATTGCAGGCATCAAGCACAACTCGTCCGATCTTTTAGATCGGGTCGAGGACCAGGTGAGGCAGCTGGAGCTAGCATATGTCTTGGACCCATCGGAGCCCGCGAGGGAGGCGTGGACGTCGGGCCAGGATTCCCTGGACCGGCTGAGATCCTCCGCCGCGGAGCGAAAGCGCTTCTTTACCCAGCAGGCCTACTATGAAGAGGGGGAGAAGACGGGTCGTTTGTTGGCCAGAATTGCCAGGTCTCAGCAGGCGTCTCCTGCCATAGGAGCGATTCGCGACACGCAGGGACGGCTGGTGAACGAACCTGAGTTGATTCTGGAGGAGCTAGCTAATTTCTATTCGGAACTGTACAAGGTGCGAGATGATTTTACAGACGCAGAGCTGCAGTGTTATATTGATGCGGTTGCCCTCCCGGTTTTGAGCAGCACGGCGCAGGCTGAGCTGGAGAAGCCGCTAACCCTGGAGGAACTCCGGGAGGCGGCTTCATCCTTTCCTAACTGCAAGGCCCCGGGCGACGACGGTATACCCATTGAAGTGTATGCTCAGTATGGGGGGACATTGCTGCCCAAGTTGCTCGAGGTGTTCAACTCTTCGTTTGACACGGGTGACCTGCCTACATCCATGACAAGGGCGAACATTGTTCTGCTGCTGAAGGCTGGCAAGGATCCATTGGATCCTGGGTCATACCGGCCTATTTCCCTCTTACAGAGCGACGTCAAAATACTTGCGAAGATACTGGCTATACGGGTGAATAAAATTATCCTAACCATTATACACTCCGACCAAGCGGGCTTTATGCCGCGTAAATCCACCGCGACGAATCTCCGTCGGTTATATTTAAATATGCAGACCCCCTCGGATTCCGTTGGCCGCAGGGCACTGTTGTCGTTAGATGCTAATAAAGCCTTCGACAGTGTCGGCTGGCGGTACCTGTGGGCGGTGCTGTCCAAATTCGGATTCGGTCCCAGATTCCTGAGGTGGGTACGACTTTTGTATGCTGCGCCCAAGGCGGCCATACGAATGGCGGATAGGATGTCCCATGCTTTTGCTCTGAGCAGGGGGACCAGGCAGGGCTGTCCCCTGTCCCCCCTGCTCTTTGCCCTGGCTATTGAGCCTTTGGCGGCCCTGGTGAGGGAGTGCGGGGCGGTCCGCGGGTTCAGATATGGTGACATGCACGAAAAGATCATGTTGTATGCGGACGACATGCTCCTCTTTTTGGAGGATGCAGAGGACTCCCTTCAGCAGGTGATGGCCATAATCACTGACTTTGGTCGCTTTTCAGGCCTCACCATTAACTGGACAAAGTCAGCCCTGATGTTCCTGGATGGGGAGCCGACGCACGGGAGCAGTCTGCCGTGCCCGGTCCCCATAGTGACGTCCTTTAAGTATCTGGGGGTCTGGGTGTCCCCCTTGATAACCGATTACTGTAAGCTCAATGTGTACCCCTTATTGTCCAGATTTAGGGATAAAATTCAGATATGGAACAGACTGAAGATGTCACTGGCGGGTAAAACCAACCTTATCAAAATGATACTAATGCCGCAACTGCTATACTTCCTCCATAACGCGCCCATTGTTATCACCCTTAAAATATTTCGTGTAGTTAACTCTCTCTTTCGACAGCTGTTGTGGCACACTAAACCCCCTAGGATAAAGCTAGAACAGCTCCAGCGCCCAAAGGAGGGGGGGGGGGGCCTGGCTTTGCCCAATCCATGGTTGTATTACTTGGCGGCACAGCTGCAGCACCTAATAGGGGTCATGGAACCTCTGCCCACGACCTCCTCGGCTAGGCTTATGCTGCGGGGATCTGGGGCAGCCTCGATCCCTGAGGGGTTGGAGGCCCGCAGGTTTCAAAGGTCCAACAAACGTATGCCCACCTATGCTCTCGTCCAGAAGGTGTGGAATAAGGTCAGGCAGCTTCAAGATGTGTTGGGGTTCACCGAGTTTAGTCCCATTTGGGAGAATGACACATATGAGGAACTGGCCAAGCTTGACCAGGGCCACAGATGGAGATCCGTGGGGATTACGCATCTTAGGCATATCTTTCGGAGGGGGGCTCTGTTGTCCTTTAGCGAGCTGAGGTCCAGATTTAACTTGCCACCCAACATGCAGTTTTACTATATGCAATTGCAGCACGCAGTGCAGGCTCAGGGGACAGCTGTAGAGTGGGTTCAGTCCCCCACACCCGTTTTCCGAATGTTGAGCTCCGCGCAGGATACCAGGGGCATGATATCGCAATGCTACGGCATGCTTTTGGCGTCATTCCTTGAGGGGTACCCTATGAAGGTGGCGGAACAGTGGGAGACAGACTTGGGGCCCCTGGAGGGTGAGGTATGGGAGGAGGCGCTGCAGGCCGTTAATACCTGTTCACTAAATGTATCACAGAAAGTCTCCCAGCTCTACATACTGTTAAGGGTGCACTTCACCCCGGTCAAACTTTTTAGAATGGGCAGATCTCTTGATCCGCTGTGTGGACGCTGTAGGGCGGCCCAAGGGGATCTGATACACTTGCTCTGGCGGTGCCCCAAGTTACACAGATACTGGGCTGAGGTTCTGGCTACGCTGAATTCGGTGTTCCAGACCAACGTCCCTCTGGAGCCGCTTCACTGCATACTAGGTGTCCTGGAGGGGGTGATAGAGGAGGAAGGCACCAGGGCGGCATTCGCTAGAGCTCTATTTCAGGCAAGGAAGCTCATTCTCATACATTGGAAATCAAGGGAGGCGCCTTTGCTAAAGACCTGGGTCCAGCATATGGGTAAGACACTGTTGATGGAGAAATTTATCTATCAGCATAGAGGTAATGCAGGGAAATTCCTTAAACTTTGGGATCCCTGGCTTGCGATACCTGGCCTAAGCCCTTTGGAATTGGTTCAAACTAGGCTACTTGGTGGGGTTTAGTGGCATAGGACGTGTGAGCACTGTTGTGTAATAAAGTCTATGATGTATAACCAGCAATTCTGTTGTAATAGACTAGAAAGCAATGATGCAAGATGTCATTCTGTTTATTGTATTCCTGTAACAGTACGTTTTATGAGCAATAAAAACCTTTTGATTAAAAAAAAAAATATGTTCCCTAGGGAGTGATTCTAACTGTAGGGGGAGGGGGAAAAGGGAGTAATTATAAACTGAAAAAACCTCAATAGGAGTGGGATTTTTAAGGCAACAAATATAAAGCAACAAAATTCATAAAAAGGTATACATTTATTACAATACATAAATGTGCTAGAAAAACAATATCAATAATGAAATGAGGATCATTATAAAAACAGTTCAGATGATACTGTCCGTCACCGCATGCCCAAGCTTAGCGAGCTGTAGGCGTGCATGACAGATATTCCAAATTTCCATTTTCGGGGGAAAAGGGAGTAGCCGCTCCAGGTGGGAACCTAAATGAAAATCCACCGTGGCAGATATCTCATGTGCAGGCAATGCATTCAGCAAGGCAGGAACAAAAGGTGTTTCTGGACAGCCGCACTCTGAACAAATGGTAGCCTTTATTAAAATAAGGACAGAACTACAAGTCACAGCAACAAGATGAAATAAAGCCTTGGCAACTGACGCGTTTCGTACTGGAACTAGTGCTTAGTCATAGCTGAAGGGGGAGGGGACTCACAAGGGGAGGAGACCGATGTGTGTTCCTCTGTACTGGGAACACACATCGGTCTCCTCTCCTCTGACAGGACATAGATTTATGTGTTTACACACACAGATCCACAGTCCTGCTGTAATCGCGGGCAATTGCTGGTGCCCGGCGGACTTTGTGCCCCCCGGACATGCGCACTGTGTCCCGAGTGATGTGGCGGGCACGCGCCCCCTAGATGGCCGGGAAACCAAGGACGTCATATGACGTCTACCCGGAGGGATTGAAGGTTATTGCTGACGTCATTTTACAATGACTCGGTAATAAACCGGTTAAATAGTGTTCATGAAAAATCAAAAACATTCCACAAATAAAAGTGCATTAAATAAAGTCCATCAAAAGTTTCTCCAACTCGATAAAGTAATTTTAAAGTGTTTCAGTGAAGGAATGACACAAAAGACACCATTCACAAAAATGACCACGAAGGATGTGATCAGACCAATGGGAGAGATTTAGTGATGTTCACACTGGGGCGACTTGTCAGGCAACTTAGTCGCCTGACAATTCGAGCTACATTTAGTGCAATGGAATCATTCTAATCAGAGCGACTCAAGTCGCTCTGACTTAAAAAAAGGTTCCTTCCTGCACTACTTGGGGGCAACTTTGGATCTGTGAAAGTATAGAGACACCACCACCGATGAAGAGGAGGCTTACCAGATGGTGTTGACTTGGTAAGGTGTATACCACCCAAGTCAAAACAGGCTTATATAATCAGTCAGCAAGATGTATCCAGCTGGTCCAGAATCCGCATATCAGTCGGACCACAAATTTCAGTAAACACCAGGAAGTGAAAATACATGTAGTCTTGTTGGATCCAGAGATACGGTAACCACATAACATGCATAATGGGGAAAAAACTCACATAGTGTGATACCATACAAGGTAGTATTTATTAAAAAGATTAAAAAATGAACACTCACATTTGGAAGAACATCGTAGGCATATCACAAAGTGCAAGAGCGATGTGTGTGAATGGGTCCACCTGACGCGTTTCAACTAAACAGTCATCATCTATCTCTATCCTTTCACAGAGAGGGTCACATCCATGTGGGACTCTTCATTTCAACCTTGGAGTTTTTTCTACACTTCTGGACTGTTATTTGTGTGTGGTCACAATAGAGGACTGCATCATTCTGATTTACCGTATTTGTTACATATATTTAACAGATCACACTCAGTCACTTGGTGTCACTGAAATTAAGATTTCATATATATGTATGTTTGCAACATTTCATATCAGTTGTTAACTGACTTTATTACAAAAATAAGCGCTACACTTTTTCATATTCACCAGTTTTTGCTCTGTCTCAGCTATGTTGGCACCTACTTTTTGTGTTCACTTATCGCACAGCGCAGTATATCACATATATAATTATTTGCACAATATAACTGCAATGCATTTCGCATTTTCCCTCAAATTTTGGTGAAGCAGAATCAGCCTATCTTTAATAGTTTATAATAATAAATAATAATAATAGCTATAATAATAATAGTTAATAATTTAATTATAATAGAAAATACGAAAAAACTAACATATCCGAATGTACTCGATTTGTTAAAGTTGTAGGTTGAATCGTTTTTTGTTCTTTCGGATTTTTGTATTTTCCTGATTTTTCGGTCTGACAGATTTGAGTACTTTTGCATTTTCGTTCTTTCAGATTTTTGTTATTTTTGACACATCGTATGCATGTGTCAAAAGAGTCTTTCATTCATTCGATTGTTTCCGAATAAATGAATATGCCCAATTTTGTCCGAAAACAAATTTGTAACAAAACGAATTGCACATGCCCACAGATTATAGCAGCGTGGAGATCTCCAGGCAGGATTTATAATATCTGCAACTAACCCTAGTACAACATGGGTACTATTGGAAACAAGGTTCTCCATGTCAGCTTTTTTCAACCATGGCGTCTTAAGGTGTCCTTAGGGGTGCCTTGGCAAAAATATATAGAAATGGCCCAAAAATTGTATACAAGCTAGCAGGTGGATGAAGCCTGCCTATTAGTTACACAAAGCCACAGGTTTTCATTGTGCTCAGTTGCGAGTGAGTGCTGCAGGAGCATGCCCGCGGGTCGGGAGGACTCAATGTCCTCTGGCGGCCCGCAATTGCCTTGTACACAAGCAGAAGGGGGAGATGTCTATCTAAACAAGGCATTTCCTCATTCTGACAGGTGACATGATAGTGATCTACTGTTCCCAGTGGTTGGGAACAGTGATCGCTGTTATGTATTAAGCCCAGACCCCCCCACAGTTAGAAACACTCATAGGGAACACAGTTATTCCCTTTATTGCCCCCTAGTGTTAACCCCTTCCCTGCCAGTGACATTTATACAGTAATCAGTGGCTATTTTTAGATCTGATCGCTGTGTAAATGTCAATGGTTCCAAAAAAGTGTCAAACATATCCAATCTGTCAGCCGCAATGTCAAAGTCCCGAAAAAAAGCACAGATCCCCACCATTACTAGTAAAAAAATAATAATAATAATGAAAATGCCATAATTCTATCCCCTATTTTGTAGATGATATTATTTATGCGCAAACCAATCAATATACGCTTATTGCAATTTTTTTTTATTTTTTACCAAAAATATGTAGAAGAATACATATTGGCCTAAACTGATGATATATATATATTTTTCAAAATTGTGATTAAATACCACCAAAAGAAAGGTCTATTTGTGTGAAAAATTTGTTTGGGTACCACTTTGCACAATTGTCAGTTAAAGCGACGCAGTGGCATATTGCAAAAAATGCTCTGGTCATTAAGGGAGGTAAAACCTTTCAGGCTGAAGTGGTTAAGGCTTCAGTATTAATAGCAGGTATTTTTTTTTCTCAACTGGAATCTAAGGTAAAAGAACATTTTGCTAGCTGTGAAATAACATAGTCTTGGTAAGAAACAATAAACAGAAGCTTGATGATAAAAAAAGGTCAATGCTTTGTTGTATTTTGTATGCTACTCCCATAAGTACTTACAACCATACTGTCAAATGCAATCTGTAACTTCACAGGCTCACAGTCGTTTTATTCAGCAGGCTGGCTGGGTCACCTTTTTCTCTGGAGGAATTTTCTCTGGGGAAATTCTGATGTTCTGCACAGCAGCATAGCCTAAAGCATTTCATGTGGTTGTGATTCCCTAATGAGCTTTTCCAAGCTGTAGCAGTGGGCTGCAAATATTATTTCCTTAGATTGGTAATAATGGCTTTAATATAGGCAGTAATGTGTTTAGCTTCCTTGTCTGGACATATGTTATAGAATTTGCCCTGCAGCCTCTTATGACAAAAAGTCTGGTTTGCTGTACTGTATATCGATGGAAAGCCCTTAGGGATAGAAGTGTGTTCAAGAATTGGTCCTCATGATCACTGTGTGATGTGTTTTGTTTCACTATTTTCCATGTAGCTGCTAATGCTCATCTTATACTCTCAAAGCAAGAAATATTGGGCCCCCATCCATATGTTGTGTAGAATGCTGTTTAAAGCTAAACTGCAGGATCATAAACTTTCATAAAAATGCCTTATATGAATACAACCATTTTAAAGATAAATTCACCTTGTGGATTTTTTTTTTTATAAATGCACATTTTTTTAGCAGATAAAGCATTGCCCCAGTGATCAGCAGATTGCTGGTGCCATGCAGGTCTCCAGCATATCTGTCAGTGTATCTGTATTCCTGTACAGGTAAGCAGATACAATATTACAGGAAGCATGAATGAACTACCATGGTATGCCTCAGTGCCTTTATTTATACAGCTATTATGGTTATCAGCAGGGCTTTTTTTCAGTAGGAACGCGGGGGAACGCAGTTCCGGCACTTCCTGGACTGACTGTATGTAATGGCAAGGGGTGCTAGGGTATGCTGCAGGGTATTGATGTCACTGCTGGGTATCTATTGTTGCTGGGGTGGTCTATTGTTTCTGGTCGGGGACCCATTGTTGCTGGGGGGTCAGTTGTTGCTGAAAGAGATCTACTGTTGGGGGAAGGGTCTTTTGTTGATGGTAGCCAGAGAGTTCATTAATGCTGGCTGTGCGGATCTATTGATGCTGCATGGAGTCTATTGTTGCTGGTGAGGAAATTTTGTTGTGGGTGGGCCATTGTTGTTAGGGGGATATATTGTTGCTGGCTGCTAGGGATCTATTTTACTGCTTTTCTTGATATCATTACCAAATTCCATGCAAATTATTTAGCACCACAAAATTATATTTGGTCCTATATTGTAAAAAAGGACGGTACTGGGAGGTGGGTAGGGGCGGAGAAAAGGGGTGAATCGGAAAGGGGGAGTTCCAGCACCTATTGTCTTAGAAAAAAAGCCCTGGTTATCAGGATACGCTATTTGTTTTACTTGCAATATGGACATCTTATATGGCCTAGAGCGAATGGTCTCCATTCTGCTTTTCATTTTTGGTTAACTGACTTTTTGGTACTGAAAGCCTACTTTTGGTGGTTTTGTTGCAAAAGAAAATAAATTCGTAATTCATGGTGATCATAATAGCTGTCTGCTCCACAGATCTGGTACTTTATATATTGTTGTGGAAGTGGTCAAGGTGGAAACTGGTAGAAAGCCACTTTTAGGCAGGTGTGAACAATGCTTTCAGAAACATATGTTTCTTTTATTTTTATTAATGAAAATGAAAAGTAAATAAAGAGAAATACATATCAAATCAATATTTGGTGTGACCAACACCTTGCCTTCAAAACAGCATTAATTATTTTAGGTACACTTGCACACAGTTTTTGCAGGAGTTTGGCAGATAGGTTGTTGCAAACATCTTGGAGAACTATAAAAGGAATATGGGTAACTTCTGTGCAATATAATGTGAACACGTGTAAAAATGAAAAGAAAGGAGGTGCTGCTCAACACAGAAAATGTACCCACATAAGTAAACAAAATAGCAAAGATATTGTGTTGTGCTACCTCACCCAACTACTCCCTGTTGGGTTTCAAATAGTGAGTGAAATAAATCAGTAAAAAACAATATACAAATTATAATACCCCATATAAGGATCTCAAATAACGCTACAGCGGGGATCGAAAGTTTGAGCACCCCAGGTAAAAATTTGTATTAATGTGCATAACGAAGCCAAGGAAAGATGGAAAAATCTCCAAAAGGCATCAAATTACAGATTAGACATTCTTATAATATGTAAAAAAAAGTTAGATTTTATTTCCATCATTTACACTTTCAAGATGACAGAAAACTAAAAAATGGCGTCTGCAAACGTTTGGGCACCCTGCAGAGTTAATATCTTGTACTGCCCACTTTGGCAAGTATCACAGCTTGTAAACGCTTTTTGTAGCCAGCCAAGAGTCTTTCAATTCTTGTTTGAGGTATCTTTGCCCATTCTTCCTTACAAAAGTCTTCCAGTTCTTTGAGATTTCTGGGCTGTCTGTCACGCACTGCTCTTTTAAGGTCTATCCATAGATTTTCAATTATGTTGAGGTCAGGAGATTGTGAAGGCCATGGCAAAACCTTCAGTTTACGCCTCTTGATGTAATCCCCCGTGGATTTTGAGGTGAGTTTAGGATCATTATCCATTTGTAGAAGCCATCCTCTCTTTAACTTCAGCTTTTTCACAGATGGCATCAAGTTACCATCCAAAATTTCCTGATATTTTATTGAATCCATTTTTCCTTCTACTCGTGAAATGTTCCCTGTGCCACTGGCTGCAATACAACCCCAAAGCATGATTGATCCACCCCCATGCTTAACAGTTGGACAGAGGTTCTTTTCATAAAATACTGTGCCTTTTCTTCTCCAAACGTACCTTTGCTCATTCCGGCCAAAAAGTTCTATTTTAACCTCATCGGTCCACAGAACTTGTTTCCAAAATGCATCAGGCTTGTCTATATGTTAATTTTCAAAGTTCAAACGCTGATTTTTGTGGTGAGGACGTAGAAGAGGTTTTCTTCTGATGACTCTTACATAAAGACCATTTTTGTACAAGTATCTCTTTATAGTGGAATAGTGTACCACAACTCCAGTGTCTGCCAGATCTTTCTGAAGGGATCGTGCAGTCAAACGTGGGTTTTGAATTGCTTTTCTCACAATCCTGCGAGCTGTTCTGTCTGATATTTTTTTTGGTCTTCCAGATCTTGCTTTAACTTCCACTGTTCCTGATGACTGCCATTTCTTAATTACATTCCGAACAGAGGATATTGACATCTGAAAACGCTTTGCTATCTTCTCCAGCTTTGTGAGCGTCAACTATTTTCACTTTCAGTTTTCTAGACAACTGCTTAGAAGAACCCATGGTGCTGATTGTTGGGGCAAGGTCAGATGAGTCTGGGCATTTAAAACCTTTGAGATTGACATCACCTGGTCTTCCCAGACGATGATTGAGAACAATCCATGACACTGGCAGGTCTCAGCTTTGCAAAGGGGGCAGTGCATGCTATAAAATCTGCAGGGTGCCAAAACTTTTGCAAACGCCATTTTCTTGTTTTTTGTCATTTTGAAAGTGTAAATGATGGAAATAAAATCTAACTTTTTTTGACATATTATAAAAATGTCTAATCTGTAATTTCCCATCTTTCCTTGGCTTCATTATGCACATTAATACACATTTTTACCTGGGGTGCCCAAACTTTCGATCCCCACTGTGCTAAAAAAGAGCAATCTGATAGACATAAGTCCATATAATATTAACAGTTAATACAGGTGATAAGCTTGATATGGTGATTCATTTTCATCTTAATTCCATTCAATTAGTGCTCTCTTCTATATGCTTAATACAAGTGTCTAGGTATCCAATGGTGACAGTCCACATAAAGAATACAGCGGTGCACACCACAGTGCCCTCCACCGGTCATCCTATGCGCTCACCTTCAAGGAAGACCCACAGATGGGTCCGATCATGCCTTCCCCTTAGGGTTATAAATTCATTAATCTGCCGTTCCTCTGTTTGTATAAGGGCTCCTAACCCCT
This sequence comes from Rana temporaria, assembly GCF_905171775.1. Taxonomy (NCBI): domain Eukaryota; kingdom Metazoa; phylum Chordata; class Amphibia; order Anura; family Ranidae; genus Rana; species Rana temporaria. The sequence goes on along the minus strand of NC_053500.1, from coordinate 55,923,965 downwards.
TAAATGGCATTCCTCATAGATAGGTATCATAAGCACAAGAAGAGAACTGACAAAGTGTTTACCGTATTAAAACTATCTTTAATAAAACAACAGTATAAGGGCTCTTTCACACGGAGCGGACTGTTTCCGTGTCCGCTCCGTGTGTCTCCGTCGGCTCAGCGGGGATCCCCGCTCAGCTGTCGGCGGATAGGGCGGTCCCCGCACAGTGCAGGGACCGCCCTGTCTCTGCTCCGCTGTCCCCTATGGGGAACCTGATGCAGACGGACCGTCTGTCCGTCTGCATCAGTTCCGCTCCGCCGAACGGAAGAAAAATAGGGTTTCTTCCGTTCGGAAACGTGGATCCCGACTGACGCGGACGCTAGCGGATGCTCCATCCGCTAACGGACGCGTTCCCATAGGGATTCATTACAAGTCCGTTAACGGACTTGTAATGAGTGGACGAACGGTCCGCTAGTGTGAAAGGACCCTAAAACACACATTTACAGATACACTATTTCTGGTGCACACAGGTAAATCGCTTGTGTAGTTGGGCTAAAAAGCCCATGGATCACTGAAACATCCGCAGATCCTCAGCCCTGTGTTCGCAGTGGCTCGCTTTCTGCTTCCTGATCGTAAGCAATGATGTCATAGGCTTTGCCAGAGCTGGAGCTTCTCTACCATGCTTCGCTGTTGCCTGCAGACACTAATTATTGCACCTCTCTCCAGCCCTTTGGTGAACAAAGTGCCTCCTTCTACAGCCAAATATTCTAAATGTTGACTAATAAGCCCAGAGCACCTGCTGCCATTTTTCTGCACCCCAGTTCCTAAGTTTTCATGATTGATTTGCTTAGTCTTGTTTCCATGTCAGAGGTATAACTTTTTAGGTGTAAATCATCCATGAACGACCACTTCTGGCCAGACTTCACCAGACAGTAGATGGGTGTACCTGGGTTCCCCTAGTTCCTATGTTGAGGGTACTACTGGACATCTTCCAATGTGGAAGGGAAACAAGCATGATGTGTTTTTTATCTGCTGCATTAAGTTTCCTTGGCTGCCCACTGTGTCTATGATCCTTATTGTTGTCCGTTTCTTTGGGTTTTGAAGATGTGCTGTTCAAGCTCTTTTGAAGAAGCACAGTCAGATTTACAATTTTTGCCTGGGAGAGACCTTGCTGATGAAGTATATTTAACATGTGTCTTGACTCTGTACTTAGTCTTGCCATGTGTCTTCCACAACCTCAACTTAGTAGCAGCATTTGTCTGTTCCTAACCCAGTTTTAAGCCTTTTACCTGTTTGTGTTTCAGTTAATGACTGTGTTTCAACCTACATATGAAATTGATGATCATGGCACCTGCTTTGTATTGATTAATCAAGTGTAAGAAGAATTGATGCTAGTTTGATGCCAAAGGGTAGTCACGCCAAATATTGATTTGATTTAGATTTTTCTTCTGTTTTCTCACATTGCATTTTGTAAATTGTGCACAATATTGTACCTTCAAATGAATCCCAGAAAACAGTGCAAACAATTACACATTAAAGGAGAAGTCCAGCCTGAGCTTGTTTGGCTGGGCTTCTCCTATGGATCATAGGAGTGCAAATTGTTTTGCACTCCTGTGACCCTGTAATGTCTTGGCTGTGTGTTGCTTTAGGTACACAACTTCACATCAAGTATAAACCGAATCTCAATGAAAGAAGCTCTGGTTTGCTGAACTGATGCAATCTTTACTGAGATATAATGAACAGGAATGTGTATGATAATATTTGTATGGTAAAACTGTGAAACAAACATAAAAAAAGACAAATATAAGCATGGCTATTCAAGCAACATACATAGCTAATACAAAGAATAGGGCTTAACTAACATGTGCTTTCTTACTACACACTGAAACACACATTATCTATCTGCAATGACTAGCATCTCTCTACACAAGCTGAACTAGCAAAACCCCTTTACTCACAGGCTTTGGTGTTCGACAGGTTTGCAGTCTGTATTAGCTTTAGGATGTCCTGTGGATCTGGTCACTACAGTAGTTAGAGCTGGACTGAACAGGATATGTCCCAACTAGCCCTAGACAGTACAGAGAAGACCCACCTCTAGGGTTCAAGAAAATGGAGGGTCTTAAAGAAACAGACCCTGCTGAGTGCCAAGCATGTATTATACATTGCGAAGGCAGCACACTCCCCTCCTGGCATACCTTTTGTTATGCCACTAACCTATGGACAGAAGTAAAACTACTTCAGAAATTGGCCTAGCATACACCTTGGGAATGCCCTGTCTAACAATTCTAACTTCAACCTTTCTAACTCTAGCATCACTACTAGGATCAGTCCCCACAATGAGTCCAATAGGCCATTCGTTCCTGTGGACCTGAGTGTCTTTTAATAAGACAATGTCTCCAACTTGTAAGTTGGGTTTGTCATCTTGCCATTTCTTGCTGGAGTGTGACCAGGTATTCCTGTCTCCACCTCTTCCAGAAAATGTCCGCAAGGCTTTGAACTTGTCTCCATTGCTTGGTATACAAGTCCTTGAGGTTAAAGTCTCCTGTGAGAGCTGTCACTGGTTCCATCTTCTGAGTCAGCAGCAGGTGTCAAGACTGACGGCATCTCCGGATCTGTAGACACTGGAACCAAAGGTCTGGCGTTCATAATGGCCACGACTTCAGCCATTAGTGTAGTCAAAGCTTCATGTGTGAGGCGAGTAGACCCAACCTTCAGGAGCATGGCATCCAGAATGCGACGAGCTACTCCGTCATCCTCTCCCAGGCTCCTCCCATATGCGATGCGTGTGGAGGATTAAAAGTCCAAGTGCATCCTTGATCTTGAAGATAGGAACCTGTTTCAGAGTCTGTAGAGATGATCTTCAACTCCTTGCAGGCCCTAATAAAGTTTGTGCCACGGTCTGAACGAATCAATTTCGCTGGTCCTCGGATAGAGAAGAATCTTCTCAAGGCATTAATGAAACTTGAAGTGGATAAAGATTCAATCACTTCAATATGAACTGCTCTGGTACTCAGGCAAGAGAACAAAACAGCCCAACGTTTACTTTCGGCACTGCCTCCTCTGGTCTTGCGAGAAGAGATGTTTCATGGTCCAAAAACGTCTAGACCTAGATGAGTGAACGGAGGATCTGAAGCAAGTCTGTCTGCAGGTAAGTTTGACATCTTCTGAACCTCAAGTTTCCCTCTAATCTTCTTACAGGTAACGCATTTGCTGATCACGCTGGAGACTAGTCTCTTACCTCCTATGATCCACAACCCTACTGACCGTACTGCTCCTTCAGTGAAGTGTCTTCCTTGATGTGCAACTTGCTCGTGATAGTGTCTTACCAGAAGTAGAGCGATGTGATGATTCTTAGGTATGATGAAGGTATGTCTCTCTTGGACAGTCATATCCGCTGCCGACAAACGACCTCCAATTCTTAGTACTCCGTCTTTGTCGAGGATAGGGTTCAACTTCTTTAGCGAACTGTGTTGAGAAATCTCTTCCTTTTTCAGAAGGCTTTGAATTTCTTCTTTAAAGACTTCCTGCTGAACGCATTTGATGATTGCGACCTTGGCTTGTTCAAGATGGTTGTTGCTACGCTGTTCACTATTAGTAGCTCTGCAGGAGTATCTGGCTAGACAGATACGTTTTCCGATTGCACGAGTCAGCGACTTCCAACTGGAAAACCTTTCAAATCTATGGGGGCGCCCAGGCTGTCTCTTGTAACTAAAGTCTTGCAAACTGCAACTTGAGGTCTTACTTCTTTGTCTTGATCTGGTTCTATTGGTTGAAAGGTCTCTACCTGAGTAGTCTCTTTGGTTTCTGGCTTACCAAGAAACGATGGACCTACGAACTAGTTAGTTTGCTTGAGTACAGTGGCTGACACCAATCTACAAAAGTCTACAAGTCCAGATCAGTGGCATCACATCAGCATGGACAAGAACCCAGCTGATCATGGGACAGATCAGCTGGGTTCTTGTCCATGCTGATGTGATGCCACTGATCTGGACTTGTAGACTTTCTGATACGTGTCACTCTGTTGGCCACGTATATGTGTAAAATCTTTTTGAAGCGTTGTGAATATATCCTAACACAATCTTGCTGTCCGTATAAAAGTTCACTGCATGGATCTCAATGTCCAGTTCAGTCGTAATCATGTCTGCCATCTCTACCGCTAAGACAGCAGCACAAAGTTCTAGACGTGGGACAGTGTGAGCAGGTCTGGGAGCTAGTTTAGATTTTCCCATGATGAACCCAACATGGCTTTGTGCCTCAGTGTCTATTACCCTAAGGTAAGTTACAGCTGCGATAGCCATAGTGGAAGCGTCAGAGAATGCGCATAATTCTCTTCTCTTTGTAGCAGACAAGGAAACAAATACATACGGTCTTGGAATGTTGAGATGTTCAAGCTCTAACAATGAGTCTTTCCACAACTTCCACTGCATTTGCTTCATTTCAGGAAGAAGTACGTCCCAGTCAATTTGCTCCTGCTCAGTAGTGATCTGTCTCAAAAAAGCTTTGCCTTGCATGATGATGGGTGCTACTAATCCCAGGGGGTCATAAAGACTGTTGACTGTAGATAGGACACCTCTTTTTGTGAATGACTTCTCTTCTCTGCAGACCCTGAAGGTGAAACTTTAGGTCCCAACTAAGTCCAAGACTTCTTTGCAAGGGTGGTGATTCTGTTCCTAGATCTAAGTCTTTGAGGTCTTTAGCACGGGCTTCCATTGGAAATGCTTCCATGACTCTGTTGCTGTTGGAAGCTACCTTGTTCAATCTTATGTTGGATTCTGCCAACATTTCTTTTGTACTTTTCAGGACGTTAATAGCTTCTTTGTTGCTGGAGAAAGAAGCAAGTCCATCATCCACGTAGAAGTTCTTCATGACGAACTGTTTGGCTTCTTGACCGTGTCTTTCACCTTGCTGTGCTGCTCATTTCAGGTTGTAGATAGCTACAGCTGGGGAAGGGCTGTTCCCAAACACATGTACCTTCATCCTGTACTCTGTGATGTCTTTGTTAAAGTCATTGTCTGCATACCACAGGAACCTTAAGTAGTCTCTGTGATCTTCTCGAACAATGAAACAGTAGAACATCTGCTGTTACTGCTACGAGTTCTTTTCTGAACCTGATGAGTACTCCAAGGAGTGTGTTGTTCAGGTCAGGTCCGCTGAGAAGGACGTCATTTAGTGAGATGCCTTCGTGCTTCGCACTAGAGTCAAATACTACACGTATCTGACCTGGTTTCTGAGGATGATACACCCCAAATATTGGTAAGTACCAGTGTTCTTGGTTTTCTTGTAGTGGTGGTGCCCTTTCTGCCTGTTCGTTGTCAAAAATCTTTTGCATGAAGGCTTGGAAGTGTTTCTTCTTATTTGGCTTTCTTTGTAGAGTGCGCTGCAACAAAGTGAAGCGTTTCTCTGCTTGTACTCTGTTGTCAGGAAGGCGATGGCGTGGTGACCGGAAGGGTAGAGGGGCTGCCTGACTTGTCTTTGTAGACTTCTCTGTCCATGATCTCGAGGAAGAGGGTATCTTCCACCATGGCTTGTCGTCGTCTCGTGTTCTTTCAAACACCTTACAACCCGGTTCATCTGTATTTCCAGTTGAGGCTAAGTTTTCCATTCACCTCTGGATACTCCGATGATGTGTTGGGTTAACTAATCTTTCTTTAATGTGTAGACTGTTGGTACATGGACAAAGACAAGATGTACGACCATTCTGCAACAGATGTGTTCTGTAGACATTTACCTTTGCTGGTTTGTGCAGTCTGTCTAGACATACTTCTCCAACGATGACCCATCCGAGATCAAGGCGTTGTGCAAATGGTGCATTGTGTGGCCCATTGTACTGTTCTCTGACTTTGTGCACTCTGAGAATCTCTCCCAAGTAGGAGGGTGATTGCTGCATCTGAATCTAGTGCTGGTATTTGGTCTGCTATTCGCACCAGATGAGGGTGATGACGAGCAACTTCAGGTGTGGGAATCTCTGACCTGTTGTCTGGTATCTCATCACATTCTATGAGGGTAGGTAGAGTCACCTTTGTCTTTCCATCTAATGACTCGATGACGTAGTTATTTGCTCTTCTCCCTATTGTCTCTACAACTCCAGAACAAGTCTTCAAGGTGTATGGAGTTGGACTTCCTTTGTCACCGAAGAGGTCAAAGAACTCTGTTTTTGCCAGAGATCTGTTACTCTGTTCATCCAAGACTGTGTACATCTTGATTGCCTTTTCTCTGAAACCTGCAGGATACACCTTGACTAAGCATATCTTGGAGCATGATCTTGGGCAGCCCTGCTCTGTACAGATCTCAGTGCACTTTGAGGTTATTGCTGGCGTTGTACTCTCGTCTCGCTCCCCTCCATGATTTTCTTGAGTTGCCAACTTTTTGTTTCCATGGTGGTGGTCCCGGGTGCAGTGTTTACAAGTGTTTGTCACTGTTACACTCTGCGCACTCAGTCTTTCGCAAGATGCTGAATTGAAGCGCAACTTCTGAAACAAATGCGATTGTCTTTAAGGTAAGCTTTGCGCTCTTCTAATGTTTTACTTCTGAAACTGCGACATTTTCTTAGTGGATGAGGCTTGTTGTGGATAGGACATATTTTGTCTGGCTCCTCAACTTTCTTACTTGTGTTGTCTTCCTGGTTGACTGCAGATTCAGGCGGAACTTCTGTCTTTCTTACAGAAACTGTTGCTTTGCGTTCTTTGTAAAGCCCTGAAGGTTTCTGCTCTACCTTTGGGAAGCTTGCCATTCTCTTGTTCAGGAAAGCAAAGCTTGGATCATTATGTATTTCAGCTTGGTCTACTATGAATACAGCGAAGAAGGCGAATGGTGGAAATACAACTCGATGATCTTTCTTGTATCTTGAAGCTTGAGCTACCCACCTTTCCTGCAAGTTGTAAGGAAGTTTATCGATAATGGGCTCAACTCCACGTGCTGTATCCAGATATGAGAGACCTGGCAGATATCCACTAGACTTAGCGGCTTCTATTTCTAAGAGTAGGTCTCCCAAACCTCTCAGCTTTTGGTAGTCCTTGTTTGTTATTCTTGGATAGTTTTCTATCCTTTTCAGAAGAGCATCCTCGATCACTTCAGGTGATCCATAGCATTGTTCTAGTCTCCGCCACACCATTGCAAGTCCTGCAGCTGCATCATGAACATGTACTGATCTGGTTCTTTGGGCTTGCTCAGTGGACTCTGGTCCTAGCCAACTGACGAGCTGGTCAAGCTTTCCTTTCTCTGTCAGATCTAAGTCTTGGGTACCGCTCAGGAAAGATGACTTCCAGGCCCAGTAGTTTTCTGGACGGTCATCGAATTTCATGAGACCAGTGCTCACTATCTCACGGTGCATCAGGAATCTTGCCACTTCTGTAGCTCTTGCTGTGTCTGGCGAATACTTCCTGGGTTTAAACTCAGGGTATGGCTAAGGCTGGTAAGGCTGATGAGGTGCTTGACTGAATTCACTTTTTTTAGGTGGTTGTTCTCGTCTGTTGTAAGTCTTTCTGCTATAATCCAGTATTTGCTTGAGGAGGGAGTATACGAGCATCCGTTTGCACTCTTGGAGGGTTGGCAAACTGGTCTCTGAGCATGCGACCACTTGACTTCCCACACTGAGATCCTGATTCAGTCTTGCAATGTTGTGTAGTATCAAAGTTGCTTATTGCTGGTGGAGTCGATGAAGACCTAGGTGCGTCATTGGACTGCTGTTCAGTGTACATGGTTGCTTGTGACTGTACGTACTCATGGGTGCGTTGGATTGCGCTGTGGGATGACATCTGGTTTTCTATGCCATCGAACTGAGCTTCAGCAGCCCTTGTGAAAACTTCTGCCTCGGCTAAGGCTGCTGCAGCGTTTTTCTGCTGTTGGAGTAAGTGTAAAGATGCTTCCACTTCTGCTTTTCTTTTGAGTGCTTCAGATTCACTTCTAAGTGCTTCAGATTCAATTCTAAGTGCTTCAGATTCACTTCTAAGTGCTTCAGATTCACTTTTTGCTAGTTCTCTCATCAATTCAGCTTCCTGCTCCGCATAAGAAGCCATGACACAAGCTGCCTCTGCTTTTGCTCTTGCCTTAGTCGCTTTGGCGCTAGCCGATGACAGACTGGTGATGCTTGAATGTCTAGAACTAGTACGCTTAGATCTTGCTGAATCGGCGCTAGCTGAAGTCAGATTTGTTTGACTGGACGTTCTAGACAGTGTTGTGCATCTAGACCTGGTTCTTGGCAAGCTGTATGTATCTTCCTCTTTATAGGAGCATTGAGGGTTAACTGTCAGAGTGTTGTTCTCTGTGTTCTGCATCTTGATTTATCTGGCAGCGTGGATAATGATCATGACTGGACACAGGCAGTATAAGTGTTGTAGTGAGTGAGAGAAATTAGTTTCACTTTCGTTTCGCCCCACGTGGCTGAAAGGATTAATGAGTTCTTTTACTGCTGAGGACGATTCAAAGCTGTTTAACCACTTCCCGACCCCGCATGTACATATACGTCCACAATATGGCACGTACAGGCACATGGGCGTACAGGTACGTCCCCGCCTTACCTGGGTTCGGGGGTCCGATCGGGACCCCCTCCGGTACATGCGAGGGCCGGGAACGGTGTACGGGAGGTCCGGGAGGAGGGGGGCGGCTATTGGTTTCCAGCCGTCCCCTCTCGATCTCCGTCAGCGAATGAGCTTCCAGCTGAGCCCTCCCTGCCTGTGTAACTGTAAACACAGGCAGGGAGGAAGTGACGTTTTCTCCCCTCTGGCGGTCTTTTCGTCCGGTTCCAGAGGAGAGAAGACGTCAGTACTGTGAGTTGCACCAACAGCACACTGACACAGCACACATAGGCACATAACCCCCCCCGATCACCCCCCCCCAGCACCCCCAGATCACCCCCTGTCACAGTGTCACTGATTGCAGTGATCATTTATTTTCTGATCACTGCTTTTAGTGTCAGTGTGACAGAAAAAAGTGTCAGGGCAGTTAGGTTTAGGCCCCTTTAGGTCCAGGGTAGCCCCCTACCCCCCCCCCCCCAATAAAGGTTTAACCCCTGATTGCCCCTAAAGTTAACCCTTTCACCCCTATTGCCAGTGTCACTAAGCGATCGGTTTCTGATCGCTGTATTAGTGTCACTGTTGCCGCTAGGCAGTTAGTTTTTTTTGAGGTTCGCCGCCAGGTTTATATAGCGTTAGGTACCCCCATAAATAAAGGTTTTAACCCCTGATTGCCCCTAGAGTTAACCCTTTCACCCCTATTGCCAGTGTCACTAAGCGATCGGTTTCTGATCGCTGTATTAGTGTCACTGTTGCCGCTAGGCAGTTCGTTTTTTTTGAGGTTCGCCGCCAGGTTTATATAGCGTTAGGTACCCCCATAAATAAAGGTTTTAACCCCTGATTGCCCCTAGAGTTAACCCTTTCACCCCTATTGCCAGTGTCACTAAGCGATCGGTTTCTGATCGCTGTATTAGTGTCACTGTTGCCGCTAGGCAGTTAGTTTTTTTTGAGGTTCGCCGCCAGGTTTATATAGCGTTAGGTACCCCCATAAATAAAGGTTTTAACCCCTGATTGCCCCTAGAGTTAACCCTTTCACTACTGATCACTGTATAAGTGTCACTGGTGACGTGGTTAGCCAGTTAGTTATTTAGTTATTTTAGGTTCGCCACCAGGTTTTTAGAAAGCGTTAGGTACCCCCATATATTACCGAATAAAGGTTTTAACCCCCTGATTGCCCCCTAGTTAACCCTTTCACCAGTGATCACCGTATAAGTGTTACGGTTGACGCTGGTTGGTTAGTTTGCTGTTTATAGCATCAGAGCACCCGCCGTATATAACCCAATAGGTTTAACCCCCTGATCACCCGGCGGGTGATATAAATTTAATTTTAGCGCCAGTCAGGGTCTGCGTCGCCCCAGGCAGCGTTAGGTTAGAGCCAGTACCGCTTACACCCACTCGCTAAGCATACACCCCCCTTAGTGGTATAGGATCTGAACGGATCGATACCTGATCTGATCAGATCTATACTAGCGTACCCAGCAGTTTAGGGTACCCAAAAACGCATTGTTAGCGGAATCAGCCCAGATACCCGCTAGCACCTGCGTTTTCCCCCTCTGCCCAGCCCAACCCACCCAAGTGCAGTATCGATCGATCACTGTCACTTACAAAACACAAGACACATAACTGCAGCGTTCGCAGAGACAGGCCTGATCCCTGCGATCGCTTACAGTTTTTTTTGAAGCGTTTTCTACATTTGCTTTTCTATAGTCAGGTGCTTTTTTTACCTGTGAATCCTTACCATTGTACCACTAAATTTATAGTCCAAAATGGCAAACCGAAGGTACAATGATAAGCAGGCCTTGGAGTTCATGTGCATGTCAGATAGTGAAGAGGAGGAGGTCACGCATCTGACAGATTCTGGCTCAGAATATGAACCCATTTACGACAGCGGCTCCATGTCAGATAGCTCGCACGACGAAGTTGAGGTCCCTGCTAAGGCCAGGCGTACCCGATCCCATTCTGATGTTGTTGAGCAGCAAGAACCGCAGGACCCTCGTATGGAGCAGAGATCCAGTACTAGCGCCGCTATTCCTTCTGGTGAATTGGCAAGCACCAGCGGCCTAGTACACCCTGGTCGTTTATCCAGCACTGCAGTAACACTTGGTGACGTGGCGAGTCCCATAAGTGCAGTTGAAGCTGGCGATGTGGCAAGCACAAGTAGTGTCCCGCTGCCACCAAGAAGAAGACAGAGACAGGCCCGTCGTGCCCATAGTGCCCTTCCTGTAGAATTTGCCTATCCTGATTGGGTAAATAGAGAACACTAAACGGGTGGGACTTTAAATGAAGCGTAAGGCATAGAGCCGAGCGCTTCCATCCCCGATACTTAGAGCAAGGAAGAACAAGGGTGGGACTTTAAATGAGGCATGCACCCCAGGAGGACAACGGTAACGATAGACATTGGCAGGTGATTGACCCAGTAGTACCAAACAAATAATATGAAAGCATTGCGTGATAACAATGGGCAGTCAGTTATTTAGTAGCATGATAATTATACAATAAATACAGTAATCACATGATAAAACTGTTACAATAATCAAAGGAATATTGTATAACTTACAACAGTTCATGGTATTGGTAATCAACATAATTGAAACAGGTACATACTGGGAATGATATCAAGAAAGGGGGGGCCAATTCATTGGAGCGTGTCTCCATGGTATATAGATATAATATTAGTACGTTGGTACAATCCACTAGTATAGAGAAGAGATAATTGATATTAGAGTGTCAAATGATGACAAAAGGGGAGCCTCTAATAGCTCACAGTAATATAAAGTAAGTGCATAATGTAGCCATTATACAATCTCCAATTCGTTGGGGTATCTACAAATTACATTATAGTCGATGTATAGAAGGGAGGGTTAAAAGTATAATAGCAGCTGGTAAAAGGGGGCATCTGGTGGCTCCTCCATAGTACTCGTAGCCATGGTATAATACATTCAATATATAAAAGTTGAGCCACCCCCCACCCTCAGTGAGTATATATACTCCCTCCAGTCCAGCGGTTCCTCTCATGGCGGTGCATATCATGGTCTTGGCTGTTTCCCTGGCACGTATAGCACTTTACAAACTCAGGTACATATTTTTACTCTTGTTACCATGTCTCACTAAACTTATTTTTACATACACTAGGTCCCAATTCTCTATCCCTTCCTGTTTCTGGCATATCACCCCATTTCCCTGTATTGGGGTCCACTTACAGTTCCCTTATGACGCTTGGTACCATATTGGGACACAGTGCACTTTTTCACATTTGTTTTTGCTACAATTTATGTATCATTATACCCCTGGCTTATGCCTCATTACACCATTACACTAATTTTTGTTGGTGCCACACCATTTCACGTCCCAGCTACTATTAGCTCCTACTTTTTATAATTTTATATTTTTTTTATTTTATTTTCACAGATCACTTTTTCTATATGAGTCATACCAACCTCCATGCACCCATGATTCCGCCATTGGGAGAATTCAGCGCTTTTTACTGGATCAGCTCCATCCTGTGGTGGGTTTAGCCCACCGCAGCTCCCGTGGGCTGTTACCTATCCGGCCACCTTTCTGCCCCCCTGGCTTGTTCCCATGGTCTTGACATACCTGTAAGTAAGTTGGGGAATAGTTATTACTCTATTCCTTCTCCCCTGCCCCCTAGACTGGGTTTACTATGCATACCCTTATTCTAAATTATTTTATGTTTAATATCTACAGACACCTACCTCATACCCTGCTCCTGAAGAGTGGCAGTAGCCACGAAACGCGTTGAGCCAATAGACGCCCCCCTTCTTTGTTCGTTGACAGTTTACCATCTACCAACTTTTATATATTGAATGTATTATACCATGGCTACGAGTACTATGGAGGAGCCACCAGATGCCCCCTTTTACCAGCTGCTATTATACTTTTAACCCTCCCTTCTATACATCGACTATAATGTAATTTGTAGATACCCCAACGAATTGGAGATTGTATAATGGCTACATTATGCACTTACTTTATATTACTGTGAGCTATTAGAGGCTCCCCTTTTGTCATCATTTGACACTCTAATATCAATTATCTCTTCTCTATACTAGTGGATTGTACCAACGTACTAATATTATATCTATATACCATGGAGACACGCTCCAATGAATTGGCCCCCCCTTTCTTGATATCATTCCCAGTATGTACCTGTTTCAATTATGTTGATTACCAATACCATGAACTGTTGTAAGTTATACAATATTCCTTTGATTATTGTAACAGTTTTATCATGTGATTACTGTATTTATTGTATAATTATCATGCTACTAAATAACTGACTGCCCATTGTTATCACGCAATGCTTTCATATTATTTGTTTGGTACTACTGGGTCAATCACCTGCCAATGTCTATCGTTACCGTTGTCCTCCTGGGGTGCATGCCTCATTTAAAGTCCCACCCTTGTTCTTCCTTGCTCTAAGTATCGGGGATGGAAGCGCTCGGCTCTATGCCTTACGCTTCATTTAAAGTCCCACCCGTTTAGTGTTCTCTATTTACATATTTTCCGGGGATGGATACATGCACCCTTATAATTAAACAACACTAACGTTGGTACTCTCCCTCCCCTAGGCTACCCAGTTGTCTGTTGATTTTAAACTTTATAGTTACATTATTATGCTCCAACTTTTATTTTATTTTACCAGCTTAGGTTTCAGGGGTTTAGTTATACAGTACCCCTCACATCGTTACCCACGATGTGTTCTTTTGATATGTTGCTGCCCTATATTGGGACAGCCTTTGTCTGGGCGGATCTACATAGGCCGGTCCTTTCAGTCCCGGGAGCTGTGATGCGTTCTTGGGGCCCGCCCTCTCTCATTCTCCCCATTGCCCTCGGGCATGGCGGGAGTTGGGCGGACGCCCAATTTCGCATCGACGGCACGTCTCCTCCGTCATGGTCGCTGCGACACTACCAGTGACGTCAGCGGACAGACGCTGTTGAAATCCATCCGGAAGTCCTTCACCGGACGACCTACGTGCCGGTGGTGAGCCACCCCCCACCCTCAGTGAGTATATATACTCCCTCCAGTCCAGCGGTTCCTCTCATGGCGGTGCATATCATGGTCTTGGCTGTTTCCCTGGCACGTATAGCACTTTACAAACTCAGGTACATATTTTTACTCTTGTTACCATGTCTCACTAAACTTATTTTTACATACACTAGGTCCCAATTCTCTATCCCTTCCTGTTTCTGGCATATCACCCCATTTCCCTGTATTGGGGTCCACTTACAGTTCCCTTATGACGCTTGGTACCATATTGGGACACAGTGCACTTTTTCACATTTGTTTTTGCTACAATTTATGTATCATTATACCCCTGGCTTATGCCTCATTACACCATTACACTAATTTTTGTTGGTGCCACACCATTTCACGTCCCAGCTACTATTAGCTCCTACTTTTTATAATTTTATATTTTTTTTATTTTATTTTCACAGATCACTTTTTCTATATGAGTCATACCAACCTCCATGCACCCATGATTCCGCCATTGGGAGAATTCAGCGCTTTTTACTGGATCAGCTCCATCCTGTGGTGGGTTTAGCCCACCGCAGCTCCCGTGGGCTGTTACCTATCCGGCCACCTTTCTGCCCCCCTGGCTTGTTCCCATGGTCTTGACATACCTGTAAGTAAGTTGGGGAATAGTTATTACTCTATTCCTTCTCCCCTGCCCCCTAGACTGGGTTTACTATGCATACCCTTATTCTAAATTATTTTATGTTTAATATCTACAGACACCTACCTCATACCCTGCTCCTGAAGAGTGGCAGTAGCCACGAAACGCGTTGAGCCAATAGACGCCCCCCTTCTTTGTTCGTTGACAGTTTACCATCTACCAACTTTTATATATTGAATGTATTATACCATGGCTACGAGTACTATGGAGGAGCCACCAGATGCCCCCTTTTACCAGCTGCTATTATACTTTTAACCCTCCCTTCTATACATCGACTATAATGTAATTTGTAGATACCCCAACGAATTGGAGATTGTATAATGGCTACATTATGCACTTACTTTATATTACTGTGAGCTATTAGAGGCTCCCCTTTTGTCATCATTTGACACTCTAATATCAATTATCTCTTCTCTATACTAGTGGATTGTACCAACGTACTAATATTATATCTATATACCATGGAGACACGCTCCAATGAATTGGCCCCCCCTTTCTTGATATCATTCCCAGTATGTACCTGTTTCAATTATGTTGATTACCAATACCATGAACTGTTGTAAGTTATACAATATTCCTTTGATTATTGTAACAGTTTTATCATGTGATTACTGTATTTATTGTATAATTATCATGCTACTAAATAACTGACTGCCCATTGTTATCACGCAATGCTTTCATATTATTTGTTTGGTACTACTGGGTCAATCACCTGCCAATGTCTATCGTTACCGTTGTCCTCCTGGGGTGCATGCCTCATTTAAAGTCCCACCCTTGTTCTTCCTTGCTCTAAGTATCCTGATTGGGTCCCCACCACTTCTACAGCACCTGTACTTCCCCCATTCACTGGCCAACCCGGTATTCAGGTGGATACAGCGAACTTTACGTCACTTGATTTTTATTCGCTGTATTTCACGGAAGATCTCTATAGATCTATTGTGGACCAGACTAATTTATATGCTGGTACTTACATCGCCGCTAACCCCCAGTCTCGCCTTGCCAAACAATGGAAACCTCTCGAGGTTTCCGAATTTAAGACCTTTCTGGGCCTTACCCTCAACATGGGCATACACAAATTTCCGTCATTGCGGATGTATTGGTCCACACATCCCATTGACCATATGTACATTTTCTCTGCTCACATGGCCAGGAAACGATACGAGGCGATCCTGCGGTTCCTGCATTTCAGTGACAATGCACTTTGTCGTCCACGTGGAGACCCTGAATTTGACCGGCTCTACAAAATTCGGCCCCTCGTAAACCATTTCAACGAACGTTTTGCAGCCTTGTTTAATCCCCAGCAGGTTGTATGCGTTGATGAGTCCCTGATTAAATCTGCTGGCCGCTTGTCTTTCAAACAGTACCTTCCCAGCAAGCGTTCCAGATACGGGGTCAAGCTCTATAAGCTCTGTGACAGGGCCACAGGCTACACATGGAGCTTTAGGGTTTACGAGGGAAAAGATAGTCAGGTAGAGCCGGAAGGATGCCCAGATTACATGGGGAGCGCTGGCAAGATTGTTTGGGACTTGGTGTCACCCTTATTCGGAAAGGGGTACCATTTGTATGTGGACAATTTTTACAGCAGCGTGCCACTTTTTAGCCACTTATTTGATCAACAGATTGGAGCATGTGGCACCGTGCGACCTAATCGCCGGGGCTTCCCCCAGCGGCTTGTAGATGCCCGTGTTAGGCCGGGGGCGAGAGCCTGCTGCAGATGTAAAAATTTGCTCGCTGTGAAGTGGCGGGACAATAGGAATGTTTTCGTTCTTACCACCCTTCACGCAGACACGACAGTCCAAATTCGTACGGCGACTGGTGTTGTGGAGAAACCCCTCTGTGTCCACGAATATAACCAAAACATGGGAGGGGTGGACCTCAACGACCAGTTAATGGCGCCGTATCATATTGCCCGTAAGACGAGACGCTGGTACAAAAAAGTGTCTCTACATTTATTTCAATTGGCTCTACTGAATGCTCATGTCGTATACAGAGCTTCAGGACGGAATGAATCCTTCCTTCAATTCCAGAGGGATATCATCACAGAACTCCTGTATCCAGGCGGTATTGTACCTCACCATCTCCTACCAAATGCAGTAAGCCGACTGCATGAGAGGCATTTTTCTTATGTCCTCCAGAGTACCCCTACCCAACGAGCCCCCCAAAGAAAATGTCGTGTCTGTACCAAGCGCGGATTTAGGCGTGACACCCGTTATTTTTGTCCCAAATGTCCTGGCAATCCTGGTCTTTGTATTGGTGAATGTTTTGAACGCTTCCACACACACGTTAATTATTAGTGTAGGGTGAAACATTTCACAGGCTAGGCACACTCACACAGGGTCTCCCAAGATGCCATCGCATTTTGAGAGACCCAAACCTGGAACCGAAAAGTTGAAGTTACAGTTCACAGTTACAAAAAAAAAAGTGTTAAAAAAAAAAAAAAAGTAAAAAATAAAAACACACAAAAAAATATAAAATAAAAAAAACAAAAATAGTTGTCGTTTTATTGTTCTCTCCCTCTCTATTCTCTCTCTATTGTTCTGCTCTTTTTTACTGTATTCTATTCTGCAAAGTTTTATTGTTGTTATGTTTTTTCATGCTTGCTTTTCAGGTATGTAATTTACTTTACTGTTTTCAGGTACGCCATTCAGCTGTTGCGCAGACTTATTTATCTTGGCAGCAACAGCGTTTGCTCCCACGATATATAAAGCCGTGACTCCAGTGCTGTAGGAGGTGATTTCACCACCACAGTTAAAAAAAGAGCATATATGCCGAAGCATGGGGGCATTGGGGGCGGAGGAGCGATTTTGCTCCTAATGCCGCGTACATACGGTCGACATTCCTACGGAGGCTTTTTCCCGTGGAAAAGTCTGACCGTGTGTATGCGGCATAACTTTTTATGCCGCGTACATACGGTCGAAATTCCGACGGAGGCTTGCCGGTGGAAAAGTCCGACCGTGTGTACGCGGCATAACTTTTTTGCGGGAGGATGCCCCCATGCTTCGGCATATATATATATATTTTAGGCACAGGTTGCGTTAAATGTTTTATTTTTCACTATGTTTTTTTTTTTTTTGGTATTTGCTTTGCAGGTATGGTATGATCTTACTGTTATACTGTAATGTTACTTTGTTTTAATGTTAACCATCATTTGCTTAGCAGGTACGCCATTCAGTTGCAGTGCGGATTTATTTAGCGTGACAGCAACAGCGTTTGCTCCCACGATATATAAAGCCGCGACTCCAATGCTGTAGGAGGTGATTTCACCACTACAGTTCAAAAAAGAGCATATATGCCGGAGCATGGGGGCATTAGGGGCGGAGGAGCGATTTTGCTCCTAATGCCGCGTACATACGGTTGACATTCCTACGGAGGCTTTCCTGTGGAAAAGTCTGACCATGTGTACACGGCATAGAAAAGTCCGACCGTGTGTACGCGGCATAGAAAAGTCCGACCGTACGCGGCATAACTTTTTTGCGGGAGGATGCCCCCATGCTTCGGCATATATAAATGGTGCATGTATGCCCATCATTAGAAGTGGGTGGATGAAGGGAGGTATTCTAATGGTGGGCATACCCACCGATCAATCTTTTTTTTGTTCAGCCAACAGGCTGCATGAAAAAAAAAAAGATTACAATACATGTCCAACAAGAACCATCAACGTACTGGTATGTTGCAGGACTTTGAATGGTTATACCAGAATGATGCCTGCGGGTTTAGGCATCATCTTGGTATCATTCTTTTCAGCCAGCGGTCGGCTTTCATGTAAAAGCAGTCCTAGCGGCTAATTAGCCTCTAGACTGCTTTTACATTCAGGGGGAGGGAATGTCCCCCCCCCCCCCAGATATAAACGGCGCCATTGAGAATATGGGAAAGCATTTTATCACACCGATCTTGGTGTGGTCAGATGCTTTGAGGGCAGAGGAAAGATCTAGGGTCTAATAGACCCCATTTAAAAAAAAAAAAGAGTACCTGTCACTAACTATTGCTATCATAAGGGATATTTACATTCCCTGAGATAACAATAAAAATGGTAAAAAAATAAATAAATGGAAGGAACAGTTAACAAATAAAATAAAAAAAGCGAAATAAATATATAAAAAAATAAAAAAATAAAAAAAAGCATCCCTGTCCCCCCCTGCTCTTGCGCAAAGACGAACGCAAGCGTCGGTCTGGAGTCATATGTAAACAGCAATTGCACCATGCATGTGAGGTATCACCGCGAAGGGCAGATCGAGGGCAGTCATTTTAGCAGTAGACCTACTCTGTAAATCTAATGTGGTAACCTGTAAAGGCTTTTAAAGGCTTTTAAAAATGTATGTAGTTTGTCGCCACTGCGCGTTTGTGCGCAATTTTAAAGTATGTCGTGTTTGGTATCCATGTACTCGGCCTAAGATCATAATTTTTATTTCATCAATAATTTGGGCAATATAGTGTGTTTTAGTGCTTTAAAATAAAAAAAAGTGTATTTTTTCCCCAAAAAATGCGTTTGAAAAAACGCTGCGCAAATACTGTGTGGAAATTTTTTTTGCAACACCCACCATTTTAATCTGTAGGGCCTTTGCTTTAAAAAAATATATAATGTTTGGGGGTTCAACTTTACTTTCTTGCAAAAAAATAATATGTTTTTATGTAAACAAACAGTGTCAGAAAGGGCTTTTTCTTCAAGTGGTTAGAAGAGTGGGTGATGTGTGACATAAGCTTCTAATTGTTGTGCATAAAATGCCAGGACAATTGAAAACCCCCCCAAATGACCCCATTTTGGAAAGTAGACACCCCAAGCTATTTGCTGAGAGGCATCTTAAGTCCATGGAATATTTTAGATTTTGACCCAAGTTGCGGGAAATATAAATATATATATATATATATATATATTTTTTTGCGCAAAGTTGTCACTAAATGATATATTGCTCAAACATGCCATGGGCATATGTGGAATTACACCCCAAAATGCATTCTGCTGCTTCTCCTGAGTACGGGGATACCACATGTGTGAGACTTTTTGGGAGCCTAGCCGCGTACGGGACCCCAAAAACCAATCACCGCCTTCAGGCTTTCTAAGGGTGTAAATTTTTGATTTCACTCCTCACTACCTATCACAGTTTCGAAGGCCATAAAATGCCAAAATAGCACAAAAAAAACCCCAAATGACCCCATTTTGGAAAGAAGACACCCCAAGGAAACTGCTGAGAGGCATGTTGAGTCCATTGATTTTTTTTTTTTTTTTGTCCAAAGTGATTGAATAATGAGAAAAAAAAAAAAAAAAAAAAAATGTGTCACTAAATGATATATTGCTCACACATGCCATGGTTATATGTGGAGTTGCACCCTAAAATACATTCTGCTGCTTCTCCTGAGTACGGGGATACCACATGTTTGGGACTTTTTGGGAGCCTAGCCGCGTACGGGACCCCGAAAACCAAGCACCGCCTTCAGCATTTCTAAGGGCGCAAATTTTTGATTTCACTCCTCACTACCTATCACAGTTTCGAAGGCCATAAAATGCCAAAATAGCACAAAAAACCCCCAAATGACCCCATTTTGGAAAGTAGACACCCCAAGCTATTTGCTGAGAGGCATGTTGAGTCCATGGAATATTTAATTTTTTTGCCCCAAGTGATTGAATCATGACCAAAAAAAATTAAAATAAAAAAATGTACAAAACATTGTCACTAAATGATATATTTCTCACACATGCCATGGTTATATGTGGAATTGCACCCCAAAATACATTCTGCTACTTCTCCTGAGTACGGGGATACCACATGTGTGGGACCTTTTGGGAGCCTAGCCGCGTATGAGACCCCGAAAACCAAGCACCGCCTTCAAGATTTCTAAGGACATAAATTTTTGATTTCACTCACACAAATCTTGAAGGCAGTGCTTGGTTTTCGGGGCCCCGTACGCGGCTAGGCTCCCAAAAATTCCCACACATGTGGTATCCCCGTACTCAGGAGAAGCAGCAGAATGTATTTTGGGGTGCAATTCCACATATAACCGTGGCATGTGTGAGAAATATATCATTTAGTGACAACGTTTTGTATTTTTTTTTTTTTTGGTCATTATTCAGTGACTTGGGGCAAAAAAATTAAATATTCCATGGACTCAACATGCCTCTCAGCAAATAGCTTGGGGTGTCTACTTTCCAAAATGGGGTCATTTGGGGGGGTTTTGTGCTGTTTTGGCATTTTATTGCCTTCGAAACTGTGATAGGTAGTGAGGAGTGAAATCAAAAATTTATGCCCTTAGAAATCCTGAAGGCGGTGATTGGTTTTCGGGGTCCCGTACGCGGCTAGGCTCCCAAAAAGTCCCACACATGTGGTATCCCCGTACTCAGGAGAAGCAGCAGAATGTATTTTGGGGTGCAATTCCACATATGCCCATGGCATATGTGAGAAATATATCATTTAGTGACAACGTTTTGTAAACATTTTTTTTTTTTTTTTTTGGTCATTATTCAATCACTTGGGGCCATAAAATTAAATATTCCATGGACTCAACATGCCTCTCAGCAAATAGCTTGGGGTGTCTTCTTTCCAAAATGGGGTCATTTGGGGGGGTTGTGTGACATCTTGGCATTTTATGGCCTTCAAAACTGTGATAGGTAGTGATAGGTAGTGAGGAGTGAAATCAAAAATGTATGCCCTTAGAAATCTTGAAGGCGGTGCTTTGTTTTCGGGGCCCCGTATGCGGCTAGGCTCACAAAAAGTCCCACATATGTGGTATCCCCGTACTCGGGAGAAGCAGCAGAATGTATTTTGGGGTGCAATTCCACATATAACTATGGCATGTGTGAGCAATATATCATTTAGTGACAACTTTGTGCAAAAAAAAATCAGTTTGTCATATTCCCGCAACTTGTGTCAAAATATAAAATATTCCATGGACTCGACATGCCTCTCAGCAAATAGCTTAGGGTGTCTACTTTCCAAAATGGGGTCATTTGGTTTTTTTTTTTGCTATTTTGGCATTTTATGGCCTTCGAAACCTTGATAGGTAGTGAGGAGTGAAATCAAAAATTTGTGCCCTTAGAAATGCTGAAGGCGGTGCTTGGGTTTTGGGGCCCCGTATGCGGCTAGGCTCCCAAAAAGTCCCACACATGTGGTATCCCCGTACTCAGGAGAAGCAGCAGAATGTATTTTGGGGTGCAATTCCACATATAACCATGGCATGTGTGAGAAATATATCATTTAGTGACAACTTTTTGTAAACATTTTTTTTTTTTTTTTTTCGTCATTATTCAATCACTTGGGACAAAAAAATTAAATATTCAATGGACTCAACATGCCTCTCAGCAGTTTCCTTGGGGTGTCTACTTTCCAAAATGGGGTCATTTGGGGGGGTTTTGTACTGCCCTGCCATTTTAGCACCTCAAGAAATGAGATAGGCAGTCATAAAATAAAAGCTGTGTAAATTCCAGAAAATGTACCCTAGTTTGTAGACGCTATAACTTTTGCGAAAACCAATAAATATACGCTTATTGCGATTTTTTTTACTAAAGACATGTGGCTGAATACATTTTGGCCTAAATGTTTGACTAAAATTTAGTTTATTCGATTTTTTTTACTTTTTGTTATAAGAAAAATCATTTTTTTTCAAAATTTACGGTCTTTTTGCGTTTATATCGCAAAAAATAAAAATCGCAGAGGCGATCAAATACCATCAAAATAAAGCTCTATTTGTGGGAAGAAAAGGACGCAAGTTTCGTTTTGGTACAACATTGCATGACCGCGCAATTACCAGTTAAAGCAGCGCATTGCCAAATTGTAAAAACACCTTGGGTCTTTAGACAGCGTATTGGTCCGGGGCTTAAGTGGTTAACTGCTTCTGTAATGTCTTGGCTGTGTGTTGCTTTAGGTACACAGCTTCACATCAAGTATAAACCGAATCTCAATGAAAGAAGCGCTGGTTTGCTGAACTGATGCAATCTTTACTGAGATATAATGAACAGTAATGTGTATGATAATATTTGTATGGTAAAACTGTGAAACAAACATAAAAAAAGACAAATATAAGCATGGCTATTCAGGCAACATACATTATACATAGCTAATACAAAGAATAGGGCTTAACTAACATGTGCTTGCTTACTACACACTGAAACACACATTATCTATCTGCAATGACTAGCATCTCTCTACACAAGCTGAACTAGCAAAACCCCTTTACTCACAGGCTTTGGTGTTCGACAGGTTTGCAGTCTGTATTAGCTTTAGGATGTCCTGTGGATCTGGTCACTACAGTAGTTAGAGCTGGACTGAACAGGATATGTCCCAACTAGCCCTAGACAGTACAGAGAAGACCCGCCTCTAGGCTTCAAGAAAATGGAGGGTCTTAAAGAAACAGACCCTGCTGAGTGCCAAGCATGTAATATACATTGTGAAGGCAGCACAGACCCTTTTCAGCAGAGAGCAGGCTGAAATCCACTCTCTGCTGCCTTCACGGATATCAGTCCAGGCACTGCGTCAACACAACAATAAAGTCTGGATCTGCCAGGTGCCTAGACTTATGGCCATCTCAGCCTCTCAGCCTGCTCCATCCCTCCACAGCCCAGCGCTCCAATGAGCGTGGAGGGAGAAGAGCGGAGAGCTGTGACTGACAGTCTGCAGTTTTAACAAACGATAACGAAAGCACAGAGAACGAATAACGAAAGATCTAACATAACAAATGCTTTATTTTCGTTTTCGTTGTGGTCGAATGTGCCTAACCTTAACTCTATTAGTCCAATATTATTCTACATAAAGAGAAAATATTCGACATAGAGAGAAAATATTCGACAAAGTAGCTAAAAACATACGATCGCAGCAAGCGGACATTTATGGTGAAATCACTCGCAGCTATAATGAATTGTCGGCTCCCGGCAATTCAGAGAGAATTCATTCATAAAAAAAAGTGTGGGGGTCCCCCCAAATTCAATTACCAGGCCCTTCAGGTCTGGTATGGATATTAAGGGGAACCCCGTCGTCAATTTTTTTTTAAAAATGACGTGGGGTTCCCCCCAAATATCCATTCCAGACCCTGGGGTGGAGTTCCCCTTAAAATCTACACCAGACCTGAAGGGTCTGGAATTGATATTTGGGGGGAACCCCACGTAATTTTTTTTATATTGATAGCGGGGTTTCCCTTAATATCCATGCCAGACCTGAAGGGCCTGGTAATTGAATTTGGGGGGACCCCCACACTTTTTTTTTTAAATGAATGAATTCTCTCTGGATTGCCGGGAGCCGACAATTCATTATAGCCGCGAGTGATTTTTAAATGACTTTATACAACATTAGAATTCTTCTATAGCTTGTAGGCGGAACATTCGATCGGAAATGTACGATTGCGAAATTCCGAAACAAAATATTTCAGTGTGCATTCAGTGTGTAAATTTAATTTACAATCCTCCGCATTTTTTCAGTTAAACATTATTGTAAAACTTACCATTTAAGTAGTATTAAATCTAATACTTAAATGTTGTGGCTGCACTAGTTTTTCTTTTTTTAGTTTTTTTCCCCCTCTACTTTCACCTGTTGATCTGCCCAGTGACACACCTCCCGTATTAGAGTGCCCTCACTATGGATAAAAGAGCACAGGGATACCTTAGGACAGCAGTCTAGTTAATCTGGAGGGAGAGGAGTGTTAGATGCACTAGTAGATATAGATACACTAACAAATTGAAGCCAAACTCCAGTTAAAATTTTATAAGCACAGCAACTTATTTTTTCTTTTGGGATTAAATAAATAAATATAAGCTGGTCATTGTAAAGCACTTCTATCAGTGTTACATGTTTTATCTCATCCCTCTAAATGCTACATCTGTAGGACACAGTGGTGGCTTCCTCCTCGGCAGCCGTTACAATCGCTTCTCCTCTCGGCCAATCGGGTCTTAAGATCCGCTTCCTGATTGGAGGGAAGGAGGAGAATCAGGACGACAATAGCAAATATTAATTTGCTATTGTCATACAACTGGCTGGGCTCAGGGCACAGTTCTCTTTGCCCCAAGCCCACCTATTTTTTAAGCCAATTAGAGCCCCAGGCTCCAATCATGTCCTTAAAAAAAATGAAATACGTGTATCCAGCAGCCTGCATGTAGATTAGCGGTCAGGCGCATGGATTAGGGGGGTGATGCCCCTTATGGATGGGCCACCACTGGTAGGACAGCTTGTTCTGTTGAAAAACAACAGACTTCCTGGTCATATCACCAAGTGAAAATAAAGGAAAGAAAGCCTAAACAAAGAAAACCAATGCAGCCATAACATCTAAAAATTGGCAAGCTGCAAAAAAAAAAAAAAAAAAAAATGTTGCTTTCCGGTTTATTACCACTTTAAACGATTTTCAAATCCAATGTGATCTTTAGATTTGTGTGCAATTTAAAAATAGCAATCCGCAAAGACAGAATGAGGGTCAAGTCTTTTGTGTTGAGAAACCTTTGATTTTAATTCCTGCTTCCACATGTCTTGCTTTATCTTACATTTCTTTTTTTCCCATGTGCAGGGAAGAAGTATGGAATGAAAACCAACTACTAGACAACAGTCACTTCTAGGAACTTTGACCTTCCACCTTATTATTCACAAGGTTCAATACATTGCCGACAATGAAATAAAACATATTTATCACAGCAGATTGTCCTACTTTTCCTCTGAGATTTTACAGGTCTACATGGTTTAACACACTATGAATTACACATTTAATAATAGTATAAGTATTATTCTGTATAACTATCCGCAGTATATAAAGTAATAGAAGAAAATGCAAACATTAAAGTACAGTTGCTCATGGCAATGAATTAGCAATTGACCTTCTTTGTTCTAATTAATTTCAACTGATTAAAGACAACTGGTCAGGGAGAAAAGAAATATCCCTGATATACACACACTTTATACTCACCTCTCTGGCATCCTGAGACTCCTACCTCCACTCCATTTTAGTACTACAGACTCTGTAATAATAAACGTTCAACACTTCCATGATGACAGATTCTTGTTTTCCTACTGCATGCCATGGTCCAAACCCCTACTTCGTTGCTCTGGACTAAGGTAGTTGTCAGGAAGGCACTAGCCCTAGTACAGCTGAAGCCTCTAGTTATCCACAGGTGCACAGGCACAGATGTGTGGGTGCCGCCCGTTTTCCTGTGCATAACCGTGTGCAAATGTGCATGCGTGCACGTGCATCGTGCTCCCGTCTGCCAGTAATGTTAGCGCAAATTACACTATTTAAACTTCAGCAGTGCTATTAACCAGTGCTGTCTGATCAGCAGCCATTGCGTGTGTTCTTGCATCAATTTCTGTATTGACATCTGTTATTGACCTGGCTTGCCTTGACCTTGCTTGAACATTTCCTTCCCTGACCTTAGCCTGTCCCTGGATTTTCTCTGTCTCCTGTTCATCTGCCTGATTCTACGTTGCTGATCCCTGCTTGTACCCTGACTATTGTCTGCCTGCTGTCTTTGCCTATATCTGACCATGTATTGCTGACCTGGCTTGTCTAACTTTGCATCCAGTTAGTCTCCTGCATGCTACCTAGTTCCTGCTGTTTCTTCACTTGCTGAGTGTTACCAATTCTGCCGCACCAGCCAGCCATCTGCTAGCTGCTGTCAAGCATCTGCTGCCTGTTGTCTTCCCAGTCCTGGGTTTGCTGCCATCCACTGTTCCAGTGATCTGACCTGTGCTTGGCGACAAACCTGTTACCTGTTGCCGCGGCTGATGAAATATCTTTCAGGCTCTTGCGGCCACTGTCGCAACATCATTGGCTTCAGAGCCGGGGCTGTATGAGAGGCCTCCCTCTACATGTCAGAATCTTCCACAAGGTACATGACAGTAGTGGTTGGTTGGTGGAACCATATAAAGTGGTGGGGGGCACAGGATAGCATTGTAACACAGTGACAGTAGGAGAGTTGGGTATATGCCCTTCATATGGTCTATACATATAGACTAGGGTTGTCCCGATACCGATACCAGTATTGGTATCGGGACCGATACGAGTATTTGCGGGATGCCCCCCCCGATGCCTAAATAGAATACTTGTCCCCGACACACCCCGCCGCCGCCGTATATCGCAAATCCGCCGCTGCCGCGTTAATCACCGTGCGGCGAACATTACAGGCACCTTTAGTTTGAATAGCACTTTTAAACCCAAGTCTACTTTTTTTCCTAGCGCCTCCAAAGGGCCATTTATTGAAACATACTACCAGGCAGTATACAAAGACCTATTAGCCCTTTGTGACAAATCCAAGAATTTCAAACATAACAACTTGACGTCAGAAGAAAATCAAGCTCTGAAGGCTTTAATGACTAATGCCACTATCATTATAAAACAGGCGGACAAAGGGGGCAGTATAGTTATCCAAAATAAAATAGACTACATGAAAGAGGCTAGTCGTCTACTAACGGATACGGACACATACCTAAAATTATCCAAGGACCCCCTTCCTGACTATCAGCAGACACTGAAAACGTTGATCTATACAGCCTGGGAGAAAGGAGTTCTCACCAAACGGGAGAGGCAATTTTTTCTCCCTTTTGAGTGTAGCACTCCTCACTTCTACCACTTGCCAAAAATTCACAAATCCCTTATAGATCCCCCAGGGCGTCCTATTGTAGCCAGTACTAACAGCTTCCTTAATGGTTTGTCGACATACATCAATCATATGTTACAACCTCTGGTTACACAATTGCCCTCCTACATACAGGATTCAAAAGAGGTAATAGACGCTCTTCAACACTACGTATGGGAACCTGGATACCTATGGGCTTCCCTGGATGTCGCCTCACTATATACTTCTATTCCCCATGAAGTTGGGATTAGGGCGGTTCAATATTTTTTGAATAAAAGTGGAGAATTCAATTCTCTCCAGTCCCAATTTTTAGTTGAGGCAGTTGATTTTTGCCTTAAACATAATTACTTTACCTTTTGTGACCAGTTCTATTTGCAACGTAAAGGGACAGCGATGGGAGCGAATTATGCGCCCGTATACGCGAATCTCACTATGGGTCATTGGGAGGAAGAAAACATATGGCAAAATAACCCTTTTGCCAAACACATAGTTTTCTTTGGACGATATATAGATGACGTGGTTCTAATTTAGAGTGGGACTTCTGAGGCCTTTCTTTCTTTTCTCTCCCATTGTAATAACAACACTTTTAATCTAACATTTACACATGTACTGGACCCCCATGAATTGGTTTTTCTGGATTTGGTATTAACCAACGAGTCAGACAGAATAATTACAAAAAAACACACGAAACCTACCAATGGTAACTCTTACCTCCATTATAGCAGCTGTCATCATCCTGTTTGGATAAATAACATCCCCAAAGGTCAATTTAACAGGTTAAAAAGAAATTGTACCAAGAATGAAGATTATATCGAACAGAGTGTTTTAATGCAGAAAAAATTCGAGGAAAAGGGTTATCCCCAAGATCTGATCAATGAAGCATTTTCTTTCTTTCTGAAACCTTCTGCCAATACAACCTCAAAAAAACAGGCAGAGAATGAATATGCTATCAGATTTGTGTCTACTTATAATGATAGCTACAAGTCAGTGGCTAGTATTGTCAGAAAACACTTCAAGATCCTTCACTTGGACCAGAGACTGGCCCCAGTGCTTCCGACCATGCCTCAAGTTACCTTTCGGAAGGCCCGTACAATTAAAAATATTTTGGCCCCGAGTAAGATACAGAAAAAGCCTTCGGGCTCCCCCCTGGACATCAGGAGTTATTTCAACGATAGAAAGGGGATCTTTCAATGTAAAAAACGAGCATGCCTGACCTGCCAATTCATAGTACATGGCACGGACAGGATATGCATGCGTTCTGGTAGAGAATTTACTATCAAACAGTTTGTTACATGCTCTACAGAATTTGTCATATATGTCTTACAGTGCCCTTGTGGCCTTTTTTATATAGGCCGCACAATAAGAGCACTACGTGCCAGAATTGGCGACCACCGTTGTCTAATTAAAAAAGGGTGTATTGAGCACAGTGTTCCCAGACATTTTAATCATTGTCATAATAAGGATTTTAAACATTTGGAAGTATTTGTTATCGAGCATATCCCTAAAGGTACAATAACAACCAATGAGAGATTTTCCCTTCTATGTAGAAGGGAAGTCTTTTGGATATATATGTTTGATTCGTTGGCAACTAAGGGGTTAAACGAGGAGATTGAGATCAATACCCTTATCTAGTTTGTACTCATGGTACACACAGAGTATTTCTTGTTATGCAATCTAGTCCTTTTTATTTTATTTTATATTTTCTCTATTTGGAAATCATTTTATGTCCTAAAATACCCATATATTCCACTAGATGGCAGGATCTTATTATGGGTCCTATTCATTATCTATATATCATTAATAATTTTTTCTATTTAATAATTCTTATCATCATTTTGCGTTTACACAATATATTGCCAATGTATTGTCATACTTGTTCAAGGATTTTATTGATGCATTATGTTTTTATATTTATAAACATGTATATTTGTCCTGTGTATAATGTTTGGAGCTGAAGTGTAAGGGGTTAAAGCTCCTGGTTTCTTTTAACATGCCCCATCCATTTCCTCTTCCTATAATTGCCCCTCCCCTATTTTTAGACTATTTAGCCTAGGCTATTGCCAATGTCTAATCGACTTTGAAAAAGCGATTTGAAGCGCGAAACGCGTCGTCTTAGACATCCCTTCATCCCTTCTTTCATGAAGTTCCATCCTTATTTTAATTTTTGTTCATATCAACTTCTTTTTTAATTTTTCCTTACTGGCAGCGCTGACTGTAGTCTATGGGAGCGTGCAGCCTACGGATCCCCCACCAGAGGGCACATATCACTCTCCTGCTTGTTAGTCTCGAGGCTGAGCGGCGTCACAGACGTGTGACGTCAGCGCGCTCGTACGGAGCAAGCACCCGCTCTCACTAACCTCACTGAGCGGTGTCCCCGGCTGCTGGATTTGTCGGAGAATCCAGCGTTCATCTGCCTACAGTGACATCCACAGGCTACACGGATCTTCTGCTGTTAGTCCCGGCGGACAGGATAACAACCATCCCCTCACCACCGCCTTGTTTTCCATCTTCACTGTAAAGGTACTGTGAGTTCCATCTGCGGATGGTATGATAACTGAACCCGTGAGCTCTGATCCCATAAATACTGTTGGGGGCTGCTGGTGAATACTATACTTAAAGCGGAGTTCCACCCTCTTTTTGAACTTTAAAGCATCCTTATTAATACTGCCCCCTTAAATATATTTGGCATGTTTAAAAAAAACTAAAAAAAAACTCACGGTGTTATCAGGATTTGTCTCCTGGGAGATGTTTATCAATCCCAGGAGACAGAAAGGTTGCTGGGCTGAAGTCTCGCGGGACTTCCGCCGCAATTAAAAACAACCTCGAGCGAACGAGCGAGCGGAGGCGGAGATATGGTTAACAGCCCCGCCCACCGCAACGCCCACCGCACCGCATTAACTATGTACTCGGCGGGCAGGGGGGGCGGAGGCGGAGATATGGTTAACAGCCCCGCCCACCGCTCACCGCCCACTGCACCACACTAACTATGTACTAATTATGTACTCGGCGGGCGGGCGGGGGCGGAGGCGGAGATACGGTTAACAGCCCCGCCCACCACTCACCGCACCGCCCACCGCACCGCACTAACTATGCACTTATTATGTACTCGGCGGGCGAACGAGGGGTAGTGTTGGGAGCGGAGCTTGCTATCATATAGGCTACCACTGCACCCAGCAAACGCAGCCACTGTGCCATCAAACACTGTCTCACAGTCACTTGGGCCATCAAATGCAACCACTGTGCCAAACACTGCCTCACTGTGCCCGTCAAACGCATCCACTGTGCCCAACGCTGCCTCACTGTGCCAGTAAAACGCATCCATGTGCTGGGGGATATGCGATTTGGTGGGAGCGATGCAAAGTGCTATGCGATTTGGCGGGGGTCAATGCAATGTGTTGGGGCGATGCAATGTGCTGGGGCGATGCGACTTGGCAAGGGGCGATGCAATGTGCTGTGGCGGTGCAATGTTCAGGGTTAATGCGATTTGGCAGGGGAGCGATGCAATGTTCTTGGGTGATGCAATTTGGTGGGGGGGGGGGGGTGATGCAATGTGCTGGGGCAATGCGATTTGGTGGCGGGGCTATGCTATGTGCTGGTGCGATGTCATGCAATTTGGTGGGGGGCGATGTGATTTGGCGGGGGCAATGCGATGTGCTGGAGCAATGTGGTTTGGTGGGGGGGCATTGCAATGTGATGTGTGCGGTGTGTGCTGTGCTGGGGCCGATGCACTGTGCTGCGATGTGATGGGGAAGATGCGGTGTGCTGGGATCGATGCTGTGTGCTGGGATCGATGCAGTGTGCTGGGATCGATGCAGTGTGCTGGGGACGATGCAGTGTGTTGGGATCGATGCGGTGTGCTGGGGACGATGCAGTGTGCTGGGATCGATGCGGTGTGCTGGGACGATGCGGTGTGCTGGGATCCATGCGGTGTGCTGTGCTGGGATCGATGCGGTGTGCTGGGATCGACGCGGTGTGCTGGGATCGATGCGGTGTGCTGGGATCGACGCGGTGTGCTGGGGCGATGCGGTGCGCGATGTTATGGTGGCAATGTGCTGTGCTGGGGGAAGGAGGAAGCAGGAGGAACTCAGCACAGCGCAGGGATGGTGGGAACACCTCATAATGAGCACAGCAGAAGTACAAACCCAGGAATTCAGCACAGAACAGGGATGGTGGGAACCCTTTATGAGGGGTTCTCACCATCCCTGTGCTGTGCTCATTATGAGGGGTTCCAACCATCCCTGTGCTGTGCTCATTATGAGGGGCTCTCACCATCCCTGTGCTGTGCTGACTTCCTGTGGCTGTAATCCTGCTGTGCTCATTATGAGGGGTTCCCACCATCCCTGTGCTATGCTCATTATGAAGGGCTCCCTCCATCCCTGTGCTGTGCTCATTATGAGGGGTTCCCACCATCCCTGTGCTGTGCTGACTTCCTGTGGCTGTACCCCTGCTGTGCTCATTTTAAGGGGTTTCCACTATCCCTACAGCCCCAGGAAGTCAGCACAGCACAGGGATGGTGAGAACCCCTCATAATGAGCACAGCACAGGGATGGTGAGAACCCCTCATAATGAGCACAGCACAGGGATGGTGAGAACCCCTCATAATGAGCACAGCACAAGGATGGTGAGAACTCCTCATAATGAGCACAGCACAGGGATGGTGAGAACCCCTCATAATGAGCATAGCAGGTGTACAGCCCCAGGAATTCAGCAGAGCACAGGGATGGAGGGAGCCCCTCATAATGAGCACAGTACAGGGTTGGTGGGAGCCCCTCATAATGAGCACAGCACAGGGATGGTGGGAGCCCCTCATAATGAGCACAGCACAGGGATGGTGTGAACCCCTCATAATGAGCATAGCAGGGGTACATAACGAATGTTGGTAATTATTATGAAAAGTGAATGAATTTAACGAAAACTCGTATTTCGTACGAATCCTAATTGAGTTTCGGGCACAAAATACGAAAAAACGGCTAATAATGCGAAACGGAACTAAACAAAAATAATTTATTGACAGTGCACATGTCTAGTATATGTATACACACCACATATATAACAAGATATATAGACATATATATATATATATCTTGTTATGTAGATATATCTGCACAGGAACAAATTATTTAGTATATTTACTGGTTCCTGGAAGGAGGAGAGGAGGAGAGGAGGAGAGGTTTGCATAGATAAGGGGCGGCAACTTCCTCCGACACTCCCGTTGCTATTGGAAACCTGATCTGAAACCTATTACACTGCTTGTGCATCACTAAGCATGTGCGAGATTTGCAAGGCTGAAATCCAGGAAGTCATACAGTCTGGCTTCATGATGCCCACACTTAAGATGGCCCCAGTCAATTTCTATTTTATAAAGTGTCTAAATGCTGTAACAACCTAACAAAACGGACCTTAGTTTACAGACTAACTGTACTAGAATACATTAAGCTTGTGTATTACAGGGGTATTTATATTTAACCAGTTAGCAACCGCCCTATAGACGAAATACGTCTACAAGGCGGTTGCTTAACTCTGGGAGGGCGTCAATGTACGTCCTCCCAGAATCGCGCTCCCGCGCGCCCTGTGGGGCTTGCACACGGGAATCTCCGTGACCACCGGGTCCTCCGGACCCGGCTGATCACGGATCACGGTAAATCGCCGCTGATAGCGGCGGTTTACCACGTGATCGCTCCGTCCAATGACGGAGCGATCACTAGTAAACAAACCGGCGTCATGTGATGACGCCGGTTCCTCCCTCTCCTCTCTGTACCGAACGGTACAGTGTGAGAGAGGAGAGGGGAGAGAGCGCATGCAGCAGCAGCTGCTGCGGGCTGGATCTGTGACACATGCAGTCACAGATCCAGCCAGCCATCCATTCCTCCCTGTGCAATACTCTGCAATGCCCCAGCAATACTCTGCAATGCCCCAGCAATACTCTGCAATACTCTGCAATGCCCAAGCAATACTCTGCAATGCCCAAGCAATACTCTGCAATGCCCCAGAAATACTCTGCAATGCCCCAGCAATACTCTGCAATGCCCCAGCAATACTCTGCAATGCCCCAGCAATACTCTGCAATACTCGGCAATACACTGCAATGCCCCGGCAATACTCTGCAATGCCCCGTCAATACTCTGCAATGCCCCAGCAATACTCTGCAATGCCCCGGCAATACTCTGCAATGCCCCGGCAATACTCTGCAATGCCCCAGCAATACTCTGCAATGCCCCAAAATACTCTGCTGCAATACCCCGAAATACTCTGCTGCAATACCCCAAAATACCCCACAATACCCCGCAATACCCCACAATACTCCGCAATACCCCACAATACTCCGCAATACCCCACAATACTCCGCAATACCCCACAATACCCTGCAACGTTGCCTATGGGGATTCTTAGGTAGCGAAGTTTGGCGCCATTCCACGAGCGTGTGCAATTTTGAAGGGTGACATGTTGGGTATCTATTTACTCAGCGCAACTTCATCTTCCACATTTATGCAAAAGAATGAAGAAAAAATACAAAATTTACTAAATTTTATAACAGAAACTAAGAAAAATTCTTTTTTTTTACAGAATTTTCAGTCTTTTTTCTCTTATAGCGCAAAAAATAAAAAACCCAACAGTGATTAAATACCACCAAAAGAAAGCTCTATTTGTGTGAAAAAAAGGACGAAAATTTAATTTGGGTTCAATGTTGTATGACTGAGTAATTGTCATTCAAATTGTGAGAGCACCGAAAGCTGAAAATTGGTCTGGTTATTAAGTGGGTTTACGTGCCCAGTGGTCAAGTGGTTAAAAAGTGAAATTGTGGCCGGAACTCCGCTTTAATGCATGCAAGCCTGTTAATGTATGCAAGCCTGCTAAGTCTGCTAAGTCTGCCTAAGTCTGCTAAACATACCATATCATCGTTTCTAGACTGCATATTGTCACACTGAAGTTGATTCATAATAAAAAGGATTGTTTTTTCCAAATATTTTTTGACATATATATTTTTATTTTTATACTATTTTTGGTGATTTACTACTGTAGATATCCATGAGCGCGGATTTTTTGGTGTTTTCACCATTACTTTAGTCACTTCAGAGAACCTCTGCTTTACTCCTGCACAATATCTCTTACATTTTAACTCCCTTCCAAGAAAACACTATATGAAATCGCTAGCAATGTTCATGATCAATGCTGCACGGCAAAGTATTCCCGCCCATTGGTGCTCCGATGTTATTTCCTCCAAGACAGAATGTATCAGGAGAATAAATAACATAGAGAAAATAGAGAAACTCATAAGCATTTCCCAGGAGAAAATAATGAAATTTTTAGCAACATGGCGTGATTGGATGATTTTCAAGGACTCACAGTCAAATAGCACAAGTATTCATTGAGATTCAAAAATATCCTCAGCAGAACTATAAAAAATGTACATTAAAGTGGAAGGAATATACTGGTTAAGTACCCTAAGTCAAGTAGATCTGATTTAAACCCTCTCCCCCCCCTTTTTTTTCTCTTCTTCTTTCTCCTCTCTTCCTTCCCTTTCCCTTCTCCAATCCCTCTCCCTGCCCCTCTTGACCATTAGAGAATTATACTACTAAAAACCCTATATACTGGTCAAGATGGGCATAACAAAAAATTTCTATGGTGAACCCTATGGTATATAATGTGTAATGTATATTGTACAATCTTCTATGTCTTACTTTTATGCCTTTATATGCCCTCTTTGGATGAGGATTGACCTGTACTACAAGATTGTATTCTGAAGCTAAATTTTTTTCAGTTATTTTGGTTAATTGCTAAAACAAGCTATTTTCTTTTTTTTTATGTATCTATGTACTATCTGTATGCTTTCATATTCACCCAATAAAAACTTATGAAACAAAAAAAAAAAAAGTATCGGTATTCGGTATCAGCGAGTACATAAAAAAAAGTATCGGTACTTGTACTCGGTCCTAAAAAAGTGGTATCGGGACAACCCTAATATAGACCTTAAAAAAGGGATGCTCAGTACATTGCCGTGATGACCTCTAAAAATACATTTCTCTGAATGCTTCATGTAGTTTCTAGACTGACCATGATAATTTGAGAACAATTACTTTTATCATGTTCAAAGGATTCAGCTTTAATGCAGTTCTCCATCCAGCGCCCATGGGCCTATTTTTTCTAAATTAAAAAATGAAAAATACTTGAAGGTGTAGGCTGAGTTATAATGACATTAGGCTCTCAAGCTTATTACATTACCTTTCATTATTATTGTTATTATTATACAGGATTTATACAGTTTGCGCATCGCTTTACAACACAACGGCAGACAGTACACTTACAATGCAATTTAATACAAGAGGAATCAAAGTCACTAGAGCTAACAATCTAGAAGGGAGGGTCAAGTGAAACAAAAGATAATAACTGTAGGGGACAATCTGATGGAGAAAATAAAAATACAGTTGTTAGGTAGGGACAGAAGGTAGGGACAGAATAGACTTCTATGAAGAAGAGGGTTTTCAATGATTGTCTAAAAGCAAAGTAAGAGATAGTCAGACAGATTGGGGTATGAGATGTGCAAATGTTCATGATAAATATCAATATGAATATAAAAATAAATAGAAAAAGGACAAAATATTGAACGGATATAAAAAATATCCTGATCCGACCAGGACTAGCAGACCTGATTGTTAGCCAGATACAATAAATATGGACACTTCCCTGTGATTTCCTCAGGGGTATAAGTGTGTATTACCCTCACAAAATAATAAATCAATCAAAAAATAAATAAATAAATAAATAATGTCCAAGTTCATAGAACAAACTCCAGGGAGGAAGAAATATTGAAGAAACGAGGATGAAAGAAATTCCACCACCAGCTTGAATATACAAGAAGAGGAATCTTGCAGCACACCCGGGAGAGGAGTACGTTTAAACTCTTACCAGAAAGCTCCTTTAAACCAGCACATCATTCCACTCCATCAGGATAAACGATCAAATCCTTTGCTGCCTCCACTGCCTCTCATCCAGTCTGTCTGGAAGTCCCCTCTCCACTTCAGACGCTCTCACCACTTCAAACTCCAGTATCCCATAGGATGACCCAGGAAGAATAAGGGCTCAATAGTGAGGTACCATCAGGTAGGGGTTTATTTAAAATTAGTGTCATACAATACACTAAGCTGTACACAGTAAAAAATCCGGATAAACAAAAATACAAATAACACGATAAGAACAAGCGTGCGCCCGTGCTTCCGGGGTCACGTTCAGCGTGATGACGTCAGTGCGTCATCACGAAAATTGCAATGAGAACTGGGGGTGGGGGGGTGGGTTGCTGCTGCCGAAAATTAAAATTGCATTGAGAACTGGGGGGGGGGGGGTGTTGCTGCCCGAAAATTGCATTGAGAACCGGGGGGGTTGCTGCGGCCGAAAAATGCATTGAGAACTGGGGGGTTTGCTGCTGCCGAAAATTACAGTGAGAACAGGGGGAGGGGGGGGGGCTGCTGGAGCGAAAATGACATTATGCATTGAGAACTGGGGGAGGGGGGCGGCTGCTGAAAATGATAAAATGACATTCAAAACAGGGGGGTGCCAAAAATGACACTGAAAATCGGGGGGGGGGGAGTGGCTGCTTCCGAAAAATACATTGGGAACAATCTCACCTCCACTTCCCTCTGTTTTCTCTCCTCTCGCCAGTCGCGACATGACAGGGGGAACTCCAGAAATGAAAGTGAAAGTGTGGGGGGGGCGGGGGGTTGCTGCTGCTAAAAATTACATTGAGAACCATCTCACCTGCTCTTCCCTCTGTTTTCTCTCCTCTCCTCTCACCATCCGCGACATGACAGGGGGGAACTCCTGAGATGAAAGTGAAAGTGTCCTCTCCTCTCAGCCGCGGCGCCACCCCTGCACCCACTACTGCCCCGAGGCCTGGCATTGTTGGCCTTGTCTGGAATACGGCCCTGATTGCATTTATACAAATAAGGCAAATCATTTTCGGAATATTTCATTGGAGTTTTAAAAGGAGGATTTTTTTTTGCAGTTTTAAAGGAGTGGTGTCCCCTTCTTTAGGGCTATTATTATATATAACAGTTTAACTGGATATAAAGTAACAGCCATGTAGCCCTAAAATAGTGGTGTCATTTTGTACAGTATGAGATGCAGGCATTAGCACTCTGAGCCCTAAAAAACAGGATGTAGATTCCCTAAAAGTTTTGGTGGCTTTTTAAACTTGGATATAGGAATTGCTTCTCTTACCAGAATGGAGTGCCTACAGTCCTTTATTCTCTTATACGAGTAACATGATCTCTGAATAGGGAGAGAATCCTGTGGCTCATATGGTGAGCAAAAAATAATTCTGGTTGGCCGCATGTCCAGTAAAATCACCTTTATTTCAGTTTTAAGTCCATAAAAACATATCCAAAAACACAAATAGAGGGGAGCAGCATCACCAGCTAATGTGTTTCACGCTGTCTCAGTGAGCCATGACTAAGCAATAAGGAAGCGTGAGACGCATCAGCTGATGATGCTGTTCTCCTCTATTTGTGTTTTTGGATATAGTTTTATGGACTAAACGTGATTTTACACCATAGATCTTATAGATTTATTGAACAAAACAACTCGCCCAGCTTTGATATTGAGCCTTGATGCGCAGAAAGCCTCTGATAGGCTCAGTTGGCACTTTATGTTTGCCACACTTTCCAATTATGGTTTCAGCGGCCACACTTATCTCCCAAAGTTACATGACTTGCTTAAAGAATTTAGCTTCCATTTAGGGTATAAAATCAACACGAGCAAAACAGAGGCCCTTCCAATACTCATTCCACCTTCAGATCTTGCCATCCTACATCAAAACTATTCCTATCACTTGGGCTCAAACTCTCTTAAATACCTAGGGATACATCTCACCCCTTCATACTCAACACTCTATCAGGCCAACTTTCCCCCACTCTTCCGCGACATTGACCGACTCTTGCGACAATGGGACACTTATCCAATCTCTCTGTTGGGTCGCATTAATGTCCTGAAGATGTCTATTCTACCAAGACTCCTTTATCTATTTGAGACTTTGCCGATTCCTGTCCCCATGTCACAACTCAAAGCCACTCAGAGATCATTCCTTAACTTTATTTGGCACTACAAGGCCCACCGAATAGCCAGCTCGTGTTTTTGGCCCCTAGGTCCAGAGGCGGATTGGGGGCCCCAGACCTTATTAAATATTTTTTTGCCTCCCACCTCAAACCAATTATCACTTGGTCTTCTAGAATGGCATCTAGCATCTGGTCGGAGATTGAAATGAGTATCACTAGTCCAGTCCACCCCTGCTCTATGATTTGGACAAACCTAGAGACCTCCATGACTCAACTCCGAGGCCTTTGCCTGCACCCGATGTTATTCACTCTTTACATATGGAAGAAGTGCTCGCGCCAATTCTCCCTCTCTTCTACATGCCCGCCCCTATTAAATGTATTATTCAATCCCGATGTCCCAGATAGTCTTTCTTATATTTGGATGCTCCCGTGGACACAAGCAGGAATTTTCCAGCTCAGAAATCTTGTGCATCCACTCACCTACACCCTTTTATCTTTTAACGAACTACAGCGTAAATATCAGATCCCTAAGCATTTGTTTTACTCTTATCTCCAATTCAAACACTATTTTTCCTCTAAATCCCCTACTTTAACCTTAGATAAACCTACCTCATTTAAACTATTATGTGCTCAAGGCCCATACCAAGCCCATCTTATTTTGGATATCTATAGATACTTGCATGAAGCTTCCTCACTCACCGACACATTTCACTCCTACATGCAGAAATGGTCCCAGATTATTAAGCGACCCATCCAACTCCCCCAATGGCAAAAGATTTGGGAGACCACTTCCAACTCTTCAAGGTGTGTGAAGCAGAGGGAGACGACCTATAAGATATTGTTTTTTTTGGTATAGGCCCCAGTAGATTTTACATAGATATGACCCCAAAGCTTCCCGGGTGTGTTGGAGGTGCCGGGATGACGTTGGGTCCCACTTCCACATTTTTGGGGAATGTCCCATGATTCAGCCTTTCTGGTCCTCCATTCAAACCCATCT
Organism: Rana temporaria; assembly: GCF_905171775.1. Lineage (NCBI taxonomy): Eukaryota > Metazoa > Chordata > Amphibia > Anura > Ranidae > Rana > Rana temporaria. Next base: position 55,885,203 of record NC_053500.1, on the reverse strand, counting down.
ACAAGAGCTTTTTGAAACTACTCTCCCTTTGGACCCGTTCCACTATCTTTTGGGCTTGCCGTTCCCTGATATCCCCAAACATGCCCAAAGGTTGATCACCTTTTTTCTCCTGGCAGCAAAAAGGGCTAAAACTCTGAGATGGTTGTCCCCCTCCCTACCTACCCTTGCACAGGTTCTGCAAATATTGGAACAAATCCGCAGGATGGAACACCTGACTACAACGGTCCATGATACATTTCCTCAATTTTCCAAAACTTCAGACTTGTGGGATGAATCGAAGCTTAACCCAAGTGCCATTTCACTACCCCTCCAGTTTTATGTTTCCATAGTCCTGTTAGTGTGCTCTTTCTGTGATTCCATGGTGCTTCCTCCCTTACCTCCCACTCTCCCCCTTCCCTAGGTGGGTTCTCCTTGGGGCGTCCTGGTTCCTCAGTTTGGGCGCCCTGGGACCCCACTGACACTGGATCCAGAGTGCAATAATTCCTTTTATGTGAAATATTGTTTTTGTTTGTACCGTCTGCTCCCTGGGACCCCCCCCCCCCCTTTCCAACCTCCCTGGTCTATACAATTATGAATGAATTATTTTGCTCTTACGAATTTTGGAGCATTGTAGCGATACATCTATGGTTTTAACACCTGTTATATGCCTTTTCAATTAGCATTCTTATAAGCTGTACTACATGTTTGGCATCTATTTTCTGTTTTCTGTTTGTATTTTATTTATTTTTATTTTTATATTTTTGTTTTTTGAAAATTTTATAAAAATACATTTTATAAAAAAAAAAAGGTGATTTTACTGTACATGCGGCCAACCAAAATTATTTTTTGCTCATTGGAATCTGTGATGGATGGGGCCAGCACCTGGTCTGTGTGTTAGTGGAGGTGAAGATAGGAGACTGACCTAGAGTGGTGGCTCATCTGACTTTTCCCCAATTAGAGACTGTGTTACTTCTAGTATACATGATATATGTGGGAAAGGTCTATTGCGCTACTGCGAGTGTTGGAACGAAAAATGCGTGAGAAAGGGTTAAGGTTACTGAAGCTGCTTAATCTAAAGGTGCACAAATACCATGAATAGAATATGAAAAAAAGTGATCAGCGCTACAGTGTAGACAAAAAACAAAATCAATAAATGAATGCCAAAAAACCTAGTATTCAGTGAGCCGTGCGGTCATCTGATGGGCTATAGCAGCAAACAACACCCAAAACGTGATGCTATCAGATGGGCTAGAGGAGCCAAACCATAAGATGGGGAATACCTCTTGGGAGAGGAATGTGAAAACCAATGAAAGAAGTGGAGAAAAGGAAAAAGGGGATGGACAATCAATAATACATAAGAAAATAGGTACTGCACAGGTCACTAAAGTCTATGAATGCATTAAGTGGGAATAGATGGGGTGTGGATCTTCTAGGTCAGGTGCATAAATCCAGCAGTAGTCTCACATTGCCCTTACCTTCATCCAGTGGTAAATTCACATAAAGGGCAAGTGCTGTCTTCTCCTGCTGTGGACTCAGCGTCACCGATCCCCGTCTCGAACGGACTCTACTGATATTCCAAAGGAGTGGATGATCCTCGGATGTGCTGTCCTCCGGTCCGTACGTGTTTACAAATAGGGCCCAGTGTAGAAAGGAATGATGCCAAAGATGGTGAAGCAAGTTCAGATAAACAAATCTTTTTTATTTCTTAAAAGTGCGGTACAGTTTTGAATAACCTGCTCAGCAATGGACGCGGCGTATAGCTTGCCGGCTACAGTCTGCTGGCCTCTGGTTAGCTGCCTGTATCACGTGGTGCTTTGTCCTACGGCGTTACGTCACGGTCTCGTGACTTCTTCAGGGATTTTCTAGCAAAGCGAGGTTACGTTCACCACGTTTTTCCATTGAAGCTCGCTTCATAAGTAGCTTCTGGGCATGCGCGGATGAAAAAACGTTGTTTTAAACGACGTTTTTGCTACACACGGTCAATTTCTGTGAAGTAAAAGTTGACGTTTTGAAAAACGACACATAAAATTGAAGCATGCTTCAATTTTTTTTGGTCGTTTTTTAGAAGACATAAAACGACATTTTCCCCCACACACGGTCAATTAAAGTGACGTTTTTAAAAACGTCATTTTTTTTCATCACATAAAACGACCGTGTGTACGCGGCATAAGAGTTTTATATTGACACACCGACAAAGGGTTGATGTGAGAGCTGACTAATATGGGCAGGGGCAGACACATTTTCTTTTCCTCTTCTCCAGCGGTAGATCGTCCTTACTGCTTCACTAAAAAGCCATTGAACAGGGCAATACTCTAAATCCATCCTGAGTGATGTTGCTGCCCCAAGGAGTAAAATGTACATATGTTTGGATTGGTAATGTAAACACACCTTATTCACTGAACTAAGTGAGCATTCCCATTAAGAAATCCCCAATATCATGTAATCTCTTACAGTGGAGTTCCACCCAAAAATGGAACTTACGCTTTTTGGAACCCTCCCCCAAATCGGTGTCACATTTGGCACCTTTCAGGGGGGAGGGGTGCAAATACCTGTCTAAGACACTTCCCGATTCCCTCACCAAGAATGGCGGTGGATGCGGCCGAGGGACGAGGGATTGCTCGGCCTCGGCTGCCGACATTGCGGGCGCGCTGGACAGGTAAGTGTCCATATTTTAAAAGTCAGCAGCTGCAGTATTTGTAGCTGCTGGCTTTTAAAAAAAAAAAAAAAAATGTGGCAGAACCTCCGCTTTAATGAATGACATTTAGTTTGCTTAAGCACATAATCAATAATCAGTGTCATAATAAATTGCAATTTTTTTTTAAGTACTTGTTTCATGAATTTTCATCCTTCTATATATATCCCAGTGCTACTCGTGTCCTTTAGCTTATTTGTAGCCATTTTTGGTCTACTACTGTGAAATTTCTCAGAGGGTATTTTTTTGGTGACAACAGTGAATTATGTCTATTTAATGTGTTTTGAAATGGCATTTTTACTCTCCATCAGAAGCCCCGTGACAAGGTGACAATGCAGGAACACAAGAGACAGAACATTGTCAATGTATTGCACAAAATGCCTGAACAAGGACCTTCATGGCAGGATCATGTATCATTTTAATGAAAGCTGTAGAGAGAGAGAGATGGCAATACAGCAGGACAATGAATTGACACTTTTCTTGTTACTGCTGGTCACTTTTTAAAAATATCAATCCCTCTTCTATTCTGCCTGTCTTGAGACAGTTCTTTTCCCTCGGGGTTTAAATGAAAAGGCTGCAGTTTCTGATGTAACACTCATTGAATAATACTGAGCATTTTCTTTTTTTTTCCTGTTCATCTGCCGTTGATGAGTCAGTTTATCATTCATAATTCATAGCAAACAAGGGTTATCTCAGGTAGATGTCACTCACCATCTGGTTAGTTCCACCTGCATAACTTCCAGCCTACGTTGTCTGTCTTGTGATTTTGAAGAACTGAAAATATGCATAGAGACAGACATCAGTTGCAAAAACATAATAAAACCACTTTGCTTTGGAAAATGTTTCCATAAATGGATAGAAAAAAATGGCACACAAGCAGAGTTTTTTTTCTCAGAAAATAGGTGCAGGAACTCAACCACGATCCCGGGTCTTAAAGGGGCATTAAATACCAGGATTGCATTACATAAAGAATACAGAGTTCAGGGGGGTTACACACAGAGTGCAGAGCTGTCACTTGTAAACACAGAAACCAGACTTCTGTGTTTACAAGTGATTGTGGTGAGCAGGCACCAAAGGATCTGAGCCAAAGGTGGTGGAACTGAGTTCCCCCAAGTTCCCCCTGAAAAAAAGCCCTGCACACAAGTATTGTATGGTATTGTTTAGCATCTCAAGCAATAAAAAGGTTTTACAAAGGACACTTTCCTAAGAGTGATAAGCACTTAAGCAGGAAGCTTTTCATACAGATTAAAGTGGTAGTAAACCACAGTTGATGAAAAAAAAAAAAACTTTGAGGCAATGTCATAATGTGCTAGTATGAATAGCATCGGAGCTAAGCCCTCAAGCGCTGTCACCATTGAGAGGGCTGATATTTTCCCCCTGTCTTCCTTCTGGGTTCGCGGCCTCCAGCTACATGAGTGCCAGGGGGCACGATGACGTCACTCCCGTGCATGCACACGAGAGTGATGCCCTGTACACACGACCGGATTTCCTGACATGCCAAAACCCAACGTGATTCCTATCAAGCCTGCCTTGCATACACACGTTCAGTCAAAAAAACAGTCGTCCAACACGTACAACGGCACTATAAAGGGGACATTCCATTCAAATGGCGCCACCCTTTGGGCTGCTTTTGCTGATCCTCGTGTTAGTAAAAGTTTGGTGAGAGACGATTCGCGCATTTCAGCCTTGTGCTTTTCAGTCCGTTACAGCATGACGAATGTGCTATCTCCATTACGAACGCTAGTTTTTCCAGAACGCGAGGTCCCGTCTCATACTTGATTCTGAGCATGCGCGTTTTTTTCCCTTCGGAAAAGCATACACACAAGCGGTTTTCGCGAAAGGGAAAAAAACTGACAGGAAACATGACGGGAAAAAATAGAGCAGGTTCGAATTTTTTTGTGGGCAGTTTTCTTGTCGGGAAAACTGTTATGGAGCATACACAAGACCGGTTTTCCCGACCAAACTAAAAAATGGCAGTTTTCTCATCGGGAAAACTGGTCGTGTGTACAAGGCATCACTGTTTACTACACAGGCTCTGAAGGTCCGGCACTGTATGCCAGACCTTCAGAGTGCATGCAAAGGTAACTTCACCAGCTGAATGCACTCTGAATATCTCCTAAACTGTGCAAGTTTAGAAGATATTCACAGTACCTACAGGTAAGCCTTAATATAGTGTTCACTATGGTTCTCTGACACACCTCTGAGGGCTTCACAGAACAGCTGTATTTATACTGAGATTAGAGTACATTACATTCTTTATTAACTTTATGTCCTTCGTGCTGCAACACACATCACACATTTATTCACTGGCACATGGGGCACATACACATTCACACTCATGTAACAATAGGTGCTTTTGTCTTTTTGTTTTGTTGTTTTTACATCTGTGTAACATTCACCATCTAAAAGTTTTTAGTAGAGATAGTCCTTGTATGTACATGAAGGTATACACATGTAGATCACCAGGTACACATTTTCTCTCTTTCATTAGAGGGTTTTTTCACATGACACTACCATCCACTTATTGGTTTTTCAACTAATTAGACAATTAGACACCATCTGTTTTCTTGGGTCTTCAGTCATATGGTCTCATTAAGGTTGTATATATATTTGATATCATTTGTTGTATTTTTTAGCTATGACTAAGCACTAGTTTCAGTGCGAAATGCGTCAGCAGTTGGGTTTCATTTTACTTTGCTGTGACTTGTAGTGCTGTCCTTCTTTTAATAAAGGCTACAATATGTTCAGAGTGTGGCTGTCCAGAGACAATTTTTGTTCCCGCTTTGAGATTAAATTACACACAGGACTCTATTTACTAATTAGGTGACTTCTGAATGCAATTGGTTCCACTAGATTTTACTTAGGGGTATCAGAGTAAAGGGGGCTGAATACAAATGCACGCCATACTTTCAGATATTTATTTTGAAAAAAATTGGAAAACCATTTATCATTTTCCCTCCACTTCACAATTATGTGCCACTTTGTGTTGGTCTATCACATAAAATCCCAAAAACATACATTTAGGTTTTTAAGTTTTGAGCATTACCCCTTACATTGGTTTCCCAAGGCCTGAACATTTTTGCAAGGGTTCCTCAGAAGAAAAAAATGGCTGAGTAAGGCTGTCCTAGGGGATAAGAAATTGAAACTCTGGCGTTTTCTATATATAATCAGAAATTCTTATAATATACTTTTATATATGTTTTTTCTTTCCCAGCCAAATGAGCTCCAATATGACATACTCTTTCCCAGGATTCTGCCAGTACTCAAATTGTAGTCTCTCTGTGGGGTGGGGGGATGTGTTGCAGAATACCCGCCTCATGATGTACCCTTTCCTTATGGGCTTTCCATGTGCAGCTTATAACCTGACATGCTGGGGTTAAATGTTCCTTTTCTATTTTGTAAATATAGATGAACATATGCTTAAAATGTCCTATTGGAAAATGACCATTGACATGCTAATAAAGTTCCATTCAAAAAAAAAAATGGTTGATGCGCTAGCTGTTCTTGGGTCAGACACAGCCATTTGTTGGGTCCAGAGGTGTGATATCTATATGCCTGCACACATTGAGGAAATGCGGATTGATAGCTTACAGCCCTTAGGGAAGACATGGATAATGAGCATGGGCTTGGGGGGAATACTTGGACATGAGTGATAAGTGGCAAACCTTTCTAAATATACAGTTGTTTTAGTGCTACATAAACCTTGAGGCACACTTCTTTAAGCATAAGACTGATAATGATATGCTTATCTGGCCTGTTACTGTTAAAATACATTTTTACATATGGGAACCGGCATGCCTGTGGTTATACAAAAAGACAGCTGATAATGAACATATGCACAAGCTCTCTCTATGTTTCAGCTATAAGCATACTATATCAGCTTCAGTCTTATGTATGTCTTAAGGCCCATACACACGGTCGGACTTTTTGCCAACAAACTTCAAAATCAGCAAGTTTTCAAAACAGTCCATCGGACAAACTTTTTCGGGTTTCATCGGACAAAAAGTTTGGTCTGCAAACGGACAAACTTTTCTGAGCTAAACTACCAGACTCCCTCTAAATTTTACATAGCGCCTGGTCATTGGGAGCAGGGCGCTACATAATATTTTATGTGCAATTTATATTCATTTGCCCAGAATTCCTCAGAAGGTTTGACTGGTGGCAGACTGTGCAGGAGAGGAGTATGGTCACTGGTAGGTGCTACAGGGGCAGTATGTTCAGAAGAGAATTGCAATGGGAATTACAGGGACAGTATTTGTAGAACGTTGGAGGAAAAGAGGTTGGCGGGTAAGACCAAAGGCAGTATGTGCAGGAGAAGAGTTTGGATGGTATTATGGGAGCAGCACGTCCAGAACAGCAGTGCATTGAGTATGAGTGGGGTAGTATGTGCATGAAAGGAGAGAAAAGGATATGGCAAGGTGCATTTGGGAAGGAGAGGAGTGCAGTGTATGCAAGAGCCAAGTGCAGGGAATATGACAGAGGGTAGTGTATGCAGGAGAAGAGTGCAGAGGATATAGCAAGGGCATTATGTACAGGAGAGGAGTGTTGAGGGTATAAGAGAAGGCATGATTTGCAGTAGATGAGTGTAAAGGATATGAAAGTGGGCAGTAAATGCAGGAAAAACGTACAGAGGATTTGACAGAGGGTAACATATATGCAGAAGAGGAGTACAAAAGGCATGACAGCAGAAAATAACTGCAGGAGAGGCGTGCAGAGGGAATGACAGCAAACAGTATGTGGAGGAGAAGCTATGGAAGGTATAACAACAGGCAGTATGCACAGAAGAGGATTGCAGAGTGTATGACAGGAGCAATATGTGCAGGACAGATATGTGGAGGAAACAAGAGCAGAGGGTTTGACAATGGGCAGTGTGTGCAATAAGGAGTCCGGGGTTATGATGGGGCAATTGTAGTAGTATATGTGGTAATATGTTGGGTGTTATATATATAGATATATGTGTGTATATTTATATGTATATATGTATCTATATTATATAAGTCCAACATATACAGTCCGGATTTAAGGGTCTCAAACATTACTCAATCAGTTGAATTAAATTAAATGATAAGTCTAGTTTACACATCAGACCTGTAATTACATGTTACAAGTCAAAGGAGGTTTGTCTATTGTCAAAAATGCAGAGACAGGAGTCGTTTTTACATATCAAACCATTACTCAGATCACATGCAATTGAATTACTTATTAGAGGGGACTTATTGGTATGCAAGGATGTATACTAATTAGTGACTTTGGCTGAAGTCATTTACCTGCTACCTGCTACAGGATGTGTTTCCTGCCTTTCAAATAAAAGATGACCAATCAAATTGCTCAGCTATTCAGTAAAACAAGCAATAAAAATCTTGGAAGTTCAGTCTTGTCACAGAGAGAATGCATTCACGGTATCCTCTCTGTATGGGTTTGGAGACATAGGGCTCTGAAGAGATTTGAATTATATTCTGTTGGATTTTTGTATCGTCTGTGGACTTTGGACTTTGTATGTTATTAGAAGTCAACCAAATTTGCTCTCTGACTTCAGTATATTGGATCTTATGGTTCTGTGTTGGATATCGTATACATTATCACTACATTGGTGCCGTTCAAGTGACCAGAAGCGCATTTTTAGGACTTAGTAACAGAAGCCGGTGATGATAGCAATCCTGTGAGTTGGACAGAAGTCTGATGGAGACCCAAGAGCTGTGCTGTGACTCTAATGTCTGGTTGTGACATAAGAGAGTCTGATATACAAGACTAAACAAGTTTGGAACCCCAGAATTTTTCTCTGGAGACTGGAAACTGAAGAAAGAAAAGACTGCCGTGTACTAGAAGACCGGAACTGGCAAGGTGGAGCTTCAAATGCAGTGAGTAAAATATTTCCTTTATTTTAAATTATTAGTACTATAGTCAAAATGCTTACTCAGTGTGAAGCTAGTGTCAGTTCTGATAAAGTTAACAGATGGGTATTAAAATGTATTAAGTGTCATGGCGGTCCTTATGAAATGCCAGCAAAATGTAAGCAGACGTGGACTATAATGAAGGAATTTTTAGAGGAAAGTGTTTTTGATAGCAAAATTTCAGAAAGTAAAAGAAAAGGTTGTATTGTGCAGGGCTTGCTATCTTGTTGTTTAACCACTTGCTTACTGGGCACATAAACCCCCTTCGTTCCCAGGCGAAATCTCAGCGTCCGGCACTGCGTCGCTTTAACTGACAATTGCGCGGTCGTGCGACGTGGCTCCTAAACAAAATTGGCGTCCTTTTTTCCCCACAAATAGAGCTTTCTTTTGGTGGTATTTGATCACCTCTGCGGTTTTTATTTTTTGCGCTATAAACAAAAAAAGAGCAACAATTTAAAAAAAATATATATTTTTTTTACTTGTTGCTATAATAAATATCCCAATTTTTTTTTAAAAAACTATTTTTTTTCTCAGTTAAGGCCGATACGTATTTTTCGACGTATTTTTGTAAAAAAAAAAAAAAAATCACAATAAGCGACTGGTTTGCGCAAAAGTTATAGCGCCTACAAAATGGGGAACAGAATTATGATTTTTTTTATTATTTTTTTTTTTACTAGTAATGGCGGCGATCTGCGATTTTTATTGGGACTGGGATATTGCGGCGGACGTATCGGACACTTTTGACACAAATTTGGCGCCATTCACATTTATACGGCGATCAGTGATATAAAAATGCACTAATTACTGTATAAATGTGACTGGCAGTGAAGGGGTTAACACTAGGGGGTGAGGAAGGGGTTAACTGTGTAGCCTGGGTGTGTTATAACTGTGTGGGGGGAGGGGGGTGACTGGGGGAGGGGACCGATGCTGTGTCTCTATGTACAAGAGACACGGATCGGTCTCCTCTCCTCTCACAGCACGTGGAGCTCTGTGTTTACACACAGAGCTCCACGTTCCTGCTGTCACCTACCGTGTCACCGACGATCGCGTGTACCCGGCGGACATCGCGGCCGCCAGGTACACGCATCGGGTCTTCGGCGATGCGTCGGGACAGTTTTTACCCGCCGCGCGCCACCCAGTGGCGCGCGCGGGTAATGCACATAAAGGCCGTTTTTAAACGGCCACTTGGCACTTGAGAGCCGCGCTGCGGACATATTTCGTCTATAGCGCGGATCTCAAGTGGTTAAAAATGGAAAGTTCTTTGAATGATAAAGTTGAGGAAATTGCACAGTTACAGAGTGCAGTTGATAATAGCCATAAGATTTGTCAGAGGTTACAAAACCAATCAGAATCTGAAACAGTAAATTTAAAATTGCATGCAGTTACCATTGGTGGAGCTTTGCTTGAGAAATCTAAACATTGTGAAGAATTATCAGAGGAAAATGAGAGATTAAAATTAAGAATTATGGAATTGGAGAAGAGATCTCAGGAATGCAGATGTGCATCAAACCTTGGATTAAGCAATCTGCAGCAAAATACAAACTTTCTATTAAATGAAACAGAACCTCATATTAAATCTGATAATTCATTGCCAGCCGCACCCACTGTGACCACCATGGTTTATAACAACAACAATACAGGTGAAGGGATGAAAAGGTGACAACTGACAGCAGGCAACAGGCTCAGTTTAACCTAAAGCACCAGGATACGTTTTCCTATCCTCCAAAAATTACAAAAGGTCATTTTAACATTTTGAATGGCACAACAGTGGGAGAGGGGAGAGGGTGAAGGCACAATACTGGAACTGGTCTATCATAGACAACATTTCGAATAGTTGAAGAACCGGATGTGTGGCTCTCATTATACTATTTGGAAGCAGCTTATTTGGGCTTTTTTAACTGCAGGTAAATACAAATCCAATAATGGATTTGAAGATGGATAGAAAAATATTAAAATGCTTTTTAAAAATGTTAAAAACACTGTGGCAGAAGTTGGATGGATTTTAAATACTCTACTGTAAAATCATCAAAGCTACATCTTATAAAAAGCAAAGACTCTATGCTTGCACAATATACTTTACTTGGTAACACAAATTGCTAATCAGCCAATCACATGGCAGCAACTCAATGCATTTAAGAATCTAGACGTGGCTAAGACAACTTGCTGAAGTTCACCCAAGCTTTAGAATGGGGAAGAAAGGGGATTTAAAGCGGAGTTCTGGCCACAATTTCACTTTTTAAATATAAATACCCCTGTAATACACAAGCTTAATGTATTCTAGTAAAGTTAGTCTGTAAACTAAGGTCCGTTTTGTTAGGTTGTTACAGCATTTAGACACTTTATAAAATAGAAATTGACTGGGGCCATCTTAAGTGTGGGCATCATGAAGCCAGACTGTATGACTTCCTGGATTTCAGCCTTGCAGACCTCGCACATGCTCAGTGCTGCACAAGCAGTGTCAGATTAGGTTTCAGCACCTGTGCTGTCCAAGTCACATGATTCTTTGAGACTGGGGAGTGCACAGACTCCTGGAAAGTTACACCCACTACATTCCCAGGAGTCTGTGCGGTGTAGGTTAGTAAGAATTAAGCACCTTGGTGCAGGAAGTGGAAAGATTAACTATTCTGCCTAGCAACAACACTTTGAAGGCATCTAAAAAAAAAAAAAATTTTCGTAAAGGACTAATGACATTTTTTTAAAACTACTGATGTAATGTTTTATTTATGGGTGGAACTCCACTTTAAGTGACTTTGAATGTGGCATGGTTGTTGGTGCCAGACGGGCTGGTCTGAATATTTAAAAAACTGCTGATCTACTAAGATTTTCACACACAACCATCTCTAGGGTTTACAGAGAATGGTCTGAAAAATAGAAAATATCCAGGGAGCGACAGTTGTGTGGACGAAAATGCCTTGTTGATGTCAGAGTATAGAGTAGATTGGGCCGATGTTCGAGATGTTAGAAAGGCAACATTAACTCCAATAACTCCACAGCAGCAGAAGACCACACCAGGTACCACTTCTGACAGCTACAACAAGAAACTATTAGATAAGCACCTGAACGACCACAACATACAGGGATATACAAGGTAATACTGACATATACTGTAATCACACACATAGGTTGGACTTGATGGACTTGTGTCTTTTTTCAAACTCACCTACTATGTAACAGCTCAGGCTATTGGTGTAATAGTGTGGGGGATATTTTCTTGGAACAATTTGGGCCCCTTAGTACCAATTGAGCATTGTTTAAATTCCACGGCCTACCTGAGTATTGTTGCTGACCATGTCCATCTTCTGATGGCTCCTTCCAGCAGGATAATGCACCATGTCACAAAGCTCAAATCATCTCACCACTGGTTTCTTGAACATGACAATGAGATCACTGTACTCCAATGGCCTCTACAGTCACCAGATCTCATCCAATAGAGCACCTTTGGGATGTGGTGGAACTGGAGAAGTACATAATGGATGAGCAGGCGGCAAATACGCAGGAAATGCGTGATGCTATTATGTCAATAGGGACCAAAATCTCTCAGGAATGTTTCCAACACACTGTTGAATCTTTGCCACAAAGAATGAAGGCAGTTCTGAAGGCAAAAGGGGGTCCAACCAGATACTAGCAAGGTGTACCTAATAAAGTTGCCAGTTAGTGCATATTTTGATGCTGAACTCTATGCAGATATGAAGGAAACACATTGATGCAGCTCTGTACCTATTATTACAACACCAAACATATTAGAAATAAAAGCAGTGTAATAGCCGGATTCAGGTAGAGCGGCGTATATTTGAGCAGGCGTAGCGCATCTCATATGAGCTACGCCGACGTAACATAGAGAGGCAAGACCAGTATTCACAAAGCACTTGCTCCCTAAGTTACGGCGGCGTAGTGTAAATGGGCCGGCGTAAGCCCGTCTAATTCAAAGTAGGCAGGTAGTGGGCGTGCTACATTTAAATTAACCGTGACCCCATGTAAATGAAGGGCCGAACAAACGGCGCATGCGCGCGCATGCTCAGAATCACGTCGCATATACTCCCTAAGATACGACGGCTCAATGCGTTCGACGTGAACGTAACCTACACTCAACCCCATTCACGTACGACTTACATAAAAGACGTAAAATACGACGGCTGTTCAGTCGTCCATACCTTTGCATGGGTTGCGCCTCCTTTTTGGTGGTTTATCTTTACGCTGGACGTACGCCTTACGTAAACGGCGTAGATTACAGCGACGGGCGTAAGTTTGTTCGTGAATCGCCGTATATCGCTCATTTACATATTCAACGCGTAAATCAATGGAAGCGCCCCTTGCGGCCAGCGTAAATATGCGCCCAAGATACGACGGCGTAGGAGACTTACGTCGGCCGGATGGAGCCGAAATTCAGGCGTATCTCCTTTGCAGAATCAAAAGCATAGATACGACGGCGCATCCTGGCGTAAGTCTTTCTGAATCCGGGACTAAGTATCTAAATTTGACTTGGTATCAGCCTCTACCAATCCCAGTGCTGCAGAATTCTGAGAAGGGTAGGAGAAGTAACACAAGGAGGAAGTCAGCTGTATGTTGAAAGGAGGAGAGAACAGACTGACAGAGAGATGAGCTCATAAGTCTGCTGCTTTTTCCTTATTGTGCAATAACAGGGTGGGAGAGGGATAAGACCTATAAGTGTAGCTTAACAACAGAAGAGCAAAATCAGGTCTCCTGCTCTGCCAGACAGTTGTGTGAATCAATGGCAAGCAAAATAGCTGCTATATTTGTACTGTATTTGGTATTTGATTGCCTGGAGTTCAGCTGTAACAGTAAACACATTTGATTAGGAGCCTACAATAACATCCTTCTAACTACTCATTCCCTGTGGCTTTGTATCTGTGTAAAAATAAGTGACAACTTATGTCAAGAAAATTAAGCTTTAAGTAATGTTTATGGCTTTATTTTGGCTGATTTGCATTTTTATGGGCTTTTTCGATAAGATATGCCTTAACTAGCAAGTTTTGCTCATTTATCAATGTGCACACGCTTTCTAGAACCCTCTGTTTCTATTGGTTTACTAAATTCCTTTATCATAATAGTATTTTTTTTTCCATCAGACAGTTCATCTGTAACAGATTATGTTCAAAAGAGATCAGCTGAACAGTGACACCTACCGTATGCTCCACACATCATAATCACTCTGCAAAATGATATCCTGGGAAGTCTTTCAGAATAAGAAATGCCTTTCCATGTAATGAATCTCTATTATGTTATCGCAGACATGGCATGTCAGAGAACATGAAACGTTTATGCTGTAGTGCAGCTCTACAGACATATTAGCAGTCGTTTAAAAAGGAAAAATCCAACCTGACTGATGAAATTATTAGAATGAATTTGTTCCTGTCAGTGACATTCTTGGATTTCATTTTATGGTAAGGATACTCATTGAGCCCTGCAAGTGCAAATGACAAGTCTAATGTTATGTTTGGTATCAGTATTTATGTTGGTATAAGGAACGAACATTTGACATTGTATAGGGAAGGTTTTTAAAAATGAGATTGAATTCAGGCACAAGCTCTATCTTTGGATTAAAGTAGAAGCATCACCACAATGTGAAACCATGTAGAATCCACTAGGGACCAATTGAATGAAGCACTTGGTCCTATTCTGATCCATGCTGTGGTCTTGCACACCACTTTATTTGCATTAGTTCTGGTTGTCAGCTACACCCCAGGCTGAATTCCAATTTATGGGCATTCCTATGGAAGGAAGTACAGCAAAGCACAAAGCTATGGCCCCCTCCCATAGATTATAATGTAGCACTACCCCCGGAGGAGCTTCTGGTTGTTTTGGGTCTATGCTCTGTAACTAACCCCTTAAAGTGTCTCAAAACCCTCCCATGACACACCTGGATTATGCAGGGTTACTGAGATCTCGTCTGATGACTCCGTCCCTCCGTCTACAAAGGCCCGCTCTGCCCGGGCGTTTGTAGCCCTTAGCTGCGGCCTACCTCCCATGAAGACACCCTAGACAGTGTCCTCCTGGGTTGAAGAGGCAGTCCCAAGAGAGCGCGCCAAACACGTTCTCTCCCTTAAATCACCTCCCTCCACAGGCGGTGCGGAGGGCAAAGCATCTTGGGGTTGCACAGCTGCTCTCTGGGTAATGTAGTTCATTACAGGCCAGGGCAAATGGAGTCTCTTCTCCTTCTGAACTCAGTCCCTAACATTCACTGCAGAAGGAGACAACAGGAAGTGAGAGGAAATCCTAGGAAGGGAAATTCTCTTCTGTAAGAGGTGTCTCCTGTCCACTGATGCTTTATCACCAATCCTTGTTTCACTAAAAAAAAAAACATTTTCAAAAAATCATTTGTCATTGGGACAGAAAGTGAGGTGCAATCTTCTGAACATATTCACACAGACAGCAAAACAAATGTTACAGGGGTGATAACCCTTCTCTATGTTTTCCAAAAAGCTTAAAAATAGATTTTTGGGCTGGAGCTACACTTTAAAAAAGTACCAGCTCAAAATTACAAACAGATTCTACTTAACAACAAACCTACAGTCCCTGTCTTGTTTGCACCGCCTGTATACTGCTGTTCAAAGTATATAGGGCCAAAGGGGCTGGTAATGACCTGGGGGGAGGGGGGGGGAAACCATGCTATTTTTCTCAATGATTTTCATCCATACTGCAAGGACCAGACATTACATTAAAGCCCCAAGCAGTTTTAAATGACTTTTCCTATAGTAATGTAATTTTGTGCAGGGACAGTTCTAAACACGTGCCACTTCACAGGCATACTATAGACACCCAGCAGGTACGATATTTAAAGAAAAATTTCAATTTTTTTTTTTCACTTTAAGCATCATTAACTGCTTGCCGACCTGCCGCCGTCATTCTACGGTGGCAGGTTGGCTCTCCTGCGCGAGAGCCGTAGCTCTACGTCGGCTCTCTCGCAGGCTACCAGGGGCGTGTGCGTGCCCCCCGCTCGCCCCCGACTCGCGTGCCCGGCGGGCGCGATCGCCGCCGGGCACATGCGATCGCTCGTTCAGAGCAGGGACCAGGAGCTGTGTGTGTAAACACACAGCTCTCAGTCCTGTCAGGGGGGAAATGCTAATCTTCTGTTCATACAATGTATGAACAGAGGATCAGTGATTTCCCCTAGTGAGGCCACCCCCCCACAGTAAGAACACACCCAGGGACATACTTAACCCCTTCCCCGCCCCCTAGTGTTAACCCCTTCACTACCAGTGGCATTTTTATAGTAATCCAATGCATTTTTATAGCACTGATCGCTATAAAAATGCCAATGGTCCCAAAAATGTGTCAAAAGTGTCCGAAGTGTCCGCTATAATGTCGCAGTACCGAAAAAAATTGCTGATCGCCGCCATTACTAGTAAAAAAAAATATTAATAAAAATGCCATAAAAATACCCACTATTTTGTAAACGCTATAAATTTTGCGCAAACCAATCAATAAACCCTTATTGTGATTTTTTTTTACGAAAAATATGTAGAAGAATACGTATCGGCCTAAACTGAGAAAAAAATTTTTTTTATATATTTTTGGGGGATATTTATTACAGCAAAAAGTAAAAAATATTCATTTTTTTCAAAATTGTCGCTCTATTTTTGTTTATAGCGCAAAAACTAAAAACCGCAGAGGTGATCAAATACCACCAAAAGAAAGCTCTATTTGTGGGAAAAAAAAGATGCCAATTTTGTTTGGGAGCCACGTCGCACGACCGCGCAATTGTCAGTTAAAGCGACGCAGTGCCGAATCGCAAAAAGTCTTTGACCAGCAATATGGTCCGGGGGTCCGGGGGTCCGGGGGTTAAGTGGTTAAAATTCCTGCTCCAGAAAAAACGACCATTTTTAAAACTTTTTTTTCCATTGATACATGTTCCCTGGGGCAAGACCCAGGTTCTCAAACCCATTTTACGACAATAACTTGCATATTAGCCTTTAAAATTAGCACTTTTGAATTAGAATTTTCGAGTCCCATAGACTTCAATGGGCTTCTAAAAGTTCACACGAACGTTCAGTCCGTTTGAAGGTTCTGGTGCGACCAGAACGCGGGGGTGTTCGGCTCATCCCTAATAAACAGTCAACATTCCTATATGATGAACCTAAATTCAAGCATAACAAAGTTGACAGAGAAACCTCCCACCAATTGTCATAGGACGGGGGGTTGTTCTGTCCACAGGCCACCTGAACTGACATGGCCTTACCAAATGGGTCAGGGAGTGAGCTAGGGTTACCCTCGTGTAAATGTACAGCAGAGGAATCAGGCAGATCAATAGTCCTTTTAGCAGTGAAGACTACTTCATCAGAGCATTCTCCCAGCTAACTGTAAGTTAGCTTTTTTGGGGGATGAATGGTTCTCTTCCCCTGCTCTCCTTGCTTAGGCACATGGAATTCAACCTCTTCTTCTGGAACTTCTTCTTCTGTCGGAGCATCTTCATTCTGGGGCAATATCCTCTTCTGGAACGTCTTTCTCTGGAACAGCTCCCCCCCTGGAGTATCTTCCTCTGGAACATCTTCCTCTGGAACATCCTCCTCTCAGACTCTTTCTTCTGTGTTTTCCTATTAGGTTTGAACCCTTGTTGGACCTGGCGTGCATTGATCTCCCGCCTCCTGGCAGCCTGTGTCATGGGAGGGAAAATATTTGACTGCCCAGAGACAACAACAGGGGCACTTGGCGGGGGCTTGTACCTCGACGCTGCCTTCTTTTTTTAGGGAATGTCTTGGAGTCAACTGAGACCCGCGTACACCCGGTTGACTCCTTCACCGTGGGGTCCTCTGAAGTTTTCCATCGGCTGGCGATACTGAGCTGCGGCCTTCTCAGGGCTTGGGCATACTTCCATGATATGTCCAACTCCTCCACAATTGAAGCAAACTGGCAACTTCCAGTGTTTCCTTCGGGAATCGGCATTGGAACTGATAGGTTTCCTTGATTCTGATGAAGCATCCCTACTCAGGGTCTTAGTTGTTTGACTTGTCAGGGCAGTCACCAATTCTATCAACTGAGACACTTGGGCCTTCAAGAGTTCCACCTGATTGTCCCTTTCTTAGGCACCGATGGTCCTGACTTTAGCAGTGGGTTCAGGCTTCTGGGGCTCTCTCTTATTATCCAGCATAATTTCTTCTTCTCTGACTAGCCGGATAAGGTCAGGGTATTCCAACACACTTTCCGCTGGGCGGGTCCACAGAACAAGGGCAATGGGGTCTAAAGGCTGAGCACCCCGTATTACTTGTTCCAGACGGACCTCATCGACCTTTTTCGGATCCATTCCCTTCTTTAGTAAGATCTGGTATATGATCCGGTCCAACCATCTTATGAACTTAGACATTTTCTCCCCTTCTTTCTGGTAACAGTGTTCCAACTGATAGAGGAGTTTGTGGCCTTTTCAGTCCAACCATACAAATCCTGCAGTGCACTCAGGTATTCTTGGGCTGTGTAGTTCTTCTTACTGAGCTTGAAGTTTCGTATGATCTCTAAAGCGGGGTCCCTTAAGCTCTCTGTGACCCTTTGTTTTTTTGGGCTTCAGGAACTTCCCATTCTTCCAAAGCCTGGGTGGCACAGTCTAACCATTCCTCAAACCCATCTTCCGCTGAGGGCACTGGTTGTCTACCTGAGAAGACCCTGAGTTTCCGGTATCCAGCCATCACATAGTCTGATGGATCTTTCTTGCACTTGGCTACGATTTCTCCAAGGACAGCATACAGCTCCGGGTTAAGAGAGGCTAAAGATGTGAAATTGGATCCCACACTTGAACTGGGAGTAGCTTGGCTAGTGGACTCCCTCCTGATAGATCTGGATGTATGAGTAAAAGTTCAGTCTGATCAGGTGCTTTCACACTTGGACCCTTAAATTGGTCAGGGATCCCTTTTTTCCATTCACACAGGGCATATGTGCGAGGGGCCTGGGTGTCTGTTCTTACATCAATCACCCAGGGCTTTCAATCCAGTGACAGTGTCTTCAAAATTGATGTCAGTTCTTCCTCCGTCCAAACTTTCTCTTTTATCGCCACCACCAGACAGGCATCAGGAAAGGCATTCTCCTCCCTGCACCACTTGATGATAGCGACAGAATCCATTATGGTGTCGACGAGGGTCTTTCTTAGGGGGGGAGTTAGCCACCAAAGCCGTAGAAACCCTGGACAAGCCCCCACGTGTAGCACTACCCCCCAGGGGAGCTGCTGGTTGTTTTGGGTCTACGCTCGGTAACTAACCCCTTAAAGTGGCTCAAAACCCTCCCGTGACACACCTGGTAATTTGGGAGTTGTGGACCCCAGTAACTTGTGAGGAAACACAGTATCCCTTTACACAACAACAGATTATGCAGATAAAAGGGGTTACCTTAAGTGGAATGGTCTTTCAGTATGAAAGATAGGCTGCACACAGACTTCAAGATAACCAAAATAATGCTTTACTTGAAGAAATATAAAAGAACATAAGTAAAACAGTCACACTCTATTTGCAGATCCCTGCAGCATCAACAACAGTATTAAAGCTTTAGCGACAGCTAAGCTGCAATGTCAATAGACCTGTGTGAGCACACTGCAAGGAGGCCTCTTTTAAGAAAACGTATACATTGAAATGCCCTCTTGCCAACCCTCACCCAGCTCTTACCTCTCTACAATACAATATAAACTAGTAAAACTGATTAAAGCACTAAAACTGGGTAAAGTAGTAACAATGATCACTCGTCCAGCGAGTAATGCAACCAATATAGTGAATATACAACTCTAAACAGATAGTCTCTGAGTATTATAGCTATAGCTAACTAGGATGGCCTGGCGTCCCAGGCCAAACTTCAACACAGTCCCCTAATAACAGTTTGTGCACTTGTTCGTTTGGCATGCGCTGGCCCCCCTCGTGTTTTTTGTTTGCATTACACCTGTAAGGGGCCCGATGATCCCCAGGGCCCCTTACAGGCCCGGCTGGCCCCCTCCCATTTTTTTAGTTTTTTTATTATTTATTTTTATTTATTTTTTGCATTACACCTGTAAGGGGCCCGATGATCCCCAGGACCCCTTACAGGCCCGGCTGGCCCCCCTCCCATTTTTTTTTTCATTTTTTTTATTAATTTTTTTTGCATTACACCTGTAAGGGGCCCAATGGTCCCCAGGGCCCCTTACAGGCCCGGCTGGCCTGCCCCCCTCCCGTTTTTTTTCTTGCATTACACCTGTAAGGGGCCGGTGGTGCCCAGGGCACCCCAACCCCCCACCATGGCTGCCCTGATGGTAGGGGAGGAAGTGGAGAGTGGTCCACAATATTCAGAATGGACTGTGGATCCCCAAATAACAAAGTACCACAACTGCTGAGTGCATCAGTGTGCATACAGGCCCCACCCCCATACAGGAGAGGAGAGAGGGCTTGATATGCTCCTTCTCCTCCCACCCCTACCCCTCTGTCTGCCCACCCAAACCAAATGGTGGGCTGAAAGTTTTAAACTCAGCAACAGGCAGATACATTGTGAATGAAAGGTGTCTATGCCTGAGCCTCCATCCTCAGGTGAATGTGCTCACCCTCCACTGTATGTAACTAAAGACTTCCCCCTCCCTCCCATCTCTCTTCTGCCTTTAAGTAAAGGTGTACACTAAGGTAAGGGGGGCGCAGATATAAGGGGTGCCCTGTGGACTCTGTTGTAAGTGGGGCTTTGGGAACCTTAATTTAAGGGGGACTGCTGAGAACTCTGATTTAAGTGGGAGGTTTGGTGAGTCCACAGTGTTCTTCCTTAAAAAAAAATTGCCTGTGTGCCGCTAAAGTGTTCGGGTTTGGCTTGAAGAAAAGATTGCAACCCTACTCAGCAACCACAGGAGGGATTGCAATGACACCAAATGCTACATGCACTTGGTCCACTGGGGAAATTAATACAGTTCTTAAAGTGAAGTGATACTTTTTTTAATTTATCAAACTGTAGGAGACAAATTAAAGTTGTGCCCTAAAGCGGTATTAAACCGCAAATTTTCTCAAAAAAACAACCCTGCAAGGCATTGGCATAATGTACATCGCATACTAGCAATACTAACCTTAGAACGAAGCCTGACAGGGCTTCCATTCCCAGTCTTAATTTCGGGTTTCTGGGCTCTGTATATGAGTGGCCAGGGCAGCGAAGACGTCACTCCTGCCCATACGTGTGGGAGCCCTCAGCTATGGCATGGAGTTCTGAAGGTCCGACGCGGTAAGCCGGATCTTCAGGCCTCGTACACATGAGCCAGAATCTCGTCAGGAAAAAAAAAGTTTTTCCTGACGAGATTCTTGGCAAGAATCTCTTGCCGCCCTAGTGTACACACACTCCTTTTAAAAGAACCGCAGTTCTTTTGAAAGGCAAGAACGGCAAAGGCAAGAACGCAGTGACATCATCGCGTACGACAAGCATGCGTTCGTCACATTCAATGCCGTCGCCGCCATCTTGCTTCACCCTACCTATGTCGTGGAAGCTACCGCGCATCAAAGTCATTTCGAGCATGGGCAGGTTTCCACGGCGACAGGTAAATATACAGACGCTCGGGTTTCTCGTCGACAAGAATCTCGATGAAA
Source organism: Rana temporaria (assembly GCF_905171775.1). Taxonomy (NCBI): domain Eukaryota; kingdom Metazoa; phylum Chordata; class Amphibia; order Anura; family Ranidae; genus Rana; species Rana temporaria. The sequence continues at coordinate 55,864,126 of NC_053500.1, read as the reverse complement.
AAATAGAGAGCAGGATCTCTATTTTTCTCGTCGAGATTCTGGGCAGATTTCCAGACGAGAAACCTGAAAGCGTCGTACACAGCTCGGTTTACTCGGCAAGAAAGCTCTGCCAGTTTTCTTGCTGGTTCTTGCCGAGAAAACCGAGCGCATGTACGAGGCTTTAGAGCATATGCGCCGGCTGCATCCAGTGTTAATATCTCTTAAACCCTGCAAGTTTAGGAGATATTCACTGTACCTACAGGCAGGGCCGTCGTTAGGGCGTGGCTTGGAGGGCTGGAGCCCCGAATGGGTCCCCGAAAAGCCCCGAGTCTATGCCGCATCCGATCACATTGTTAGCCCCGAGCCGAGCGTCTGGGAGTCAGGACCTGATGCCGAAGGTGGCCGAGTGTGGCAGAGTGCCACCAGGGCAGAGTGTCACCGAGTGCCGAGTGCCCTGGCGCCACTTTTGGCCACTTTCGGCATCAGATTGGTCCTGACGCTCAGCTCGGGGCTAAGAATGTGATCGAATGCTGCCCCGCCTTCTGGAGCCTGCAGCGTCAATGGCGGGACGCGGGACGTGTGACGTCCATCATAGGCGCTGCAGGCTCCACGGCGGGAATTACAATTCGGCTGCCTCACGCGGGTGGCTCTCCTCAGGTCCTCTTTGACTGCCAGTGCCTGCCCTGCTGTGACCGCACACTGAGGCTGCTAAGGTAGGTCAGTGCACTGTGTGGAGCTGTTACTGATCTTTTTTTAAATGATATTACTTGTAAAAGCTATTTTTCCTGCCACTAAAGTTGACAAGTATAGGGTGAAAGCCCTTTAAACATTTACCCGGGTTGCCAATCTGATTTCTCACGTGGAGTGTGCCGAGGGGGCTGTCTATCCTTATAATTGCATCATCAGACATTCCAGGATGGCTTTGGCATCAATTTTAAATGTCCCACAAGAGAGTGCCTAGTGTTAGTACTTTTGCACTGCTGCTTGAGGTGGCTTGAAGCACGTTTGTTGCATATGCCACCTTGTATGGAGGGAGCTTACTATGTGTGCATGCCCTGCCTCTAATCTTTGGATTGAGGATGGGTGGCCAAGCAAGATTCCTTAGTTCTCAAAATGTTGTGGCAGCATTAATAGCAGTTTACTTTCACTGATCCTGGGTTACAGCAGTCTACAGGTGCTTGCACCGAGGCATCATTCCCTGCACCACTATTGCAAAGGTTATGAGTACCCAATCAGGAACATTTAATTCATGCAAGTGGCAGATAATAAGCTCATAAATTAGGGGTCAGGTAGGCTTAATAGCTATGGCTTAGCCTTTAACTTTAATAGGGATTGTAAGATGTTGGTTCGGGAACCTTGTCCCCTCTTTGGTCAAACATCACTGCATAGAAAGCATTAATTAGGCATCATTACATACAGAGCTTTGAAAAGACATTGCTGCGTTCAGAGCTTTAAAAAGACATCACTACATCACTGCCTACAGAGATTTAGTTAGACATCACTACCTACAGAATGCTGATTAGACATTCCTGAATACAGAGCATTGATTAGACCTCATTGCGTACAGATCTTCAAAGAGACATCACTACATACAGAGCTTTAGTTGGACATTGCTGCTCACAGATATTTGAATAGCTATCGCTGCATACAGAGCTTTGATGAGATGTCCCTGCATGCAGAATGTTGATTGCACATCACTGCATACAGAGCTTTGGTTAGGCATCACTGCATACAGATGTGTAGCGCTACCCCCGCAGGAGCCGCTGGTTGATTTTGGGATCGGCCTACTAAGTTACCCTGGCGTTGTCTAGGGGTGTAGCTGTGAGAACAGAAGTAGTGAGCGAGGGTCCAGACAGTGAATAAAGGTTTTCTCAATGCTTTATTTTCCAGGCCAAACACGGCCAACATCAACATCAATTGGGAAGGTCAAGGTTGATGAGGGAGAGAAAAAGAGAACCTTGCAGTATCAGGCCTGGATATTAGATAGAGCAGTCAGTACCGCTCAGCGTAGTACCAATTTGTAACTCGTCGCCACTCTGCTTGGAGTGGGTAAAGTGCCCCCGGACAGACCCCTTTGTATAAGTCTGGCAACCAAGGTGTCACTTAGGATTTCTGGGAGGATGCAGGCCTGTCTCACGGGCCAATTACAATAACTGAGCTAGGTAGATAAATGAAGCAAATCCTCCCAGTAGATTTTTGTGTTGGTCACCAGATGACAGCAACATACCTGTCAGTACTCTGGTCACCGAATCCCCAATTTTTTTGTTCAGGCTCTGTTGGACGACCTGCCTCCGGGTCCTCCTCAAACCGACTCCCCAATCGTACGGCACCCAGCCTGGGATCCTTTCAGTAGAACCGGGAACCCAGCAAGTCACTGGGATGTACCTCCGGATGAGGGTTTTTGTAGACTGCAACTTTGGCCAGGTGGGCCACGCCGGCGGGGTAAAGATTTTAGAACACATGACACCTGCCGCAGATATACCCCTCCCCAGCATGCCTTGCGAGGAGAAACTTCTCTGATTGGCTGCTGGGGATAGCTTGCTCTGCCAGAACCCCTCTGGCGCCAACTGCTGGCCAGGGATGATATTGCATCCCTGGACCATTGACTGACCCAGTGGACATTTCTGGAATGACAGAGGTCCCAAAATGTAAACAATTCACGAATGGGAGCCACATAACTCTCCCATTCACCACTAACTTTAGCGTAGTGCCCATGCTGAAAGCAAGGGGGCGCTACAGATGTTTAAATAAAAATTACTGAATTCAGAGCTTAGAATAGCCATTGGTGTGTAGCACTACCCCCGTAGGGGTTGCAGGTAACATGGTTCCTCACTGATGCACAGCAGGGCACACAACATTTTCTGCTTTCACCCAAACACAGTGAACAGTCCATTTGTTTTTTTTAGGGGGGGGGGGGTAATAATTTGGTTGGTAATAGGAATTATGGGATGCTCAGCTTATAAGTGACAAAACCAGGGACAACTTCCTCCCTATATACACCTCTGATCCAATGAATTACTCTGTTTAGCTCCAATTGATTCCTCTGCACAAGCTAACAGTCTTTAGCAACAGCCCCTTATAATAAAAAATAAAGAGAAAAGTTGCGCTAAACTTGTAGAATGTGAAAAAATATATATAGCAGCCCGCACCAACAACCAACAATGTTGTATGCAAAAAGTAAAAAAAGAGAAAGTGCAGCACTAAGTGTTATCTGAAATGAGATCAAATAATATGTGGTGAGTGGTCAAAACACATATTCCATGTAAGGAACCCCGTGGGAAATGACATCAGACCACACTATTCAACATGAGCTCTTCAACTGCCCCAGTTGAAGAGCTCTTTTGCTCGAAACATGTCGGGTACATAGCTCATACGCTACTTGCCTACCACGCTATTAATACCTATGTGATCACTTGTACTTGTCTTTTCGTAGGCTTGTACTTTTTATTTACTATTTTTTATCTATTTTTATCCTTGTTCTGTTTTTGTATTACCATTGATGCCTAATAAAGGCTTTTTATTGGGATTAACCGCACTATGTGTAGTTATGTTTTCCCTTGCATGATCCCATGACGGGCTCGTCTGCCATATGCTTCTATCCATGAGTCTCCCCTACACGATTTTCCTTACCATTGTATTGATCCGGCTCCTGATGATCGAAGGTCTGCACATCAAAAAGTGTTTCCACTGATTCTATCGCTGTTCAGGAGTTCGTGCATGCTTGATTGACACACCGTCGCTGACGAGTGTGTCCACGTCATCCGGTAAGAGTACCCTATCTTATATCAACCATTTGGATATTGTTGTGGATCGTTGACGAGACTTCTATTGGTTGTACAAGTTACCTGATTCCTGTATTTGAGAAGACCTACCTCATATGGTTTTTGCCATCCAGTCTCTCCCCAAGGAAGTCTGTTTACTTTCATCATTGGACTTTATGATCTATTGTATATGCAAATTTATTATTTCACCTACATTTTTTTGCTGGACTTATATACATACTAGTACTTGGGATTTTTTATCATTGTCACAGTATGGCCACATGCCTCTTCTAGGCCTTTGGACACAATTTTTAGTGTGTTATATTTATACTACAATCTTTGTGTGTATTTTATTCATATATTTTGTTATACCTCATTGGAAATCACCTCCAGTGGTTCCTTGCGGTATTACATTCACTCTGTATCATCATTCCACATTATTTCTCTCATGTTGAATAGTGTGGTCTGATGTCATTTCCCACGGGGTTCCTTACATGTAATATGTGTTTTGACCACTCACCAACAGCCCCTTATAGGCTAGGAACTCTCAGTCCCTCTAGAGAGTAGCACAATGTGTTGTGAACTACATCCTGGAGTACCTCCAACTCCCATGAAGACAATGGTACCAGCTCTACCACGACAGGAAAATGCTAGCTACAGCTACCTGGCTGTTTCTTTACCAGCCCACCTGGCTGCTTCTCTTCACCAGTCTGCCTGACTGACACTCTGGCCCGGATTCAGAAAGCAGTTACGATGGCGTATTTCCAGATACGCCGTCGTAACTCTGAGTGCGGGCCGTCGCATCTCAGCGTCTGATTCATAGAATCAGATACGCCTCAATGTTGCCTAGATACCAGCGGCGTAAGTCTCCTACGCCGTCGTATCTTAGGGTGCAATATTTACGCTGACCGCTAGGGGCGCTTCCCTAGACTTCCGCGTTGAATATGCAAATTAGGTAGATACGCCGATTCAGAAACGTACGTCCGCCCGGTGCATTTTTCCGGCGTAAAGTTACCCCTGCTATATGAGGGGTATCCTATGTTAAGTATGGATGTTGTTCCGGCGTCGAATTTTGAAAATTTTACGTCGTTTGCGTAAGTCGTTCGCGAATAGGGCTGTACGTAAGTTACGTTCACGTCTAAAGCATTGACGATTTGCGGCGTAATTTCGAGCATGCGCACTGGGAGACTGTGCGCATGCCCCCTCCCCCCTGGGAGACTACTCTCTTTCCTTTACAACCCGCAACGTTAACACACAGAAACTCATCTAGGCTTAGCAGAGTTTTTTTGTAAAAAGAAGTTTGTTAAAATATATCAAAAGCATGTTTTTCCTTATAACAACGTAGCTCAAACTGACTGTTTGTATAAAGTTGCGACCAACTGTAGACGAAGTACGTTATTACATTACACTATTACTGTTCAGCTTAAATGAATGTTGTAAACTGCTTCTAAATGGCTTTTTTTTAACCAAGGCTGTTTTTCCTGCTGCCGCAGCAGAATTTTGTGTCCAGATCAGCAAGCCTGTGTAATAGTTATGATTTCAGGCTCTTTTTGTTCTTGCCCTTAAAAGCCTGAACCTTTGGTTTTAATGAGTACAATTTTGAACTTTTCAATTCTTATTTACTTAAAGGGGTTGTAAAGGAATTTTTTCCCTAAATAGATTCCTTTACCTTAGTGCAGTCCTCTTTCACTTACCTCCTCCTTCGATTTTGCTTTTAAGCCTAGGTTCACACTGCTGAGAATTCAAAATCGCGGTAAAATGCGCGATTTTACCACGATTTCGCGGCCGCGATTTTGCCGCGATTTTGCCGCGATTTGCCGCGATTTCGGCCGCAATTTAATGTAAATCGCGGCCCGAAATCGCAAAAAGTAGTACAGGAACTACTTTTTGAAATCGCAGATGCGGCGTCGCACTGATTAGGACAGTGCCATTGCCGACAATTGCCGCCTATTTGAGATGCGATTTGACATGTCAAATCGCATCTCAAATCGTTCCAAATCGTACCCAGTGTGAACCAGGGCTAAATGTCCTTATTTCTTCTGAGAAATCCTCACTTCCTGTTCTTCTGTCTGTAACTCAACACTGTAATGCAAGGCTTTTTTCCTGGTGTGGAGAAAGCCTCTTGAGAGGGGAGGGGGCGAGCAGGAGTGTCAGGACACCCACTAACACACAGCTCCTTTCTATATCTACAAAGTAGAGAGTGTCCTGACTTGCCTGCTCGCCCCCTCCCCCCTCAAGAGGCTTTCCCAAGAGGATAGTTTTATGGCATTTTTATTATTATTTCATTTTACTAGTAATAGCGGCGATCTGCGATTTTTATCCTGACTGCGATATTGCAGCGGACACATTGGAAACTTTTGACACTATTTTGGAACCATTGTCATTTGTACAGCGATCAGTGCTATAAAAATGCACTGATTACTGTGTAAATGACACTGGCAGGGAAGGGGTTAACCACTAGGGGCGATGAAGGGGTTAAGTGTGTCCTAGGGAGTGATTTTAACTGTGAGGGGACTGGGCTACCAGTGACATGACAGTGATCACTGCTCCCGATGACAGGGAGTAGTAGATCATTGTCCTGTCACTAGGCAGAACAGGGAAATGCCTTGTTTACATAGGCATCTCCCAGTTATGCAGCTCTGTGAGACAATTGCGGGACACCCGCAGACACAGTCACGGAGCTTGCAGCGGGCACGAGCACGCCCCCGCTAGGTGGCAGATTGAAAGCAACTGCCCGTGTCATTTAGCCAACGTATATATACGTGAGGCAGACAGCAAGTGGTTAAGAGGCCATGTCCAAGCCTACATATCTGCATCTAATGCCAGTTTTACTTTGCTGCATACTTTAATATAATGCACATAAATAAACAGATTGCAAGTTTACAAAGTAAGGCCCTATTCACACCGGGGCGGGAGGTGCGGTGGCAGTATATATTTTTATATTGTGGCGGTATTCAGCTGATAGCGGTGCAGTTTAAACCCCCGCTAGTGGCCGAAAAAGGGTTAATACCGCCGGCAATGCACCTCTGCAGAGGCGCATTGCCGGCGGTATTACCGTGGTGTTCCATTGTTTTCAATGGCAAGGAGTGGTGGAGGAGCAGTAAACACACCGCTCCTCTCACCGCTCCAAAGATGCTGCTGGCAGGACTTTTAAAGCGGTCCTGCCAGCACTCTGGCTTTCACATTGAGACTGCAGGGCATGAGTTTTTCAGGCGGTATTTAGGTGCTATTTTTTAGCGCTAAATCGCCTGAAAAACTCCACAGTGTGAAAGGGGTCTAAGACATGGGCACCTCTTGGCATTATTAACCCCTTCCCACCCATCTCAGCCCTTTCGCTGGATCTTAAGGCAGGGGGCGGGCCAGGGGTGGGTCTGAAGGTAATTGAATGTTATTAAAAATTTGCTTCCCTTTTCAGTCTGCAGCTGCTGTAGTTCAATTCAGTTCAAAATAATAGGTAACTTAGAGGCCTTCTGTACATGACTATAGTATAACAGATGTCCCAAATTAAACCAACCAAAATTACCTTTAAACCACCCAACCTTATTCCCATTAATTGGAGACCACACCATTCTTGTTGGGTAAAAATTAGGCCGTAGCAGCCTGCTTTTATTAAAGGTAAATAATTATTTAACATTTTCTTAAAATAAACAACCTGTCACACTAACTAAACTGCTGTTGGTCTCCGCAGGCAAAAGGCCTCTAAATATAACCACTCTGTATATATATAAACATATATATACCTCTATATACATATAAATAACTTCTCTATAGCACTGCGGTCTCTCGTGCCCTTCTGACTGGCCTCAAGCCGATGCTGGCTCAAAGACCCTCCCGACCGCAGTGCTCCATATTCATTCCCCCCAGTTAACCTCCGTTAGCTGGGCCCATCATATCCACTGTCACCGACAGGTCTAAAACACATCTTTAAACCGGCTCTTCCTTCACCCGCAGAGAACAAAACCACGCCACAGCACCCAAGGGTAAAACCTTATCTTTGGGTGCCCCTCCACACCCTAACAGCCCTTTGTATGCCATCCTGCAAACCCAGGAACCACATATCAATGCCCACATCCGTCAGGTGCACTCCATCGCCCCGCAGGTACCTCCAGGTTTCTTCTTCCATCTCCATATGGCGGACTACCAGCCCCCCATTACGCACCACAAACCTGCCCACATCCCGGTTTATCTTCCGTCGGGCCCTGTTTAACCTGCTCACTGACCTAGCCAATCTCCATGATGTCCGAGCGATAATGTTGGACCATATAATGACTGTGTCCGGGAAGGACATGCGCAATCTCAGGATATCAAATTTAATATCCCGAGTGATCTCTAACATGGACCTGACTCCCAAATCGTTGCCCCCAACAAGCAGTAACAACACATCAGGTGCCCGGTCCAGACGTGCATAACGATGTACCTCTGGGACAACTTTTCCCCACAGCATCCCCGGGACTCCCAGCCAGCGAACGCAGGCTTCCTCCCTCGGGAAGCCCAGCTGCCGACCATTCGGCCTAACATCCGCCCGCCTCGCTCCCCATACTACATATGGGTGCCCCAGGATCCACACCAATGCCGGGGAACCACCTGAAAGAAAGATAACACAAACCGGGTAACACACTGAGCACCCCAACATGGATACCCGCACATTGCCCCTCACCCATGCACACTCATGTAACCAACTGCTCTGAAATTAGTTTAAAGAAGGGAATGAGAATATCCTCACATGTAGTGTTCATGTGGATATTGTAATGTAGGGATGTGCCGCGTCCTGATATATATGATAAAGGAGATAACTAGGGGCTGGTTGTTGGACTTTTAAGGCACAGTTGGTTGATCAGGATATAGTCACACAGAGAATGTTATTCTATAAAAATATTTCAATTTATTAAGACAACAATAAAAAAGAGTTGTACATGTTAAAAGGAGATTGCCATTGCATTAAAGACTGCCTAAAGTGCTAATTCGGCAAGCTTCTCCCAATACAGTGACAGGAATAGTAAACAGTAGACATGTATCAAAAGTAAAATTAGGTTGAAAGAAAAAACTCTCAAAGGCACGAAAGACAACCCATAATTATAATTGAAAATCCTGTATGTTTTGTGGAGGTGCAGGCAAAAAGATGTCTGCGATGGTCTGGCTTGCTTGGTTAGCTGACTCGACCGGTTTCACGCTATCTCACAGCGCTTCCTCACGGAGTCTTAGTGTGGTTTGGCTGTATGACAATATTGAACATAAACATAAAGAACAATAAATTAAGAATCAAACAAGGTATTTTTAGTTTAGATAAAGAGTTACATACATATTGATGGGCAGGCACAGAGCAATACATAACCATAGTACTGAAAATGTAGGGAAAGGAGGAAAGGGGGAGAAGAAAGAAAAAGGGAAGAGGGAAAGGAGTGAAAGGGGAACAGGGCAGTGAGGGAGGAAGGAGAAGGGAGGAAGAAAGAGAGAGGAAAAAAGGGGGGGAGGAAAGGGGGAAGAGGGGGAAGGGGGTAATTTCTTCCCCTTACCCCCTTCCCCATCGCAGACATCTTTTTGCCTGCACCTCCACAAAACATACAGGATTTTCAATTATAATTATGGGTTGTCTTTCGTGCCTTTGAGAGTTTTTTCTTTCAACCTAATTTTACTTTTGATACATGTCTACTGTTTACTATTCCTGTCACTGTATTGGGAGAAGCTTGCCGAATTAGCACTTTAGGCAGTCTTTAATGCAATGGCAATCTCCTTTTAACATGTACAACTCTTTTTTATTGTTGTCTTAATAAATTGAAATATTTTTATAGAATAACATTCTCTGTGTGACTATATCCTGATCAACCAACTGTGCCTTAAAAGTCCAACAACTAGCCCCTAGTTATCTCCTTTATCAACTGCTCTGAAATACTTACCGAGTGAGAAAAAAAACCTTTCTCGTCTACTCCCAACGCTCGCAACCCTTTTTTCAAAATTAACCCGAATTGATACCTGGAAAGAGGAGTCCCATCACCATGAATCAAAAAGGGGCCCGGAACCCCAGGGCGTATATCAATGAAGGCCCAAACTGCCTGAACCGGGCACAATTTGGACCCGGGTAGCGCAAATACCAGAATCTCCCACCCCTTACCAGCCTGGTCCGTTTTCGACCTGCGCAGCCATATTGACAACCTGTCTGTCCCACAACTCACCTCATGAAATCCCAACCTGCCGGGCGACTTCTTAGATGGGCTGACCAGCTCCCCAATCCTAAATGCCCCAAAGAACGCTAGTGAGAACGCAACCCTGAACAAAACCATCTCGTATTCCGACGAACAGATTGTCGGTAATTGTTCCAATAAACCCTGCAGTATCGAAAATGAAACCGGGCGCCTTGAATCCTTTGTCACTCTGGCTTTTCTGTACCCTTTTAGAGCCTGCCGAACCCAAAACTCTTTGGTGAAGTCTTGGCAACTCTGTAACTTAAAAAGAAATGCCAACCCAGTCATCTTCTTATTTAACGCCGACAATGACAACCCCTCCTCCATGTCCCTTGACACCAAGTAAAAAAGCAAAGCCCGACCGTCCGGCCCAAAAGGTTTCACTGCCGCCCATCCTGCCAAAGCCTCCCACTCCTGCCATACCTTGCTGTATGCCATCCATGTAGCTTCACTTACCGACCTCCTGAGCCATTTAGAGATCACGCCAAAGCAATCCTCCATAGCCCCTCGGGACAAGGTACTCCGTGTTGCTCCGCCTCCGGCACCAACTCCCGGAACCTGTCCCACTGGAAACGAAATAAGGCGTCAGCAATGACGTTCTCCACTCCCGGGATATGCACTGCATGAATAAAAACATTCAATTGCAAGCACCGCAGCACCAAGTGTTGCAACAAACGCACCACCGGCGGCGAAGAGGCCGAAACCCGATTGATCGCCTGTACCACTCCCAGATTGTCGCAATGGAATCTCACTTTTTTGTCCCTCAAATCCGACCCCCACAGTTCCAACGCCAGCACCACCGGAAACAGTTTCAGCAGCACCAGGTTCCTCGTAAAGCCCGCTTCCACCCAGCTCACCGGCCAAGGCCCCGCACTCTACCTGCCTTGGAAGAAGGCTCCAAAACCGGAGGACCCCGCCGCATCCGTGTAGAGTTCCAGGTCAAAATTGCTGACCGGGCCCGACATCCACAACGTCCTACCGTTAAAAGATTCCAAAAAGGAATGCCACACCCGCAAGTCCTCCTTGTGTACCCTCTGCAGGCTAACAAAATGATTGGGCGACACCACCCCGGACGTGCTAGCCGACAGCCGTCGGCAGAAAACCCGCCCCATTGTCAAAATGCGGCACGCAAAATTCAGCTTGCCCAGCAACGACTGGAGCACCCTAAGCCGAACCTTGCGCAGCCCCAGCATGCCCCTAACTTTCGCCTTGAGCGCCACAACCTTGTCCTCTGGGAGTCTGCATTCCATGGCCTCGGAATCTAACGTAATACCTAAAAACGTCATGATTGTGCGCGGACCCTCCGTCTTTTCGGAGGCTAAGGGGACCCCGAAACGATCAGCGACGTCGCCAGGAGCACTGCAACCACTCTGGATGAAGCCGGCCCCACGCACAGAAAGTCATCCAGGTAATGGATAACTGAATTGAGACCTGACACGTCCCGAACCACCCACTCTAGAAAGGAACTGAACATCTCAAAAAACGCACAGGAGATTGAACACCCCATTGGGAGGCACTGGTCAACGTAAAACTGTCCCTCCCAACAACACCCCAGCAGCCGGAAGCTGTCCGGGTGCACTGGCAACAGCCGAAAGGCCGCCTCGATGTCAGACTTCGCCATCAAAGCGCCCTGCCCGTACCGCCGAACCCAGTAAACCGCAGCATAAAACGACGTGTAGCTAACCGTGCACGCCTCGGGATCAATGGCGTCATTAACCGACCCACCTTTTGGAAACGAAAGGTGGTGTATCAGCCGAAATTTGTTGGGTTCCTTTTTGGGAACCACCCCCAGCGGGGAGACCACCAAATCCTGCAAGGGTGCCGCCGGAAAGGGGCCGGCCATGCGTCCCAGAGCCACTTCCTTCCGCAGTTTATCTGAAACCACTTCCGGATGTAGCAGCGCCGACCTTAAATTGCGCGGCACCGGAGGAACCCCCTCCAGCCTGCACGGGATCACAAACCCCTCCGAAAAACCCCTCTCCAAAATGCCTCCATATTTTTTCCCTGACTTCTGGCTTGAGATGGGTCCCCAACGAAGCCTCATAACAAACATAGACCTCGCATTTTGCCGCGTCCGCTAATCGGATTATCTCCTGTCTAGCCGTCTCCCCTTTTTCCGCAGTCGCCATCGGCGTTGCCGTCCCAGAAGTAGCTGCCACGCTAGGAGTAGCCACCCCGGGGGCCACCACCGGCGGGGGCACTGACGCCACCACCGGCGGGGCTGTCGCCACTGCCGCCAACACTGTACCAGGCCCCACCCCCGCGGGAGCGACCCAAGCCGCAGCCGGACTGGGCACCGCCCCTCCCCCCGCAGTCTCAAACTTGACCACTAGTGCTTTTATACCAGCCAAAAACCCTGCAAACCCACCCAAACCTGCGTCTACCCCCCCTTCCCCCGACAAGCCAGGGGACAAGGCACCGCCCCCCGCCGCCCCCACATGTAACCCCCTATCCGACATATCCAACCCATCATTTAAAACTGTAGGTGAAATGGACTTGCCATGTTGCCTAGGGGTAGGGCCACTAGCCGATCGTCCCGTCTCCATCACCGACACCCCCCCCGGGGGGGAGATCCTCATCGGAGTCACTCAGCTCGCCCTCAGACCGCACCGCAGCAGGCTCTTCACCCTCCTCAGACAGCCAGCCAGGAGAGGGATCCCTGGCCGCCGCGAGCCCGGCGCCGGCACGGGCACCAGACCCGTTCACCGACTTCCCCGTCGCCTTCCACGGGCCGGGGGGGGTGCCCCCAGCCCCGACGTCCCCAACGCTGATGGTACCGGCGACCCCTCCGTCCGTCCTCCCTGGAGCCGGATTGCAGGCCGCGGCGGCTGCGGGCCCTACAAACGCGCCCCTCGACCTCCCGCGCTGAGGCCCCGCACCCCGCGCGGCACCGCGGAGGGGGGGGCCCGCTACCTCAGACTCCACACGCTGGGTGGGGGAAGGGGCCGCCCGAGGGCTGACAGAGCGGCCACCCGCCGTGCCCCAACCACGAGGGGGATTCCTCCCGTTCCCCCCCTTTTCTGGCAGCGCCGCACGTTTTGCGGGGGGGCCCGGAGGGGCCCGCAAAGCGGGACTCCCAGTTGGCAGCAGGGCTCTCAGAGACACCTCAGGGGAGAAGCGCTCCGGGGGCCGGGACCTCCGAAGCCGTCCCGATTCGCGCCATCCGTCCGTACCTGTCGCTGGCTGACCCCCCAAAATAGGCCGCAGCTGGTTCTGCAACCATTCTGGGCCTTGAAGTGCTGCCTCGGCCTGAAGTTGGGCCCAAATGCTAGCAAGCTCCGACATGATGTCTCTCCTGAACTTTCCTCCGCGCTGTGCTTGCCGGGTGGGGCGGGGACTACCTTTTATCAACTCCTCTCTCCGCCCCCCCCTGCCCCTGGAGAGCCAATCATTAATTTTCTTGTTCCCCTGTTCCCTTAGTCATGTGGGCCCTGCACAGATTCCCCGCGGTCCTAGCTCCGGGCTGTCTATACTGGTGTACAGAATACCTCCAAAAAATTATTTGAACTAAGCTACAAGTAAGATTTTAGGAATCCCCTGTAAGAGGAATTTATGCTTTGGTAAAATACTCTCCAAGAGTTAATTACTTGTAAAGGGATGCAGACACTGTAGCTTTCCTGATCAGAACACAAAAGGGGTTGATTTACTAAAGGCAAATCAACTGTGCAATTGCTCCAGAGCTTTATAAATGAAAAGAAGCTCTGCTAACTTCCAACTTGCACTATCCAATCATATGCTAGAAAAAGTGAAGCTTTGCCTGATTTACTAAGATGTGGAGCAACTGCACTTTGCAAAATGCACAGTCTATATGACTTTAGTAAATAAACCCCTGAGTGTGCAACAGCTAAATATAATGAACACGTACCTCCCATTTAGACCTATAGCTAGATTCATAAAGAGTTAGGCCGGCGTATCAGTAGATACACCGACCTAACTCGGAATCTGCGCTGTCCTAAGTTCAAACAGCTCCTCAGGCTCTCTTCCTCCAGTTCATGCAACTCCTTACACATACATCTTTCAGCGTGCCTTTCTAAACCTTTCAACTTCCTCAGCGAGGAAGAAGCATGCTGACATTGGAGGCATTGTGGGCTGGACAGATACAGCCAAAGGGCCGGATGTGTCCCTGGGGCTGAAATATGCCCAGATCTGTGTTAGAGACTTAAACTATTGATTTAAATTGGAAAATACTGCATTTGACCACTAGATGAAGTTAATTATCACCATAATTTCCTATAATGCTTAGCTCCATCTAGTGGCAAACTGCAGTATTTTCCCTTTTAAATCATAATGTTACATTCTAACAGCACAGGATATAGCCTATTTACATTTTCCCCCTACTAACACAGAATGAATGTATGTGCATTTTCACTGGGTGAACATTTTTTATAAACCGACCCCTAAGCTATGACAATAAGATGTTTAATAAAAAGCTCTGTAGAACAGAGAAAAAATGACAGCACTGAATGTTAAAAATATAAAGAATTTGACATCAGATTAACATTAGTACTGAATAAAAAGGAGGAAATGGTTTTCAGCCAGCCAGCTTAGGTGTTTTATGTATATAAATATGTAATTACCCTTTTGCTGAACTCTTGAGTAGATTCCAGAATCCACCGCCACAGAAACCCAGCATAATTTATGGAAGTTTGAATAGCTGAGAAGTATGTCATTGATGAAAACCTTCCCTTTATAATAAGTCTGTCACACAGTTATTACACATTCATTCAGAATTGATCATACCTCCTCACCACAGCTTCTTCTAATGAGACAGTCCTACTACAGTCCACGGTACAGTCCACCAAAATGTTAGAGCTTACCTTAAAATTACCAACATTTTGTGTTTATTTTTTGTAATGTGGCTGTGTTAAGAACCTGAGACAAGATTTTCAACTGTCATGATCTGAGTTTTGTAAATGTTGTGAAGTACTGCATAGTGTATGTGTCTAAAGTTGTAGCCACAGCTGCCCAGCTGCCCTTTACACAGGGTACTGGGACTTGGTGGCTTCGGTGACACATCTTCAGTAACAGATAGGGCTTCTGGGGAAAGCGCGCGTGGAAGGCTCAGAGAAGGGCAGGAGCATGGACATCTGCGGAGGGAACCCAGGAACGCTCCTCTGGACCATACCCATGCCAGTGGACCAAGAACTGCAACCGGCCATGGACCAAGCATGAGTCCAGGATATCGCTCACCTCGTACTCTTCATGATCGCCCACCTGGACAGGACGAGGCCGCGGAACCGAGGAGGTGAAACGATTGCATATTAGTGGTTTCAACAGGGACACGTGAAACACATTGGAAATCCGCATACCAGGTGGAAGCGCAAGAGCATAGGCAACCGGGTTCACCCTGCGAAGCACACGGAAGGGACCCACAAAGCGAGGAGCCAACTTAGGAGTGGGCACTTGGAGGTTGAGATTGCGAGTGGACAACCATACCCGATCACCGACCTGGTAGGAAGGAGCAGGCAACCGTCTGCGATCAGCCTGAAGCTTCTGTCGCTGCGCAGAGACCCCGAGGGACCTCTGGATCTGTACCCATGAAGCACGTAGGGCAGAAAGGTGGTGCTCCACAGCCGGAACATCTTGGGGAGAGAATGACTCGGGTAATATGGCAGGTTGGAACCCATAATTGGCCATGAAGGGAGACATCCCAGAGGAAGAGTTAACCGCCGTGTTCCTGGCAAACTCAGCCCATGGCAGAAGGTCGACCCAATTGTCCTGATGATCGGAGACATAGCAACGAAGAAATTGCTCCAGGGCTTGATTGGATCGCTCTGCGGCCCCATTGGACTGAGGGTGGTAAGCCGAAGAGAAGGAGAGTCGAATACCCAACTGAGAGCAAAAAGCACGCCAGAACCTGGACACAAACTGGCTCCCTCGATCCGAAACTATCACCTTAGGTAAACCGTGCAACCAGAACACCTCCCTGGCGAAAACCGTGGCCAACTCCTGTGCAGTGGGTAACTTCTTGAATGGAACACAGTGGCACATTTTGGAGAACCGATCCACAATCATGAGAATGAACGTATGGCCTCGGGACACAGGAAGGTCCACAATGAAGTCCATTCCCAGGTGTGACCATGAGCGCTCTTCATTGGTAATGGGCTGTAGAAGTCCCAACGGAAGATGCCGGGGGGATTTATTCTGGGCACAAACAGAGCATGCCGCCACGTATGCGGCAATGTCAGACCGTAGAGAAGGCCACCAGAACAAACGTGAGACAGCCCAGGATAGCTGATTCTTACCAGGATGCCCCGCGGTCTTGGAGTTGTGGTAGGTTCGCAACAGCTGGGTACGCAACTCCTCAGGCACGAAGCACCTACCATTGGGTCTCCCAGAGGGAGCACCAGATTGGGCCGCCAGAATCTGCTCTCCAAGGGGAGAGGTCAAGCTGGTGCGGATGGCGGCCAGGATCTGATTTGGAGGTATGACCGAAGTCGGTATCGAATCCTCCCTGCACAGTTCGGAGTATTGACGTGATAAGGCATCCGCCCTGACGTTCTTGGAACCGGGTAAGTAGGAGACCACATAATTAAAGCGTGACAGGAACAGAGCCCATCTGGCCTGACGGGGTGTCAATCTCTTGGCCTCAGAAAGGTACGACAGATTCTTGTGGTCCGTCAGGATGAGAACCGGAACCTCAGAACCCTTGAGCAAGTGCCTCCATTCTTTGAGAGCCTGCACGATAGCTAACAGCTCTCTGTCACCAATCTGGTAGTTGCATTCCGCGGGAGACAGTTTCCTGGAGTAGAACCCACATGGAAGCAGCGGTCCCTCTGGTGTCCGACGCTGAGACAGAAGGGCGCCTACTCCCGTCTCAGACGCATCCACCTCAAGGACGAAGGGCAACCCAGGATTGGGATGAGACAGTATTGGAGCCGAAGCAAAGGCTGATTTTAGAGCCTCAAAAGCCAGGATGGCCTCGGACGGCCAATCATGGGGATTACTGCCCTTCCTGGTCAAATCCGTGAGACGCTTGGCCAGCATGGAGAAGTCCCTGATGAACTTCCGGTAATAATTGGCGAAGCCCAAAAAGCACTGCAGGGAACAAAGACCAGTGGGCTGTGGCCACTGTAGGACTGCCGAAACCTTCTCAGGGTCCATGGAGAACCCCTCCGCGGAAATGATGTAACCTAAGAAGGTTACCTGGGACCGGTGAAATTCGCATTTCTCAAGCTTACAGAAAAGCTTGTTCTCTCGTAACCGTTGCAATACTCGCTTGACATCCAGAATGTGGACCTCCATGGATTCGGAATATACCAAGATATCAACCAAATAGACCACTACACACTGCTGCAACAGGTCACGAAAAACATCATTGATAAATTCCTGAAAGACTGCGGGCGCATTGCACAACCCAAAGGGCATAACCAGGGATTCGTAATGACCGGTCTTGGTGTTGAACGCGGTCTTCCACTCATCACCCTCCCGGATCCTTACTCAGGTCGAGTTTGGTAAAGACCGTTGCCCACTTGAGACGGTCGAACAACTCGGAAATCAACGGAATCGGGTATGCATTCTTAATCGTGATGCGATTTAGGCCCCTATAGTCGATGCATGGCCTCAATTCTCTGCCCTTCTTCTTTACAAAGAAAAATCCAGCCCCCGCTGGGGAGGAGGATTTGCGAATGTGCCCCCGGGAGAGCGCCTCCCTCACGTACTCCTCCATGGCTTCATTCTCAGGAACCGACAGTGGATATACCCTGCCACGAGGAGGAATGGCACCAAGTTGTAAATCTATGGCACAATCGTATGGGCGGTGCGGAGGCAGGGCACCAGCGCGCACCTTATCGAATACATCTAGGTACTCCCTGTATTCAGAGGGCAACACGGAGTCCGAGGAGGCACACAACACCTTGACAGGCCCATGAATGCAACTAGCCCCACACTGTGGGGACCACGAGAGGATCTCAGCCGATCTCCAATCGAAAGTTGGATTATGCCTCTGGAGCCAGGGGTACCCCAAGACCACCGAGTAGTGAGGAGACGAAATGACTTGAAGGCAGACCGACTCCATGTGAACGGCCCCAATGGCTATCTCCACTGGAAGGGTCTCATGCATCACCTGCGACGGCTGAAGGGGTCTGCCGTCAATCGCCTCAAGAACCAGCGGAGAAGCTCGAGCCTGCAGAGGAATGGAGTTTGCGGCAGCAAATCTACTGTCAATGAAAAGGCCACCAGCACCAGAATCCACCAACGCCTGGGCC
Organism: Rana temporaria; assembly: GCF_905171775.1. Taxonomy (NCBI): domain Eukaryota; kingdom Metazoa; phylum Chordata; class Amphibia; order Anura; family Ranidae; genus Rana; species Rana temporaria. Next base: position 55,846,000 of record NC_053500.1, on the reverse strand, counting down.
GCCACTGAGCCTCCGGCCCAGGAGAGGACAACGGTGAGCAGTGGTTTGTCAACACGGGAAACCAGGGACGAAGAAATTCCACCCAAGATCTGTCCCCGACAGGATCTCAGGTGCGAGCGTTTCTCGGACGGTTCGGACATGACAACCAAAAATGCCCACTGAGACCGCAGTACATGCAACGACCCTCACGTCTCCAAAGTGCCTTCTCCCCCTCAGACAGACGAGCAAACCCCAGCTGCATGGGCTCACCCCCAGACACGTCAACCCCAGGAGGCGTGGGAGGAGAGGGAGGCACGGGTGGGACAGCAAACGTAGGCGCCAATCTGCTGGGAGGCCTCCGCAGGCTCTCCTTAAAGGAAGGTCTCTCCCTGAGTCTGGTGTCAATCAATATCAGGAAAGAAATGAGAGCCTTGAGCTCCACGGGTAGGTCCTTAGCCGCAATCTCATCTTTCAGGGTGTCAGAGAGACCATGGGAGAAGGCCGCCACCAGGGCCTCATTATTCCAGCCCACCTCTGCTGCCAGGGTACGAAACTCAATGGCGTATTCGGCTACCGATCGTGAACCCTGTCTGATGGACATGAGGAGCTTTGCAGCAGAGGCAGAGCGAGCCAGCACATCGAAAGCCCTCTGAAGGGAAGCAACAAAACCGGAAAACTCGGCAACCACCGTATTATTGTTCTCCCATAAGGGACTTGCCCAGGCCAAGGCCTTGTCCGAGAGCAGCGAGATCAGGAAGCCCACCTTCGATCTCTCAGTAGGGAAAGCATGTGGCAGCAACTCGAAATAAATGCCCACTTGGTTAAGGAAGCCTCGGCACTGAGTTGGCTCACCCCCAAAGCGCTGTGGGAGGGGGGCAGAACCGGTCATACCCCACGACACCGCAGGCGCAACAACGGGTGCCGGGGTAGACTCTGGCGCAACAACCGGAAGCATGAATCAGACGTACAACATAAATGAATAAGGAGATTTTATTGAAAATCAAACAGCAAGATCAAAGTCCATGCTGACGATCGAAACCGCCAGAAGAGTCGTCCAACAGAGCCAAGGTCGATAGCCAGAGATGGGAGTCAGCCAAGCCAGAGTCTGTAGCCAGAGAGGGGGTAAAGCGAAGCTGGGAATCAGGAACCAGAAGGAACATCCGTAGCCGGGTTGGTCACCAGGAGCAAGCAGCACGATCATAGATGAGGTATCAGACGAGAGGCCCAAACAAGGAAATGCTGCAGCTGCCGTGATAGATATATGCTGAGCAGCCAGCTCCTCCCAGTGGAAGGGAGGAGCCGCAGGGTGAGGCAGGTTACAAGAACCCCATGAAGCAAGATGGCTGCCAGCACATGTCAGTGATGAGAAGTCTGCAAAGAGGTAAGACCATGACAGGCGCCTAATTCTAATTTGTCTGAGGGGGCGTGTTTAATAGTAATGAGGCTTGACCCGACGTGATTGACGTTTTTTATCAACTGCGAATGCGCCGGGCGCCTACATTTCCCAGTGTGCATTGCGGCTAAGTACGCCGCACGGGCCTATTGATTTTGACGTGGATGTAAACAACGTAAATCCCTATTCACGGACGACTTACGCAAACGACCTAAACATTTTGAAATTTCGACGCGGGAACGGCGGCCATACTTGAACATTGGCAACGCCACCTAGAGCCCAGCTCTAACTTTAGGCGGCCTATCTCTTACGTAAACGGCGTAAATGTACTGCGTCGGCTGGGTGTACGTTCGTGAATCGGCGTATCTACTAATTTACATATTCTACGCCGACCGCAATGGAAGCGCCACCTAGCGGCTAGCCTCAATATTGCAACCTAAGATAGGATGGCGCAAGCCGTCGTATCTTAGATATGTTTAAGCGTATCTCTGTTTGAGAATACACTTAAACATAAGTCGGCGTAGATTCTGAGTTAGGTCGGCTTATCTGTAGATAAGCCGGCCTAACTCTTTCTGAATCTACTAGTCAGATTTGACAAGTGGGTCTGTTGCTGTGGCAAACTTTGATGTCTTACCCTTGGATACTGTCTCTGTGACTACCATCCTGATCATTATTACTACATGCTCTGTTGATGCTGTCGTTTGGTAAGCATATTCACTCTTCTCTCCTGGGTGGTGGATGCACTTGCCGCGGTGACCCCCTTAAGCCATTTTTGGATTGTTCTTCATAATCATCAATGAAATGAACTTTTGTTTTTCACTCACTATTTGGACTATATGATTACACAGTGGTAGTACTATTTAATTCTTTCTATTTTCATATATGGAAGGTCTTATGATTGCACAATGCACTTTATTATGTTTATATGCTAATGTCACTTTTTATTTGTGTTGATGTTTTGTTACACATAGCGCTGCACTTTTTATTTCTATTCGACCCACAATATTGTCCAGAGCATGCAGCTACATCCTCTGCTTTAAATGTCTCGTCTATCAGGTAGAAAAGATAATTATCTGGTATTCTAATCCAAGGTAGGTGACCCAGAGAGAATGGGAAGGAGGGAAATTAACTGGTAAGAGAGGGGAAAGGGTAGGTAGCTGATGGGTTATGAGAGGGGAAATTGGGTACCAAGATGTCTAGAAAATAGGAGCCACATAGTCATTACATTTCTTTTCAAAATGAATCAAGGATAATTTATTAACTCAAGTTTAATTTAGTTCATTGATGGTTTTGTAGGTTTCAGAGGATTGGAAGTCCTTTAATGCCTGCCATGTGTTATTGAAATGAGTTAATCTGTCTAGTTTGTAGTGCATAATGGATTGATTATCATGAATGTGGTCTACCTATTGTACCCACTCTTTCAGAGAAGGAACCGTGGGAAATATCCAAAGTCTGTGGATTAGAGCTTGTTCTGGGTTTATCAAGTGTCTGGTCAAATGTTTTGGGTGGGAGACTGAAACCATATGTAGTAGAAAGATTTCTGGGGAGTTAAGGAGGTTTAGGCCTGTGACTTGCCTAAACAATGAATAGATTTTTTTCCAGAAGGTTCGAAGTGATGTGCAGTACCTTGAGCTTTGCCAGTAGGTCATTGGAATAAGTGGATTTAGTTTATTCAATCTTGTATGAGTTCTATACCTAAATGAGAAAATGTTGTAATCCATCTCTTGAATTCTTGCACTAAATGATCTGGTTTGAGCAAGCTGCTAGGTGTTGTTCCATTGTTCATCTGTTTGTGAGATCTGTAATTAGTTCTCCCATTTTTGTTTAAAGTTGGGAGCCAAAGGGCAAAGAGAGTCTATTAGAGATTGAGGAGATTAAGTGAGTGCGAGGACCTTTTTTTGAACAGAGTGGGTATAATTATGTTTGAAGTGAGAATTAGTCAGGAAATTATGAATTTTGAGGTAAATCCACCAAGGAAGATTTGGTGTGTCTATCTGAGTCACTATCTCTGTTTTAGAATAAAAGTTCCCTTGGTTGAATTTTTTTTCCAGCCAACAGAGGGGTCTTATTAGTCTAAAATTAGGTGAATTCAGGGGAAACACCAGGTGGGAAATCTGTGTTCCCTATCAAGGATATCAGGGGGCTTCTAATGCCACGTACACACAACCGTTTTTTTATGACGTGAAAAATGCAATTTTTAAATTAGTCATTAAAAACTATTGTGTCGTCATATGTGTTGTAAGTCACTGCGCTTTGCTCAAGCATTTTTTTTTTCACGATCTTGTGTATGCAAGGCAGGCTTGACAAGAATCACGTCGAGAAAAATTACATTTTTTTCACTGACATTAACCGCTTAACGACCGCCGCATGTACATATACGTCGGCAAAATGGCACGGACAGGCAGAACGACGTGCCCCCACGTCGCTGCCTAGACGTGGGTCGGGGGTCCGATCGGGACCCCCCCCCGGTACATGCGGCGGTCGGTAATCGTGTGGGAGCGATCCGGGATGAGGGGGCGGCTATTCGTTTCTAGCCACCCCCTCGTGATCGCCCCCCGGAGCTGAAGAACGGGAAGAGCCGTATGTAAACACGGCTTCCCTGTGCTTCACTGTGGCGGCTGCATCGATCGTGTCATCCCTTTTATAGGGAGACACAATCGATGATGTCAGACCTACAGCCACACCCCCCTACAGTTGTAAACACACACTAGGTGAAACATATCTCCTCCACACATAGCTCGATATAGTCCAAGGAAAAGGTTTAACGCTAATGAAATTTTAATCAACCAGCATGCTTCCGCATACGGTCCCACCCCCAAAGACCCCTCTAACATGTTTTACCCAATAGGCTTAATAATATAGGATCCTCTATGATAATTCGTCTATGATTAAGTGCCATACACATCTAATGAGCAGGCATTTGAATTTAACTTAATAATACTTTAAATGCATGTTTTTTAAATAGGTAGATTTTCAATTAGCTCAATGTATCTGCTAGAAGGAATGGAAGTAAATGAAATGTGTGCTGAACAGTATAGAAAGGAAAATTAAAAGTTAGAAAAATTATGAAATAAAGAAAGATAAAGGCCAACACCCCCAGGCAAGAATAAATTAGTATCATCTCTGCCATAATTATAAATAAAATCCTATTATCTGAGAATAATGCATAACCAATAAAACGTTGCCGATTTATTGAAGGGTGGAATTAAAAAATATTAGTGGTATGTGTTTATACTATACTGCAAACCCTATATAGAGTAGCAGTATAGAAAATGCAACACACATCACAGCCTACAAAGTGCAAAGTTGTGGAGCAAGTATACTACAATGTAACATTTTGGGTAGGTATTGTACATGACTGGTGTACTGCTAGCTTGGTTGCTGGCATAAACCACCTTACCACCCCATGCATATATTGCTAGCTAGATTAAACACATGACACCTTCTGGATTAAATGGCCAACAAAGGCCCCTTTATTAAAATCCAAAAATATAAAAATAACTTATAAAATAACAATGTTTAATAAATATATATATATATATATATATATATATATATATATATATATATATATATATATATATATATATATATATATATATATCTTTAATAAATATATATATTAATAGATAAACATTTTAACCCAAACAAAATAAACTTTTTTTTGCTGTGTCAGAGGTTTCTGAGAGAAGGTAAGAAAAATGCGATCTCATCGGCTGTCCATCATCACCATTGTATCCTGGCCTCTAGCCGTGCTCCCACTAGCTCAGAGACGAATGACTCGATCCTACTTTCTCCATACATCCTGATGACTAATAGCCCAGTTACACCGATAGGGAAGGTGCCTATACCGCTACAGGCCCCAACCCGTACCAACCATATATAATATATCCATATAAATATGTATATATCAACCACCATCCGACCCTCAGGAACCATAGACCCCTGCCACCACCTGAAACAAAAAAGAAAACATAAAATACACAAACCCATACCATTGGCGCAAACACCTTCCCATGGACACAGCAGATTTGCACGCTCCTTTTAGGGATGTTCATGTATGCCTCAGCAAGGGACTGGCCACTTCTTGTCGACTGCATTAAATGACTGGACAGATCTGCGTACATGGGAACTATAGCATAACTGTACGAAAAATTATGGTTATCTGATCCATGATTAAGTATGGTTTGCGGCAATGGCAGCAGTGAGTTGGCTTGCACACGGCTTTTGTTACTCATGTTGACACTATAAATAAAAAAACAGCAGGCTGTTCCTGGTCAGTGATGGCTGGGAGCTAGGATGAGAACAAGCTGGTGAATATGGTCTGTTATTGAAGCAATGGAAGGGGATTAATGGTGAGTGAACCTTTTAGCTTAAAGATGGATTATTTCACTAAGATGAAGTGTGTGCTTAATAGCACAGGCAGAATGGCGGTGTGCTCTGCATACAACCAAAACTGCCATGTCATGCGGCGAGCCAGAATCTGGTTGAACATGGCCTTTCCTACCATCAGTTCGAGATGGGGGAAATTGGGAACACGTCCCGATGCGTGGGAAGGCTATGCTTTGAAAAAGAACAACGTTTTCGTCTTTTTGAAATAATGCTGGAAGTTTGATTGTGTGTGTGTGTGTGTGTGGCTGTGTGGGTGTCTGTGGATTTGATCGTATGTGTGATTTTGTCATGGACTGAAAGTTTGATTGTATGTCTGTTGTATGAGAGATGTATGAGTTGTGTGTGTGTGTGTGTGTGTGTGTGTGTGTAGACTATCTCTGGAATGTTTGTGTGGGGAGGCTGCGTGCTGTATGAGTGTGATTGAACAGATTGAAGTTGTGTAAGAAACTGAATGAGAAATGGAGAGTGTGTGTGATTGGATTGTTTTGGCTGATGCAGGACACATGTGCCCATGGTTTACAATAAAGCTGTTTGGAAAAGTTACTTTTGTGTGATGTATTGAGCAGCTTGGGCAGCCAGGCATGTTCCATTGCTTAAAATGCCATGCAGCCATGAATGGGGGAAGGGCAGCTGTTCCATTGCTTTTGAAAATGGCTGCTGCATTGACCCATGTGCTTGAACGGGGGAGGGGCGGCCAGTGTTGCTGATTCTGTGTGTCTATTGACTTTCCAACTTTCAGAACAAAGTTATGTATAACATGTTTATGATGCATATGAGAAATGTATGAATCGTGTAATGTTTGTTTTAATGTTGCGCATGTAACATATTTTTTTTGAATGTGCTGTTTAGTTGGCAAAAGGTCCGATTTGAAGTAGCCTAAAGTGTGTGAAGATTGTTTGTTTTTTAAATGTTTTTAAGTGTTTATTTTTGATGTCCCATGTTTCTCAGTTTTTGTGGAGATATTTTGGCTAATAGGGAAGTTTTGGCGGGAACAATTTGTTTGCTCTGTGGGTCATCCTAGAGGGGGAGCTTTGTGTGTGTAGTGCGGTCTGTCCTGTTTGGGGAGGTGATTTGGAGGCGCAATTAAATTGTTTTTCTGCATGCGTAAATGGTGCCATTGTGGCCTCGCTTGTTGTCGGCTATTTTGAGGTGCAGTTTAAGCATTGCCTTTTGAGTTGCGCAGAGCGATATCTTGATATAGCGCGGTCTTGCCCCAAGGGGTCCCGACGCGCTTGCGGACACATGCACATGCTAGGGCCAATTTATATACAGGATCTGATCGTTTTCATCGGTCCAAACCGATCATGTGTGGGCCCCATCGGTTATTTATCCATAGGTTAAAAAAAAGCAATCGTGTTTTAAATTTAACCGATGGATACCTAACCGATAGAAAAAAAATTATCGTTTGTAGGCACGTTCATCGGTTAAAAATCCACGCATGCTCAGAATCAAGTTGACGCATGCTTGGAAGCATTGAACGTCGTTTTTTTCAGCAAGTCGTTGCGTTTTACGTCACCGCGTTCTTCATTTTTTTTAACCGATGGTATGTAGGCACGACTGACCATCAGTCAGCTTCATCGGTTAACTGATGAAAACGGTCCAGCAGACCGTTTTCGGCAGATGGACCGATCGTGTGTACAGGGCTTAAGAGTGGAGATTTTGTGTAGAATTTCGTTTTTGGGTGAAAGATCATTTTGCAGTATGGGGGGGAATATTTTTCCCTTTCCTGAACTAAAGGTGTTTTGTTTTTTTAACAGAAAAAAACGCAGGAGATTCAGTTTTGGCTCTTTGTTTACTACTGTGTAATATTTAGGTCTCAAAACTTGTGGTTTGATTTTCATGGGGAAATTGTTGAAATATATGAAGTTTAGCCATGGATTTTTTTTATGAGACTAGGCGATGAAGCTAGGCTTCCCCCTCCCTCTTCCTGTTATGTAAATAAACCAGTTTTTGTTTTTTTTAGAGCTGAGCATACAACAGGAAGTTCTTTTTAGCATTTATGTATCAACAGGAAGTTGGTGGGAGGAGTTTGGGGTCTTCTGAAAGATGAGCAATGAGATTTGGGTTTTGAAAGGACAATTGAAAATATTTTGTCATTTGAAAGAGTGTTTTAAAGTTTAATTTCAGTTGTTTTTGTGAAGTTTTATACTGTAAATACAGTTTTGGGTAGAGAGTAGTATGTGAGAGCAAACAGGGGGGCATCACCATTATTGTTGTAACATCTAGATGCAGAGAGAAGCCAAATTGTTCTGCAGGTAGTAAAGGGGCAAGAGTTCTGTGTAGTTTAGTCTGGCAACACAGTGTATCGGATGCATACACTGTGAGGGGTAGAGGCCTAATTTGGGGGTTGATCTGTGGTTGTTGACGAATCATTTGGCATAGTTCTGTGCCAAGAGTGTTGGGACAACAAGCCATAGAGATGATGCCTCGGTTAGGGTTTCTAGTTGAGGGACTGGACCAGATAGTGGTTGTAGTCCGTCAATCCACCGTAGTAGAAGGCACTGGGCGGTGCTCCCTGAAATGGGTGCAACGTTTTTTTCCTGGACGCAGGATTACATCAATAAGCAGATTCGAATCACAACGAGGTCTATGCAAGGGAAGGAATGGAGGCTTCCCACAGTCGGACGGTTACACGGTGCACAAAGAGTGGTTTTGGGGGAAAAGGCCTTTAGACCCCTTAAAAGATTGACATGGGTGGTCCAAGAATACTATTTGGGTATCCCTCTGGAGTGGATGTAGTTCAGCTGCGGCTTCAGAAATCTGTAATGATGAGTGTGTTGATGGAGGTGTAGTACACACTGGTGATCCTCAGAGGAATAACTATAGTTAAAATTCTCATGCCCGTTTGTTTGAACTTTGTATGGCTGGTCCATGCAAGGTTCTCGAGCTGCTCTCATATTTTTCCCATTATATTTTCTTCTATTGCTGAAAGAGTGAAGGTAGAATTCCGGCTGGTTTTTGTTTTTTCATTTTTATTTTGGAAACTGTGAATATCTCCCCCACATTTGTATCTGAATGTTTGTATGTAGTAACGTGAATATGTTCAAACTTATCGCGGCGATCCTCCGACGTGTCACGGCTGTTGTATTTTTGTAGGAACCGTAAAAGTAAGGGTTACAGAGGGTTTTGTTTGAATCGGTTTTGAAGGAATGTCATTGACAATTTACCAATGTACAGGAATGTCATTTTTGTTTGCCATTCTTTGAAGGTTAAATATGAAGGATAGAGTAATGATTTTTGCTTATAAGTATTTTTCAGGTCCAAGGAGTTTCTGGAAGTGTTTGTACATAGAGCGCAGGTGTATGTAGACAGCTGTACACATGGATAAATACGAGTCTAAGGAGGTTAAAGTATCATAGGCTATTTCATTGTTTCTTTTTTCCTGCACCACGCATTTCTTCCTTCAGTCTGTAATGAGGAAGAAAAGGGGGAGGGGGATAAATAAATGTAAAAATGACAGTTTTTTAAACTAATAACACTAACCTTTCTAATTCTAACCAAGTTTGTGCCAAGACTGTCTTTCTTTGATAGAATTTGAATCGGCAAGCAGCAGTCTGGTGAAGTAGGTTCCCATCTCAGATGCTAAGAACCTGTCAAATGGTTCCAGGTATTACAGGCGATGGTAAGCAATTACAGGTAATATTAAGCCACGCACAGGTTATGCAGTGACCACAGTCCAGATGTCTGGGTTATTGTCATGAGGTTTGTTTGGATGTCAACCAAAACCAGGGTCGTACTTTCCTCATCAGCTGTCACTTCTATTCTCAGGTGATGGGGTGGGAGTGATCACTGTAACATGAACTTCACAGGGTTCAGGAGTCCCTCCTGGACCCTGACACGGTAATCGGTTTTCATTCTTCCCAACCAGGTGACTGGGTCATTTGTAAAGAAGCTTGAGGGATGAGACCACGCCAGCCACTGCAAGAAGCGGCTCAACCACATCAAAGAAATTAGTAGTATCTTTGTTTATTTGTATTTTTTTGTTTAGTAAATTTTAGCAAGGGTAACGATGAAAAGCATCCCAAGTTATTATTTAAAGTGTATTCTCTAACTAAGAAAGTGAACAGGACTGATTGCGGGGTCTGTTCTGAGTCTCCACCGAGCTTTAGTGCCCAGCGATGAAAGTGGTGCATGCTATTTATGATGTTATTATTTGTATGAGGATTATTGACAAACTAGTGAAGACTCCAAACAGACACTTGTCAATGGAATTTAATGATACATTTCTAGAGGATAAAATTGGTTATCATTTTTATGGCTCTGCCTCTTGTCGGTTTGGGTATCGGGACAACTAGGTAGCCCACAAGTGTGTAACTTTAGTTTGGTGTTTCCCATATGGATAAGGTTTAGATCCCGGCAAGGCAAAGCCAGAGCTATAGCTACAGTAAGTGAAGGTTGGGAATCCTTTGAAGGGTCTGGGAATCTTTGGGGATTTAATTTTTACTTTACAGCGGATCGTAGATAACGGAAGTGGGAATATATATACTCATGTCGGTTTTATTTCTATTCTTTCTATGTCGTGATGAGTGCTCCCGTTGCCTGATTGGATGCGTGACCAGAGCCTGAGCAGATGACCACATTTTCCTTGATGAGACGCCCCGAAGCCGGACCCACATACAAGACACAGAGGACCCCAGCCCAATCTGCGATTACTACAGCTCACTATGTCGTGTCCTCCTTACAAGTTATGCTCCTGAAGAACAGAGTCTACATGTCAAGCCGTGTTTTCCTTTTTATGGACTCATATGGACTGTAAGGACTGATTAGTTTCCAGGTGTAAGAAGAAGATCATCGCGGGACATTAGGGAGAATATGACAAAAAAAAGGAAGGACTGTTGTGGAAATTTCTATTAATGTATGTTGTCTTTCTTGTGAAAAAAAAAAAATGTATGTTGTCAGATGTCCCCCAGTGTCGGTTTTGCTGTAATGGGCTCATGTGAGCGTATTCACACATACAGACGTTGGTGGAAGACCATTGGCGCAAACACCTTCCCATGGCTTCTTTTAGGGATGTTCATTTATGCCTCAGCAAGGGACTGGCCACTTCTTGTCGACTGCATTAAATGACTCCGAGTGGACAGATCTGCGTACATGGGAACTATAGCATAACTACACGAAAAATGATGATTATCTGATCCATGATTAAGTATGGTTTGCGGCAATGGCAGCAGTGAGTTGGATTGCACACTCACTATATTTATTTATATTTATTTATATTTATTTATATTTATTTATTTATATTTTTCTCACCTTTATGCGCAGTTGCATCTTTTATATACACTTTCCTATATACCCCCCCTTTTTTGTATTATCCAGATGTAACTTCACAACACCTCTCTAAGAAGGCTAGGAATTTTAGCCTTCACCCAAGTGAAGCCACCTCTAACTAGTATCAACTTGTAGCTATTGAACCCTTTATGGCTACCTTTTGGGATTAGCATTCCCCTATGATTTTTACGTATGCATCTCTAGATGGATAGTTCTACCATGGCCCTAATAAACATACCCAATTATCTGTGCTGGTAATATAGCACATTGTATATATAGATTTTCTCCCATGGCCTGAGCTACCCATGATCAGTTTGGCTGTACCCCTTTAAAACAGGGCTTATGTTAATTGACCTCACGCCTGTGTCTCTAATATATATAAGATTGATACCTAATATTCAACCACCTTACTTTCATTTTATTATGTTTTATATATCTGTTTTTTGATTTCTGTAAAGAACCGCTAGTTAATGGCGCAAGTAGCAGATTAGGTTGCCTGTCTCTATATGTATCGAGTTTTACTGACTGTGGTGATGGCAGACCCGCATAAACACTGTGGATAATATGGCTATGATACAATACGGCCACAGTCAGGATAATAGGGCGTAAATATGCAAATAGGACAAACCCAAGGTTACACCTCCACTACGATCGAATTCGATGGGAATTCCGCATGAAAAATACGATTGGCTACCGCTGTTAGTGGGTGGGGGTTTGCATATTGAAACCTATTATTTAGGCCACCCTCTGCTGGATGCGTGCACCCGCTTCTGAAGACGTATTACGACGAAACACGTGTAAAGCGGATACACGCAGACACGCACGCACTCCCGGTTCTAGCTGGAGTATCAGTGGAACGCACGCCGCTCCCAGGCGATAGCCGATACTTCCTGACATACCCAGTGCAGCGACGGAGCCATGCTAACAGGCTGTTAGCTGCTCCACAGATATCTTTTTGTTTTTAACAAACTTTTATCTCTTTGAGCAACCACCCCCGCTCTAAACCTATTTTTATGTTCATATTTTTTACTATTTTTTATTATATATTTTTCTGATATACCCTGCATGCTTTTGTGAGTGCTAAATAAACCAAGCACCTATTCCAAACATACCACGCTATGTCAGTGTGTTTTTTTCTCCGGAGGGCTGCTGGTTTTTAAAAAAACAACTACCCACCTTGGATTCGGATAACACACCACTACTACATCTAGGAGGTCCCAAGTACAACTGAGGAACTACGGGAGACCACTGAGCCGTCCGAGGCTGACTACTTTGCACTTTACCCCTGCAGGGGTTAGTGCCTCTGGTAAGTGGGGACCCACAAGGGGGAGCACCGTGAACACTGCGTGCAAGTTCCACTACTGCATACCTGAGCACTCACCTTCACAGGTGCACCTATCACAGCACGGACTTTATCACCCCCTGGATGGCTTTTTTCATATTATTGCTGTAAAAAGTACTTTCACCGCATCCATATTGCTGGATTATATTTTTTCTATATTTTTTCTATATAAGCACATTATTGGACTATTACTATATATACATTTTTTATATATTTTTTATAAGTACCACAATTTTATATTTTGGCTACATGCTTTTCTTTTGTCACATGTATATGTATTTGCATTATTGTTTTACTTATAGCACATTGGAATCTTCACAGGCTAGTTTATAGCCTACCAGTGATATTTGCATATATCCCCACCCCATAACACATATTTATATGTGGTGGGGCATTTTATGTTATAATTTTTTAATATTGTATTTTCACCTAATATTTTGTCGGTATACAGGTCTGGTTTACTTACTGTACTGACCACTACACATCACCTCACACCCATTTGGGTTACTGTTCACAATTATTGCTGTGCCCAGTTGCAGGTAGGGCAGCGCCACTACCCCTCCACACGTTCATCCAGTCCTTTTACTATCTCCTATGGGGATTTGTTTTTGGGGGGCTGCAGCCTGATTATTGAATATTTTTATTACAATTATTCTGATTATTTTATTTATCGGTTTTCCTGGATTTGATTAGACATCTGTCTAGTATCTACTGTCATATATATTAGCCTGGCTAGAGCCTAAGCGCAGATTAACCCCTATTCTACGGCTTTGTGCAAAGCCATGCTTTCAAGTTCCTTTGTCTCACAGAGAGCATTGACCCCTGCACCCAGCTGTTTGCACACATCACTGATAGCATCCAATTTAAATATATACATGTCTGTGACTGGTTCTTTTGAAAGTATACAAAACGTCTCATTGGCTGTTTTGTGAAGCCACCACCTTCTTTTGTTACTCGTGTTGACACTATAAAAAAACAGCAGGCTGTTCCTGGTCAGTGATGGCTGGGAGCTAGGATGAGAACAAGCTGGTGAATATGGTCTGTTATTGAAGCAATGGAAGGGGATGAATGGTGAGTAGGGATGAGCTTTGTGTTCGACTCGAACGTATGTTCGACTCGAACATTGTCTGTTCGTACGTTCGACGAATTTCGAACAAAACGGGTTGTTCGCGCCAAATTGGAGTGACGCGCAACGGCCCATAATTCACTGCGGCATTGCGCGCTGATGATTGGTCAAGCATGCACCATGACCCTGCATGCTTGGCCAATCACAGCGCGCAAAAAACAAAAGAAAAATATATTTGGCCAAAGCCAGGGTGGCTTTGGCCAATTATGGCTCAGGGAGTTTAGTACACGCCCCACACTATATAAGGCGCCTGCAAGGCGGCCGCATGTAGTGTGTTCCGGCTTTGTTAAAGAGAAGTCAGTCAGTCAGTTAAAGAGAGAGAGATAGAGAGAGACACAGTGGGGGTGATTTACTAAAGGAAAATCCACTTTACACTACAAGTGCACTTGGAAGTGCAGTCGCTGTAGATCTGAGGGGGACATGCAAGGAAAATAAAAAAACAGCATTTTTGCTTGTACATGATTACATGATACAATCTGCAGAGTTTCCACTCATTTTAGAGCTACCCCTCAGATCTACAGCAATTGCACTTTCAAGTGCACTTGCAGTACACTTGTAGTGCAGAGTGGATTTACCTTTAGTAAATCAACCCAAGTGTCTTTTCTACTAGATAGATAGATAGAACAGGCAGGCTAGTCAGATTAGTTAAATTTACAGTGTGTAGAGGATATATATACATCCTAGCGTTGTACATTTTTTTTTACACTGTATAGCTTAGCTAGATCAGCTATTCTTATTGTTAGGCAGTAGATTGTGCTAGCTGCAGTGCTCTAACGTGTTGTATTGCCTGCATGCTGTTTAGTTTACACCTAAACATAGTACTCAGTGTTAGTGGACGTGTGCTATTTGATTGCACATAAACGCAGTTGCTGTTAGTGCATGTGTGCTATTGAATTGCACATACACGCAGTTGCTGTTACTGCACGTGTGCTATTTAATTGCACATAAACCCATTAGCTGTTACTGCACGTGTGCTATTTATTTGCACATAGACGCAGTTGCTGTTAGTGCACGTGTGTTATTTATTTCTGATTTTGTCCTGTGCAGGCCATTAAAATGTCTGGAAGGACAACAAAGAGAGGCAGAGAGTGACGAGGGCAAGCAGGCTCTGCATCTAGAGGCAACGCTGGTGGTGGACACGGTGCATCCTCTTCAGCACGTGGCCGTCTGACACGCTTGTCCTTCTCTTCGGGAGCTGGCCATGTTGAGCCTCAACATGCAGAGAAATTAGTAGAGTGGATGACCAAGCCGTCCTCATCCTCCTCATCCTCTCTCACCCAGGCTGAGCTTAGTTTGTCTGGCAAAGCAGCTGCCAAGCGTCCTCTTCCCTCTGCACAATGGCATTACACAATCCTTCCCTAGTCCCACCATGTCCTCCTGAGGAGTCCCCCGAACTGTTTCAACACAGTGTTGGGTACATGCTACATGAAGATGCGCAGCGTTTTGAAGGCTTCGATGACGGAACACAGATAGAGGAAGGCATTGATGTGAGCCCAGAGAGAGCAGGTGCCCGAGAGGGACAGCAATCTGGCAGTCATGTTCCCCCAGCTGCAGCATACTGACAAGTTTTCGACAGTGATGAGGAGGGAGGGGATGATGAGGCCACTGACTCTATGTGGGTAACTGATAGGAGAGAGGAGGAGGAAGAGGAGGAGGAGGAAGAGGCACAGGCACATCTCCAAAGAGGCAGGATGCCCTCCAGGGGCCAGCTTAAGGGCAGCACACCAACTGCATTACATCGCAGAGCTATGCCTGTGCAGGGCGCTGCTGTGTCTCAACTGTACTGCAAAAGTTCTTTGGTGTGGGCCTTTTTTGAGACATGTGCATCAGATCGCACCAATGCTATTTGCAACATATGTCTCAAGCGTATCTCGCGTGGCCAAAACATCACTCGCTTGGGCACCACATGCTTGACCAGACATACTGTATGTCGACCTGCCATGCAGTTCGTTGGCAAGCATACCTGAAAGACCCACACCAAAGAACAAAGCGGACCTCCCCTTTCCCCTCATCAGCTGGGAGCTCCAACCCCACTAGACCCTCAGTCCTCTCTGAAGCCTGCACTGATAGGACTGAAGGTGTAGAAATAGGTGTGTCACAACCTAGTAGTACATGCGGGAAATCTACTGATGGTAGCAGACAAATTTCCCTGCCCCAGCTGCTGCAGCACCGAAAGAAGTACTCTCCCAGCCATCCACATGCCCAGCGGTTGAATGCTACCTTAGCGAAATTGCTAGCACTTCAACTGCTACCTTTTCAGTTGGTAGATTCTGCCCCCTTCCGTGAGTTTGTGGAATGTGCGGTACCTCAGTGGCAAGTACCCAAATGCCACTTTTCTCACGGAAGGCGATTCCCGCTCTCTACCGGCATGTGGAAGGCAATGTCCATGCCTCGCTGGACAGGGCGGTCAGTGGTAAGGTGCATCTTACCGCTGACTCATGGTCCAGCAGGCATGGACAGGGACGTTACCTCTCTTTCACGGCGCATTGGGTGACTCTGCTGGCAGCTGGGAAGGACGCAGGGCAAGGTACAGTAGTGTTGGAGGTTGTCTCGCCACCACGCCTCCAAAACACTACTACTGGTTGTGACACACCTCTCTCCTCCACCTCTCTCCACCACCCCCTCCTCTTCTTCTTCCTCTATGGCCTCTTCCTGTGCTGATGTTTCCTCTGAACTAGCTTAAGCCAGGAATGGTGGTTAGCGACAATGGCACCAACCTCCTCTCTGCCCTGCGACAGGGAAAACTGACCCATGTGCCCTGTTTTGCTCATGTTCTGAATTTGGTGGTGCAGTGGTTCTTGGGCAGGTACCCGGGCTTACAGGATGTCCTGAAGCAGGCCAGGAAAGTCTGTGTGCATTTCCGAAGGTCATACAATGCCACTGCTCGACTGACAGACCTCCAAAGGGAATACAAACTGCCCAAGAACCGCCTAATCTGTGACATGCCCACTAGATGGAACTCTACATTGGCCATGCTGCAGCGGCTGCACACGCAGCAGAGGGCCATCAATGTGTACCTGTACCAATATGGCAGCAGAACTGGGTCAGGGGAGCTTGGTTTTTTCCCCACGCCAGTGGGCCTTAAACAGGGATGCATGCACTGTCCTGTCACCATTTGAGGAGGCCACGAGGATAGTGAGCAGTGACAGTGCATGCATCCGTGAGACTGTCCCTCTTATTCACCTGTTGGAGCACACGCTGCGTGTAATAATGGACAGGGCCCTTGAGGCAGAACAGTGGTCCTGCATGCCCGCCTAGCACACAGGAAGAGGGCGAGGAGGACTAGGTGGAGGAGGAGGAGGAGGATGATTGTATCAGCAGCATGGAGGTGGAGCCTAGCACTCAGCAGCAGCAGTCTTCAAGGGATCACTTACAGTCCCAAGGAACCCGTGGACTTTTACGTGGCTGGGATGAGGTGGCTGCAGATCCTGTCGTCCTCAGTGACCCAGAGGACTGTGCACCGAATGCCTCAGCAAACCTACGCTGCATGGCCTCCCTGATCCTGCAAAGCCTGCGTAAGAATCCTCGTGTTCATGGTATCAAGGAGAGGGATCATTACTGGCTGGCAACTCTCCTTGATCCACGTTACAAGAGTGTAACGGCTACCCGGGCTAGTGAGAGGGTATCAGCCGTTGGAGAAGTCCTTTTCCCTGGCAAAGTGCGATATGCAAGTAAAACCGGTATCATTCCATCCCCAAGATCCAGAGAGAGAGAGACTGCGTGTTGAAGGGTCAAACAAGACTGACTTTATTTTCACATTTCACCTTGCTTATATGTGGTTACAAAAACTTACATGAACAATGACACTCTCCGTCCCCCCCCCCTCACACAGGGGGAGCTTCAATACACATGCTTTAAAATAATGACATTCCCTTGATCCACTCACTCTCTAGACCATTTGGCTCCAATCTTATTTAACATGACTTGATCAGACAATAGAATTCAATTAACCTTTAAAACAATTACCCACTCACACATCATCCCCTCGGCATACACCTGACAGGAGGCTGTAACTACACAAAGGAGAGTCCATTAGCTATGCAAAGGGGATATTAGCATTCAGCAGTGGAAAAAGTCACTCTACAATTAACCCTTTGAGCTCAGAATAGTTCATAGGTCCGTTACACTACTCCCCTTTTGTGGAACACTCCGGCAGACCCGGATTGATCCTTTTCGGGTCAACTTGGGGATGTCCGGTCTGCTGTTAGGGTAAAAGTTCCGTTTGCCTGGACAGTCCGTCGGCCTTCCCATTGGCTTACCAGGTCGGTAGCTGATGGTGACGGTGAATAATAGAATTCAGTTCTGGAACAGTCACTTGCTTTGCTCTCTCAATGTCTCCCAAAACCTGTTGCTGATGCTCTTGGGACAGATACGGCACCACCTGGATGCAAATCCCATTTAATCTTTTGACAATTTCCGCCTGTTTGTGCATTTCAATGTTCAAGCCACGGGACATCTCATAATACATGACATAGTGTCGTTGAATCTCTGATTTCTCACTGGCCAACTTGTCACATTCCCATTTCAGACTGTGATATTGTGCCGGATCTACAGTACATGTCGGGGAAGGTAGTCTTACCCGGGTCTCAGCAGCAAGCGAGTTGATTCCAGCAACGTGGGTGGTCACGGGACAAGCAGCAGCAGGTGTAGGTAAATAAGCCGAAGTCAGAGGGCCAATGTCATTGCCCAGCACCACCTCGGCAGGTAGGTTGTCCATGATACCAACTGTGGTCTTTCCTGACCCGGCTCCCCAGTCTAAGTGCACCCGGGCGGTGGGTACGCGAAATACAGCACCCCCTGCGACCCGGACGGCAACTGTGCGAGTGGACACGTTCTCTGGCTTTACCAGATGTTTTTGAATCAGAGTGATAGTAGTCCCGGAATCTCTTAGGCCTTGTGCTACTTGCCCATTCACCCGTACCTCCTGACGGTGATGCTGACGGTTATCCGGAGAGGCAGCTTGTATTGGGTCTGCCTCATACCAAATTCCCAGACATTCCTCAGGGCCCCCCTCGGTCTCCAGGCAGTGGGCCGTAGAGGGACGTGATGGAGTGACCTCTGTGTTGGGTGTTGTGCGTCTCCAGTTGTTATTTGTAGCTCTCAAAGGGCAATAACGAGCAATATGTCCCGTGTCGCTGCAGTGATGGCACGTCACCCTAGGCGAATCCCGGGGATAGTTGCTAGGCCCCTGAGGACGTGGTGGGACTGGAGCCTGAAACTCTGGGTGTGGGGTGACGGTTGGAGTACGCGGTTCTACCTTCTGAGCCAGCCGCGTAGTACCCTGGCTTACTTTCCTTGTCTCCACGTACTCATCTGCTAGCCGAGCCGCCTCGTTTAAGTTAGCGGGACGGCGATCTCGTACCCAGTCTTGTATGTCTGCGGCCAGGTCTTGGAAGAAATGTTCCATTAGGAACAGCTGCAATACTTCCTCCCCGGTGTTGGCCTTGCACCCTTGGACCCAAAGGGATGCCACCCTTTGTAACTGGTTGGCCCATTCCATGTGGGAGTCCACAGCCTTCTTCTTGGACTCCCGGAAGCGCCGGCGGTAGGCTTCTGGTGTTACGGCATATCGGGTTAGCAGCGCCTTTTTAACTTGCTGATATTGTAAAATATCCTCTGGAGCGAGAGCCCGAAAGGCTTCATTGGCTTTGCCTGACAATTTCCCAGACAAAATAGTGACCCATTGGTCTGGTGGTACCTGGTGTAGTGAGCACTGCCTCTCAAAGTCCGCCAAATATCCATCGATTTCCTCCTCACTTTCTACAAAAGCTTTAAATGCAGTGAACGGTATTTTCTTTCCTGTAGCCGCGGGTGGGGGGGTAGGAAATGCATGTGTAATGGGCTGTCTCGCTCTTACCAGTTCCAGTTCTTGTCCCCTCTTCGTTTGTATCTCCTCCCTTGCTTCCCGGAACAGCTGGTTGATTAGTTCCACGGACGTTTCTGGATACAAGGATAATCTCCGCTGTACAATCCCAGTAATTACATCTTCTTTGCTGACCGGTGCAAGGGGCTCCGTTTCTTCCATGGATCCATCCATTTCGTCCAGCTCCAGCAGGTCAGCTATCATCTCCCTCCGTGGTCTGTTGCTGGCGCTCCTACCACGACTCTCTAATAAATCTTTTAGTGTGGATCTTTTCAGCCTGGCGTACTGCGACTCCATTCAGCACTTGCTCTTTGGATAAAAGGACCATC
This sequence comes from Rana temporaria, assembly GCF_905171775.1. Lineage (NCBI taxonomy): Eukaryota > Metazoa > Chordata > Amphibia > Anura > Ranidae > Rana > Rana temporaria. The sequence continues at coordinate 55,826,308 of NC_053500.1, read as the reverse complement.
CCACTGCTGCCAACCAATGTAACGGCTACCCGGGCTAGTTAGAGGGTATCAGCCGTTGGAGAAGTCCTTTTCCCTGGCAAAGTGCGATATGCAAGTAAAACCGGTATCATTCCATCCCCAAGATCCAGAGAGAGATAGACTGCGTGTTGAAGGGTCAAACAAGACTGACTTTATTTTCACATTTCACCTTGCTTATATGTGGTTACAAAAACCTACATGAACAATGACACTCTCCGCCCCCCCCCCCTCACACAGGGGGAGCTTCAATACACATGCTTTGAAATAATGACATTCCCTTGATCCACTCACTCTCTAGACCATTTGGCTCCAATCTTATTTAACATGACTAGATCAGACAATAGAATTCAATTAACCTTTAAAACAATTACCCACTCACACATCATCCCCTCGGCATACACCTGACAGGAGGCTGTAACTACACAAAGGAGAGTCCATTAGCTATGCAAAGGGAATATTAGCATTCAGCAGTGGAAAAAGTCACTCTACAATTAACCCTTTGAGCTCAGAATAGTTCATAGGTCCGTTACAAAGAGTAAGGTTGCGGAGCTTAGCTTGCCGTCGCAGAGGGAGCAGAAGATGAAACATCTTCGGGAGGCCTTGCAGAAGGGTCTGTGCAACGCGTTCCCAGAACCTGGGGGATTACCAAATCCTGTTCCTGGACAACGTGTTGCTGAGGCTTCGGTGAGTCACAAAATGAGCGGTGGAGTAGGTGGTCGTCTGACCGATGCGTTCAGACAATTTTTTAGTCCGCAGCCCCAAGGTATGACCGGTTCCAGCAACCATCGCCAGCGCTTGGTTTACATGGTGCGTAAATACCTAGGGGCAAGATCAGACTTGGACACCTTCCCCCCCTGAAAATCCTCGGGCTTACTGGGTCTTGAGGATGGATCACTGGCCAGAGCTTGCACAGTACGCTATTGAGCTACTGGCTTGCCCTGCATCCAGCGTTCTTTCAGAATGCACATTCAGTGCTGCTGGAGGCTTTGTGACCGATCACAGGGTGCACCTCTCCACAGACTCTGTCAATCGACTGACCTTCATAAAAATTAATCAGGCTTGGATCAACACCAGCTACCAAGCACCTGATGCTGATGTAACTGAATAATTTTTTGGAAATGACAAATCCCTTGGAGACTGCCTATGCTGATGCTGAGTGACTGTCCTGTTATGCTGCTGACTGAATATCCTTTTCCTCCTCACTGATCTTGCTGATAGCTAGTAAGAATTTTTTTTCTGGGCTCCGCCACCAGTGCCTAAGGCCCAATTTTTCTGCCCCTGTTTAACAGGGGCGTCTAATAACAATTTTTGATGCAATACTTTGCATGTGGCTCTTTGCTGCGCTCCAATTACAGTATCTGTAAGGGATTGCAGTGTTGTGTTGTGCCTAAGGCCCAATTTTTCTGCCCCTGTTTAACAGGGGCGTCTAATAACATTTTTTGATGCAATACTTTGCATGTGGCTCTTTGCTGTGCTCCAATTACAGTATTTGTGAGGGGTTGCAGTGTTGTGTTGTGCCTAAGGCCAATTTTTCTGCCCCTGTTTAACAGGGTCGTCTAATAACAATTTTTGATGCAATACTTTGCATGTGGCTCTTTGCTGTGCTCCAATTACAGTATCTGTGAGGGGTTGCAGTGTTGTGACACCGCCACCAGTGCCTAAGGCCCAATTTTTCTGCCGCTGTTCTAGTACTTTTCTTTGTTTGATTATTTTCTAATTTAAGTTCATTCTAGCTTTCTCCTACGTTATCATAGTGTCATGTTTATTTTCCTACACTAAATACTCATCATTGTCAATGTAAACACCACAAATCTAGATTTGTTCTTTTAGGCAGCATTGATATAATAAGAAGCCACACATTGTTGAGTATCCAAAAATATTTATTGTATCACACTTAAAATGTGTCATTTTCATTTTTTCAAAAAATATCTTAATATAAATTCTTAAATTTTTTTTGTCAAGAAATATATTTTTGCTTTTAAATACTTATCTACATCTATTTTTTTTTAAACCCTCCCCAGCACATCAATGAGATTCTTCAGGTTTTGGTCCACCTTTCGATTTTTCTTTATAATCTTCTCTAAGGCAAGGTTTGTGTCCTCTATTTCTGCCCTGCAGGACATGATCTCCCCAATTAGAACATGGGCACTGTAGGTGTCTAATCCGCCCCCAACAGCTCGAACACCTCCTTAAATTTGGAAAAAAAACATGTATTACAATTATGCAGGCCTACATGTATTACCTGAAGCTGTGCTGTATGACACTGACCTGATGTGGTGGCATTTTGCACTTCCTTCACATCCGGCGAGGGTGGGGCTTGGCTCTGTGTTGGGTTGGTCGGCTCCACTGCTGCAGCTTGATTGTGGCCTATGAGATTGTAAAAAAAGGGATACATGAATCAAAAAGATTAGAGGCCTGAAAGAGGAATATCAATCATTCTTTTTAAAAAGTGTGTACAATTGTCTGTTTTTACAATCCTTCTAAGCTTAACACAGGATTTTATCCATTACCAAAGCTGCTGCATTTCTCTATCTTTGGCCAAGTTTCCTACATGGAAAAACAACAAGTATACACTGGATCACCTCTGTGTGACACCCTAACTAGGTTGTTCTTGTGGCCAACACTCAGTGCCGATCCTGACCTCCCTGGGGCCCGAAGCAAAATGACATGGGAAGCGGGGGGCGCTGACGACAGTGACATGTCACAATAAATAAAGTTGAGAAGTGGGGGGAGGGGGTGTTCTGCTGTCGGAAATTACATCTTACATTAAATTGAGAAGCAAGAGGTGCTGACTTCTTGCCTCTTCTCCCATGCAGCCAGCGAGTTGAGAAGCGGGGTGAGGGGGCGAAAATGACTTCTTACCAGGCGGGGCCTCTAGTTATTTGGGGGGACCTTCGCAGCTTTGCGGGGCCCTAAGCGGCTTGCATAGTGAGCCTATAGGGCGGATCGGCCATGCCAACCATTGTGCTACTGAGTCCATATGTGTAATCAACTGCTGTGCTGAGCATACACTCCTTTTACTGTATATTGACTTAAGTTGGATTATTTAAATCTAGTTAATAACACATCTACATTAAATAAAAAATTGGTCTCACATAAAATGATCATAAATAGAATGAACAACCGATTATTATGCCCACAAACATGAATCTTGAGACATCTATTCTTGAACTGTATATATACACAACCTGAAAGAAAAAGCACATGCCGCAAAATAATAAAAACAAATAATCAGAGTACACATTAAAATTACTTCCGTCTTCTGAGGACTCTTCGAATTCTCTCGAGCTGCTCCGGTTCTCTTCTTTTTAGGTCTGACCACCTCTTCCTCAACTGCTCCCTTGACCTCTGCACCTTGAATTTCTGATGGAGAGTCCTCTGCACACTCTCCATTATCTTGGCCTTGACCTTCTTGGGGTTCTTGTAAGGCCCCTTTTCACAATCATAGTCCTCCTTTTTAATAATGGCAACCATCTCTACCATCTCATCGAAGGTCATGTTGGTGGCTTTGTACCTCCTCCTGCTCCTGGTGTGTGCCTGGCCTCTCTCTTTACTTGAGGTTGCAGCTTCCTGTCTCTCCTGAGTCTCCTCCATCATGTCTTCAGTGAAGTGCATTGACCGACCGAAAAGGGGCGTGGAAATTACTAGCACGATCGTCATGGGCGGGGATATGTGTGGAGCTTCTTGCATGCGCAGTGTATAAAGGGATATTGCGTGAGTGAGAACGTTGTTCGCAGTCGGTAGAAAACGTCGGGAAAACGATCGTGCAGTACGACAATACGAAACTTGATTTTTGGACTTTATGATCAGTGGATGAGTTTGTGGGTTAGATATGGGGAGAAAGCTAAGGCTTGACTGACATTAGTTTTTTTTGCTAAATTTTTACTTGCAGAAATAATGGAGGCCTTCAGAGAACAGGAGTTCTTCACAGAATTTGTTCAAAGGGGGCCCCCTTTTTTTCTTTCCCAAAAAAATAACTTATTCAGCCAAGATCTGGCATTGTAATGCCCCCCCCACCCCTAAAATAATCGACATATTGTTGCCACACAGCACGTGCGCTTTGGGGGGCCAAGCCTGTATGGCCACAGGCTCACGGGCCACCACCAGAACATCAATGGCCTCATCACCAGGCACAAGCATCATGTAGTTTGTTGAGGGTCTCTTTAGGAAATTGTGCAATATGCAGCAGCAAAGTATGACATGGTTCAGATTCTACTTAACAAACCTACAGTCCTTGTCTTGTTTGCACTGCCTGTATACTGCTGTTCAAAGTATATAGGGCCAACGGGTCTTGTCAGGGCCGATCCTCCCAATAGGCTCACTATGCAAGCTGCTTAGGGCCCCGCAAAGCTGCAAAGGGCCCCCCAAATTACTAGAGGCCCTGCCTGGTGAGAAGTAATTTTTGCCCCCTCAACCCGCTTCTAAATTTGCTGGCTGAGTCATTTCCGACAGCAGAACACCCCCTCCCCCCGCTTCTCAACTTTCTTTAATGTGACATGTCACTGTCGTCAGCGCCCCTTGCTTCTCATTTTTAATGTGCCATGTCATTTTGCTTAGGGCCCCAGGGAGGTCAGGATCGGCACTGGGTCTTGTAATGACCTGGGAGGAGTGGTGGCGGGGAAACTTATGCTATTTTTTTCAATGATTTTTATCCATATTGCAGGGATCAAACATTACATTAAAGCCGCAAGCAGTATTAAATTTATTTTTTCTTATAGTAATCTCATGTTGTGCAGGGACATTTCTAAACACGTACCACTACTATAGACACCCAGCAGGTACGATATTTAAAGGAATTTTTGATTTTTCTTTCACTTTAAGCATCATTAAAATCGCTGCTCCAGAAAAAACTACAGTTTTTAAAAGTTTTTTTTCCATTGATACATGTTCCCTGGGGCAAGACCCGGGTTCTCAAAGACGTTTTCCAACAATAACTTGAATATTGGGCTTTAAAATTAGCACTTTTGAATTTGAACGTTCGAGTCCCATAGACTTCAATGGGGTTCTAAATGTTCGCGCGAACGTTCGGTCCGTTCGAAAGTTCTGGTGCGAACCGAACGCGGGTATGTTTGGCTCATCCCTAATGGTGAGTGAACCTTTTAGCTTAAAGATGGATTATTTCACTAAGATGAAGTGTGTGCTTAATAGCACAGGCAGAATGGTGGTGTGCTCTGCATGCAACCAAAACTGCCACGTCACGCTGTACCCAAACAAAATTTTAATCCTTTTCCCCACAAATAAAGCTTTCTTTTTGTGGTATTTGAGCACCTCTGTGGTTTTTATTTTTTGCGCTATAAACAAAAAAAAGGACAATTTTGAAAGAAAACTATTTTTTTATTTTGCTATAATAAATATCCACAAAAATGTATTTTAAAAACACACTTCTTTCTCAGGTTAGGCCAATATATTCTTCTACATATTTTTGATAAATAAAAAATCAAAATAAGCGTATATTGATTGGTTTGGCCAAAAGTTATAGCGTCTACTGTGACATTGCGGTGGACAGAGGGGACACTTTTGATACATTTTTGGGACCATTGATATTTATACAGCGATCACTGCTATAGAAATGCACTGATTACTGTGTAAATGTCACTGCCAGGTAAGGGGTTAACACTAGAGAAATGGATATATATTCCCAATTAAGGGATGGGGCGTGGGACTATATGAATGCAAGTTGGGTGTATCAATATACATATCTATAGATTGTGTTATATACATATTTGTCCCTGAGGAAGCCCGAATGGGTGAAACATGTCGTACCCACTGTATATAACAGTTTGCAATTCTACCAATGGTGAAATACAACATCTCATATGATCTTTTTTAGCTTCGTTTGTATGGATTTATGTGATAAATTATAATTAAACTATTTTTTATATATACAATTTTTGTTTATGGTGTATGGTTTCTGCAGTTCCAGAGCTAACATCCCCATTTCTTGCTAATTGCTTGATACACCCAAATTTCATTCATATAGTCCCATGCCCCATCCCTTAATTGGGAATATATATCCATTTCTCTACCAGGGACGGTAATGCTTTTGGCTATTTCCTTAGTACTACTTCTGCAAGCTCTATATGTACATTCTTTCCCGGTTAAAACTAGAGGGCTAATCAAGAGGTTAAATGTGTGGTCCCTAGGTGTGATCTAACTGTGAGGGGATAGGACTAACTAAGAGAACAGGGATTTAGTCTGTAAACCAGGGGTGTCAAACTAAAATTACCTGAGGGCCACAAGACAAGTTTTCATATCAAATGGGGGGCTGCATGCAAACTTTCAAACTTCAAAAACAACAGTACTGGTGTCAGCAAACGCAATATTAACCCCCCCAGCACTGGTGTCAGCGGACGCATTATTACCCCCAGCACTGGTGTCAGTGAATGCATTATTAACCCTGACCACTACACTGCACATCGACCGCTACACATTGACCACTACACTGCACACTGACCACTACACACTGACCACTACACTGCACACTACACTGCACACTACACACTGCACACTACACACCCCACTGACCACTACACTGCACGATGACCACTACACTGCACACTGACCACTACACACCCCACTGACCACGACACACTCCACTGACCACTCACCATCAGGGCACAGCACATCAGGTCACAGAGCCCAGAATATCAGGGCACAGTGCACATCAGGGTATGGGGCACAGCGCACATCAGGGCACAGCGCACATCAGGGTACAGAGCCCAGCATATCAGAGCACAGCACAACAGGCCACATCAGGGTACGGGGCGTGGCAAGGCACATCAGGACAGGGCACATGGCACATCAGGGTACAGGGCACAGGACACAGCACATCAGGGTACAGAGCCCAGCACATCAGTGTACAGATCCCAGCACCTTAGGGTACATGGGGCACATCAGGGTACATGGGGCACATCAGGGTACATGGGGCACATGTACCCCCACGACCGGATAAGTCCGAGGGACAGGATTCCAGCGGATAGATTTCTTAGCATGCTAAGAAATTTTTATCCGCTGGGAATCCGTCGGCTGGAAAAATGTCCGCCGAAAATTGTCCGCTCGGGCCTACACACGACCGGATCTATCCACTGGAACTGATCCGCGGATAAATCCCAGCGGATAGATCCGGTCGTGTGTACGGGGCCTTAGACGTTCATCGTAGCGAAAACAATATAGGGAGATATGGGGGGAAAAATTCTACACACACACACACACCTATACACCTACACTGTTTTTATTCAACCTTACCAACTATGTAACACGGACCAATTCCCCATGCCCATGCCATTTGTTTTTTGGGTAGGAGACCTATTGGAATCTGGAATGAGTAAGCAGTACATAGTAACCCTACTCATTCACAAAACAAAATATAAGTAGTAAAACACACACACTTTTTGACAAGCCCTTTATTTATTTTTTATATATAAAAACCCTCAAAAAATGGCCCTCAATGTAAATCCATCTTCAATAAAGTCATCCAGTGATGTACTTTTTTGTCGATCGTGATGAACGATGCCCACTGAGCTGCCAAAATAAACAAAACTACCAACACCTGATTACTTATTTGTAATGAATGATATTTCCCAGTCCCCATCATAGGATGTAAACAAAGCTGCAGAGTCTCCCAGGTGATTAAGCAATACATGGAATGCCAGAGTTTTGGTTGGGTGGACTCTCATACCTTTCATGCTAAGCCACTGAATTTTTCTCCTGTTTTGTCTTGGAAAAAAGCTCCAGTGCCATTTCACCCAATGGAAGGAAGAGTCTGAACTATTGTTTCTCTTCATGCAATGAACAGATTTCCTAAAGGATTGTGCTACAATACTCCTAGGGCTTGTTTACACTTGCTTCAAAATGTGGCATTGGAAATGCTTTTTAAAGCACTCTGAATGCCAATAAAAGCAGCTGTCACTAAATAGTTACCTTGCAGACCTACTTACACATTGCCTTGGCTTTGCTTAAAAAATTATCCCCCATGTCGCTTTTTTTGGAGCTTCAAAAAATCTCTAAAGCATCCGTAGAAGTATATGACAAAGCTCACTAATAGCACCTGCAGTTGTTGAGAGGCTTTTATTCAGGCGAGTGGGATCTAGACTGGAGTGGAGCAACTAGGGAACACTATAGTGGAAGGTGAGCAGGAACAGGAGAAAGAGGACTGAGGGGCATAAGATCAGCAGAGCTTGGGGAATGGAGCCGAAGAAACTAGGAATGTCACACATGGTGTGCAGTGTGGGAGGTTACTACTGAGCAGGGGATCAGCAAAGCTGGGGATTACTACTGAACAGGAGACCAGCAGAGCTGCGGGTTACTACTGAGTGGGGCATCAGCAGAACTGGGGGTACTACCAGGATCTGCTGAACAAAGATAAGATTAAGCTGAAAATCTGCTAAATGAGGGTACCAATAGGCTGGGGATCTGCTGAACAGAGGTACTAATGAGCTGGGGATCTGCTGAATGGGAGTACTATTGAGCTGGGGTTCTTCTGGGCCCCTTTAAAAAAAAATGAAAATCAACACACACACACACACGCGCACACACAGGGCATTTGCCAAGCTTCAAAAAAGCATCACTGAAGCATCATAGCATCATCACAGAAGCATCAAATACACATAAAAGCAAGTTTAGGAGATATTCCGTATATGCACTGTTGCCGATGTCATTGGCACATGCGCACTGAAGAAAAGGACTGCTGGTGCCATTTCTTCAGTAGCCATGTCATGACCAGTGGCTCCCACGTGTGGAGTGGCGTCATCGCAATCAGAGCGCCGGAGCCGCGAACCTGAAAGTAACTCCGGTGGAAGATGTCGGCCCTGTACTTGCAGTGCAGACTCAGATTCAGGGCATCATTCTGAGGTAAGTTTTTCAAAATGAGCTAGTATGCAATGCATACTAGCTCATTATGCCTTCACCTTTGTCTTGCAGGTTTTTTTTTTTCAAGGTTTTTTCCAGTGAGCACTGTTGGGGCCATAATCCAGAAGTGGAAAGAACAAAATTTCACCATAAACTGGCTATGACCATCTGCTGCTCGCAAGATTTCTGACAGAGAAGTGAAAATAATTATCAGAAGAGTTGTCTGAGAGCCAAGGACCACTTGTGGAGAGCTTTAGAAAGACCTGGAATTAGCAGTTACAGTAAGTAATGCACTCAACCGCCACAATTGCTGAAGAAAAAGCATGTTGAAGCGGATTAGGTGAAAACCCCAAATTACCTCTGTTACTACTACCAGTTGTGCTGATGATACAACTCAGGTCCCACAAATTCCACCATCACACCCTGTGAAATTCCCACTCATTCCAGACCCAGCATCTGCTGAATCGACTGCACCTACCTCAGTTCATAACACTCAATCTCAGTTCACCCCCCTTTACACTGACCTCAACCCCCTTTACACCCCACGTATTGATCATTCGAACTCTAAACCAGCCCTCTGCTCAATCAGCTCCATACTCACTGGTTTTAGGACACAAGTTGTGTCTGTCATGCATAATTCTGCCCTTAATAATGATCCTACTACTACAACATCTCTTCCTTCTGACAATTTTTTAGCGTCATGCCCCCCACCGAGTCACAGAAAAAGAAAATTTGCAGAAGAGGATGGAGGGGGGGGCAGAGGTAAATCTGAACAAAAACAAAAGTCATGAAACTGTAAAAATGTACAATTTATCCAGTTATGTATTATCCACCTATGACACTTCCCTATTGAGTAAGGGCCTTACATTTGCACCCACCTCTAAGCCCAATCTGCTTGCCTTTTTGTAATTGTCATTCAAAGTATGACAACGCTCAAAGTAAAAAATTGGCTTTGGCAGAAATTGTGTGAAAGTGCCCACTGCCCAGTAGGCAAGTGGTTGACTGACCAAAAGTGAGCAAATAAGAATAGTACATTGTTTGGGTTTACATTTACTTACATTTAACGTTTTATTACATTTTATTAACAAAATGTACTTTTAAAAATCCTTCCTGTTCACAATGTCATCTTATTAAAGCGGAGTCCCGGACACAATTTCACTTTTTAAATATAAATACCCCTGTAATACACAAGCTTAATGTATTCTAGTAAAGTTAGTCTCTAAACTAAGGTCCGTTTTGTTAGGTTGTTACAGCATTTAGACACTTTATAAAATAGAAATTGACTGGGGCCATCTTAAGTGTGGGCATCATGAAGCCAGACTGTATGACTTCCTGGATTTCAGCCTTGCAAATCTCGCACATGCTCAGTGCTGCACAAGCAGTGTCAGATCAGGTTTCAGCACCTGTGCTGTCCAAGTCACATGATTCTTTGAGACTGGGGAGTGCACAGACTCCTGGAAAGTTACACCCATTACATTCCCAGGAGTCTGTGCGGTGTAGGTTAGGAAGCATTAAGCACCTAGGTGCAGGAAGTGGGAAGATTAACCATTCTGCCTAGCAACAACACTTTGAAGGCATCTAAAAAAAAAAAAAAAAAAATTTGTAAAGGACTAATGACATTTTTTTAAAACTGCTGATGTAATGTTATATTTATGGGTGGAACTCCACTTTAAGCAACATAACTTTAATATTCAGTCATTTCTGACATTTTTATTACTGATAAAGATGTTACCCTTTCAAACCAATTTAAGAGATGCATGTGATGATAGGCCTGACCATTTTATAGAATGAGTGTGTGTGAAACAGGATTTGCTGGTCTTGTCATTTCTATACTACAGTATACCTTGATGTGTCAGTGATCATACTCACCATTGCTGGCAGATGTCACCTGCTATAGTCTGAATTACATCAACTCTTAAAGCAGTTGTAAACCCAAAAATAGATAAAAAAAACCCTGCAAGGCAAAGCCATAATAAGCTAATAGCTTACTTACCTTAGGCCCTGTACACACGATCAGTCCAAACTGATGAAAACGGACTGAAGGTCCATTTCATCGGTCCAAACCGATGGTGTGTAGGCGCCATCAGTCAGTTATCCTTCGGTCAAAAAAAATAGAACTTGCTTTAGAATTGAACTGATGGACTGATAATCGATAAGTCAAATTGTTAGTACGCAAAAGCATCGGTTCCAAACCCGCGCATGCTCAGAATCAAGTCGACGGATGCTTGGAAGCATTGAACTTAATTTTTACCTGCACGTCGTTGTGTTTTACGTCACCGTGTTGGACTCGATCGGTTTTTGAACTGATGGTGTGTACGCACATCAGACCATCAGTCAGCTTTATCAGTTAACCGATGAAACGGACCTTCAGTCCGTTTTCATCAGTTTTGACTGATCGTGTGTACAAGGCCTTAGATCAAAGCCCCCGAAGCCGCCCTGGTCTCCCCCTCCGGCCGCAGACATCTCTCCGGAAGGTTACTTCCGGGTATCACCGCTCCGACCCTCTGATTGGCTGGAGTGGCGATGACGTCACTCCTCGCATGCGTGCGGGAGCCTTCAAAGCCGGCATTATCCATTGATAATACCGGCATTCTCAGTGCGCCTGCGCCGTTGTCTCTATTGCAAACACCTACAGGTAAACCTTAACCACTTGGTTACTGCCCCATAGTCAAAAGACGTCCTGTTTTTAAAGATGGATATCTCGGTAACGGCAGCAGCTGCTGCCACAACCGAGGTATCCATCTTTAGTGCCAACGGTCCTGTAAACGATAACGGCGGTATCCGCGGTGATTCGCTGCAAAATCTGCGTTATCAGTGGCGGGAGAGGGCCCCCCCTCCCGCCACTCTCCCGCGCCCTCCGCCGCTTACCGGAGCCGTCGGTAGCGGCGGAGGCGATCGGGTCCGTTCGGCAGCTGTGTGGGTATGCGAGTGAGGGAAAAATCGCCCCCACCCGTCCCCATAGCTCTGCTGGGCGGAAGTGACGTCAAAACGTCAGTCCCGCCCAGCGTCTTGAAAAAATGACAGTTTAATTTTTTTTTTCTTTTTTTGCATTTAAGTCTAAATATGAGATGTGAGGTCTTTTTGACCCCAGATCTCATATTTAAGAGGACCTGTCATGCTTTTTTCTATTACAAGGGATGTTTACATTCCTTGTAATAGGAATAAAAGTGATAATTATTTTTTTATTTCAGTGTAAAAAATGATAAACTAAATAAAAATAAATAAGAAAAGAAAAAAAAATATTTTAAAACGCCCCGTCCCGACGAGCTTGCGCACAGAAGCGCTCCGCATACACGAGTAGCGCCCGCATATGAAAACTGTGTTCAAACCACACAAGTGAGGTATCACCGCGATCGTTAGAGCGAGAGCAATAATTCTAGCCCTAGACCTCCTCTGTCACTCAAAAAATGCAACCTGTAGAATTTTTTAAACGTCGCCTATCGAGATTTTTAAGGGTAAAAGTTTGACGCCATGCCACGAGCGGGCGCAATTTTTAAGCGTGACATGTTGAGTATCATTTTACTCGGCGTAACATTATCTTTCACAATATATAAAAAAATTGGGCAAAATTTATTGTTGTCTTATTTTTTAATTCAAAAAAGTTTTTTTTTTCCAAAAAAAAAGTGTGCTTGTAAGACCGCTGCGCAAATACGGTGTGACAAAAAGTATTGCAATGACTGCCATTTTATTCTCTAGGGTGTTAGAAAAATATATATATATAATGTTTGGGGGTTTTAAGTAATTTTCTAGCAAAAAAAAACTGTTTTAGTCTCATAAACACTGAATCTGAAAAATAGGTAATCAAGTGGTTATAGGCTTACCTGTAGGTGAAACATGTCAGAGTGGGTTTACAACCACTTTAATAACACATATGTATATAAAAAAAAGTACTGTGATGCAAGTGTCACATACACCTATTTCAATAATACCTAGCAATTATTTCACTTACAAGAACTCATTTGCAAAGCTAAATCGTAACTTCACTTTTGTTGAGAAAATAAATCCCTTTGGGTGATCAATGTACATTGCAAGGATTTTAACAAACTTTGTTGCAGATTCCTAACTGTTTCTTCCCTGGAGAAATAGCCCACACAGAAAAACATTTATTGCATTACACACGTTACATATCACTGAACACTGAGACTAGGACTGAGAGCAATAATTGTACCTCTAAACGGATGGCCAGTAGTGAATTTTAAAGCAATGCCTATGGAAAATTTAGAGTATTAAAGTTTGGCACCATTTTAGGGGCACACACAATTTTGAGTCTTGAGATATTGGGTATCTTTTAACCCGACACAGCCTCATCTTTTATATTTTACCAAAACTTTGGATAATATATTGCTTTTGAAGCTTTGCACTTGACAAACTGTTATGCAAATATCATGTGATATAAAAAATTGGCACTACCATCCATTTGTTCTTCAGGGTGCTTCCTTTCACAAAACATATGCTTGGGGGGTTTTACGTAATCTTCAGGTCTAACATGATTTTTAAACATGTGTGAAAAGAATGCAAAAACATCTTTGTCGTCAAAAGCAATTAAGAAATAGTCTAAATCTTAGGCCCCGTACTCACGACCAAACATGTCTGCTGAAACTGGTCGGCAGACCAATTTCAGCAGACATGTTTCGTCGTGTGTACAGCCGCGCGGACAGGATTCCAGCAAACAATTGTCTGACAGACCGTTTCTGAGCAGACAACTGTTTCCCGGACTTGCTTTAAAACAGTCCGCTGGAAACCTGTCCGCCCGGACATGTACGGTCGTCTGTACAGACCTACCGTACATGTCCTGCCGCCCTCCATCCCTCGCATGCGTCGAATGACTTCGACGCATGCGTGGAAGCATTTTCAAGGCAGGCCGCCCACGCCGGCGCGTCATTGTCGCGGCGACACCGCGTCATCGACGCGTCGACACCGCGGACACGCCCCGCGTATTGTTTACGCGCGGTCTTCTGTTCGATGGTGTGTATAGCCATCGAACAGAAGTCCCCGGGCAGTCCCCGGCCAGACATGTCCGATGGAAACGGTCTGCAGACCGTTTTCATCGGACATGTCCTGCCGTGAGTACTCAGCCTTACCGTCACAGGGACGTAGGAAATAATGACACTGTATCAATCAATATTAAAGGGGTTGTAAAGGTTTGTCTTTTATTTTCTAAATTGGTTCCTTTAACCACTTCCCGACCGCCGCATGTACATATACATATACGTCGGCAGAATGGCACGTACAGGCACATTGGCGTACCTGTACGTCCCTGCCTAGACGTGGGTCTGGGGGTCCGATCGGGACCCCCCCCCCCCGCTACACGCGGCGGTCGGGTTCCCTCGGGGAGCGATCCGGGACGACGGCGCGGCTATTTGTTTATAGCCGCTCCGTCGCGATCGGCTTCCCCGTGCTTCACTATGGCGCTGCATCGATCGAGTGATCCCCTTTATAGGGGAGACTCGATCGATGACGTCATTCCTACAGCCACACCCCCCTACAGTTGTAAACACACACACAGTGTACACTAAATCCTACAGCGCCCCCTGTGGTTAACTCCCAAACTGCAACTGTCATTTTCACAATAAAGAATGCAATTTAAATGCATTTTTTGCTGTGAAAATGACAATGGTCCCAAAAATGTGTCAAAATTGTCCGAAGTGTCCGCCATAATGTCGCAGTCACGAAAAAAATCGCTGATCGCCGCCATTAGTATTAAAAAAAAAAAATAAAATAAAAATGCAATAAAACTATCCCCTATTTTGTAAACGCTATAAATTTTGCGCAAACCAATCGATAAACGCTTATTGCGATTTTTTTTACCAAAAATAGGTACAAGAATACGTATCGGCCTAAACTAAAGAAAAAAAAAAGATTTATATATGTTTGTGGGGGATATTTATTATAGCAAAAAGTAAAAAAATATTGCATTTTTTTCAAAATTGTCGCTCTATTTTTGTTTATAGCGCAAAAAATAAAAACCGCCGAGGTGATCAAATACCACCAAAAGAAAGCTCTATTTGTGGGGAAAAAAGGACGCCAATTTTGTTTGGGAGCCACGTCGCATGACCGCGCAAATGTCTGTTAAAGCGACGCAGTCCCGAACTGTAAAAACCCCTTGGGTCTTTAGCCAGCATATTGGTCCGGGGCTTAAGTGGTTAAGCTAGTGCATTGTTGGTTCGCTTACCTTTTCCTTTGACCTCCCTTTTAAATGTTTTTTTTCTTTGTTTGAATTTCTCAATTCCTCTTTCGCCTCAGTAAGCTTTGCACCATCATCCGGGAGGTGGAAATTTATTTAGAACAGCGTACTGAACACCTTAAGGTAATAACAAAAAAGAAGGTAGCTCTGCGCTGTAGGTGGGGGATGGGAGAGGTGTGTAGAGGAAGTAGGATGGTCTATATGTGATTATAGCAATATAAACAACATAGCATCAAAAGATAATCAGTGAACTGGCTGACAGAAGTATATCACTTCTATGCATGAGTGCTAAAAGATAACTTCATGAACTCTATAAGGTGAAGTGAAATAAACAATAAAATAAGTGATGAAAAATGCAAATATAGATAAACAATGTGCGTCACACAACACCCAAGTGGCTGGGATAGGCTAAGCTGAAAGGTCCATGCAGCAGAGCTTAATAATAAGAACGGAAATATAAATAATAATCAAAAGTCCAAAATTAAAGTCCAAAATTGAAAGGTGCTGGTGTAGATCCCAACATGTAAGGTGAAAAAAAGGATGGATATCCAGTGATTCCTTCAGGGTGAATGAGGATGTCCCCTTACCTTACTGCTGTAAGGTAACAGCATATAGATCCAAGCAAACTTTCCAAACGTATCTGTATGGGTGGTTATCCAGATGGACTCTAATTCAAGGAAACACAGGTCCCTCTTGGTGGTCACGTCTCAAGATGGCCAATGTCTCGCACCCAGAGGGATAAAGCACCAATAGTGTGATACCGTTTTTAAAAAATGTATTTAGCAGAAAGAATACAAACGGGTACTCACATGGTTTGAGATAAAAACAGGCATATAAAACGAGGGAAAAATAGTTTGCCAAAGTCACCTCCGGTACCTCTCGGTACTGAACACCTTACTGAGGAGGAACAGGAAGTGAGAAATTCAGACAAAGAAAACAAAGAAAAAAAAACATTTAGAAGGGAAATCGAAGGAAAAGGTAAGTGAACCAACAATGCACTAGCTCAGGGCTCAAAATTTCAAGTCCTGAGCTACTAGCCAGGCCTCAAGAGTTACTCGCCACCAGTTGCCCCACCTAATTCATACACTGCCCTGCGCCTAATTGCACCCGTAAACACGCCCTCGTAGATTATCTCATGGAATGACAATGTTTTATGCAGAATCAAGTTACAAAATTAAATATTACCAACAACAACTTTAACAAAATGGGACAGGGCACTGGGGGCAGACCAGAGGGACAGGGCACTGGGGGCAGACCAGAGGGACAGGGCACTGGGGGCAGACCAGAGGGACAGGGCACTGGGGTCAGACCAGAGGGACAGGGCACTAGAATTGGGTCTCTTCCCAATTCTCTTGCTGTCTCCTCTGCAACTCCCATCCATCCTCTCTCTCTCTCTCCCATTCATCTCATCATCAGGAGCCTGTGTGTGCGGCTCCACGCTTGCATGTCCCCACTTCCCCCTTTTATTCAGGCTGGCAGAGAGGAGAGGAGCTGCAGCACAGCGGGAGGGAGTACAATCCAGCGCTGAGATCCACACAACTGCACAGCCATTGACACCATAGCACAGCGCACACTGACAGCGCACAGCACACATTGAGACCAGTCTGTTCAAAGAGCTCAGGCTAAACTGCTGGACACTTACATAGAGCACAAGGAGAAGAAAACTGGACAAACTAGAAGGCTGCCGCTCTCATGTCAGGGCAACTTTCAGTGAGCGCTGCACCGGAGTGGTAATTTTTGCAATCCTCCACCTCACTCATTACTTTCTGCTCTCCAGCTACATTGGTCGGGGCCCGGGGGAGGGGGGCAGGCTCAGAGAGGTCATACTGTTAGGTCCCATGGCTTAATGAGAATTGTAAGGAGAGCACCTGTGTACTGCTCTGCCTGTGCGCAGCTCACCAGACTACTTTTCCCGAGCATGCACCTTTCCTCTTCGACCGCCAATTGCATCGGGGCTCTAAGTGTAGCCACAGATTGAAGGGACATTGGTCATGCAGCCCTGTCATCACTCGCCCCCAGCTTAAATCCACTCGCCAAATGCTAGTAGGCGAGTGGAAATTTTGAGGGCTGCACTAGCTTATAGTAACCTATTTAGAAAATAAAAAACAAACCTTTACAACCCATTTAAGAGCACCTGTCCTTGTCTAGTTCAGTGTCTGAGTGTATTTCTATCCCACTCCCTCATATTCTGTGGATTTATCTCTTCTGTATAGTCCAAAAGACCTTCTAACTGAAAATATATAAAACAGACTTAACATTCATCTGTTTACCCAAGCATTTGATTAATGCACATCCATCTGTCAAGCATTCGGTACTTGCCGCTTTCTACTGTTCTCTCCCTCTCTTCATTTTATATTTTTATCCCATATCTACATACTTTTCTCTGAAAACAAACCAAACTGTTCCAAAAACAAAGTTCTGTGTCAGAAATAATCTGGTAAAAGAACCTTTTAATGGGCTTTGTCTATAATAAACCCGAGCCTCTTATATATGGATCCACTTACCACATTGAGACCCCTTTCACACTGGGGAGGTGCGAGCATTAGCACTTTTAACCCCCGCTAGCAGCAAAAGAAAGGGTTAATATTGCCCGTGTTGTGCCACTGCCAAAGCGCTTTGCAGGTGCTTCAGCAGCGCTGCCCATGCATTTCAATGGGCAGGGCAGTGCAGGAGCGGTGTATACACCACTCCCGCACCGCCTCAAAGATACTACTTGCAGGACTTTTTTTCCCACCCTGCAAGCGCACCACCCCAGTGTGAAAACACTCAGGTTTTCACACTGGGTGACTTGAGAGGTGCTTTTCAGGCACATTGCAGGTGCGATTTTAAGCGCTAAAATGCCTGAAAAGCACACCAGTGTGAACAGGGTCTAATGGTTACTGTAAGGTTTGGCAATTTCCAAATATAGTGTATTGTGCAATAGCTGTTAATCACCGGACCAGAATGCATTAGTTATACTGAACTGCTTTGGTAGGCAAAGTTCATATAAAAAGTCATACACACTTAGGCACGGATTCACGTAGAAGCACGCATCTTTGTGCGGGCGTAACGTATCCTATTTACGTTACGCATCCGCAACTTTGACAGGCAAGTGCAGTATTCTCAAACCAAAGTTGCGGCGGCGTAGCGTAAATAGGCCGGCGTAAGCCCGCCTAATTCAAATGTGGAAGATGTGGGCGTGTGTTATGTAAATTTAATGTGACCCCACGTAAATGATGCTTTTTACAAATGGCGCATGCGCCGTCCGTGAAAGTATCCCAGTGCGCATGCTCCAAATTAACCTGCAAGAAGCCAATGCTTTCGACGTGAACGTAAATGACGCCCAGCCCTATTCGCGAGCGACTTACGCAAACGACGTAAAACTTGAAAAATTCTACGCTGTTCCGACGTCCATAACTAACATTGGTACACCTCATCTACGCCTCATATAGCAGGGGTAACTTTACGCCGGGAAAAGCCCAACGTAAACGGCGTATCTGTAATGCGACGGCCGGGCGTACTTTCGTGAATTGGCGTATCTAGCTGATTTACATATTTCTAGGTGTAAATCAGCGTACACGCCCCTAGCGGCCAGCGTAAATATGTAGTTAAGATACGACGACGTAGGAGACTTACGCTGGTCGTATCTTATACAAATTCTGGCGTATCTGATTCTTTGAATCAGGCGCCAAGATACGACGGCTCAGACTCAGAGATACGACGGCGTATCTGGAGATACGCCGTCGTATCTCCTACAAGAATCTGGGCCTTATTGTCTAAATCTTCCTTCCAGCCACACTGTCTCCAGTCTAATACTAATAATAATCAATCATAACTTTCAGCACAATCACAATGAAAAGATCAACACTTCAGTATATCAGTATAAACTATACAGTGTCAATATATACAGTTGTGTTCAAAATTATTCAACCCCCCACTGAAATTGATTGTTTTGGCCAGTTTGACATTGATTTTGATCATCCTGTCATCCTGCTTACAATTAAATCAAAGAGGCACGTGTAGGTCAGACAAATATAACATAACATTTATAATGAAATAACCACAAATGTCTTTTCTGTGCTCACACCATTATCAGTTTTATTCAACCCCCAAGTGACATTCAATCTTAGTACTTAGTACAACATCCTTTTACAGTTATAACAGCTTTTAAACGTGAAGCATAGCTTGACACAAGTGTCTTGCAGCGATCTACGGGTATCTTCGCCCATTTGTCATGGGCAAAAGCCTCCAGTTCAGTCACATTCTTAGGCTTGCGCACTGCAACTGCTTTCTTTAAGTCCCACCAGAGGTTCTCAATCGGATTTAAGTCTGGTGACTGCGATGGCCACTCCAAAATGTTCCAGCCTTTAATCTGCAACCATGCTCTAGTGGACTTGGAGGTATGCTTGGGATCATTGTCCTGTTGAAAGGTCCAACGTCTCCCAAGCCTCAGGTTTGTGATGGACTGCATCACATTGTTATCCAATATCTCCTGGTACTGAAGAGAATTCATGGTACCTTGCACACGCTAAAGCTTCCCTGTACCTGCAGAAGCAAAACAGCCCCAAAGCATGATTGAACCCCCGCCATGCTTCACAGTAGGCAAGGTGTTCTTTTCATCATAGGCCTTGTTCTTCCTCCTCCAAACATAGCGTTGATCCATGGGCCCAAACAGTTTCATCAGTCCACAGAACACAATCCCAAAACTTCTGTGGTTTGTCCACATGACTTTTGGCATACTGCAGTCGACTCTTCTTATTCTTTAGAGACAGCAAGGGGGTGCGCCTGGGAGTTCTGGCATGGAGGCCTTCATTACGCAGTGTGCGCCGTATTGTCTGAGCAGAAACTTCAGTACCCACATCTGACAAATATTTTCTCAGTTCCTCAGCAGTCACACGGGGACTTTTCTCCACTCTACACTTCAGGTAGCGCACAGCAGGCGAAGTCAGCATCTTCTTTCTGCCACGACCAGGTAGCGTTTCAACAGTGCCCTTTGGCTTGAATTTGCGAATGATGCTTCCTATGGTGTCTCTTGGTATGTTTAACATCTTTGCAATCTTCTTATAGCCATTGCCCTTCCTGTGAAATGTAATTACCTCTTCTCTTGTCTTTCTGGACCATTCTCTTGACCTCACCATGTTTGTAACCACACCAGTAAATGTCTAGAAGGAGCTGAGTATCACAGTCCTTTTTAAAGCTGCCTGATTGGTGCTTATTAGGCTTTATTGCTGCTCCCTGACATCCACAGGTGTTTTCAATACCTGATTGTAAACACTTCAATGAACCTCTGTTCTTCAGAGTGGTAGTCTTTAAGGGGTTGAATAATTGTGTAAATGAAGAATTCACAAAATAAATATTTACTACTGTATTACAAAACCGATTGATGTCATTTTAGTTGCATATGGTTCTTTAAGAAGTCCTTGTAGGATTTCATTCTGAATACAATTACAAATGTACACTAAATTCCCTAAAACCCTTTACAGCATTGGGGGGTTGAATAATTTTGAACACAACTGTATCTAGAGAGAGGTTTAGGGGCACCACTCTTGTGCCCCAACCAGAGGATAAATGGACTATCTCGGTACCCAAGGATTACAATAGCATTAATAAAATATAAAGTTTTATTTATCCGTAGTTAAAAACAAGGACATATGTCTAAAGAAGTAAAATACATCAGTTGCAAAACATTTCAAAGAACCTTACCATTCCAAGCTGGTATTGGCTGATGAAATGTGGCTACTCTTTGAATGTAGCTGGGTCCTCTATATGTTTTGTGGTGAGAACCGCTTTTTCAGAAGGAGCGAAATATATTTAATCTACAACGATACAATTTTCAGTCACCATAATGCCAATTATGTATACCAAAACATGATATAAGAGGGAACAGGGTAACTTAGTTGCTTACCCAGAAGGAACAAGCAAATAGGGACAGTGAGGATAAGGGGTGCCTGAAGGCTCTCCCCCACAGTGAGCATGGGGGGCAATAAGCAGACACACATGATCAGGTACTGAAAATAAATATAATAAGATAAAATAAATAAAAAGTAAATGTCTATTATTTAGTAGGGTATTGTCTCCCACTATACAAAAAAAGGAAGAGAAGAAAGTTAGGGCAAAGGATTTGGATAGAGGGAAAAATAAAAAAGGGGGAGGAGGGCAAGAGGAAAACAAGAGATGGGGGGGGGCAGAAAATGGGAGGCAAAGAGGAACAGGAAGAGAGAAAAAGGAAAAAAGAGGGGGTCTTGGGGGAGGGAGGGAGGGAAGGGAAGGGAAAGGGCTGAAGTTGAAGAAGAAATGGAGATGGTAGAGAGGAAGAAGGAAAGAGGGGAGGGAAGATAAAAGGACAGGGGGGGGGAGGGAGGAGGTGTAGTTAGTGGACATCTCAAAACACCCAAAGTTTCAAAAAATCCTTGAACTGACCTGAAAAAAATCTTGATAGAAAGAAAAAAGCTCCACCCTGGGGGGAATGAGGGAGGGGGTTGTTGTGATCAGCCCACCTCACTAAGCAGCCACTTAATGGTGAGGGAAGGTAGTTTGTTAAAAATAATAGTGCAGAGGTTGGTACAGTGTGGTTGAAATAAACTGTCAAGTCAATGGTGGCTGAGGAGATTTACTTAAAGTGGATGTAAACAATGTAGAGAATAAGATTTCCTATCATCTGTGCCCAGTCTTGCCACACAGAGTTAATCCAGCTCTGAGCAATCCCCTTTTTATTGTTCAGGGAAATAAAACAGACTTCCAGATAAAAACCAAAGTCCTTGCTTGAGTGACAGGTTATTTACATATCTCGTGCACTGCTTGCAGACATACACAGCTTCTGTAAAAAGTGCTCAATTCACATCCCCCTCCCCTCTTCCCTCCAGCTCTATCTATATTCTGATGGCTGTTGCATTTTCTCATGGCACTGAACTGTGACTCACCCCATATTTTGAAAACATTTAATCAAAACACAGGGGAGGGGATGTGAATTGTGCACTTTGTTTCAGAAGCAAGGACTTTGGTTTTTATCTGGAAGTCTGTTGTATTTCACTGAACAATAAAATATGATTTCTCAGAGCTGGATTAACTCTGTGTGGCAAGACTGGGCACAGATGATAGGAAATATTATACTGTACATTGTGACATCAAAAAAATAAATAACAATTTTTGGGTTTACATCCACTTTAAGAAGTATAGAATAAGGCATACATAAAGAAGCCACTAGGGTCATAGGTGAATCTGAGGAGGCTGAAGTGCTAACAAATATACAGTGCTCTTACACCATCTCAGACACAAACACCAACAGGTGTACCATTAAGTATGTGGAGATAGATAAAATTAGAAGCAGGTAAAGCTGCACATATGAACTGGCAAATCAACCAAACACCTCTCACCATAAAATGTCCAGAAGGGTGAGATTTCCTCCACAGGGAAAAGGGGTCTGTCGCAGGAGAGGCCACCCTGTGTATACTTAAATACCCCAAGCCGGTGAGTACAGTGCACCGGACAGCACCGGCGCATTAGGTCACCGGGTTAGTTCCCCTGCACTGCGCGAGCCCATACATGACTGAGGCTGGAAAATCGAAAGCGATCCAGGCAGGGAGGGGGCATAGGTGACTGAACAGGGAGTAGGGGAACCTGTAGGGGAGTGTAAACCCCTCCCCTTCATCACCCAATCATCAGTCGGTTGTGGCATAGACAGCTAAATTGATCAGATCAGGGAACATATAAAAAGAAAACAGTAACAGAACATATGGAAAGAAAGGTGCCACTAGTATTGTTCAAACATATGTTTTGTTATAAAAAATACACCAATATCTAAAATCAAATAAATGATCTATTGGTAAACAGCGCTATTGTTGGATAAGTGTCCAGCTTCACATATAAATAAATAAATAAAATGATGACGTGGCAGAAATAGTGCTAAAATGGTAAGTGCTTCTTGGGTTAAGTGGGTAGTGCACCCTCCACCAACTCCAAATCTTCACCAACAGTGGCACTCGTCCCCTCTGGGGTTCAAACTCACCAGAAGGAGGAATCAAAAAAGCCTTGAAAACTCATTCCTTTTCACTCAGAACTCCGTCACCAACTCAGAAAGCAGCAGGGTTTAATTCCCAAGGTTGGTTCATATAAAACACAAAGAACACCAAAAATAGTGCAATACTGCTTTAATAAATTAACCCCTCATACCCCGCTTCTGATCTGCGTACATTTAAGTCACTTGATAATGAACATGTAAGGTAGTGTGTAATCACCGCTGTTGTACAATACCCGGAAGCCGCGCTTGATGATGCCCGCACAGAGCTGGAGAAATCCTTCCTGGATACAGGTCTCAGAGCGGTGAAACGCACTCCTCACTCAAAATACTTCCTGGTTACTAGTGTTGAGCAGAATACGCCATATTCGATTTCGCGATATATCTCGAATATATATTCGAATATTCGAGATATATTCGCTAAATTCGAATATTCGTGATATTTTATCGAAAAGAAATGATTGCGATTTTTCGCTATTGCGAATGCGAAAATAATTGTGATTTTTTTTTCCCGGCAAGAGCACTGTGATTGGCTCAGAATATTCTTGATATTTTTTCGAAATTTCGCAAAAATGCGAATGCGATAATTATTGCGCAATTTCGACAAATGCTGTAGGAGCACTCTGATTGGCTCAGAATATTCATGATATTTTATCGAAATTTCGCAAAATGCGAATGCGATATTTATTGCGCAATTTCGACAAATGCTGTAGGAGAACTCTGATTGGCTCAGAATATTCGTTATATTTTATCGAAATTTCGCAATATTGCGAATGCGATAATTATTGCGAAATTTCCCCAAATGCTGTAGGAGCGCTCTGATTGGCTCATTCAGAAATCGAATATTCGAGATATTTTAGCGCAATTTCACAAAATGCGAATGCGAAACTGATTGCAGATATTTCGAAAACTGCTGTAGGAGCACTCTGAAATCGAATATTTGTGATATTTTAGCCAAAAAAATATTGCGATTGCGATTGCGATATATATTGCGATTTTTCGATCGCGCATGCGCAATCGCACGAACAACACGCGCCCAACACGCGACCATTTCCTGGACCCTTGCCAGTTTCCAACTTTGTGATCGCATCGCAATAGCAGAGCAGAATGGTTGGAAGTAATTTCACACTCTCTGAGGAAAAGATGCTGATTTGTGTAAGTATTTTGACCACTGTTATTTCATTATCTTTAACTGTATTTTAGTCTAGTTTAAAAGTTAGTATATAAGATCAGATATTAGTATTTCCCAAACAATGTGTCTCCTGTTGTTACAAAACTACAACTCCCAGCATGCCTGGACAGCTGCAGACACCCTGGTTGGTAAATGTGTATTTAGGCACTTTTCCTTGTTATTTAGCATAATTAATTTAACATGTTTTTGGACAGGGTCCTCAAGGCCCAAGGATGTTCGAATACATATTGCCCTTTAGATGTTGCAGAACTACAACTTCCAGCATGCCTGGGAATGCTGGCACTTCTAGTATTGTAAGTTCTGCAGGCCCACATTTTTCAGGCCTTTATGCACAGGTCTCTAAACTGTGGCACCCTAGATGCAGCAAAAGTAAAATTCTTAGCATGCACTGACAGACCTTGGCTGATGGGAGTAGTAGTTTTGCAACAGCTGGAGGTGGACTGGTCTTGAAATCCTGAGTTAGGTAACAAACCCGTAGTGTTTTGCAACCATTCTGCCTCCAGCTGTTTTTTTTCTGTTGAAAAGCCTGTGGCGTGCAAAACACAACCCAAAAACTCCACCCGGTGCAGGGAAAAATGTGCACACACCTAAAGAGTGACATCACAAAAAACTGCGACGGGTGCATACGTCAGTGGTCCTCCGAAAAGGTCCCGTCTCTGATCCCCCGGGGCGTTAGGCTCCTGACAGGGAAAAGAGTTACTGTGGTCCATACAGCCGAAGCCATATGGACCCATCTTGGTCCAAGCAGCCGAAGCCACAAGGACCCAACATCCTCGGAGGGACTGCCGAAACAGAACCCTCCTCGGTGAGGCTCCCCCGAAGGGAGACCCCATGAGAGCCGGTGAACCTAACCAGAAGGCCGAGTCTACCAACTCCCAAGACTTTCAGAGACCGGCCCGAGGACCAGCACCCTACTCGCCACACATAAAGTGCAAGCACCAAAACAAAAAGAGTGACAAACAAAACAGAACACGGGGAAAAATAATAAAAGAAAGTGGGGAAAAGGAAGATGGGAGAGTGAGGAAAGTGACCAATGTGAAATAATTCTGCCTCCAGCTGTTGCAAAACTACAACTCCCTGCATGCAACTGGCTGCAATTACCCCCCCCCCTCTCCCCCAATGTGAATGTACAGGGTACATTCACATGGGCTGTGGCTTACAGTGTGCTTCTAGCTGAAGCAAATTTGGCGCTGCAGCTCAAACCCTCAGCGGGAAACTACTGTGAACCCCATGCCCCTCTGACTGTACCTTAAAAACACTACACCACACTAAATATAAATGAAAAAACAAAACATATACACATACCCCTACATAGCCACCCTCACCTCCACATTAAAAGAAAACATCTTGTACGGCACTGTTTCCTAAACGGAGCCTACAGCTGTTGCAAAACAACTCCTCGTTATTACCGGACAGCCATTAACTGTCCAGGCATGCTGGGAGTTAAAGTATAATTGTTGTACAGCTGGTGACGGTGAGCTACATGGTGTATCAGAGCATGCTGGTAGTTGTAGTTAAATAACATCAACTCCATTATTTATTCAAAATTAATTCATCAAAAAGTCAAAAGAAACAAACATATTATTGTTCCTATATAAAGATAGGGATGAAAACAAATAATCTATTGTACAGGCCCATTATCAGTGTCCAAAAATAATTATAGCGGTCAGATGAATAGCAACGCATATCTCCCCTATACGTGTATCCTGTGTTGTTAATCATATATACATAATTATGCAAATGATAATGGCTGCTATATTTATGGAAAAAAGGTGGCGACCGAAATGGCAGGATATAAAATCTGTCATGTTACCCCTGTCATTGATTAATAAGGCAAGAATGCTTCCAATTGTTGAATACCATACATTTACGTCATATATCCATAAGGCTTTAAACAAAAGTATTACAATATACTTTGTTCTTCATCTTGCAGAGGTTCCTAGAAAAGGGCTATGATGAGCTCCGCAGGCAGCCTGAGAAAAAGGCCGTTGTCAGCGCCCTAATGGAGGAATTAGGCGGCCAACACAATTGCCTGGCGATCGTGAAAAAGTGGTCCGATTTGAAGAGGCGCAACATGAACCGTGTCAGGCATATCCGGAATAAATATCATCCAGGTAAGTTATTGGTGACAGTTATGTGTTTTTTTTACAAAGTGTATTTTGTGCGTGAAGTCGAGAGAGGAGCCGGACTGCAGGAGTTGGGAGTAGGCAGGCCTCCCCCAGAGGCAATCTGCCACCTTTCTCCATGCCCCGGGTGGCAATGGCGGGTGTGAGGGGGTCCTCCCACACAGACCGTCCTACCTGCTCCGCTTCGAAGCCCAACGGGGCAGAGGGACACCCTATAAGGGAGTGAGAGGATTTGCCCACTCAACCAGCCCCGTTAGTCCTTCGCCTCTCTTTTTAGAGACCGCGTGGTCAGAGTGCGTGCATGTTAACCCAATTTCGAGTGCGTGTGTAAGTTTGGTGGTTTTTGTGGGAGGGAGTTGGGCGTACTAAGCGCAGGCTTACCTCGCATAGCACACCCACCGGGGGCCGGGCTGAGACCACCAAACTCAATTCACATGTAGCCGAGAGCAGGATCCGAACCCCTAGCTGCAGAGGTGAATGGCTTGTCAGCGCAGTGGCAATTGATGTAAGGTCAGATGTTGTTAACCAAGACGCCATGTTGTTGTAACATATATCACCACCAGCCAAGGTATTCATAGTACTGTTGGAAAAAGACATGGGACAGCAGACAGGAACACAGAAGTTATGTGGGAACATACTTTTCCCATTGCTTTGCATGGGACTTTAAACAAAAACCCCGACCCTCACCAATGGGGGTAGTTAAGGGATAAATTAACGATCCTATACTTTAAGTGGACGTATAGGTAACATGTGACCAAGTGTTATCGAAATATCTACAGCTGTTATGAAGTAACATGTATTTCCCATAGAGTTAAATGGGACTTTAAAGAAAAACCCCGACCAAGGCAAATGGGGGTGGGTAAGGGTTAAACCACCTATCCTATGTTTGTGGCTGACATATAAGTAACCTGTGTGCCAAGTTTCATGTAAATATCTTTAGCCGTTTGGACGTGATGCTGGAACATACATACATACATGCACACACACGTTGAGTTTTATATATATAGATTCCCACTAAATTCCTGTGTTAGGCGTGGGGTTGTTATAGTAATCCCGTGTACTCCATCAGGCCCTTTTTTTAACATGAGATCGTCTGAACAAAACAAAAGGAGACAAAAACAGCTCATTTTACCATGGTGGCAGCCCAGCTCACGCTCAGTCCCCTGTAGTGCCCACAAGACCCTTTAATATAACATTGTCCCATTGGTTAACTGTCTATATAAATTAATTTGTATTCATATACAATACAGCAGAGTACACAGAATTTGCATACGTCATTCGAAAACATTTTGACATATATGAACATTGTGTTTTATAGGAGCTTCTCTACCAGCTGTGCGCCACAAGCGCACAAGGCGACAGGCCGCAGAGGAGGAGCAGGAGGAGGATGTGCAGGAGGAGGATGTGGAAGAGGAGGAGAGGGATGAGGAGGAGCAGCCAGGGCCATCCACATCACCACCCCCAGCTCCTGTGGAGGAGCAAGAGGAGGAGCTGCACCCCCCCCCCAAAAACTTCTGGTGGAGTAGTGGGTGACGAGGAAGAGGAGCAGGATGAGACGGTTAATTTTACCATCAATCAGGAGGGTAAATATGTGCACAGAGATTAATAAAATTGCAACAATAAAATGTAGCTTTAAAAATGGACAGCATTTAAAGCAGGGCTGTGGAGTCGGTAGATAAATGTTCCGACTCCGACTCCGACTCCTCAGTTATATGTACTTCAGACTCCGACTCACCGACTCCCCGACTCCGACTCCTCTGTATTAATATGCGAATGTATTTTATAGATTCCTTGAGGGAAAGAAACGCAACCTACCACAGGACTACTGGCTGGGAAGCCAACAGTCTACTGTATTGCACAGTTTAAGCAAAAGACAAACACAATGAAAACAATCAAGTGACTGGATAGTAGCAGCAGGCATAAACATCAGGAACAGGATCTTTACCAGTTCAAAAATACAGACCACATTATTTGGTTGTTTTAGAACAAAAAAAAAGCTTATCTATAATGAACCAAAAACAAAATCTGAATAACCTAGAAATGGTTTATATTAATCTTGAAATGTAGTTCTAGGCTTAGCAAATGCAAATAAATGCAATGTAGAGTTCTAAGGAAGAGAATTGCCTCTGCCAGATCCTCTTTCATAGAGTCTCTTAAGTCCGACTTTATTATTTTTAGGGCTGAAAATAATCTTTCGTAACGGTCTTTGAAATCCAAATGTTTTTTTCTTATATCCTAACAGTTATACAAAAGCTGAAGAGGAAACAATCTGCCATGAAAAATATGACGCAGAGGGGGCGTGGCCGAGCCAGCAGCAGGGATGGACGCCTAACTGAGAAGCTCCTGCCACCTCAGACAGCCCAACGGCTTAAGCAGCGATTTTTGGCAGCATTTGTGAGTGGGAAGTATACCACAAGGTAGCCATACCCACCCTACCTCCACTCCTGGCAACTTTTGGGGCAAAAAACACCGCCGGACACAGCGCTACCGAATCCGGGGAGGCGCCATAGGAAAGACCGCGGCTTCGGCCTAGTCACGGAAGTCGCGGCCGTTTTGGCCCCCCGGCGGCGGCTCTCAGCATCACTCCAGGCCTCACCGAGTGAGCTAACACTCTAACACCTCCTGGAGAAGGGTCAGCGAGACCGGGGGACATCACTGAGGTGCAGCACAGCCTATCCTGCAGACCAGAAAGACCTCAGGTACCTCACGTTCGGCGGCCATATTGATCCCCTCACAGAAGACCTCCCTCACTCACCAATGTCCCTCCTTGTTCCCCATTGCTCCTAAACCCTCAGAGGTGATAACCAGAGGGACAGGGGACTTTGCTTTCATGCATTCGGCCCGGTGTTGAGCTGTTTGAGAGGCCACAACCTTTATATGTACTTTTTATGCACCCTTGGCCTGGCAACCATAATGGTCCACCCTGAAGCTGCCTGTTTAACCCCACAGTGGCTGATTGTCAGTTAGCTATCTGCTCCCACACTGTACACTTCCCAGAGAAACATTATTATAAATCCCCCTCACCTCACAAGGGACTACTGCTTCTGAACCGTGACATTATTCTGTCTGACAGAACGGAGAACAATTGACTAGCTGGCTGTTTATAACTGATGACAGATACCTGCTCTTAGTGGGAACTGGATAGCATGGGCACTGCTTCCCGACGTTCTTCGGCATCTCGCTCCCGATCCCCGAGGGAAAATACAGAGCAACAGGGTCAAAACACAGCGGTACAGTTTCGCACCCCCCGTGGAAATATGGCGACGAACCGCCGAGGGTCCCCTCAAATTCAGACCCTGTCGCAATCTAGTCCCCAGTCACAAGCTGACATAGTGCTCATGACGCATGAATTAGACCCATCGCATCCACCGATAAGAGACCAGGCCGGGACCGGCACCAACACTTTACCTCACCTTAGCATCCTGGATCTAAAGTCAGTGGCGGCTGACATAAAAGACACCCTTTCTGCAGCCATCGCAGAACTCCGTATTGATCTACGCTCCTTGTCTGATAGGGTCTCTCGCACCGAACAGACAATAGATGACCATGACATGGTGCTCCAGAAATCTACCAGGAAAATAGACGACCATACCCTTCAGCTGAGAGATGAAAAACGTCATCTAGAGGACCTTGACAACAGAGGCCGCCGCCGGAACCTGCGTGTGAGGGGACTGCCTGAAGTAATTGAGGGAGATCAAGTCCAAAAGGAGATCGTCACCCTATTTAATTCCATTATAGGGAAACCCCCCCAGTCTAATATCGACTTCGAGAGAATACATCGGGCCCTCCGCCCCAAGGGGAGAGATACAGACCCCCCTAGGGACGTGATATGTTGCTTGCCCGACTTCAAGCTGAAAGAAGAGATACTGAGTCGGGCCAGAGGCCAAAAACTTAAATGCGGAGATGCTCCAGTTCAAATATACCAAGATCTCTCGGGAATTACACTACAACATAGACGTGACCTCAAACCCCTATTGGAAGCCCTGCAATCAAGAGAGATCAGGTATAAGTGGAAGTTTCCTTTTTGCCTTTCTGCCTCACACCAAGGTCGCAATGCGGCACTGAGAGTGCCAGAGGATCTACCCAGATTCTGTGAAACACTCGGACTACCACCAATCTCAGTGCCCAATTGGTACGCACCTTACCGTCGTTCAGTAGGTAGATGGGGTAAAACGCCAGAGGTACCCATGGAAACCCAATCAGTAAGTTATCGCAGAAGAAGATCTTCCTCCAGTTCCAGATTCTCCCAGGGACCCACGGGAGCAGGAAGGGACCAAGATCAGTCAACTCCCCCGGTAACCCGGAGGGCCAGAAG
Organism: Rana temporaria; assembly: GCF_905171775.1. Classification (NCBI taxonomy): domain Eukaryota; kingdom Metazoa; phylum Chordata; class Amphibia; order Anura; family Ranidae; genus Rana; species Rana temporaria. Next base: position 55,795,633 of record NC_053500.1, on the reverse strand, counting down.
GGACAATTGTGAGTGATCTCCTGACGTAATCTCATATTTACCCTCTTCGTCAATAACATTATTAACACAGCTTGTTGTTTAATTTGTGCCATCACCTATTAAGAGGAATGTCTCACTTAAACCATTTTATTAGAGGAATATACAGCTATTGCAGGTTGACCCTCTATTTATAGCCATATTCTCTTAGTGAGGGAGTGTATAACTGTTAGCTTTGCTGCACTAGGCCCACACAGCAGGGTGGTACTTACTTACCTCCCTCATTCCGAGAAGTGCTATAGGGAAATGCTTTAGGCCCTGACATAAATATAGGGAGATAGCTACTAAATATTCCTCTTTTCATTTTTTCATTTGTTTCTGATGTAATATTACATGGGCAATCCTCTATAGTCCCCCCTCCCCCAGGATACATTTGGCCTCACGGAGGCCTTTAAATAGTGATGAGGGCAGAGGCGAGGTTCCCAAAATATCATTATCAGAACCTGTAACCCACGCTACTTGTGGGACTAAATAACTCTCTAAGTTCAACTTTTGTCGTCTATGGTCTTGGCTATAACAAAATAGTATGCCAGCGTTACCTTAGTAAACAGACACACAAAAATTCCAAGAATGGGAGTGACATGCAAAAAGGCATCTCAATCCTACACCAGAAATACTCATAGTGATCAATAGATCACAACAGGAATGTAGAAACTCCCAGGCTTGTCTTGTAGGGTTAATACTTCAATTATTTCTCTTTCTTTGGCCCCGGTAGCAGATTGACATGTCCCGGGCTGATACTCTACTGTATCTTAATGTTGTTTAGTAGGAGGGTATTATTTGAATAATTTACAAAGTGATAAAGAATTAACATATTCTTGTTTAGGTTTTGTTTTGATTCCTAAGCATAGTGGACATTGATGCCAATACATACCTCAGGATTGGACTCACACTGAGAGATTCAGAAAATTGTTTTACACCCTGCCAACACCCGGTTATGTACTAAAGGGTAGGGGTCCTTACAATCTGTTAAACACGCTCCTTAATTTTGTACTCTCTCAGTTTGAATCAAATCTGGGGTGGCATGGACCCACTACATTGTTTATTTACAGTTCATTTTTGGATCTAAGATTTAAAGTTTACTTAAGGCGTTTCACTTCTGTTGTTTGGCTTTGGTCAACCCCAAAACAGTGGTGCACTGGGGCTTCTGACCCCCTTTGGAGTGGAAGACTTGGTGCACCCTGTACATCTCCGATTGTACTGTGTATATAGTAAGTGTGTGTGGATCTTATTCCTCCACTTAATCGGTACTTAAAAGTAATAGGGCATAGGCCCTCATAGTTAATTTACACCCTGTATAGTTAATCTCTTTAGACGCAAGTTTTACCCTTATCTGTCCCAGATCTTCCCCAACCTACGTTTACCCCTTTCTCTTTAGGTTTCCCCCTCTACAAAGATGTGCCCCATCCCGCCCCCACCAACTGCTGCGATAAAGAAGGGACCTTTAGACCACATCAAACTTTATTCTTTAAACACACGAGGTTTAAATACCCCGGAGAAGCGTTCAAGCCTACTCTATACCCTTAAAAAGGAGAAAGTACACATTGCATTGGTCCAAGAAACTCACTTCCGCTCAGACGGAATTCCAAAATTGACGGATAAAAGTTTCCCCATGGTCTTCCACGCATCTAATGAGTTTGCGAAATCTAAAGGGGTGTCGATATTAGTTTCCAAACAATGCCCCCTTCAAATCACAGACATCCAAAGGGATCCCCAAGGTAGATTCATCTTTATCCGAGGTTCCCTACACAATTTGACATATACCATAGCCAATATCTATGCCCCAAACACAAAACAAGTATCCTTTCTTCGTACGGTCCTCTACCAGCTAACAGCCTTTCAAAGGGGTACACTTATCCTTGGAGGAGATTTTAATGTCCCTTTAATGCCAACTCTCGATACATCAAATGGCTCTTCTTGCCTTAAATTCAGTGCCTTGAAGGCCATAAAATCAAGCTTGACTACACTATCCCTACACGACGCTTGGCGTACCTTACACCCAAACGAAAAAGATTTTACCTATTACTCACCTCTACACAAGAAATATTCGCGTATAGACTATTTTTTTCTTTCACAAAATGACCTAACCTCATTACTTGACGCTACTATTGAACCCATGTGGCTGTCGGATCACCATCCGATCACCTTATCCCTGAAGACCCCCATTCACCGTCCCAAATCACAAATTTGGAGATTGGATGACTCCATTCTGTTGGATACCCAAAACAATGTGTGCATCTCTGAGGTTCTGTCAAATTACTTTGTTGATAACTCGACTGCCGATACACCGGCACCATTAGTATGGGCTGCACACAAATGTGTGGTTCGGGGCACGCTCATCTCACTGACGGCCAAAAGGGCCAAGTTAAGAAAAGCACATATACAAGAACTCTCAGATAAAGTTAAGGCTCTGGAACACAGACACAAAAACACGCTAGATACAAACATTCATGAAGAATTGTTAAAAGCACGAGGAGAACTTTTGGGAGCAATCCGTAAAAAGCTTATACAGAAATACACCCTTACTAATGAGCTCTTTTACGAACACAGCAATAAATCAGGTAAACTACTAGCAGCCGCTATCCAAAAGAAGAAAGCTTCTTACACCATTGACAACATTACATCACCCTCCGGGGATCCCATATCGACCACCACTGGTATTTCCGAACAGTTTGTACGTTACTTTTCCGGCCTCTATAACTTACATACAGAAACAGGTTTATCCCCCAAAACTGACAGAAAAACCTTAATCGAAAAATTCCTAAATAAGCATTGCCCATCTTACTCCTCCCATGAGGATATATCTAACCTCGGTGACCCCATCACCAGGGAGGAAACCATTCAAGCTTTAAACCAACTCAAACCCGGGAAAAGCCCAGGGCCGGATGGTCTGCCAGTCAGTTATTATAAGACCTTCTCTGACATACTGATCCCAAATTTCCTTACCACATATAACGAACTTCCCGACTCCCCTTACCATCCTAAAGACATCTTAGAGGCCCACATATCTTTAATCCCTAAACCGAACAAAGACACCACTCTAGTACGCAATTACCGCCCGATCTCATTATTAAATGTTGACGTTAAACTATACGCAAAAATATTAGCCAATCATATACTCCCACTAATCACCAGACTTATTTCGACTGACCAAGTGGGGTTTGTCCCGGGAAGAGAAGCCAGGGACAACTCTACTAAAGCCCTCAATGTGCACCATTGGTTAACCTCGTCGAAAAAAGCTGGATTTTTTTTATCCCTGGATGCGGAGAAGGCATTCGATAGAGTGGCCTGGGATTACATGTCGGCAGTTTTATATAAAATGGGTATGCCACTTCGCCTTGTACGAATGTTTCTAATGTTGTACTCGGATCCCACAGCTCGAGTTAGGGTTAATGGCCACCTATCGAATGCCTTCCCCATAACCAATGGTACGCGTCAGGGTTGTCCCCTCTCCCCCCTTATTTTAATCCTTTCTATGGAACCCCTTCTCAGAAGGTTAAAAGAAAATTCTACCATCAAAGGTGTCGAGGTCCGGGGAGAACAGTGCAAGATTGCCGCTTATGCGGATGACATTTTGATGTTTCTTTCTGACCCAATCACCACGATCCCCAACCTTCTTAAAGATTTTAAAATATTTAATAATCTATCTAACCTTCAAATTAATTTCGAGAAATCACTAGCATTGAACGTATCTCTCCCTTCCAAGGTGGTAGAACTATGTAAACTAAATTTTCCCTTTAAATGGGAATCTGAACATATTACATATTTGGGTATTTAAATCCCGAAAGATCTGAAAAACTTATACACCCTAAATTTCCTTCCAGCCATTCAGGCTATTAAAGCAGACCTGGCTGATTGGAACAAGGGAAGATTTTCATGGTTCGGTAGGGCAGCGATCCTCAAAATGAGTATCCTCCCACGGATTTTATACCTCTTCCAAGCAGTGCCGATTTCCTTGCCACAATCCTTTTTCGCAACATTTAAGAAACATTGCAGGCTATTCCTCTGGGCGGGCCAAACACCTAGATTAAATTGGAACAAACTAGTCCAACCAAAATGTAAGGGAGGTTTGGGTATACCAGACATCACCCTATACCATAAAGCCTGTCACCTCACGAGGCTTGTCGATTGGCATCTCCATGGTCAGAATAAGGATTGGATTAGAATAGAAAATGCATTCCTTAGCTATCCCTTATCCCACTTACCATGGCTGGAACACCACTCGATTCCTAAGGCTTGCCTAGAACATCCTCTAATTGGCCCCACACTTAAAATATTTAAAACCGCATGCAAAGCCCTCAAACTGGTCCCCTCCCCTGGACCTTTGACACCTCTGTCCCAAAGTCCAGACTTTAAACCCGGTATCATTTTTAAACACGCGACGACGGACCCCGACCTCAAAACGCTCCGAGCCCATCAATTCTTTCGGAATGGTAATCTGCTTACGTACACAGATCTGAATTCAGTGCTCCCACACATTGATCTGACGGTCTTTAGATACCTACAACTTAAACATTTTTTTGGGTCTACCCATATGCGACCACGGTGGTGTAGAGATCTTTCCCCTTTGGAAAAGATTTGTGTGACCAAAGAACCCCAAAGACACTTGATTTCCAAAATGTACTCCCTGCTGGTCCCAGATGCGGCCCTTAGCTCTAACATACGCACGGCTTGGGATACTGATCTATCTCTTGCCCTTTCTGACGGTGATTGGGACCGCATCTGGGACTACACTCACAAGGGCTCCATAAACGTCTCAGCACAGGAGAACAGATACAAACTTTGTACCAGATGGTACCGGACACCCGAAAAACTCCACAAAATTTACCCAGCGGTTTCTCCAGATTGCTGGAGATGTGACGGGAAGAAAGGCTCTTTATTACACATCTGGTGGGACTGTCCCTCGTTGGCTCAATTTTGGAAGGAGATATATGATAGTATAGTACAGATCACTACCATGCAGATCGCCTTCTCCCCAGGGCAATTCCTATTGCATCACACTCCTATACCAAAATCACAGTACCGGAATTCATTAACGCTCCATCTTGTGAATGCAGCAACCCAATGCATTCCCTTGCACTGGAAATCTAAAATCCCCCCAACGCTAGAAGAATGGCATTCACGGGTCAACAAAATAGAGGAGATGGAACGGCTGATACACCAAGCTAAGGACATACATGAGAAATATAGAATTACTTGGGACAGTTGGCTACATTACAAAGAATCCCTGAGGTCAGGCACTACACCTACTTAGTCACCCATTTACTCTTCATTATTCTATCCCAGGCCCTGCACTTCCTTTTCCTCTCCGACCCATGCTTTACCCCCCCTTTTTTCACCGTTTAGGGTAAAAAGTTCCTAAAGATATAAGATGAGTATAGATTCCCCCGGGTTCTACAAGAGAATCCTTAGGGGGGGGGTTAGATCGTATTGGTTCAAAACTCTGGACGACTACCCTGGGCCATGTTATAGACCCGACTTATTTTCTCCCCCCTATCGTCTCTCACAGAATGCTCCCTTTACGGGACGTGTGGGGTGGAGTATACCCTTTTAGTATCCTTCCCTCCTCCCCCTTTCCCTTTTTTTTTTTTTTATATACACACTTGAATGTTCTCTCTAAAGAGCTGTATGGATGCTCAATAAATTTAGCCTCAACTTTTTGTCTATGTTTAGACTGTTTACGATTTGGCTGTTCATAATATAACATGGTCTATGTTGTAATTCACATAATCTTGATTTGCTTTTTCTTCATCGAAAATTTATTACAATGTACTTATATTACATTTCTGTATTGCTAAAATATTCAATAAAATATTTTGGAAAAAAAAAAAGAAAAATATGACGCAGAGAATACTGTCAAATGAGCAGCAGATTCTTTTTTTACCCGCCAAAATCAGCAGCTGGCGCAACAACTGGCGAAAACCATCGATGAGGTGGCAGAGCTTCAGAAGTTCATGTCTTAATTTTTTTTTTTTTTTTTTGTTATAATAAAAAATGTTATATTTTGCAAAGGTTTCATTTCTTATTGAGATTGTTAGTTTTTTAAACACATCTAACTTCACATCTAACACATCAACATCAACATCAACACATCTAGCTTAATAATAACCGAAAACATTTTATACTATTACTAGCTGAATACCCGGCGTTGCCCGGTCTTCCTATCTTAACCTTTTGGGGAGGAAAATCATAGTAATATAAATATACCCATCTTTTATATAAGGGTGTTGGTAAGGGTTAATTTAACTGTTATATATTTTTATTTGGCATATAAGTAATATGTATATCAGGTATTATTGAAATATCTCTAGGCGTACAGAAGTTATGTGGGAACATACATTTCCCATTGATTTGCATGGGACTTTAAAGAAAAACCCCGACCCTCACAAATGGGGGTAGTTAAGGGATAAATTAACTATCAGTGGTATCAGTGAACAGCAGTGGTAATAGGAGTATATAGAGTGGGAAATAACTTCTGACATAGTTGTCTTGACTGAGCAGCAGCAGCAGCAGCAGTAGTAGTAGTAGATACAGAGTCATATCACTTGGGCAGGAGGTGCCATGATGAACAGCAGTGGTAATAGGAGTATATAGAGTGGGAAATAGCTTCTGACATAGTTGTCTTGACTGAGCAGCAGCAGCAACAGTAGTAGTAGTAGATACAGAGTCATATCACTTGGGCAGGAGGTGCCATGATGAACAGCAGTGGTAATAGGAGTATATAGAGTGGGAAATAACTTCTGACATAGTTGTCTTGACTGAGCAGCAGCAGCAGCAGTAGTAGTAGTAGATACAGAGTCATATCACTTGGGCAGGAGGTGCCATGATGAACAGCAGTGGTAATAGGAGTATATAGAGTGGGAAATAACTTCTGACATAGTTGTCTTGACTGAGCAGCAGCAGCAGCAGCAGCAGTAGTAGTAGATACAGAGTCATATCACTTGGGCAGGAGGTGCCATGATGAACAGCAGTGGTAATAGAAGTATATAGAGTGGGAAATAACTTCTGACATAGTTGTCTTGACTGAGCAGCAGCAGCAGCAGCAGTAGTAGTAGATACAGAGTCATATCACTTGGGCAGGAGGTGCCATGATGAACAGCAGTGGTAATAAGAGTATATAGAGTGGGAAATAACTTCTGACATAGTTGTCTTGACTGAGCAGCAGCAGCAGCAGTAGTAGTAGTAGATACAGAGTCATATCACTTGGGCAGGAGGTGCCATGATGAACAGCAGTGGTAATAGGAGTATATAGAGTGGGAAATAACTTCTGACATAGTTGTCTTGACTGAGCAGCAGCAGCAGCAGCAGTAGTAGTAGATACAGAGTCATATCCTTTGGGCAGGAGGTGCCATGATGAACAGCAGTGGTAATAGGAGTATATAGAGTGGGAAATAACTTCTGACATAGTTGTCTTGACTGAGCAGCAGCAGCAGTAGTAGTAGATACAGAGTCATATCACTTGGGCAGGAGGTGCCATGATGAACAGCAGTGGTAATAGGAGTATATAGAGTGGGAAATAACTTCTGACATAGTTGTCTTGACTGAGCAGCAGCAGCAGTAGTAGTAGATACAGAGTCAAATCACTTGGGCAGGAGGTGCCATGATGAACAGCAGTGGTAATAGGAGTATATAGAGTGGGAAATAACTTCTGACATAGTTGTCTTGACTGAGCAGCAGCAGCAGCAGCAGTAGTAGTAGATACAGAGTCATATCACTTGGGCAGGAGGTGCCATGATGAACAGCAGTGGTAATAGGAGTATATAGAGTGGGAAATAACTTCTGACATAGTTGTCTTGACTGAGCAGCAGCAGCAGCAGTAGTAGTAGTAGATACAGAGTCATATCACTTGGGCAGGAGGTGCCATGATGAACAGCAGTGGTAATAGGAGTATATAGAGTGGGAAATAACTTTTGACATAGTTGTCTTGACTGATCCAGAGGAGTCATGGGAGAAAGTCATGTGGTCAGATGAGACCATAATATAACTTTTTGGTCATAATTCCACTAACCGTGTTCGGAGGAAGAATAATGATGAGTACCATGCCAAGAACGCCATCCCTACTGTGAAGCATGGGGGTGGTAGCATCATGCTTTGGGGTGTTTTTCTGCACATGGGACAGGGAGACTGCACTGTATTAAGGAGAGGATGACCGGGGCCATGTATTGCGAGATTTTGGGTAACAACCTCCTTCCCTGAGTTAGAGCTTTGAAGATGGGTCGAGGCTGGGTCTTCCAACATGACAATGACCCAAAGCACACAGCCAGGATAACCAAGGAGTGGCTCTGTAAGGAGCATATCAAGGTTCTGGCGTGGCCTAGCCAGTCTCCAGACCTAAACCCAATAGAGAATCTTTGGAGGGAGCTCAAACTCTGTGTTTCTCAGCGATAGCCCAGAAACCTGACTGATGTAGAGAAGATCTGTGTGGAGGAGTGGGCCAAAATCCCTCCTCCAGTGTGTGCAAAGCTGGTGTAAAACTACAAGAAAGGTTTGACCGCTGTAATTGCAAACAAAGCCTACTGTACCAAATATTAACATTGATTTTCTCAGGTGTTCAAATAGGTATATTCAGCACTGTAAATACATCAGGTCCGGGGCTCCATCAGGGAATGCATGACAAGGGACCCTTCAGCGCCCTGAACCGACGACGGGTGCCAGAAAGTCATCGCTGATCCAGGACTCATTCATCTTTATGAATGTGAGTCTGTCCACAGAGTCTGTGGACAGACGGGTCCTCTTGTCCGTGACCACCCCACCTGCCGTGCTGAATGTCCGCTCAGATAGTACGCTGGAGGGGGGGCAAGACAATAACTCCAGTGCATACTGAGCGAGCTCGCGGCAGGTGTCCAATCTGGCAACCCAGTACTCCATGGGGTCGTCGGTGCTCATACTGTCAGAAGCACCGACGGACGCCATGTAGTCTGCCACCATGTGGGCCAGCCGCTGGTGGTGACTGCTGCTGCTGGTGCTGGTACTGGGTCGCTCCGATTGGAAGAACATCCTCATCTCATCCATCAGGTCCCCTGCTCAGCTGCTGCTGGGTGCAGCCACCTGCTGGGTGAGATGAGGGGGGACAACTGGAGGCCGGGGAGTTGCCTGCTCCAACCGGCTGACAATGCCTGCCTGCAGTTCCTCCATCCGGTGCTGCCTCCGGCTGGCTGGGATGAACTGCTCCAGTTTCCCCTTGCACCTGGGATCCAAAAGGGTGGCCATCCAGAAATCATCCCTCGCCTTGATGGTCTTAACCCGGGGGTCCCTCCTGAGGCATCTCAGCATGTGGGCAGCCATGGGGAAGAGCACAGCCCGCTGTGACTCCTCACTGCTGCCCAGGTCAATGAGGTCCGACTCTTCATCCCTGAGGCGCTGCTGGTCACGCTCAGAGATGCCCAACCCCCGGACTATCGGTGCCCCCAACACTGGCTCTCCCTCCTGACCAGGCCCTGACTCCGGGACGACACCAGCAACCACCTCCTCATCATCATCATCCTCCTCCTCCTCCTCGTCCTGGCCCTGGTCTCGGTGGAGCATTGCTGCCTCCTCCTGCTCTACCAAGGCACTCTCCCCAGCTTCGAGCAGGCGATCTAGTGTCCTCTCCAGCATGAACACTATTGGCAGCTTGTTATTGAGGCCGACATGCTCACTGCTGACCATCTTGGTCGCCTGCTCGAAGGAGGACAACACTTGGCAGACCTGCTGTATCTGCCCCCACTCCGCACAGGCGATGAAAGGGAGTTGTAGTGAAGCCCTCTCAGTGCCTAGGTCCATCAGGTACTCCTTCACCGCCCTTCGCTGCTCCCACAACCTCTTCAGCATGTGGAGGGTGGAGTTCCACCGCGTCACACTGTCCACAATCAGCCTGTGAAGGGGCAGCCTGTTGATCCGCTGCAACTCGGACAGGGACGCGGTAGCGGTTGGGGAGCGCCTGAAGTGGCTGGCAATCCTACGCGCCTTTGGCACAATGTCACTCAACCCGGGATAAGTGCGCAGGAACTTCTGCACCACCAGGTTGAGGACATGTGCCAGACAGGGCACGTGGGTCAGACTGCCAGCACTGAGGGCGGCGAGTAGGTTGCTGCCGTTATCGCAGACAACCATACCTGCCTGGAGCCTTCGGGGTGTCAGCCACTTCTGGACCTGAGCCTGAAGTGCTTTCAGCACTTCTTGTCCAGTGTGTCTCCGGTCCCCTAAACTAACAAGCTGGAGCACGGCCTGACAGCGCACGTGCCCCACACTTGAGTAGCTACGGGGGCGCTTGCTGGGAGGCTCAGCAGCTGCGGAGACAGTGGCTTGAGGGAGATTTCACCTCCAAATACGGAAAGGTTTTTTCACAGTAAGAGCTGTGAAAATATGGAACAGACTCCCTCCAGAGGTGGTTCTGGCCAGCTCAGTAGATTGCTTTAAGAAAGGTCTGGATTCTTTCCTAAATGTACAGAATATAACTGAGTACTAAGATTTGTAGGTATAGTTGATCCAGGGTAAATCCGATTGCCTCTCGGGGGATCAGGAAGGAATTTTTTCCCCTGCTGTAGCAAATTGGATCATGCTCCGCCTGGGTTTTTTGCCTTCCTCTGGATCAACTGTGGGTATGGAGTTGGGTGTATAGGATTTTACTGTGTTTTTTTATTTTGTTTTTTGTGGTTGAACTGGATGGACTTGTGTCTTTTTTCAACCTGACTAACTATGTAACTATGTAACCAGCAGTTCTCCCCTGGACACCCCGGGGCAGCACCACAAGATCGGTTGCCGCCGATCCCTCACCGACGCCTGGGAGGGAAACCCAATGGGCCGTGAAGCTGATGTAGCGCCCCTGCCCATGCCTGCTGGTCCAGCCATCCATTGTCAGATGAACCCTGTCGCTGACAGCGTGATCCAGCGACAGGGTTACATTCTGCACAATGTGCTGGTGTAGGGCAGGGACACCAGTCCTGGCAAAGAAATGGCGGCTGGGGACATGCCATTGGGGTTGGGCCTGCTCCAACATCTGCCTGAAGGGGTTGCTGTCAACTATGTTGAAGGGCAGCAGATGTTGGGCAATAACCCTTGCCAGGAGCCCATTGAGGGAACGCACACGTTGGTCTCCAGGGGGGAAGGGAGTGGCGGACGGCAGTGCGGGACACAGACGCGGAGGGTGCTGTCAAAGTAGAGGTCTGGCTGCCGGTACCAGTACCTCTACTAGAGGGAGCGGGGGGGCATGACCTGCTGGAAAGAGATGAAGCTGTGGCAGGGGCTGCTGTACCCTGCTCACTTGTGGTGGTGGCGCTGCTACCACCACCACGCTTCATCTCGTCAAACACCCCCCAGTGGTTTATCCTCAGGTGCTGGTTCAGGGCTGTGGTACCCACCCAAGCCAAACACTTCCCTCTCTTCACCCTCACTTTACAGATCCGGCAGACGGCCACGGTAGGGTTGTCTGCCACCAGGGTGAAGTAGTTCCAGACAGGTGACTTCAGCGCCGCCCTCCTGTCAGATGGGGTGACGCTGACTTGCACCTGCTGGGACTCGGTGCGCACAGGTGGAGCTGCCTGCTGCTGCTGCTGCTGCTGCTGCTGCTGCTCCTGACACCTCCTGCTGCCATCACCAGTGGAGACCCTGACGATGGTCTCCCTGGTGGTGACCTGGCGCACCGTTTCCCCAGGGTGCCTACCTTCCCCGTCGTCACTGACGCAGTGAGCCGACGCATCAGATGGCAACCATGATGGGTCACCCTCTTCGCCCCCAGAGATGTCAGACCAAGGGCTGAGATGTGTTGGTCTGAGGGAACCAACTGACATGGAGCCTCTAGCCTGGCTCCGCTGTCCCCTCACCCACGCCTGGGTCTGACTAGGTGCTGCTGTTTCCTGCACCAAAACAGCAGCACCAGTTTGAAGGGATGTCTCTGGGATACTGCCAGCAGGTATCCCATCCTCCTCATCCATCCCTTCAAAAAGGTCCTGACCATCAGGACAGAGCTGGAGGTCTGCCTGATGCATGGCCTCCCCCAAGAGATCCCTCTCACTGTCGCTGTCGAACAGTAAGATGCTGGACTCTTGGGGGCTGGGGGGGGGGGTACTACAGGCACCGGTGTAATGGTGGTACTACTGGGAGTCGGGACCGACGACTCAGTGGCACTGCTGTGCCCCATGTAGTCCACCACTACTTCAGCCTGAGATGGCAATATCGAGCGGCTGCCCGATGGAAAGAACTCCCGGATAAGGCGGACTCCCCTTGCACCCGATCCTCTACCACTAGTAGGGGCACGAGAGGTACCCCGTGCTGGCAGCGACCCAGCACTGGGAGTAACTCCCCTACCCCTGCTGCCACGGCCACGGATGCCGCTCATGATTGCTGATGTGTGTGGGGGGGTAAACTTTATTGGGGGGGGAAATGTGAGGAAAATGTTTTTTTATGTGTTTTTTTAAGACAGGCACGCAGACAAAGACGTACACAGACAGCTACTAAACTATAATAAAACTAGTACACCAAAGACAAGGACTACAAAATAAATAAAAAAATGCACTAAACAAACACTAACTAATAAAAAAAAAATTATTTTTTTTTAACACAAAACACAGACACTAAACACACACTAAGCTAAGCTAGCTGAAATAAATGTACACTAACAGTATGTACACTTACTACACAGAAACAACCTAAACAACACAAAACTTAGCTTTTAGAAAAGCTCTTTTAGAAAAGCTCAGCAAAATGTGCACTGAAATCACTAGCAAATATCACTGAAAAGCGAAGCTGCAAGATCAAACAGTAACACAAGCTGAACAACACAGCACAAAACTTAGCTTTGAAAAAAGCTCTTGGGTCTATTGCTTTGAAAAAAGCAGTTGATAAACTGGAAAATATGCACTGGAATCACTAAGTAGCAATGCAGCACAATGCTGATGATGCTAGATCAATCAGGAACACAGACACAGGAACACAGAAACAGTCTCCACACTCTCTAGCCACCTTCTGAATCTGCAATGAAATGGTGCTGGGAGTGACCTTATATAATGTCCGTGCAGGCAGGTTCCTATTGGTTGCAAACCTATGACAACTGTGGTAGGAGAACTCTGATTGGCTCTGATGCAAAAGAAGGGCGGAGAAAATAATCGCGCAATATTCCTATTGCCGAATAATCGCATTGCGATTTTTCGGCAATATACAATGATCGCTTCAGCTACTCTGCCCAAGGTCTCTAATCATACCAGCAATGCTTTTAGACGTCGATGGAGATATCTAGGATGTGATCTGTTTTAAAAATGAAACTGTAAAAATCGCTCTGATGCGGAAGATAGGGGCGAAGAAAATAATCGCGAGATATTGCGATTGCCGAATAATCGCATTGCGATTTTTCGGCAAAATACAATGAACGCTTCAGCTACTCGGCCCAGGGTCTCTAATCATACCAGCAATGCTTTTAGACGTCGATGGAGATATCTAGGATGTGATCTGTTCTAAAAATAACATTGGAAAAAATCGAATATTCGGAATTGCGAATATTCACCGCGAAATTCGAAATATAGCGCGATTACTCGAATATGCTATATTCGAGCCGAATATTCGCAATGCGAATATTCGTGAGCAACACTACTGGTTACGCCATTGTAGCCATGCCCTGATGTGTTTCGCCACTTCCGACTTCGACAGAGGGCGAAGTCAGAAGTGACAAAATGCGTCAGGGCGTGGCTACAACGGCGTAACCAGGAAGTATTTTGAGTGAGGAGTGCGTTATCAAGTGACCTAAATGTACGCAGATCAGAAGCGGGGTATTTTGTATGAGGGGTAAATTTATTAAAGCAGTATTGCACTATTTTTCATGTTCTTTGTGTTTTATATGAACCAACCTTTGGAATTAACCCCGGCTGCTTTCTGAGGTGGTGACGGAGTTCTGAGTGAAAAGGAATTAGTTTTCAAGGCTTTTTTGATTCATCCTTCTGGTGAGTTTGAACACCAGAGAGGGTGAGTGCCACTGTTGGTGAAGATTTGGAGTTGGTGGAGAGTGCACTACCCACTTAACCCTAGAAGCACTTACCACTTTAGGACTATTTCTGCCACGTCATCATTTTATTTATTTATTTATATGTGAAGCTGGACACTTATCCAACAATAGCGCTGTTTACCAATAGATTGTTTATTTGATTTTAGATATTGGTGTATTTTTTATAACGGAACATATGTTTGAACAATACTAGTGGCATAAACAGCAGTTTATACATGGTAATGTGACTGTTACCTATTGAATCAATGAGACCATATTAGTAATATGCAAAATTTAAACGGACAGTGCAACGGAATCCGGATACCCTGTTTAGGCATTTTCGCAAGAATCTGCTTCCCAAGTCCTGGAACAGGAGACCAATGGATCTGGCTATAGAAATCCCAAGAACCACAGACAACCAAGACAACACCAGTCCCCCCCCCCCCCATAGGACTAACTTATGCATAAGAAGCCAAAAGCAATTAGTGACCAACTCTGTCTGGATAACTTAAGAACTCATTAAAACACAGAGTTCTCCAGGGAATGGTTCTCTTGCAGCCAAAATGTCAGGGCCAAAGCGCCGTAGTTCCTCGTATGGCGCGCCTGCGCAGTAGATTGGCTTCCCAGCGTTTACCTGGGCACTTCAGGCGTGTGCGCATGCGCGCGCACGGCGGCCCGGCGTGTGCACAAGCGCGTGCACGGGCGCGTGACCACTCGGGGCCAATCACAAGCGTGACCGCCCTATTTAAACCAGCTCCTGTCAGCAGACAGGTTGCTGGTTTATCTTCAGCTATTGACCCGAACCTGTTTCCTGGAAACCATTGCCTTTTGGAATTCCTTCCGACTCACCTCTCTCCTGGAACCTGACCTCGGCTTGCCTCACCATTCTACTGAACTCTCCTGACCCCCGATCTTGGCTTGTGACCCGGATCTGCTGTTGTCTCCGCCCCCTGAACTTGGCCTGTATCCTGGACTATCTTGCTTGCTTACCTGAACTCGTTCAGTACCTGTTTTCCGGACCTATCATCGTTTGTTTCCTGTTCCGGCTGCAGCCACTTTGAAGCTTCCGCTATCTACAACTACTACCACCAAGCATCGCTTCTCCGCTGGCACCGGTACCGCCTCGTGCTTCCGCTACCTGTCCCAAACCTCAGGGGGCGGGCGTGCCTGGTCGTAAAGGTGAACCACCCTCTGCATTTTGATCTCGGTAAGTACTTGATTCCTGACACAAAACCTGTGACAGACAGTAGATACAGCTGGGGGAGGGGGAAAGGAGGGAAACAGGGGGATATGAAAGAGGGGATGTTGGCAAAAGGGGAGGGGAAAAGGGAAAAGAGGAAGTGGAAAAGGGGGAAGGTGGGAGGATAAGGGAATCAGGACCAAGGCAACTACATAAATAGCTTGGGTCAAAACCCATCAATATTCATTAACACTGTGGTGTAGTGTCACAAGAAAGGCTTATATATCAAGACCTTATTGAGACCAGGGGGGTGTTCTGTCATTCGATCCACAAGGTTTCCTGTTAGAGGATCACGTGATCCCAGTCACCGCCACATGGATCCTCTGGGACAACAGTGTCAATATGCTGGTCAACAGCTACAGATATCCAGGGACTGCACTAGCCTAGACAGAGTTAAATATTTCCTGATATTCAACTCAGGAAAGAACATCTGTAATAAAGTTAACCATTTAGATTTTGGTATAAAGCAGTGTAGAACCCGCTACCATAGGTAGGTGCTAGAGGCGAGGATTTTTGTGTGGTTAGCTGCCAAGCAGGTACATTTAGGCAGGCCTATGCTTCAGGCTAGGCCTGCTTGTTTTAATCTGGGGGGCAGGGAGTGGTTAGTGTAGCAGTGGGTTCGAACCCCTGTGCTTCAGTTCTTGGGCGCCTCCCCTGCTTCCAGGGAAAATGTTCTGGAAGAGGGGCAAGGCTGGGAGCTGGAGTGACAGGAAGCTCATGTGAGGAGCCCTGACCAATCACCCAACTGGAATTGGCAGGGGGCAGGCCTCCCATATAAGCTCAGGTCCAGCCCACTGGAGGGGAGTTGCTGGCTGGGAGAAGTAAAAAATGGAGTGCTCCCATCTGGGGGAGATGCGTGCCTCGGCGGAGGAGCCCAGGAGCTGGGAGGATGAGGCTCATCCTCCCAGCTGGAACAGAGGGGCTGGAGAAGTGATTGGAATGCATGTCCAGTTAAGTTCTTTACCATGGACTCAGGGCAGGAGAAGGTTGGTGGGTGTGACACAGTGGATATCTGGAGGCATGCCGGGGGAGCTGGGTGCAAGGCCAGAGGAGAGACTGTGGGTTTTTGTGTCAAATCGATGCGGCCTGCGGGCACAGGATTTGCAAGTCGGACTAGCTGGGATCAGTAGTCCACCAACTAATGCAAGCTGCTAATCAGCTAGGCCGCAACAAGGGGGTACTGCAGGCCCCTGGCCTATTAACAAGTCAGCCAGTTCAGCCAACATCTGGGATTATTCAGAGTGATTCCTTGTGTAAAGTGAAGATGATAGGACAGGAGGACTTATGCCCTGCCCACACACGATAATTTTTCAGCTTGAAAAAAAAACAATGTTTTTCGGCATGTAGAAAAAACAAACAACTTCATCATTAAAACGACGTTGCCCACACACCATCATTTTTAAAAAATGCTCTAGAAAAGCGCGGTGACGTACAACACGTATGATGGCACTCTAAATGGCGCCCAGAGGCGATTCAGTTCGCATGCGCCGCGCTATATAAGTTTTTCATTCATTCAAAGGGGAAGTTCCATGCGGATGACGCCACCCTTGGGGCTGCTTTAGCTGATTCCGTGTTAGTAAAAGACGATTCGCGATTTAACGTAGTTTTAGCCCACACACGATCATTTTTTACAACCCGAAAAAAAAAACATTGTTTAAAACGTTGTTAAAAAATGCAGCATGTTCGAAAAAAAATTTTTTTGTTGTTTTTCAGAACCTGAAAAATTATGTGAAGCCCACACACGATCATTTTAAATGACATTTTTTAAAAACAACGTTTTTTCATGCCGAAAAATGATCGTGTGTACACGGCATAATAGTTTACAGTGGAAGTTTTGTGCAGGAGGAGAGGAGTCCTGGGAGTAACAGTCTGCAGGAGTTTATGCAGAGGAGAAGCAACTGTCTGCATGAGTTATGCAGGGGAAGTGACTGTGATTATTAGCAGGGCCGATCCTAGGGTCACAGGCGCCTGGGTGCAGAAATATTTCTGGTGCCCCCACATGGGCGTGGTCATTTTTACTAACTCCTCCCCTTTACACATGTTTCTATGGCAATGACTCGACAACAGATTCTCCCCCACAAAGTCTTCATTATCTTTTAACAATAAACAAAATACAGGAAGAGAAGCAGAGTACTTTATTGGGACCTGGAGGGGGGCCTCTATGATGGACACAGAGAGGGCTTCTGTTAGAGAGTCTGTTAGAAAGATCCCCAGACACACTACAGACATGATACAGGAGATGGTCAGAGACTGTAGACATAGTACAGGAGATGGTCAGAGACTGTAGACATAGTACAGGAGACGGTCAGAGACTGTAGACATAGTACAGGAGACGGTCAGAGACTGTAGACATAGTACAGGAGACGGTCAGAGACTGTAGACATAGTACAGGAGACGGTCAGAGACTGCAGACATGGTACAGGAGACGGTCAGAGACTGCAGACATGGTACAGGAGACGGTCAGAGACTGCAGACTTGGTACAGGAGATGGTCAGAAACACATGAGTTCTGGACAGACACACCTATGCTCAGTTCAGGACTGGCACAAATGAGGAGAGAAGGAGGGAGGGGAGAACTCTGCCACTTCGGGGCCCCAACCTCTGCAGGCGCCTGGGTGCAAAGCACCCTGTGCACCCTGCCTAGGACCGGCCCTGATTATTAGGGTCCATCAGTTCTTAAAGGCTCAAATCATTTAATCAATTCTGTAACCATAATGGCAAAGTGATTATATCTATGGGCATCCTATATCCCCTTCCCCAACCAAGTTATATCCCCCAATAAACAAAAACAAAACAAAGCAAATGACTGTTCATTGTCTCTGAGGCCTCGTACACACGACGAGAAACTCAACAGAACCCATCAAGAAGCTTGGTTGGAGAGCTTTTTTGCCAAGGAAAACGGTCGTGTACGTTTTTCATCAAGGAAACTGTCGAGGAACTCGACGAGAAAAAAGGAGAACAAGTTCTCTTTTTCCTCGACGGGAGTCTCAATTTCCTCGTCGTGTTCCTCGTCGGGCTGGTTTTCGACGAGAAACTCAAGCGTGTGTATGCTAAGAAACCCTTGCATGCTCAGAATAAAGTATGAGACGGGAGTAAAAGTAGCATTTGTAATGGAGATAACACATTTTTCATGCTGTAACAGACTGAAAAGTGCAAATCGTCTCCGACCAAACTTTTACTTAACACGCAGTAAGATGAGATTAGCAAAAGCAGCCCCAAGGGTTGTGCCAGTGGAGTCGAACTTCCCCAGCCATTGTATGTGTTGTACGTCACCGCGTTTGAGAACGAAGAGATTTTGTCTTGACAGTGTGTACGCAAAGCAATCTTGTCGAGTTCCTCGACAAGCCTAACAAGGAACTCGTCGAGGAAAACGATGTGTCTCGCCTGACGAGTTTCTCGGTCGTGTGTACGAGGCCTTAGAGTGATATATTGAGGTCTGGCAGCAGAGTGATATGGTGGATGATAGTAACTAGTAGCAACCATCCGCTACACTTGCCTTTATCCATTCCTTGGGGCACTACTTCTCCCACTGACATTAACAATAGGAAATTATTCCTGCCAATGACACCAACACTGAAGCATAATTCCTGCCACTGACACCAACAGTGGTGCACTATTCCTCCCACTGACAACAATGATGGGACAATATTGCTCCAACAGACACCAATAACGAGGTGCTATTCTTATCATGAACACCAATGAAGAGGCATTGTTATTGACACCAGGAAATGTTCTACTCCCACTGGCCACAGTCTGGCCCCTCTGGAGTATTAAGGATAGTAAACTGGCCCTTTGTTTAGAAAATTTGGAGACCTCTGGTATAAAGAATCTTGCTCCGCTTACCAACAGTACCCATAGATGAGTACATTTTGCAAACCGGTCAATGATAGGCTAACTGAATGGATCCTTGGATCCTTAAAATCAGACTTTCATTTTGCCCTGCCTACTCTTCTTTCCATCTCTGACATATGCATATTAACCACTTGCCGACCGCCCACCGCCGTTATACGTCCACAAGGTGGCTCGGCTGGGCGAGAGCACGTAGTATGACGTCATCTCTCCCAGCCGCCACTAGGGGCGCGCGCGCCCCCCGCGCGCGCCCCCCGCTCGCCCCCGACTCCCGTGCGTGTGCCCGGCGGGCGCGATCGCCGCCGGGCACACGCGATCGCTCGTTACAGAGCGGGGACCGGGAGTTGTGTGTGTAAACACACAGCTCCCGGTCCTGTCAGCAGGGGAAATGCTGATCTTCGGTTCATACAATGTATTAACCGAGGATCAGTGTTTCCCCTAGTGAGGCCACCCCCCCCCCACAGTAAGAACACACCCAGGCATACTTAACCCCTTCCCCGCCCCCTAGTGTTAACCCCTTCACTGCCAGTGGCATTTTTATAGTAATCCAATGCATTTTTATAGCACTGATCGCTATAAAAATGCCAATGGTCCCAAAAATGTGTCAAAAGTGTCCGAAGTGTCCGCCATAATGTCGCAATACCGAAAAAAAAATCTGATGATCGCGGTCATTACTAGTAAAAAAAATATAATAAAAATGACATAAAAATACCCCCTATTTTGTAAACGCTATAACTTTTGCGCAAACCAATCAATAAACGCTTATTGCGATTTTTTTTTACGAAAAATATGTAGAAGAAAACGTATCGGCCTAAACTGAGGAAAAAAAATGTTTTTTTATATATTTTTGGGGGATATTTATTATAGCAAAATGTAAAAAATATAATTTTTTTTCAAAATTGGCTCTCTATTTTTGTTTATAGCGCAAAAACTAAAAACCGCAGAGGTGATCAAATACCACCAAAAGAAAGCTCTATTTGTGGGAAAAAAAGGACGCCAATTTTGTTTGGGAGCCACGTTGCACGACCGCGCAATTGTCTGTTAAAGCGACGCAGTACTGAATCGCAAAAAGTACTCTGGTCTTTGGGCAGCAATATGGTCCGGGGGGTAAGTGGTTAATATTATATGTATTAATTTAATCATTTTTATTTTGTGCTGCAGTCAAGAACACTTTTTAACCTAGACGAGGAATGGTGTTCCTGTGCCAGACTCCCATTGATTCTATGCATTAGCAGACGTCCTGCAGGACTTCAAACTGTGCCCATGTACAAATGAGGGGCTGAAGTGGATGCCTCAAAACTTTGCAGTCTCTGCATGTGCAGGGAATCCCTCCCATGTGTCTAGATTTGGTTATAAAACTGACCACAGTTTTGAGAATCCATGGTCATTGCTCTTTTGGAGAACTTTATGGCTGCATCCAATTTGCATCCAATTTGCAATAGTGTGAACCCAGCCTCAAGCTAAACTCTAGAATAAGCAAATATTGTCTATATACAAGAGCCATGTGTATTCCTCCTTGCATGTTGATGTGCTTCATGCATTTCTTCCAGCTTTGTGCAGTAATCCAGTGTGAAACGTTTCATCTGTGTAGGAGCTTCCTGTAATAAAGATTGTTTATGCTGCTCTCTCTCCTTGTGCAGGGTGACTGTTTTTTTCTCCTCCACCTTGTATACTTTTCTATAGTCAGCCTGCTCACTTCACAAATCTATGTACCATATTTTCCGGTGTATAAGGCGACTAGACATATAAGACGACCGCCTAATTATAAATTTTTTTACGATTTTTTGCCTGTACTCACCGTATAAGACGACCCCCCTTCCGAGGCTTCCGACGCTTCATATTTCTTCCTTCTGGAGCCATATTCTTCTTCATTCTTGCTGGAGCCATATTCTTCTTCCTTTTTGCTTGGGCTGGAGCCAATCACGGCGAGCGATGTATTCTATTAATGAATACAAAGTCTGCTTGGATTGGTAGAGGCTGTAACATCATCAGCCCACGCCTCATTGACTCTCAAAGCCAATCTGAGCAGGCTACTGTATGTAGCCTGCTCGGATTGGCAGAGGTTGTTACTCCAATCCAAGCAGGCTCTGTATTCATTTGAATACATCGCTCACCGGGATTGGCTAAGCGTTATATATACTGTATGTAGCCGAAGCTACATACAGTATTACTGCACATCCAACAGGCATCCGAGCAGCTGACCCAGCGTATAAGACGACCCCTGCTTTTTGGGCATTTTTTTTAAGTGTAAAAGGTAGTCTTATACGACAGCAAATACAGTAAATCAAGGTAATTTCTGGGTAGGCAAAGGCATTTGATGCACACAAATTGGATTTATCTCCCTTGTAGCTATTGAGGAATATAGTTAAATACATTGGGGGTTATTTACGAAAGGCAAATCCACTTTGCACTACAAGTGCAAACTACAAGTGCAAAGTGCAAAAAAACAGCATTTTAGCTTGCAAATGATTGGATAATAAAATCAGTAGAGCTTCCCCTCATTTCAGATCTACCCCTCAGATTTACAGCAACTGCACTTCCAAGTGCACTTTCAGTGCAATTTCAAATGCACTTTGCACTTGTAGTTTGCACTTGTAGTGCAAAGTGGATTTGCCTTTCGTAACTAACCCACAGTTTTCTGTGTGGAGTTCATCTTTAAAATACAGAGGCAGAAAGAACTGGAATATGCATTCATGCAGAAATGTAATACATTACACAGTGTCCTAAATACAAACAAGAGTTTTATGTCCCACTATGACCTTAACGGAGCTGTCATGTTAATATAGCTCACAATTCTGCTTCTTGACCTATAACAAAAAGCTTTGATCAACTGGTGCATATTTCACACCTCTGCTTTATTGCCATGGCTGAGTTGATGAGTGGAGGTGACCTGGATCCGTATCTCCTAATATAGATTTATATATATATATATATATATATATATATATATATATATATATATATATATATATATATATATATATATATATATATATACACACACACATTCACACACACAGTATCATCTCACATTTTTGTAAATATTTTATTATATTTTTTCATGTGAAATTACACTTTGCTACAATTTAAAGCAGTGAGTGTACAGCATGTATAACAGTGTAAAATTGCTGTCCCCTCAAAATAACTCAACACACAGCCATTAATGTCTAAACCCCTAAGTGAAAATTGATCCCAATTAGCCATTTTCCCTCCCAGTGTCATGTGACAAAAAAAAGTGTCCCGCAATGTCCATTCATCTTTAAGCGCACCGTCTGATGGACACAAATAAAAAGCCCATGGGAGGGCTCCTGCCAACTGCTGTCTTTTTGCTGTGATAGCTGTTATATAGGCAAGGGCGGGAGCCACCTTCTGTCATAACCGGATGACCCCCCCCCCCGCCCACTGACGGCACATGACATCAGAAGGGGTCACTCGGTTACATCATCGGGTGGCCCCACCGTTGCCTATGTAACAGCTGTCACAGCGAAAAGACAGAAGCCGCCGGGGGCCCTACCATAGAAGCAGAGTATTTTCTCTTTTTTTTTTGGTCCGTCAGGTGGTGCAATTGAAGATGGCTGGACAAAGTGGGACACTTTTTTGTCCCCATCAACATGGGGACAAGGTGCTTTGGGGGCATGTGGTCTGGTATGGTTCAGGGGGGGGCGTGTATGTATGGTTCACATGTTGAGGGCATGTTGCCTGGTATGTTTCAGGGGGGGGGGGGGGGCTTGCTGATTTTTTTCCTTGATTGTTATACATTACAGCCACCGGCAAGTTTAAATTACATTTTTTCCTTTAGAGATGTAATTTTGCTGTGGCACTGTAAAACAAATCAAATGTGCCACTTTATAGGCAGACTAAGGGGACCCCCAGGTACAATATTTAAAGGAATATTTAATTTTTATTGTTTCACTTTAAGCTTTAAATTCACTGCTCTTAAAAAAAACTGTTGATTTAAAACCTTTTTTTTTTTTTGCATTAATACATGTCTGCTAGGGCAGTATCCGAATCCCTATACACTTTTTATAGCAATAACTTGCATATGAGCCTTTAAAACGAGAACTTGATTTTTCATGTTCGTGTCCCATGGACTTTAATAGGGTTCGCACAATTTTTTTTACTATTTGCATGTTCTGGTGCAAACCGGGGGGGTGTTCGGCTTATCCCTAGTTATCGCTCTCACCCTCTCTCACTGGTCACTGGAAGTTCAATATGGCACCTCATTGAAGACCCGCAAACCAAGCGTATTTTGACCTTTGACCAAAAATAATTCTTTGACAAACAGAAAGTTAAGCTATCAATCAAAAAATTCCGATGTTTTCTAGATAAACCAGATGATCCCAATGCCCAATTAACCGAGGATAAAGCATCCTCATGACTGATGATCATGTATAAAGAACCAACATCAGCCGTGATGGTCTATAGTAGTTCTCTTATCACCATTTTTTATGCTATCTTTTATGTGTTATTGTATTGACAGGAAAGGTGGTTGTGCTGATGTCCATTACTAATTATTAATCTAACATTGGGCAATTATTGCCATTTTATGATTGTATCTTTTTACATGTTCCTGGCTCTTTAAGGTTTCCTTTTAGGGTTTCATTGGCTCTGGGGGAGGGGATAGTTCTTTATGTTCTATACATGTTATGATTCGCCCATTGTGCCTGTTTTATATGGTCGTATTGTTATATGTTTCTTTTGAGTGTACTTCCCCGCTATTACATTGCTTAATAGTATTATGTAATTTTATGTTCCATTCACATGTCAATTGTGGGTACATGTATTGAGGCCATTTACATTTCATTATTAATTTTGGTGACTGAGCAGCGTTCCTGGTGTCCTCTGGGTTACTCTTTAACCAAATTACTCCTGTTTTTGAGTATCCGCTTTCGCCCCACCTATGTGTGGCTATCCTGCTTTGAAGCCTGGATGACGCAGGTGAGGTGGGCGGGTCTGACCGTCCACCATTGTCGCTTTATGGTACCACGATAGCTGGCCTGTCGGGGTAGATCCCCACATAGTACAAGCATCACGCGTCATGTGCCCTTGCCGTCTGACTGACATAGGAGAGGTGGGCGGGACATACAGTGTCGCAGGATGCCGTTGTTGGTCAGCCCTCTCAACTTTATGATTACCCTTATTAAGGGACTGCATGAATGACCTTTCTGTTTATTCAGAGGTTCATTCACTAAGGTGAGCAGCCTGTACCTCTGGTGGTGGGAACACTGAATTGGATGCACAGTGATTAATTATCAATTTCAAGCACCCTGCTCACTATCAAGGAGTCTTCTCCTTGATAGTGAGATAGTGATAGTGATAGTTGTCAACACCTTTTTGCTTCAGAACATCACACTCTGGGACTCTTTTTTATGTGTATCAGTAGTTTTATCTGAGCGCTGCACTGCTTTTTATTTATGTTTAACCTAAGGATTGTTTTATATTGACCTTCAGTGTTCAGCTACATTTTGTTAGGATTGGTTTTGCGCAGATTTTTTTGTACTGTTTGATATTAAAATACAAAATGTAAAAATATCAATGATGTAGTTATATTCTTGAGATGAAGATAGTGTATATAATCAGATGTGTGTGTGTCTGTGTGAAGCTAAATGGTAGCTTCCCTGCTGTCCCTAGCACATCTACCTTGTTACTCCATGAAAACAGCCCCCACCTTCCACTAAAATTGGATGGTTTAAAGTACTTCTTTGTCTTTTTAGTTCAACAATCATCTCTAGTGACAAATGTACTGTATTGAGCAAACTTTTTTATGTGTGTCAGTAGTTTTATCTGAGCGCTGCATTGCTTTTTATTTATGTATTTTAATATCATTCTATTAATCTTATGCAATTTTATTATTAAATCCATTTTTGAGTTTTTACACAAGAACTGAACGGACTCTCTATTTTGGGACTTTTCTCATCAATATAAGTTTACAGAATATCAAGAGAATATTATTATATTTAACAGTGGAACACCAGCCAGTTTTGCTTTGTCCGAATATTAAATTGTTTTAAATTATTTCTCCTTCCACTTGAAGAGAGGGAAGACGACTATGAAGTCAAGCTTTCAGGAGACATAAAAAACAGCAGATGAACTTTCAGCATCATCGAATGAACCTAGAATCAAAATTGGTGAGACGTGCGCATGTGGAGGAAAAACCCTGTTTCTTGATGACGTAATTTTCCGCCAAGAGAGGGAACGCGCGTTACAAAAAAAGTGAAGGTCTGTCCTAAATTGGTAAGTGATACATTTTATTGATGAATTAACTTAGAGAGAGTAAATTAGAATTAAAAAAATCGGTCAAAATTTGTTAAAGATGATGAATTATGAAGTTACATGTTCAATGAATGCTTATGCCTTCTACACACGATCGGAAATTCCGACCGTGTGTATGCTACATCGGAGTAATTCCTTCGGAAATTCCGATGAATTCCATCATAGTTTACATAGAGAACATGTTCTCTTTTCCTCGGATGGAATTCCTTCAGAATTCTGATGTGAATTTGGTCGGACAAAGGCCCGATTGTGTGTACAGGGCATTACAGGATAATTTTAATATACATAAATCTAAAGTTTCTCTTAAAGGGGTTGTAAAGAAAACATTTGAAAAAAAAAATAACAAACATGTTATGCCGCGTACACACGATCGGTCAAACCGATGAGAACGGTCTGATGGACCGTTTTCATCGGACCAAACCGATCGTGTGTGGGCTCCATCGGTTATTTATCCATAGGTTAAAAAAAGCAATCTTGTTTTAAATTTAAATGATGGATACCTAACCGATAGAAAAAAAAAGATCGTTTGTAGGCACGTCCATCGGTTAAAAATCCAGGCATGCTCAGAATCAAGTCGACGCATGCTTGGAAGCATTGAACTATGTTTTTTTCAGCACGTCATTGTGTTTTACATCACCGTGTTCTGACACGATCGCTTTTTTAACCAATGGTGTGTAGGCACGACTGACCATCAGTCAGCTTCATCGGTTAACCGATGAAAACGATCTATCAGACCGTTCTCATCGGATGGACCAATCGTGTGTACTCAGCATTATACTTACCTCCACTGTGCAGCTAGTTTTGCACAGAGTGGCCCTGATCCACGTCTTCTGGGGTCCCTTGGTGGCTGTCTCTAATCCTCCCTGCAAGAACTCCTCACATTCATGCGAGCTCCCTCGCATTGTGTGGAGTCCTTGCGGGTGCGCTCCCATGATACAGCGAGCGGCCATAGCCGCTCACTGTATCACTCGGCTCCGCCCCTCGGCGCACTGCGCCATTGGATGTGATTGACAGCAACGCCAGCCAATGGCTGCGCTGCTTTCAATCCATCCGCTCTAGCCAATCAACGGCCAGGCTGAGCGGCGAAGAGGATATTGGGGCCGAGCGTGGAACTTTCGAGGGGTCAGGTAAGTATAACGGGGGGGGGGGGGGCTGGTATAGTCGGAAGTTTTTTCACCTTAATGCATAGAATAGAAAATTGCCACAAGAATCAATAGGCCCAGTTTCTGACATTATACAAGAGTTTTCACAACACGGAATATTAAAGAAACCACAATGAGTGGTAAATAGTTGAATTTGGCCTATCAAGAATGTTGATAATTCGTATTCTTTATTAGTTGATTTAAGATCACTGAATAACGCATTACAAATAACAAACCAGTTGTTCATGATTTAAATTTAATGTCACACCTGGATGCCAAGGCCAAAGTATTCTCTGTACTGGAAATCTCGAACAGCCATTTTTCAGTACCATTAGCTAAAAGCTGTCAAAATAAACTTGCCTTCAGCTTTAATAAAGAAACGTATGCATTCACTAGAATAATTCCAGAATTGGACATTAGTGACAGTATAGTGCACAAATGTTTGAGAAAATATTATCAAAATTCTCTAGACGAGAATGTATTTTCCAGCATGTGGACCAGATTTTGCTGACTACACAAAGTATAGAGGAACATATCACTCTTTTATCTGAGTTATTTACTGTTACAAATAGCAGGGCTGAAACTGAACACAGACAGTTCAGTTGATGAAAAGTCAGGTAGAATTCGTTCATATGCAAATTAGTCATGGACAGAGACAATTATCACAGGAAAAGGTTAGAACCATTTCTGCTATTCCAATTCCAACAAGGCATTCGATAAACATCTGAGTGAAGTAAATCATTACAGAGAGTTAAAACAGAAATGTAATGATAAAGTTAAACCATTATTTGATCTTTTGAGGCAAAAAGGTGTGTTTGATCAATGGGGTCAAATCCAGAAAGATGCCTTTGAAATGTTGAAAAGGGATCTGCAGAAAGCTCCTTCATTGAATATTGTTGAAATGTGTTCTTCTATTCCTTTTGTATTTCAAACTGATGTATCTGAGAATTTGATCTCAGTGACTTTGTCGCAATTAAAAGAAAGTGATCAGAAAATAATAGGCTTCTTCTCCAGAGGTTTGACAAATATGGAAAAGACCTTTGACACACATATTAAGCAATTGTTACGTGTTTTTTTTGCAGTCAAGTTTTTGCAAGTAACAGAAAACATTGTGAGATCTGGTAAGATCATATTACAGACACCTGATCTATCACTAAAACTTCTTCCAGAGCAAATTAGTTCATTATGGTTAAAACTTTTGCAATTTGGGGCACATGCGTTGCTCGAAAGATGGCAGACTTGTATAATCTGAGCTCCAGTCTCTGTTCCCTCTCCCGATACCCCGACTCCACTTCTGCTGCATCTAAAACACCGGAAGACCCCTTATCCGATCCCAGAAGCACCCAGGCACCTCACAGGCATCTCATTGGTAAGATCAGTGACCAAAAACACATATACCAGAAGAACGTACCTTGGTCTTCACTTAGGCCTTCCCAACTTATGGATCGCTTCCTGTGTAGGCCACAATCCCTGGTCTCAGGTAGTCAGGTGGACCCCGCAGAGCCCACTTACTTGCTGGCACTCATTGATACTTCTCTTTTTACTGAAAAACCCCTAAGCAAGGCACACTAATCTCCACTGCTAGAATCTGCAGTGATGGTGACTGTGGAGGTCTTAGATTTAAAGCTGCAATCCCTGCTTCAGAATCTAACTCAGAACATTGCTAAAGAAGTTGAAAAAATAGCACATGAGCTCAGAGGGGAGATTGATCATTTGGGGAACGGACAAAACTGATGAACTAGTGCAGTATGTTCATGTCTTAGAGGAAGATAACATTGCTCTTAAACATACAGTCTCCCAAATGCAAATGCAACAAGAGGATTTGGAAAACAGAAAAAATGTCATCAGAATCCACGGATCCTTGGGGTCCCTGAATCTGTCAATGATAAAGAGATATGTCCCTACCTCACTTTGTTTGTTTATTTGGCACCCCATATGCCAGATATTGACTGGCGCCTGGACAGGGCTCATAGATCTTTGGCCCCTAAACCACCTCAAGGTGTCAATCCCAGAGAAATCATCGTTTGTTTCCACTATTATGAAAGCAAAGAGGCTCTCACGATAGCCACCCGTAGTAAAACACGGGTTGAATTTAAAGGTGCCAAAATTCAAATCTTCAGTGACCTGTCACTCATAACTTTAGCGAAACAACGGATTCTGCGCCCTGTCACTGTACATCTGCATAATCATCAAGTTCTATATCGCTGGGGATTTCCTTTGCGATCATGCACCTATTATCCTTGACATTCTTCTTTCTGCTCCGACCCCTAGAACATGCCATTGGTGCCTTAATTAATCTTTTCTTGGTTTCCCCGATATCAAGATTCAACTGCAACAGAGTGTGACTGAATTCTTTTAACTTAATGAGGACAAGGCATCGGAGACCTCCACTTTATGGAAAGCCCACAAGACTTTTTTCAGGGGTGAATGTGTATCCACTGGATCTTGCCTGAAACGTGCATCTAACCTTCAACAATCTTCCCTTTCTAACTCAATTAGCTGTGGCGGAGAAGCGTCCTTCCCCCCACTGTGGACCGTCTCCCTGCTGTTCTCTCTCTCGATAATCGTATTAAGTCACTGGACTTGAGTAAGATATCTAAATCTATGTTATGGACTAAACCATGGGTGCTCAACCTGTGGCCCTCCAGCTGTTGCAGAACTACAAGTCCCATGAGGCATTGCAAACTGCTAACAGTTACAAATATGACTTCAAAACACAGAGGTATGATGGGAACTGTAGTTCCGCAACCCCTGGAGGGCCACAGGTTGAGCACCTATGGACTAAACAAAAGTTTATGACTATGCTAATAATCCTCATAGGATGCTAGTTCATAACTTGAAACCATGTCCCTTTATCTCTTTGCCTTTTTTATGCAATCCAATGGTACCCCAACCTACTGCCCCTGGACAACGTATAAGGTTTTTAGCGAACTTTACCAAAAACGTTATAACTGTTAGAGTGCAGACCATAACTGCCACCACAAAAGAAATTTGACTCTTTGACCGGTCTAAATTAAATATGCCTATAACTACCGTGGAAATAACTGACATTATACGACATTTGCCATCACATAAATCACCAGGCCCTGATGGACTCACTTACCCCTATTATAGGAACATAATATAAGGTCTGGTGTCACCAGAAACATCACCTCCATCTTTATTACAATACACCAGACCTTACAGTATATTATGTTCCCATGTAACCCAGGTGGAAGACACCCATTTAGCCCACAACCTGGTCTGTTGCCACTATTAGCCATTACATCTTTTATATATATCGGTACATATTTGCAATTTGCCCTATATAGATAGGCAGGCTGTTTTTGGGATGGCCCTGGTCTCTGTTGCTGCTCCCCGGCAGCAGCGGTTCCCGTTTTCCAGCTTAGGAGCTGTGACATGTTTTAAAGGGGGTCTTCCTAGACCTCCTGCTGTCCCCTCCCACCCCTTTGGTGGTTCCGGGGGGGACGAGAGAGCACCCCGCTCCTGAACCGTACCAGGCCACATTCCCTCAACATGGGGAGGGTGCTTTGGGGTCCCCCCAAAACACCTTGTCCCCATGTTGATGGGGACAAGGGCCTCATCCCCTCAACTCTTGGTTGTGGGGGTCTGCAGGCAGGGGGCTTATCAGAATCTGGAAGCCCCCTTTAACAAGGGGGCCCCCAGATGCCAGCCCCCCCTATGTATATGGGTATCGGGTACATTGTACCCCTACTAAAAATTGTCAAAAAAGTAAAAATTACAGGAGACAGTTTTGCAATTTCTTTATTAACAAATACAATAAATAAATAAAAATGTCCGCGATGTCCATCCATCTTCAATCACAATGGCAACGGTCCAAAAAAAAAAGGAAAAAACTCTGCCTTGATGGGAGGCGACCCACCAACTGCAGCCTTTTTGCGATAACAGCTCTTATATAAACAAGAGTGGGGCCACCCGGTGACCCCGCCCCCTTCTGACATCATGTAATTTTATGTGATGTCAGAGGGGCTGGGTCACCCATTTATGTCACAGGGTGGCCCCGCCCTTGATATGTAGGAGTTGCCATTGAAAAATGGCTGCAGTCGTGGGACGCCTCCCACCGAGGCAGAGTTTTTTTTGGTTCATCTGTGCCGTGATTGAAGATGGATTTACATAGCGGGACACTTTTTTTAAAACTAAATGAATTGCCCAAAATGATCTACTGTAATTTTTACATTTTGACACTTTTTGGTGAATGAGTAAGGGTACAATGGATGAGGTCCTTGTTTCCATTAACATCCCCATGAGGGCATGTGACATGGTACGATTCAGTAGGGGGCTGCTCTCTCGTTTCCCCCCCCCCTTTTCATGCGGCCTGCCAGGTTTCAGGCTCGGATAAGAGTCTGGTATGGATTTTGGGGGGACCCCACGCCATTTTTGGACTGGGGGGCACTTATGTCTTTTTTTCAATGATTTTTACGTATATGGACAGGATCCGACAATACATTACAGCCGCAAGCAGTTTTAAATGAAATGTTTTCCCTTTAGAAATGTAATTTTGCTGCTCTAATTTATTACACTATGTATGACTGCTATGTTAGCAGTCTTACAATGTGGGACATGGACTTAGCCCTCTGAGCTATTATAGGCCAATTTTGTCTCTCTCAGCAAAGCATGCTGTGATTGACCAAAGCATGCAGGTCAGGATTTAGAAAAATTATTAAGATTACTTAATCATTTTGAGAGGGAAATGTTAGAAGCCTTCCTTAAATATCTAATATTTAGCAAGTAACATTACTAACATATGAATGGGTTAGATTCTATATTCTATATTCGGAAAAGTATAGCTTTGGAGAGCTAAAATGTGGTAGTAATTAGGCTATCCTTCCCCCATCGCAAAGGGATAAGGCATCACATTTCTCGAAGATATATATATATTTTTTCAAACCTCTATGTAAGAATATAAGTTCTTTATACTTATAATATTTCTTGATTAAGATAATAAGAAGGGCTTTTCAATGAATATACAGGAATATAAATAAATGGTGATTCTGCGCAACATATCACACTAATGGAATAGTGATATCACATAAGCAAGATAAATGTAAGAGCTGACAAATAATCAGCATATAGTATTAAATGCAAAGAGAATAGTGAGTCCAAATATAAATATATATATACTCAAATAGTGAATAGTGAGTCCAAAATATATAATACTCATAAGGCTAATGTGCAAAAATATATAAAGAATATTGTGCAAAAAAAAAAAAAAAACGGAATGGAAGTTCAATCCCAATAGTAAACACAAATCAGCTGTCAGGGCAGATATTCTGAATGCACTGGATGAAGGTGAGCACCAGCTCTATGGTGTGAGTGCACGGCCGTGCGATAGAAGATAAACCAGATCCCTGGCTGAGCTCCCGGGACTCTTACCTCTCAGCCCTCCTAAATGGGCATTGATGTACAGGTCACTCGCAGCCTTCTATGGGTGGTCCCTGATGTTTCCTCTCTTGATCTGATGGATCCTTCCTTAATTGGGACAGATGCTCCTCGAAACCAGATGGATGATGTGGGTTATAAGAGAGAGAGAGAAGGGACTCCCATAGTGAGGTAACGTTTGGTGCAGGTAAAATATGTTTATTGAGGAAAAACCTGCACTTACATTAAAAGAAAAATAAAAGTGCAACGAGGAAACAAACAAGCGGCGTTTGAATCGCCAGCTTACGTCACTCCGGGTGTACGTCCTCCAATTCCTACGCGTTACGACACCACATGTCTTCGTCTGATTCCCCAGACGAAGACACGTGGTGTCGTAACGCGTAGGAATTGGAGGACGTACACCCGGAGTGACGTAAGCTGGCGATTCAAACGCCGCTTGTTTGTTTCCTCGTTGCACTTTTATTTTTCTTTTAATGTAAGTGCAGGTTTTTCCTCAATAAACATATTTTACCTGCACCAAACGTTACCTCACTATGGGAGTCCCCTCTCTCTCTCTCTTATAACCCACATCATCCATCTGGTTTCGAGGAGCATCTGTCCCAATTAAGGAAGGATCCATCAGATCAAGAGAGGAAACATCAGGGACCACCCATAGAAGGCTGCGAGTGACCTGTACATCAATGCCCATTTAGGAGGGCTGAGAGGTAAGAGTCCCGGGAGCTCAGCCAGGGATCTGGTTTATCTTCTATCGCACGGCCGTGCACTCACACCATAGAGCTGGTGCTCACCTTCATCCAGTGCATTCAGAATATCTGCCCTGACAGCTGATTTGTGTTTACTATTGGGATTGAACTTCCATTCCGTTTTTTTTTTTTTTTGCACAATATTCTTTATATATTTTTGCACATTCGCCTTATGAGTATTATATATTTTGGACTCACTATTCACTATTTGAGTATATATATATTTATATTTGGACTCACTATTCTCTTTGCATTTAATACTATATGCTGATTATTTGTCAGCTCTTACATTTATCTTGCTTATGTGATATCACTATTCCATTAGTGTGATATGTTGCGCAGAATCACCATTTATTTATATTCCTGTTTTATGTCATGTAAACATAATTAGGTTTTGCTGCACTATATATTTTTGGTGGATTCACTCATTTAGGATCCATTTTAGCGCAAAAGCACTTGTCACTTTAATATACAGGAATACTTCAGATTGCGAGTAACACAGTTTTACAAGTGTTTCGCAATACAAGCAATTTTTTTAGTTGCTGGCTCGTTTTGTGAGCATTGTCTCGCAAGACGAGCAGGATTTAAAGGAGTTGTAAAGGAAAACATTTTTTTTGCTGAAATGGCATGTACAGAGCCATAGAGCAGTGATGGTTTGGAAAATGAAACTAACAATGAGGACATGAAACCAGGACTGCAGTAAGGTAAAGGAAGCTATTTAGCTAAAAAAAAAAAATTCCTTTAGTGACCCTTTAGGCCTCTGGGATGTGCAGAACCACATTTGGCCAGAGGTGCGGGGGCGCAGGTGACAATGTAATGTATTGTTGGATCCTGTTCATATACGTAAAAATCATTGAAAAAAAGACATAAGTCCCCCCCAGTCCATTACCAGGCCAACAAAATTGCACATAGCAAAATTAACATGCATCTACCCCTGAGGAAGCGAGCTACGGTCTCGCAGAAACATGTCAGATCTTTTAAAGCCTGTCGATACTGTATGACATGTTAATTTTACTATGAGCAATTTTGTTGGCTCGGCAGCTGTTTACACCACCCTTGTATGTATACCATTCTTTGAACAAACATTTTTACTGTATTCACTCCTGTTACTTAGTAGCTAACTGTACTCACCTCATTCAAAGTCCCAGGGCAACTACTTTTATATATTTGCGATTGTTAGGGATGGGAAGTGTGCCACTGGTGACGCTTTTTTTTTTTTTATGAATGAATTCTCTCTGGATTGCCAGAGCCGACAAATCATTTTTGCCGCAAGTCCGGTTTTAAAAGACTTTTTTTCCTTTCAGAAATAACACTTTGTGCAGGGACAGTTCTATGTACGGGAAACATGCGATATTTCACATGCTAACTTTACACCCCCCCCCCCCCCCCCAGGTACGAAATTTAAAGTAATATTTCACTTTTATTGTTTCACTTTTAGCATTATTAAATTCACTGCTCCCGAAAAAACAGCAGTTTTTAAAACTTTTTTTGCATTGATACATGTCCCCTGGGACAGGACCCAGGTCCCCAAACACTTTTTAGGACAATAACTTGCATATTAGCCTTTAAAATTGGCACTTTAGATTTCAAATGTTCGAGTCCCATAGACTTTAACAGGGTTCTAAAGTTCACACGAACATTTGGTGTGTTCGCAAGTTCTGGTGCAAACCGAACAGGGGGGTGTTCGGCTCATCCCTAGTATAGAGCCCAAAAGATTAGAATTGTGTCGATGTCCCAATATTCATGGACCTGACTGTACAAATACTCTACAATCCAATGTAGGGGAGCTCTAGAAGAGTCAGTCTGAGATATTCCAACAATCTTTAAAAGCCAATGAACATTAGTCCATATACACACAGGCCCGGATTCAGAGAGCAATTGCGCCTGCGTAACCATAGTTACGCAGCGCAATTGGTTACTTGCGCCGGCGTAACGAATGCTCCTGATTCAGGAACCTCGTTACGCCGACTGCAGCCTAAGATATGCGTGGCATAAGGCTCTTATGCCCGCATATCTTAGGCTGCATTCTTGCGATGGCCGCTAGGTGGCGTTCCCGTTGTGCTCAGCGTATAGTATGCAAATTGCATACTAACGCAGATTCACAATGTTAGGCGAGCCCTGCGTATGCAGTTTACGTCGTTTGCGTACCGCGGTTTTCGCGTAAGGCTGCCCCTGCTATTAGCAAGGGCAGCCAATGTTACGTATACCCGTCGTTCCCGCGTCGCAAAATTTGAACTTTACATAGTTTGCGTAAGTGATTCGTGAATGGCGCTGGACGCCATTCACGTTCACTTTTAAGCAAATGACGTCCTTGCGACGTCATTTGCCGCAATGCACGTCGGGAAAGTTTCCCGACGGAGCATGCGCTCTACGATCGGCGTGGGAACGCGCCTAATTTAAATGATTCCCGCCCCCTACGGGATCATTTAAATTGCGCGCGCTTACGCCGGGCATTTTGCCGGAGCGCCCACGCAATTTACGGAGCTACTGCTCCGTGAATCGCGGGTAGCGCAGAAAATTTGCGGGGGCGCAGGGCAAAAACGTTGCCCTGCGCCTCCGTAAAAACTGCGCAAAGGTACCTGAATCTACCCCACAGTCTTCAAAAAGGTCAAAATAGGCCTTTTGGTAGTCAGCTGCTGCACCCAGGATTATTCACAGACAGGTGAAATCAATCTAAAAGAAATAGGAAAAAGTGCTTCTTATGGCCCGTACACACGATCCGAATATCGGACGAAAACGATCGTCCGATGAAGAATCGTACGATTTTCGGATCGTGTGTACACTACTTTCGAGAGCCGATCACGACCGTTCATCTGATATTTTTCGATCGGACATGCACGAAAATTTTCCTCGTACGATGTAAGATCGTACGATTTTCGTTTAGTCAGTACAGTTGTCGTCCGACAATACAATACAAATACATTACAACACATGACATCACTTCCGATTATTTTTTTCGGTCGTACGAGAATTTTCGTGACTTTAATAACCTATTTCATTTTACTTGCGACTATTACGCGAAAAAAGTCGTACGATCCGTCGTACGATATTCGGATCGTGTGTACGGGCCATTAGAGTAGCCATATCAGATAAAACAATAAGTGGATATACATAGCTCCCAACTGTCCCTGATTTGGAGGGACTGTCCCTGATTCAGAGCAATGTCCCTCTGTCCCTCATTCTCCTCATTTGTCCCTCATTTTGGTCTGATCTATATAGATGTATACAAAATGCACTTTTTATCTATCAAAAAGTGTTTCCCAGTGCTAAACCTTTCATCTGATTTCTAAATTGCTGCATTTGTAAATTCCAAAAGCCAATATAAAGGAATAGTAGTGATAAAAAAAGCACTTATGTGTTTAACAAATCTTGTTTCTTTGTACAATTCTCCTTTAAAGGGGCGTGGCAATGGGGTGTGTCTTATGCCTGCATACTTTTGCTGATAGGTGTCCCTCATTCCCATCTCAAAAAGTTGGGAGGTATGGATATATTATCCTCACCTAATGTGCCAGTTTAGTGCACCTTTAATAAAATGAGAAGTCCAGCCTGAGCTCATTTGGCTGGGCTTCTCCTATGTGTCACAGGAGGGCAGTTAGTTTTGCACTCCTGTGAACCGTTTTCAGCAGAGAGCAGACTTCTCTCAAGCAAATCGGAAGTGCAAGCAACTTGCTATTGGGGTACTCAGCAGAAAACCCAAGAAAGAGAGGATCGGGGCTTCTCTGTGCAAAACCACTACACAGAGTAGTTATCCAACCTATTGCCACGGACACCTATGACACGGTGAGGAATATCCAGCTGGTCATTCCGCTTCCAGGTTCAATCCTGGTCTTTTCCACTCTGCGTGCAAGCCAAAGGCTGCGGCTGGGTTACAGCCGAATGCTCTTTGTGCTTGCCTTTTGTTAAGAGGCCGTTTATTACGTTGGTGGGCACTTGCTATTGTGTGAATCACTTGGGTGCTGCTCAGGGAGATTGGATTGAATTTAAAAACTCCATTTTGCTTCGCTCAGTATATAGCCTATTGATCTTTTTGGTTGGACAATATTGATTCAAGATATGGGCTCATGTGAAAATTAATCATAACAATGTTTTGTGTAACATCACTTCATGTGCTAATTATTACTTATGTCATTTTTAATATGCCATTTTTATGTTTAATGTGGCTTATTGGTGCAGTTTTCTGCCTGGACTGATACCCGTCTCAGCCTCCCAGCGAGCGGCTGAGAGCCTGAGACGGCCACCCCTCCACAGCTCAGCGCTCCAGTGAGCGAGGGGCAAAGTGGAGAGCTGCTGATTGGCAGCAGCTCTCTGCTCAGGGTTTAGAGAGAGCCGAGCCATCTGCATTGTTTGATTGCTCAGTTCTCAGTGTAGAGGCACCAGGGGACAAATGCAGCATCGTACTGGTGTTGCACCAACCTAGGAAAGTATGGTGGGGGGAAAACCCCAAACCCATACTTCTCTTTTAAAGGGGTTGTAAAGGAAAAACATTTTTTTCATAATAAGCATCCTTACCTGCAGACATTACTCATTGCTCAGAAGTTGCTCTATTTCTTCTCTGTTCTGTTCACTTCCTGACTGATTGTAACTCACCACAGTGAAGGGAGGCTTTACTGCGGTGGTCAGTGACATGCTCGCCCCCTCCTGGGAACTACATCTGTGCAGCAGGACATTCTCTACGTGTTAGAGACTTCAAGGAGGTGTGAATTACTGGGCGTGCCGCAATGCATACTGGGAAATGTAGTTCTTACATGAACGAGCGCCGCAAACCAGGAAGTGAATGAGAGAACAGAAACTAGAATGCCGGAGGTGATATAGATGAAGGAATTTAATAGGTATTTACTCGTTTTTTAACAGAATCATTACACTATTCTGTCTGTCTACCTTGCAACTCCTTTAAGAAATGTTACTTTGCATCAGTCTTCCTTTATAAATAATGTTCCCCCTATGCCTCCAAGCTACAGGCAATGTGTGTGATCTGCTTTGGTCTGTATCTCCAGCTCTGGATTAGACTGTCAAACTTGGGTAGTTGCAGGCTCCTGGACTGACTTCAGCAGCTCTTTTCACACATATATGAGATTGTGAATGCATGTCAGATAAGAAGCTAAATAGACCCTGAGTTCAAGTACAAAACTGGACTTCAGTCAGGTGTTATCAGGCTGAACTAAAACACCTTTCCATGCATTTCTGAGCAGTTACTCCTCTTGGGCCCCCTTTTAAGTGTAGGAGATTGCATGTTTAAAACTTTGAATTTGCTCTTCTCACTCCTGCTCACTTGTAACACTTTTCCTGAGGAGGGAACTGAGTAACTGTTCAGACATGCAGAGAAGAAAGTAGTTCAGCCTGATAACACCTGACTGAAGTCTAGTTTTGTACATGAACTCAGGGTCTATTTTTGCCCCTTATCTGGCCTGCTTTCACAATCTCATATGTGTGAAATAAGCTGCTGATTGTAGTCCATGAGCCAGCAACTACATCTAAAATTACTAGTTGCACTTGCAGTGCCATTAATTGTTAAGGGCACATCAAACACAGAAGCAAACACACATTTTGCCATGTGAAAAAACGAGTGGCAAATGCTTGAAAACACAAAAAAAAAGAAAAACATCCACACATCCCACAGAACGCTGCAATGTCCCATGAGCCACATGTAGTGCAGCCCATTGAAATCGATGGGCTGCACTATGCGTGTCACAGTAAAAACAAACCACAAATGTGTGCCCCCCACTATGCTACATGTCAATGGGGTCTGAAAGTGAAATTGGTGCATTTACACAAGAACAATGAGGCTCCATTCACATTGGTGCGTTTCAGAAATATGCTGCACCAAAAATACGTACCAAGCTTCATCCTAAAAAAAAGTTCTAAAGCTTCTTTGGTGCGATTGTTGCATGTAGGGAAGTCCATTCATGTGGATGGTCTGCCCTATGTGTGATGATTGAAAATGCTCCAATACCCCTCCCCCCCCCCCCCACCTTGCTAAAAAAGAGAAATGTGGGAATGCAAGTTTTCCCGCTATGCAGAGATGTGAACAGGGCTTAACAGCAGGATGTTTCTGTGCACACCCTCCAATGTACTTGTATAAAGATGGCCATACACTATGCAATCTGATTGTATATTGTGTATTTAGTGAGATGGGTGATCACTGATTGATTGCATTTCATGGGTGGAGGGTGGAGGATGCAGGGTGTGTGCTAATGAGGTCAGCTGGTCAACTCCATGTGTCATGACCTAAAGTCGGTCCAGGAAGTAAGGCAGAACTTATGGATACGTTTAGAAACATTGATGAGAATAGTAAGGCAAGTGTCTGTAGAATTAATGAAAAGCTTTTATATTTTTTTGCAACAGAAGTACATTAATGCTATATTGGTACATAGGGGAGCTGAAATTTAGAAAAAAAATGTGAACTTATACTTTAAGCACACTATGAGAAAACTGGAAGAAAAAATTCCATACGAGGAACGAGAATTATATTTTCATATAGTGTGTACACAACTTTCAACATCCAATTCAGACTTTCCAAAGGGCCAACACCCAAAATGTTTCAAATATGAACAGAACTAACAATTTTCATTTAATGTGTACTGTTTTTGTAGGAGAACAATCAGATAAGAAATGATGCACATGATCAGAAATAATAATCAAGCAAAAAAAAAAAAGCCCCTTTGGCGTACGAGAATTTTCATATAATTAGTACCATCCTTAGTTTTGACTTGTTGTGAAACTGAGGAAAACAGACAATCGTTCACCCAATTTTGTTTTAGTGTGTACCTGGCTTAATCCTGAGCTGCAGACACAGACCAAAGCAGAGCACACAAACTGTTCATTAGTATATCAGTCTCTTCCCAATGTCCCTTCTGTAATTTTTCCCAGCCAGGTATGTTCCCAGATGACTTATTCCCAGGCTTCCACTGGTACTCACATAACAGATCTCTGTCCAGGCCTCCAAGGCACAGGGCTACAGGACTAGTAGAAGAAAGTCACATGAGACAAGGCAACTTCAGCCTCTCTTTGCATGATCTGTTCCACCTAGTCTGGGAATTTGGCCCTGCAAAGGGCCCTTTAGCTCAGCTCAGAACAGGATTACATCTTTGCATCTCTGTAGTGTCCCATTCCCATATCCTGGGCCCCACCCACAGGTAGTATTTATATGGGTACAAACTCCACCCATTACATCACCAGAGGAGGAATTCTCTAAAAGGGGAACCCACGACCCCTTATAAGTCTCCCTTTAGCACACAATAGCATCAGAGCCATCTAGTGGTAGACAAGCCAACTGCACCTACCAAACACCCCACCCCCCTCCCATGGCATGCCCCTGTTCCAAGTGGGAACCCATACATGGGAAGATGGCTTGCATAAACCGCTGGCAATAAAAATGGGTAAATCTCTAAGTGAAAATGTCCAGATTGGGTCCAATAGTCATTTTCCCTCACTGATGTATTGTGACTCGTTAGTGTTACACGGTCTCAGGTATGAATGGAGAGCAAGTTTATTAAATGTGGTGTTATCGCTCTCATTCTCTCATACTGGTCACTGGAAGTTCAACATGGCACCTCATGGCAAATAACTCTTTGAAGATCTGAAAAAAATAATTGTTGTTCTACATAAAGATGACCTAGGCTATAAGAAGATTGCCAAGGCCCTGAAACTGAGCTGCAGCACATGGCCAAGACCATACAGAAGTTTAACAGGACAGGTTCCATCCAGAACAGCAACAACAACACCTCGCCATGGTCTACCAAAGAAGTTGAGTGCACGTGATCAGTGTCATATCCAGAGGTTGTCTTTGGGAAATAGACATATGAGTGCTGCCAGCATTGCTGCAGAGATTGAAGGGGTGGGGGGCCAACCTGTCAGTGCTCAGACCATACAACACACACTGCATCAAATTGGTCACATGGCTGTCATCCTAAAAGGAAGCCTATTCTAAAGATGATGCACAAGAAAGCCTGCAAACAGTTTGCTTGAAGACAAGCAGACTAAGGATGTGGATTACTGAAACCATGTCTTGTGGTCTGATGAGACCAAGATAAACGTATTTGGTTCAGATGGTGTCAAGCTTGTGTGGTGGCAGCCAGATGAGGAGTACAAAGACAAGTGTGTCTTGCCGATAGTCAAGCATGGTGGTGGGAGTGTCATAGTCTGGGGCTGCAGGAGTGCTGCCAGCACTGGGGAGCCATAGTTCTTTGAGGGAACCATGAATGCCAAGGTGTACTGTGACATACTGAAGCAGAGCATAATCCCCTCCCTTCGGAGACTGGGCCTCAGGGCAGTAGCAGTGACACCCCGCCACATGATAATGACCCCAAACACACCTCCAAGACAACCACTGCCTTGCTAAAGAAGCTGAGGGTACTGGTGATGGACTGGCCAAGCATGTCTCCAGACCTAATCCCTATTGAGAATCTGTGGAGCATCCTCATACCGAAGGAGGAGAGGTGCAAGGTCTCTAATATCCACCAGCTCCATGATGTCATCATGGAGGAGTGTAAGAGGACTCCAGTGGCAACCTGTAAAGCTCTGGTGAGCTCCATGCCAAAGAGGGTTAAGGTAGTGCTGGAAGATAATGGTGGCCACACAAAATATTGGCACTTTGGGTACAATTTGGATATTTTCACTTAGGGGTGTACTCACTTTTGTTGCCAGCGATTTAGACATTAATGACCGTGTATTGCGTTATTTTGGGGGCAGAAAATTTACACTATAATACAAGCTTCACACTCACCACTTTACATTGTAGCAAAGTGTAATTTCTTCAGTTTTGTCACATGAAAAGATATAACATATTTACAAAAATGTGAGGGTGTACTCACTTTTGTGAGGTACTGTATTTGTTTCATTTCTCAAAATCCAAAAAAGGTCAGAATGCCCTTGATGCTTTGGATACTAGAAGAATTGGGGGCAATATCCCAGCTTCTGCTCTTCTGGCTGTACAGGCACTATGGCCTTGTTGAGATAAAATTCTGTTTCAATCGTTTTTATTGGTATTTTTAAGAAAATGCAGATTAATTGAACACTGTGCAGAGCAGCAAATAATCATTGCATGCTCTGAATCAGACAACAAGAACTAGTACAAAATAAATGAGGGGAGGAGAGTATGGAATCATCAGGGGAAGAGCTTGGTAGACCGGTTAGGTCTTTAGTAAGGCCTCAGTAGAACATGTGGGCATAACAGAAGTAGACAAGAAAAGTAATCTTTGGGTTATGAGTAGGGTTGAGCGAACCCGAACTATAAAGTTCGGGTTCGGTACGGACTTTGGGTTTTTCCTGAACCCGGACCCGAATAATTTGAAAAGGTTCGGGTCCGGGATCGGAGTTCGGGGAAAAAAAATGTGCGGAGGTCCAGACAAGGGTCTCATCCCCACAACCCTTGCCCGGTGGTTGTGGGGGTATGCGGGCGGGAGGCTTATCAGAATCTGGAAGACCCCTTTAACAAAGGGGACCCCCAGATCCTGACCCTCCCTGTGTGAAATGGTAATGTGGTACACTGTACCCCTACCATTTCACGAAGGAAGTGTAAAGTCTTGTAAAAAAAAACACACACACACACACACCGTAGAATAAAGTCCTTTATTAATAAAAAGAAAAAAACTCCAGCGGTGATAATCCACTCGTTCCTGGCTTCCTGCTTCAACGTTGTCCTGATCCTGCGATGGCTGCGGGTGATCTCCAGCGATGAGAAGATCCTGCGATGGGTGATCTCCGCTCCAGCGATGAGAAGATCCATCCATCCGGAGCGCAGCATCGCCGACCTCTTCTCACCGCTGGACACAGCCCAGCGAATGACGCGCTGCAGCTGTGACATTCAACATTGTCCTGATCCTGCGATGGCTGCGGGTGATCTCCAGCGATGAGAAGATCCTGCG
This sequence comes from Rana temporaria, assembly GCF_905171775.1. Lineage (NCBI taxonomy): Eukaryota > Metazoa > Chordata > Amphibia > Anura > Ranidae > Rana > Rana temporaria. The sequence goes on along the minus strand of NC_053500.1, from coordinate 55,753,137 downwards.
ACGAGTGATCTCCGCTCCAGCTATGAGAAGATCCATCCATCCGGAGCGCAGCATTCCCGACCTCCTCTCGGGAATGGATACAGTAAGCAATATGACATCAGGAGAGAATAAAAAAGAACAGACACAATCATATGATAAAGCAAGAAGCCATGCAGAATCAGGTTAACACATCCCAGCAAGGTACCTATCATAATCATTTGAGAAAAGGCAGTATCCGGGCACACTATAGGTACCTAGACATCACGGACAATAAGCCCGATAGACAATGAAGTGGGATTGAGAAACCATTAAGGTTCAGCTTCAAAAATTTGCTCTTGAGAACACCCTAACAAAAGGCAGGGGACAAAGAGACAAGGAGAGGGGGAGAAGGGGACATATCTCCGTCAGGCTCCACCATAGGCAGACCCAGAGGCCACCAGACTGGGCCACAGGAGGACCCACAGTCCGGGATCAGAGCGTGAGATGTCTCGCCTCCACCCACGCGGCCCAAATCTTGTGAAACTTCCCAGGGCAGTTACGCCCCATGTACGTCAGTTTATATAGAGGCAAAGCTGCGTTAACCAGGTTTCTCCAAACAGCAACCCGGGGGAGGCTCGGCAGCCTTCCACTGGAGCAATATGGCCTTTCTGGCATAAAATGCAACATAAAAATTTCGTGGTCGTAGGCAAATTATCCGTGATACCCAGCAATAGGACCAAGAGGTCAAGCCCGACAGATATTCCACTAATCGAGTCTATGTCAGAAGCCACTGCCCTCCAGAACTCTTGTACCCGCGAACACATCCAGACCATTTGAATATAATTACCAATCTCTAGCCTGCACCTGGGGCACCTGTAATCGGAAGTATGATACATCACTGCCAGTCTCTGAGGTGTATAATATACCCTATGAAGAAATTTAAGCTGTATAAATTAATCGCGCGCAGAGATCATCAGGGGAATAAACTGTTGTAGTCCCTCAGATCAGTCCTCCTCGTCCATCGCCGGAAAGTCCCGATGCCAAGCCGAGAAGGCCCTGGTAGCTCCAGTGCCCCCCGCACAGGCAAGGCGGAGGTAGATGGAGGACAGCGTCCCGCCCGCAAACCGAGACATGAGCAATCTCTCCACCGTGTGAGGCTCGACCTTAATAGACCCGGGAAATTGCGCTCTAAGGGCATGTTTCAGTTGCAGGAACCTAAAATACATCCATGGTGGCAGCCCGAACTTACAGGTGCTATTTTTAGCCCAAAAGTGCCTGAAAACTGTCCCAGTGTGAAAGGGGTCTACCGAAAACTGATACTAATCTAAAAAATAACAAATCCTGTCCAAAATAGAACTAACTCTGACCTTGACCCAAACATTAACCCTGGCACTGACTTAGATCAAACCTTGACCTAGGTTTTTGGTTTTTTTACTATTATTTTTATTTTATTTTATTTTCTTACACACACCTTTTTTTCTCTCTGCAAGGATAGAGAGCGAAAGATACAATGTATTTTTCTCCTTCATTCACAGAAAGAGAAAACATGGAAATGGGTTTTACAGTGACTGATCACTGTGATAGCCAATCAGATTCTATCACAGTGATCAGGTGACCCAGAACCTGAAGTTCCCGGATCCCGATTGTTAGTACGGGGCCCGACGCTCTCGGTGAGACCGCAGTCTCTGTGCTTCTAGCACAAATTGAGATGCACAAATATGTTGCCACATGGAAAAAAGCTCAGTCCAGTGGGGCTGCATATTTGCATAGCTCTGCACCTATGGGTTAAGCCCTTAACACCAGCTCCCTTTGCACTCAGGGCCCCCAGTTTCAGGAAGATTTACATCCAATTTTCTGCGTCTTCCAACACCAGGAGATGCTGAACCTGGAGGAGAAGTTGCAGGGGGGGGGGTGTATACTTGCTGTAAACAAGAGCAACAAGTACCGACAAAATGCACAAACAGCTGGCCTGGAGCATGACCAAAAAAAAGACCACTGGGGTATGGACATAAGGTGGGCCATTTTTGCATTTAGCTATACTTTAACACACGGTTTCAGCACCTTGGAGAGCTCATCTTAAAAAAAAATCCACTCATTATACATTAGCTGCTATAAAGCAATTACTAGATTTGATTAATAACTATTTGTCTGTGACTGTGCCAGCTGTAGGCATTACTATACTTACATTATGAGTGCTTGGATCTCCTTCTGTACACACCCCAGGATTTATTTGTTGCTTATTGATTGCTGCTGCTTTGCTTAATGTTGCTCCTCATTCCTATGTCCTTCTTCAGCTCTGTGTTACCCCAACAGTATCCCAATTCTATGTTAAGAAGCAATTGTATTACCCTGGCGGGCAACCTTACATTGATTTTTTTTATGTAGTAAGTCACTAACATGCTAGATGGTGTTTTTATAATTCTATATAACTGTGCATCGTCAACAATTATGGGAATGTTACTTCCTATTCCACCCACGAGGCCATTTCTAAAAATGCAAAATAAAATAGTGGCATAAAATGTACAAGAAACAACAGGAATGAGAACCCAGCCCAAAGGCACTATATATATTTCTTGCAAATTCACACAACATCAATTTCTTCATTTTCTCTTCATTCTTTATTTAGATCAAATCTAAATTAAATACGATCCATATACTGTGTATGCGTATATACATATACATATACACAGTGGGGTAGATTCACGAACCTTTAGGCGGGCGTAGCGTATCTCCTATACGCTACGCCGCCGTAACTTTGAGAGGCTAGTTTGGTATTTTCAAAGATTTTGCCCTGAAGTTACGGCGGCTTAGCGTATTAAGGCCGGCGTAAGCCGCCTAATTCAAATGTTGAAGCTGTGGGCGTGTTTCATGTAGATTAACTGTGACCCCACGTAAATGACCTTTTGATCGAAAGCATGACGGCAAATTGTCATGCTTTCGACGTGAACGTAAATTATGGCCAGCCCCATTCACGGACGAGTTACGCAAACGATGTAAAATTTGAAAAATTTGACGCAGTTCCGACGTCCATACTTAACATTGGCTGCGCCATGTTTTTGGTGGTTTATCTTTACGCCTGAAAACCCCTTACGTAAACGATGTATCTTTACTGCAACGGTCGGGCATACGTTCGTGAATAGGCGTATCTAGCTGATTTACATATTCTAGGCGTAAATCAGCGTACACGCCCCTAGCGGCCAGCGTAGATATGCAGTTAAGATACGACGGTGTAGGAGACTTACGCCGGTCGTATCTTAGCAACATTTAAGCGTATCTCAGTTTGAGCATACGCTTAAAGTTGCGACCGCGCAGATTCGGTATTTAAGGCGTATCTACTGATACGCCCGTCGTAAGTCTTTATGAATCTGGCCCAGTGTATATATATATATATATATATATATATATATATATATATATATAGCAAAGCAAAATGGGCTTTGTTTGCTATTTGTCATACAGAGAATGAGATTTTTTAATAAATAAACAAAAAATGTTTTTCTTTGTTTCTGTTATAAAATATTGCAAATAAATTATTCTTGTAAATTTATGCCAAACTGTATTTTGACACATTTCTTTGGTTAAAATAACCCAAGTCAGTGTATATATATATATATATATATATATATATATATATATATATATATATATATATATATACTAAATAGTCTGTAGGAAAGTTAGAGAGTCCACAAACTAGGGTAATGCTGTACATCTGAAAATCGAACAGTCCTGATGTTTTGAAGGCCTATCTAATTTCCTGAGGCCCAAAAACTTTAGGACAGTACAAATACCCCCAAATTACCCCTTTTTGAAAAATAGACAGTTCAAGGTATTTACTAAGAGGCATGGCAAGTGTTTTGAAGTTGTAATTTTTTGTTACAATATATATTTTTTTAACATACTGTCAGCAGTGCAGTACAGAGTGATCATATAACTGGTGTGGGGGTGATCAGGGACACTGACTGGTGACAGTATGTAAAAAATACTGTACTTATCGGCGTATAACACGCACCCTAACTTTAAGAGGGCAGTTTCAGGAAAAAAACTTTCCACAGCCCCCTGCGTATAACACGCAGGCACAGTTTACCCTCTATTTTCAGGGTAAAAAAGTGAGTGTTATACGCCAATAAATACAGTAAATGTGAATGTGAGGTATCGCTGTGAACATCATAGAAAGAGCAATAGGTCTAACACCAGACCTCCGGTTTAAGTAAACCCTGCAAAGTAAAAGCATATTGGGCTAGTATGCATCACATACAGGCCATTATGTGCCACTTACCTGCAAACGAAGCCCACATCCATCTTTGCCACTCTTCGCCCCTCTTCCTTCCGGGGCCGCGGACTCTTGCTCTATGACTGGCCGGAGCCATCAGTCACGGCACTTGCTAGTGAAGAAACGACAAGGAGGGATAAACTGGTAACCTGTAAAGGCTTTTAAAGCATTGCCTATTAAGATCTTTAAGTGCCATAGTTTGTCACCATTCCACAGGTGTACGCAATTTTAAAGCATGATGTGTTAGATAGATATATATATATATATATATATATATATATATATATATATATATATATATATATATATATATATATATTTATTTTCGAGAATGGGTATTATATTGTACATTAAAATTTCCAAAACAGTTGCATTTGAAAAACTGCTGTGCAAATATTGTGTGACTTAAAAAATTGCAACCAACATTTTTTTCTCCTGCTCCTTTGCTTTTGGAAAATATTTGTTTGATGGTTTTAAGTAGAGTTTTGTGTAGAGCAGTGTTCCCCAACCCCCGGTCCGCGGCCCACTACCGGGCCGCAGCCCTTCTGCAGCCGGGCCGCGAGTGCGAGCAGGCGGCATGAGACTTTTCTTCCTCCTGCCATCGCTCTGTAATCCTCACAGAGCCGACAGCGGGAGGCGGGACAATTCTGGGTGGAGGGCGGAGCTGCCCAAGGTTATCAAACAGGCGATTGGCTGCTAGGACTGTCCTTCATCCTAGCAGTCAATCACCTGTTTGTTACCTCGGCCCTCCATCCAGAACTGCCCCGCCTCCCTCCCTGCAACACCTCTCCTCAGTCTCATGTCCCTATCCAGACATGCTGTGCACAGTCCTCTCCACTGCCCACATCAGGACCGCCTCCTTAGGCACAAGCAGGGACTAGTGTGACTGTGATCTCTCGGCGGCATGGAGAGGGTGTGACAGCAGCAGGGACATGGTCGTCTGGTGTCTGTTCTGTGTACCTGCTGGATCGGATCAACGGCTGCCGACCGAGTTCCCGACTCCTCCTCCTCCCACCCATGGCCCGACTCACTGAGAGACCATACACCAGAGCGTGTGAAAGGTAAAGAAATAAGTCACACAGATGGACACTGATAAAGGTGACAAGTGAAGTTACTGAGGGGAAGGTTATACAGGGGAACATGGGTGGCAAGTGACATGGCTGCAGGTGGCAGGCTGTGGGTGACAGGCTGTGGTGGCAAGTGACATGGTGGCAAGTGACATGGTGGCAAGTGACATGGTGGCAGGTGGCAAGTGACATGGCTGCAGGTGGCAAGTGACATGGTGGCAAGTGACATGGCTGCAGGTGGCAGGCTGTGGGTGACAGGCTGTGGTGGCAAGTGACATGGTGGCAGGTGGCAAGTGACATGGTGGCAAGTGACATGGCTGCAGGTGGCAAGTGACATGGCTGCAGGTGGCAAGTGACTTGGTGGCAGGGGCAGGCTCTGGGTGGCAAGTGACATGGCTGCAGGTGACAGGCTGTAGGTGGCAAGTGACATGGCTGCAAGTGACAGGCTGTGGTGGCAGGCTGTAGGTGGCAAGTGATATGGCTGCAGGTGGCAAGTGACATGGTGGCAGGCTGCAGGTGACAAGTGACATGGCTGTAGGTGGCAGGCCTGGAGTGTGGGGGGGGGACTGAGGACTGTAATGTGGGGGGGCCTGAAGAAGTTAAATTGGGGTGACCAAGAACTGTCATGTGAGGGGGGCTGAGTATATTAAAGTGGAGGTTGGGAATGTAATGTGGGGGGTAGGCTGCCACTGATTCTGCATTATGGTGGGTTTAACTATTTAATTTATTACTACAATGTAATAGAAATAATGCGCTGACAAATTGCCCGCGAAAAATCGCTTACCCCCCGAATGCCATCCCCAACCTCCCCCCAACCGGGCCTTGGCAAAATTTCTTCCACACAGCCGGTCCCCGGTGCCAAAAAGGTTGGGGACCACTGGTGTAGAGGATATATATGCATCCCAGGTGTTGTATATATATTTATACACTGTATAGTTTAGCTAGACCCGCTCCTAATTAACTGACAGGCAGGCAGGTGATTGTGCTATCTGCAGTATTCTCACGTGGTGTATTGCCTGTGTCCTCTGCAGTGTGCACCTAAAGCTACGTGGTGTGTGTAGTGCCTGTGTCCTCTGCAGTGTGCACCTAAAGCTACATGGTGTGTACTGCCTGTGTCCTCTGCAGTGTGCATCTAAAGCTACATGGTGTGTGTACTGCCTGTGTCCTCTGCAGTGTGCACCTAAAGCTACGTGGTGTGTGTACTGCCTGTGTCCTCTGCAGTGTGCACCTAAAGCTACGTGGTGTGTGTACTGCCCGTGTCCTCTGCAGTGTGCACCAAAAGATACGTGGTGTGTGTACTACCTGTGTCCTCTGCAGTGTGAACCTAAAGCTACGTGGTGTGTGTGTACTGCCTGTGTCCTCTGCAGTGTGCACCTAAAGCTACGTGGTGTGTACTGCCTGTGGTAAGGTGCATATTACCGCTGACTCATGGTCCAGCAGGCATGGACAGGGACGTTACCTATCTTTCACGGCGCATTGGGTGACTCTGCTGGCAGCTGGGAAGGACGCAGGACAAGGTACAGTAGTGTTGGAGGTTGTTCCGCCACCACGCCTCCAAAATGCTACTACTGGTTGTGACACACCTCTCTCCTCCACCCCCTCCTTTTCTTCTTCCTTTGTGGCCTCTTCCTTTGCTGATGTGTCCTCGGAACCAGCGGTGCTCCGTAGGCATTCAAGGGGCTACGCAGGTATGCAGGCAAAGAGATGCCATGCGGTGCTTGAGCTGGTGTGTATGGGGGACAGGAGCCACACTGGGCCAGAGGTTCTGTCAGCTCTGCAGGGGCAGGCTCAGAGGTGGTTGACGCCACGCCAGCTTAAGCCAGGAATGGTTGTTTGCGACAATGGCACCAACCTCCTCTCCGCCCTGCGACAGGGACAACTGACCCATGTGCCCCGTTTTGCTCATGTCCTTAACTTGGTGGTGCAGTGGTTCTTGGGCAGGTACCCGGGCTTACAGGATGTCCTGAAGCAGGCCAGGAAAGTCTGTGTGCATTTCCGATGGTCATATAATACCAGTGCTCGGCTGGCAGACCTCCAAAAGGAATACAACCTGCCCAAGAACCGCCTAATCTGTGACATGCCCACCAGGTCGAACTCTATGTTGACCATGCTGCATCGGCTGCACACGCAGCAGGGGGCCATCAATGAGTATCTGTGCCAATATGGCAGCAGGACAGGGTCAGGGGAGCTTGATTTTTTTTCCCACCCCAGTGGGCCATGATAAGGGGTGCATGCACTGTCCTGTCACCATTTGAGGAGGCCACAAGGATGGTGAGCAGTGACAGTGCATGCATCAGTGAGACTGTCCCTCTTATTCACCTGTTGGAGCACACGCTGCGTGGAATAATGGACAGGGCCCTTGAGGCAGAACAGAGGGAGGAAGAGGAGGACTTCCTTACCTCTCAAGGCCCCCTTTATCCAGACAGTGTTCCTGCTTGCCCGCCTATCACACAGGAAGAGGATGAGAAGGAGGAGGAGGAGGATTGTGTCAGCATGGAGGTGGAGCATAGCACTCAGCATCAGCAGCAGTCTTCAAGGGATCAATTACAGTCCCAAGGAATCCATGGACTTGTATGTGGCTGGGACGAGGTGGCTGCGGATCATGTCGTCCTCAGTGACCCAGAGGACTCCGCACCGAATGCCTCAGCAAACCTACGTTGTATGGCCTCCCTGATCCTGCAAAGCCTGCGGAAGGATCCTTGTATTCGTGCTATCAAGGAGAGGCATCATTACTGGCTGGCAACCCTCCTTGATCCATGTTACAAGAGTAAGGTTGCGGACCTTATCTTGGCGGCCCAGAGGGAGCAGAAGATGAAACATCTTTGGGAGGCCTTGCAAGAAAGGTCTGTGCAACGCGTTCCCAGATACTGGGAGGTTACAAAATCCTGCTCCTGGACAACGTGTTGCTGAGGCTTCGGTCAGTCACAGAAGGAGCGGTTAGTCCGCAGCCCCAATGTATGACCGGTTCCAGCAATCATCGCCAGCGTCTGATTTACATAATATGGGAATACCTAGGGGCAAGATCAGACTTGGACACCTTTCCAACCGAAAATCCTCTGGCTCACTGGGTCTTGAGGATGGATCACTGGCCAGAGCTTGCACAGTACGCAATTGAGCTACTGGCTTGTCCTGCATCCAGCGTTCTTTGAGAACGCACATTCAGTGCTGCTGGAGGCTTTGTAACCGATCACAGGGTGCGCCTCTTCACCGACGCGGTCGATCGACTGACCTTCATAAAAATGAATTAGGCTTGGATCACCACCAGCTACCAAGCACCTGGTGCTGATGTAACTGAGACTCTAACTAAACTCATGTAATTTTTTTCACTAAACCAGTGCCCCCTAATGGATTTTTTAAAACAGGCATCTCTTTTACAGTGTTGTGGCACCAGCACCACCACCAACAAAGGCCCAATTTTTCTGCCCCTGTTCAACAGGGGCATGTACTTACAATTCTTGATCTAATATTTCACAGCAGGGTCCATTCCTGTGCCCACCAAGAGTTATGCCGGGTACACACGAGAGGATTTATCCGCGGAAACAGTCCTCCGGACCGTATCCGCGGATAAATCCTCTGGCGGATTTTGATCTCCTTGTTGTACTAACCAGGAGATCAAAATCCCAGCGGAATTCCGTCCACGGTGACGTGTTGCGCCGTCGCCGCGATGATGACGCGGCGACGTGCGCGACGCTGTCATATAAGGATATCCACGCATGCGTCGAATCATTACGACGCATGCGAGGGAGGGAATCGGACAGATCGATCAGGTGAGTCTGTACAGACCACCGGATCGATCCGCTGGAGCCGATTCCAGCGGATAGATTTCTTAGCATGCTAAAAAAAATGTATCTGCTGGAAATCGGTCGGCCCGAAATATATCCGCGGATAAATATCAGCTGGATCGTACACACCAGCGGATCTATCCGCTGAAACCAATCCGCGGATCAATTTCAGTGGATCGATCCTCTTGTGTGTACAGGGCCTAACTGTGAGGGCTTACAGAGTTGTGTCACCAGCGCCACCACCACCTCCAACAAAGGCCCAATCTTTCTGCCCCTTTTCATTGTGACCTCTGCTGGGCTGGGGGTCACAATAGCAGGCACATAATATGCAGTGACAAATAAGCAATAGTATTACCTGCTTTCCTGGAATGTCCCTCCAGATGAGTAAAACACACTTACACAGTGAATATGGTTATATATATATAATAGTTTACTGTATGTACATCAGGGCTCGAGTCCTGCAGGAATGCGTGGGAACGGCATCCCTGAACTTTTTTCACAGCAGGAACGCCATTTCCTTTGCAGGACTCGAGCAGAGAATAGGTGGGAATGCAGTGAGGGGGGCACACACTAGGAGGTGTCAGACTGGAGCTCCCCCTCTGACTGAAGCAAGACTGCAGGAAGGTTAGGCAGCGGAGCGGCAGGCCGCCCCCATCCCCCCCACGCGACTGAAGAGACAGCGAGGCTGAGCGGGCGGGTTCAGAGACAGCGGGCGGGATTAGGCAGCGGCACGCAATTTCAGAAAACACGCGCAGAGAAGAGCCTGAGATAGTGTGGCTTTGCGTGGTGCGAACCGCACTGGAGTGACACCCGGCCGTCAGATCCCTCCCTGCTCTCCGTGGTCACTGCTCTGATCAGTCTTGGCACAGCCGAGTGAAGCGGCCCGCCTCCCCCTCCTCCTGTATGGATACACAGGGGGAGGGGATCCGACAAGTCCACAAGTGCTGTCTGGCATGTCCCGATCATCTGAGGTACATTAGGTTACTGAATGGGGGGTAATCTGTACTTAATGGGGGGGGGGTTGTACTGAATGGGGGGGATCTGTACTGAATGGGGGGGGGTCTGTACTGAATAGGGGGGAATCTGTACTGAATGGGGGGGAATCTGTACTGAATGGGGGGAACCTGTACTGAAGGGGGGTATCTGTACTGAATGGGGGGATCTACTGTAGGGGGGTGGGTCTGTACTGAATGGGGGGTGTCTGCACTGTAGGGGGTCTGTGTAACATGCAGGGGGTCCATAACTGTTAGGGGGGGTGTCTGTGTAACATACAGGCGTCCAGAGCTGTGGGGGGCTGTGTAATGTAAAGGGGTCCAGAGTGCTGTGTAATGTAAAAGGGTCCAGAGGGACAAGGACTGTGTAATGTAAAGGGGTCCAGAGGTACAAGGACTGTGTAATGTAAAGGGGCCCAGATGTGCAGGGTACTGTGTAATGTAAAGGGGCCCAGAGGTGTGGTGCTATGTAATGTAAAGGGGTCCAGAGGTGCAGGGTGCTGTGTAATGTAAAGGGGCCCAGAGGTGCAGGGTGCTGTGTAATGTAAAGGGGCCCAGAGGTGCAGGGTGCTGTGTAATGTAAAGGGGCCCAGAGGTGTGGTGCTGTGTAATGTAAAGGGGCCCAGAGGTGCAGGGTGCTGTGTAATGTAAAGGGGTCCAGAGGTGCAGGGTGCTATGTAATGTAAAGGGGCCCAGAGGTGCAAGGTGCTGTGTAATGTAAAGGGGTCCAGAGGTGCAGGGTGCTATGTAATGTAAAGGGGCCCAGAGGTGCAAGGTGCTGTGTAATGTAAAGGGGTCCAGAGGTGCAGGGTGCTGTGTAATGTAAAGGGGCCCAGAGGTGCAAGGTGCTGTGTAATGTAAAGGGGTCCAGAGGTGCAGTTGTGGAGACCTAACCTACCTAAGACAGTGTTGTATCACAGTGGCTTAGCTATGTTAACTGTCTGACATTTTTGCTTCTTGGGGGGGGGGGGGGGTTAATTTACAATGGTATTCAGCAATGACTGGTTAATGTACTTCCACTGATGCATTGGTGACCAGTGGCAGGTAATTAACCCCTTTGTACTGCATTAGTAACACCAGTGTCAGTGTTTATTACCCCTATTTGGTGCAGCATGAAAGGGTTCATAAACACTGACACTGGTGTCACTAATGCAGCACAAAGGGATTAATTACCTGCCACTGGTCACCAATGCATCAGTGGCCAGTGGTGTATTTGATACTTCCCACCCCATACACTCCGCACCCCTCTCATCTACATACCACCCATCCCCATAATTGTTTATTTTTTGGTGGGGAAGTGGATCTTGGGTGGGAGTTCCCACACTTTTTTCCCCAGGACTTGACCCCTGATGAATATATATATATATATATATATATATATATATATATATATATATATATATATTCAATAAACTTCAGATATAAGATTTTTGACATAAACTCTCTTAATAACAACAGCAACTCAGTCTGATCCGCAAGGGCCCTTGCTGGAGTCAGTGATGAATGTGGGTGCGATATAATATTCTAAACCTGAAAGTGGTACCACTCTTCTAAACTCAAAGTCAGTCTAAACTCGCGAGCGCCCCTAACGGTCCTGTAGACCAGTTGAAATTCACGTAGCGGCCGGTCGGTGCATGTCAAAATTTGTAATCCACGGGCAACAGTTAGCGGAAAGGATCACCCAACAAAATGTTTATGGTAATAGAATATTATGAAGTTGATACTCGTCTGCATTAACTACTTTCGTTAAGCACTGGAACAATTTAACTAGGCCTCTAAATTTCAACTATGGGCCAACATGTGTCCGTAGCCTAGGAACTGGGCTGAATATCTATGATGACCAAAGAAAGTCAAAGCTGAGCAGGTGCTCCCGGGTTGGTTACAGGAAGAACAGGTCTCTGCACATTTGCTTGAAGCAGTAGATAATTATTGGGCCCTGAATGTGGACTCGGCTAATCCGCCGGTGGTCTGGGACGCCTTTAAGGCAGTTATTCGGGGAGAATCTATTACGGCTATCAAGAGGGTGAGAGTAGACCAAAATGCTGAAGTTCAGGGGCTGCAGGATAGGGAGCGTGAATGTGCGGCTGCTCATGCTGCAAACAAAACTGATGACACGTATGCGGCCCTGTTGGAAGCTAGACGCAGACTTTCTATCCACTACATTGACCTAGTGCATACTGAAGCTAAGCATAGAACAAACTCGTTATTTTCTGAGGGAGATAAAAACGGGAAACTACTGGCTAGGTTGGTGGCTGACCAAAACCATATTGAGCACATTTCTGTGGTAAGGGGGTCAGGTGGAGATCTGGTTGGAGACCCGACTGCAGTTTTGGCTGAGTTCCAGGCATATTTTTCTGCCCTTTACGCCCCCATCCCGTCGTAGGACTGTAATGCCCTGAGGGAATTGCTGGGTAGTTTGTCCCTTCCCAAACTTACAGAGGAAGAATGCATGGCGTTGGATGCCACAATTACAAAAAAGGAGGTAGAGGCGGCAATTTTTGCTTTTCCGCCAAATAAAGCAGCGGGTCCGGATGGATTCCCGGCAGGTTTTTATAAACTATATGTTGAACAACTGGCCCCCAGACTTACGGCCTTGTTTGCGTGTTGCTTGGAAAAAAGGGAGCTTCCGGCGTCAATGCTTGAGGCCTACATTATCCTATTACCTAAGCCGGGTAAGGACCCGTTGGACTGCTCGTCCTACAGACCCATTGCCATTCTCAATATGGATCTCAAAATTCTGACGAAAGTGTTGGCAAAGAGGCTGGCCCCGGTAATATCATCTCTGGTGGATGTGGACCAGACGGGTTTTATGCCGGGTAAATCCACTGATACCAATTTGAGGAGACTTTTTACACATTTACAGCTTCCCAACTTGGACTCATCCTGCAGGATAATAGTTTCTATTGATATGGAAAAGGCCTTTGACTCAGTGGACTGGCATTTCATGCATGCAGTTCTTGAGTCTATGGGCTTTGGACAGTCATTTCGGCAGTGGATCTCACTGTTATATAGCGCGCCCAGGACGGCCATTCGAATGGGGGGATCTGTTTCTGAGTATTTCACAATTGGGAGAGGCACTAGACAGGGATGCCCCCTGTCACCCTTTTTGTTCGCCCTTATGATGGAGCCCCTGGCGGTGGCCCTGAGGTCAAGGCAATTAGAGTGGGTAGTATTGATGAGGGGCTGGCTTTATATGCTGACGACCTTCTGCTGTTCTTGAGGGATCTTGGTGAATCATTAGTCACCGCTCTGGGTATTATGGATAAGTTCACTACATACTCTGGGCTGAAAGTCAACTGGGGGAAGTCGTCCATACTTCCCTTGGATGATGAGGCTAGGGCAAGAGCGAATCCCGACTTGCCACTTAAATGGGTCACACAGATAATGTATTTGGGGGTGAAGGTCACAGCAAATGTGATGGACTTCATGTCCCTCAACCTGCTGCCGCTTTTGACATTTTTCAAACAAAAAGCCCTAGCAAAAGCTCCCCTTATCATTGATTGGTAGGATTAACCTCCTTAAAATGAAGATTCTCCCGGTTATATTGTATTTTCTAAGGAATGCCCCGGTATGGATACCGAAGGCCTTCTTTCGGAAACTAGATAGTATTACTAGCTCTTTTCTCTGGGCACCCAAAATGCCTAGGGTGGGGTTGAAGGTCTTGCAGGAATCGTGGGGTCAGGGGGGTCTGGCACTACCTGATTGGCGCAAGTACTACTTGGCTGGACAGTTGGTGTTTGTGCACAGGTGGCTGAGCTCTGATGTGGGAGATTCGGCCACAGTGCTTGAGGCAGCTCATCTGGGGTCGTACGAGTCTCTCCGTCTGGCCATTCATAGGGGCACGGGCGGGATCTTCCTCTTACATACTCAATGAAGGCTACTGTCAAGGCTTGGGAGGAGGTGGAGAGGCTGGCCTCTCCGAGTTACAAAGGGCTCTCCCCCTCAACACCCTTGTGGATGAATCCAAAACTACAACACTTTTATAAATTAGACGCTGCGGCCGGGTGGGCATCTAGGGGGATTAAACAACTTAAGGATGTTATTCGGGATGGAGAACTTTTGACGTTTGATCAAATGAAAGCCAGACATGATCTTCCCAACTCGCAATTTTTTAGATATTTGAGCCTGAGACATGCCTATCAAACTCAGTTTGGAACTCAGACAGTCGAATCCTTCCCTTCTAGGTTGGAAGACCTACTTATGACAGAGGACCTGCCCAAGACCTTGTCAGTGACCTATAAAGAACTATTTAAAGCTAGTCCCAAAGCATTACTTAAGTGTAGAGAGTGGTGGGTGGAAGAGGTCCCGGGGTTGCAGGGGGAGGAGTGGGACGATATGTGGGACCGTCCCTTTAAGTACTTGGTAGCGGCCAGGGACAGGCTAATTCAATTTAAGTTCCTGCACAGGGTGTATTACACCCCTGCCAGGTTGGCATCGATATATCCCTCGGTGCCCTCCGAATGTTGGAGGTGTACGTTTGCACCTGCGGATGCACATCACGTATTTTGGGGATGCCCCCAGATCCAACTGTTTTGGACTGGGGTCACTGCCTGTATTGAAGGGGTTCTGGGGGTTCCTGTTCCGCGAGAAATTAGTGTCTGCTTACTGGGACTGGTGGAGGAGGTGGTCCCGTCTAGGGCCCACAGAACATTACTAAGTATCCTGTTGTTCTATGGGAAGAAAGCTATTTTGCTTAAATGGAGGTGTTCGGGGGCCCCGGAGGTTGCTTTCTGGAAGGGTTTAGTAAACGCAATGCTCCCATATTACAAGGCAACATACTTATCTCGGGGATGCGTGGGGAAGTTCGAAAAGGTGTGGAGGGCCTGGTATGAATCCGACCAAACGGTTGGGTAGGGTGAAGGATAATTGAAATTTATTGTTGTCTGTGCTAAAATGTAATGAGCACTGATTTAGGGTGCGTCTGGAATAAGGATTTGTGACTTACTACCGTGAGGAGTGCAGTACTGAATGAGTCCTCAGCTATGGTTCGATGGGGATGGGGAACTGAGCAGGGGGGGTGTGGGGGGGAGGGGGGGGTGTGGGGGGGTGGGGGGTGCTTGTAGATTATGCCATCTGCGATGGCACAGTTATATGTTTCCGGTCATGTTGGCCGATAGTTAAGCTTGGCGGAGTGCCAAGAAATGTTTTGTTATATATATATAAAACCTTTAATAAACAGAAATTTTCAAAAAAAAAAGCTGAGCAGGTGCTCTCTCACCCAACAGGCCGACCCGTCTGATTTCTCATCAGAAGAATGAGCGCGCTGGCAAGATGTCACTCCACAACACACTGGATCCCGGACGAGGGTGCTCCACTGCTGCGGATGTCAGCTGGGCTGCTTCTCCGATCTTCGGAACACAGGCTGGTACGCTGAGGTCTTGCTTCCGTCCGGATGGCAGGTCTCCCGGTCCAACTGGGCCCAGGCTTCCGGCCTAACAGTACAACCGGCTCTGTACACAGCTCCGCACAGGAGAGAAGGCTGGTCCCAAAAAGAGCGAAAAGGCGCCACTCCCCTCCCTTAACCACTTCCATACCAGGTACTTACGCAGCTTCCCGCCCAAGCCAATTTTCAGCTTTCAGCACTGTCGCACTTTGAATGGCAATTGCGCGGTCATGCTACACTGTACCCAAACAAAATTGGCGTCCTTTTTTTCCCACAAATAGAGCTTTCTTTTGGTGGTATTTGATCACCTCTGCGATTTTTTTTTTTTGCGCAACAACTAAAAAAAGGCTGAAAATTTGGAAAAAAAAATACGTTTTTATTTTTTTCTGTTAATTTTTTTGTAAATAAGTTTTCTCTTTCAATTACGGGCACTGATATGGCGGCACTAATGGGCACCGATGAGATGGCACTGATGGACATCGATGAGGTAGTACTGACGGGCACAGATGAGGTGGCACTGATTGGCGGCGCTGGTATGCGACACTGATGGGCACACATAGGCGGCACTGATGGGCACACATAGGCGGCACTGATGGGCACACAGGCGGCACTGATGGGCACACATAGGCGGCACTGATGGGCACACATAGGCAGCACTGATGGGCACACATAGGCGGCACAGATGGGCACACATAGGCGGCACAGATGGGCACTCATGGGCGGCACTGATGTATACTTATGGGTGGCACAGATGGGCACTGCTAGGTGGGCACTGGGCATGGATGGGCACTGTGGGGTGGCGCTGATGGACACTGGGGTGGCGCTGATGGACACTGGGGTGGCGCTGATGGACACTGGGGTGGCGCTGATGGACACTGGGGTGGCAGCACTGATTGTTGCCAGTCAGTGCCCATTTGTGGGCACTGACTGGCATCTTTTTTCTTTATGCTTTTTTTTTTTTTTTTTTTTAACTTTTTTTTTTTTCTGTTTTTTTTTTTTTTTTTTTGCCCACCCTGGTGGTCCAGGGTGGGCATCCCTGGTGGTCCAGGGTGGCGATCCGAGGGGGGGCTGCGCTGATAACCAATCAGCGCGAACCCCCCCTGTCAGGAGAGCCGCTGATCGGCTATCCTCTACTCGCGTCTGTCAGACGCGAGGAGGAAGAGCCATCGGCGGCTCTTCCTGTTTACATCGTGATCAGCCGTGGTTGGACACGGCTGATCACGTGGTAAAGAGTCTCCGCCGGAGGCTCTTTACCGAGATCGGAGATGCAGGGTGTCAGACTGACACCCCGCATCACCGATCGCCGCGATGCGCGCCCCCACGGGCGCGCGCGGCATGAAATCCTGCAGGACGTTCTGGAACGTCCTGTCAGGATTTCATAACCACTTCCCGGACGTAAATCGGCCATAGGCCGGGCGGGAAGTGGTTAAGTAACCTCCTCCACTGGCCTGAGCGAAACGTTACATCCTTCTAGGTGGTAAAGCATTGCGGGAAATGTAGTCCATTTCTCCGAAGAGTCTATGGAGTCCGTGTCTCCTGCTACTAGTAATCCCGCAATGTATAACTTCCTAAGAAATGTCCAACATTTTTACAATTTTGAATACAAGTCCAGCGGGGATGACCTGTCATTAAACTCTGACAGGGAAGGGTCCGCTACATTTATATTTCAATATTTTTATTAAAGAAAAGAAATCCAAGAAAGGACAAAATAGTCAGCATACATAGGCCAATCTTCAAACATTTACAGTTTCCAACAAAAGGCAAATCTATTTAACACACAGTATCAATACCTTGTGCAAAAAAATTAAACAAACAAAAAATAAAACAAACCCCTATAGGAACCTGAATATACAGTCACAAGATCAAACGCAAGTAGGGTAAGGATCAAGGAGAAATACCATGTAAGACATAACATGGAATCTTTATACAATTCCTGAGAATCTGAAGGTCAAACAAGGTTCCAAAACGACCTAGTATAAATTGAAAACAAATACATTCAAGTATAAATAGAAGAAGAGAGAGAGAGGGAAAGAAAGAGGAAATAAAAGAAAAAAAGAAAAAAGAAAAAGAAAAGTAAAAGTAAAATTAAAAGAGGGTCAACCCAGAGCTCATTGGGGAACCGAAATATAATGGATCCACGGGTCCCAGATTTTATCAAATTTTTTAGAGTTATTATGGAGTATGTGTGTGAGTTTGTCATTTACCATAATCCAATTGACCTTATTTTTAACATGGTCCAGAGGAATACCCAATTGTTTCCACTGACGGGCTATTGCTATTCTCGCCGCTAACAATATATACGTGATTTATTTCATAGATGTCCTGGGCACCTCATCAGGTAATCTATGAAACAAGGCTATCTCAAAGGATCTACGGATATTTACCCCCGTCACTGAATGTATCAAATTAAATATCCTAATCCAAAACCTAGTCACCGTAGGGCACTGCCACCAAACATGATACATTGTCCCCAATTGACCACAACGCCTGAAACAGTTAGGCGAAGCGGACGCATGCATTTTAGCCACCCGACTCGGTACCAGATACCAACGTAAAAGCGTTTTATAGTTGGCTTCAATTAACGTGGTATTGATGGAAACTCTAGATAAATTATAAGCCATGTCTTGCCAATCTGATAAATCAATAGCAATATTCAGGTCTTTTCCCCACTGCTTCATATAGGGGAGCTTTGAGTTTGGTTCAGCGAGGGACGAATAGACCGCAGATATCCGCCCCTTCACTAGCCCCTTTGCCTGGCAAACCAACTCAAATGTTGTAAGTATAAGTGGTTCAGTAACAAGATTAAGCTTACATCTGACAAAAGATACAATTTGATTAAATCGAAATATTTCACTATCAGGTACCTGCAACTCGTCCTTAAAATGTTGGAAAGAATGTATCTGATAACCATTAAGGTAATCACCAATTCTAAGCAATCCCCTATTCAGCCACCAGTGAAATGATTGTGGCACCAACCCAGGTGGGAACTCCGGGATGCAAGAAATGGGAGCTAAAGGAGTGTGTGGAGATGCTAAAGATGCCCGGTGACGTACTCTGTCCCAAACCGCCAATGAATGTGATAAAGAAGGGCATAATATAGGAGGGCGTAGTCGACTGGGAAGCCACATCAATGATCCTATGGCCAATGGGTGACAGGAAAGCGCCTCAATCGAAACCCAAAGAGGCGTGGATCCTGCCGCTGTAGTGCAGGCCAGTTGGGCAATCTGAGCAGCTTGAAAATAATTTTGCAAATTAGGAAGACCCAGACCCCCTTTTAGTTTTGGGGCATATAAAGTCTGTTTGCTCAGTCGAGATCTTCTATTACCCCATATGAAGCGGAGGACCTCGGCTTGTAGACACTGCAAGTCTCCTCTCAGGACAGCCACTGGTAGAGTTAGAAAATAATAGAGTAGCCTGGGTAAAAGCGTCATTTTGACGGAATTGATTCTGCCAAACCATGATAAGAAATAATCTGCCCATCGGCAAGGATCATCTTTCAGTTTTTTAAACAAAGGGGGGTAATTAGCTTTGTAAAGCGTCTCAATAGAAGACGTTATTTGGACCCCCAAATAAGAAAGAGAATGTGGTGCCCATTGAAAATTAAAATCATCCCGAAGGCTCTGCACCGTGGAGTGGGGAAGGGGGACATTGAGGGCTGTTGTTTTGTTAGGGTTCAGGGAGAGACCAGAGAGTCTAGAAAACTGATTCAATAATGATAGTAGATGGGGGAGAGTAACTTTTGGGTTGGTAATATACATAAGAACATCATCAGCAAATAGGGCACATTTATGGACTTGTTGCCCACAACTAATACCAGAAATACTAGGGTGGGACCGAATTGCAATTGCTGAGGGTTTGATGGCGAGTGCAAAAAGTAAAGGTAAAAGCGGGCATCCCTGTCTCGTGCCACGCTTGATAGTAATTGGCGACGATTTGTAACCCCTTATCGAAACCTGAGCTGACGGAGATCCATATAAAGTTTTCAGCAAGGATAAAAAGTTAGGGCCAAACCCAAAAATCTCTAAAGTAGTAAATAAATAATTCCAATTTACACTATCAAAAGCTCCCAAGATAGGGGGGAATCCCAGTTAGACCGGACAGCTGAAATCAACGTTATAGTTCTACGAATTTGGTCTAGTGTTTGGCGCCCAACAATGAATCCCAACTGATCTTTATGAATATATTGGTCCGCTACATTTAAAACGTTTTTTTCCATTGATACATGTTCCCTGGGGCAAGACCCGGGTTTTCAAACCCGTTTTACGACAATAACTTGCATATTAGGCTTTAAAATGAGCACTTTTGAATTTGAATGTTCGAGTCCCATAGACGTCAATGGGGTTCTAAATGTTCGCGCAAACGTTCGGTCCGTTCGAAGGTTCTGGTGCGAACCGAATGGGGACGTGTTCGGCTCATCCCTGGTCACAAGTACGGTATTTGTAAATTGAAATCATATCCCCTCTCAAGCGTCTCTTCTCCAGAGAAAATAAGTTCAGTACTCGCAACCTTTCCTCATATCTAATATGCTCCAGACCCTCTATTAGCTTTCTTGCCCTTATCTGTACTCGCTCCATTTCCAGTACATCCTTCCTGAGGACTGGTGCCCAGAACTGGACAGCATACTCTGGCACAGAGTGGGAGAATTATCGCTTTATCCCTGGAGTTAATCCCTTTTTTAATGCATGTCAATCAATATTATATTTGCTTTGTTAGCAGCAGCGTGGCATTGCATTATTACCGCGCTTATCAGGGGGGGTAAGAGGGAGGTGGGCAATATTATTTATATTTTTTCTGACTTTTCTCAAACCCTGTTTATGGACTGTTTATCACTATTTTTTATTACCCATCACAGTTTTTTGGGTGTTGTGTTACACATATTATTTTGCACCTTCTATTACTTTATTTATAGTGTATTTCATTGCACCAAGAGGAACCTGTGGAGTTATATGATTTGCATTAGCACTGTTATTGTTCACTGATCATTTTCATTTTGACTTTTATGCTATTTTGGTTATACTGTCACAGTCATACCATCTTCCCTTCCCCCTCCCCCACCTGTCCATTTACCCGTCCATCCACTACCCAATAGCGCAGCACTACCTTCCCCAATATCATTGCATGCCATTGCTGAGCCTATCATCTACTAGGACACCCAGGCCCTTTTGCATCCTAGATTCCCCCAGAGGTCCTCTCCCTAGTGCATAGACTGCATTCATATTTTTGCCACACAAATGATTATTTTAATTTTTTTCTACATTAAACCTCATTTGCCATCCAGTTGCCCACCCCATTAATTTGGCCCATCCAAACCAGACAGTGGCCCAACCAGATCCATGGCAACCCTCTGAAAAATACCTTTTAACGGGCACCAGCAGAGTCCAAAAATTAGTATTGGGTTGTATTATTTTGACACTAATACCAAGGTTTACAATACAGTTTTGTAAATATTGGGCCAGAAAAAACACTGCTAAATTTCTTGTTGTTGCTACCTCCAAATAGGCATCTATATCCTTAAGGCACTGCCTGCATCCAAACATCACTTTGTAAGGGAAACAGGATCACATGGTATTGGCAGCAGTAATCCATGCACACGATAGAAACACCCAGGAACAGTCCAAGAAGGTTTGTCCTGCAATTCTATACAGCAAGGCACCAAACAAACACAATTTTGATACAGCCTTGATTTGTACAGATACAAGTTCATAGCATAATGCAAACAAAACATCGACTCGTCCGAGACTCTAACTAAACTTATGTCATTTTTTTCACTAAACCGGTGCCCCTAATGGATTTTTCAAAACAGGCATCTCTTTTACTTTTTATCATTCTGTCAGCAGTCAGTCTTTTCATCCAGCAGAATGATCTCACAGTAAATAACACAAGAGAGAGCCCTGAGCATCACTCAGCTCCAATATAAAAAGCTATTAAAAACTATGGCAGTGTTGACATCTTTCCCAAAACTGGAATACAAATGTAGATACAGCTGGTGAGTAAAATCCCTAGTAACGTATCAGTAGAAGATCGTGTATTAGTATTAGGACATGAACAATTTATCACATTGGTTAGAAAAACTAGGATGAATCAGATCTGGTGTGACACAAGTAAGAATACATACATTTTTCCAGAACATACACTGGCCCAGATTCAGGTAGATTTGCCCATTAGTTGCACATGTGAAGAGCAGCTGATTTGCTCTGCGCTGGGGCAAATTGGAAAGATTGCCACCTGATTCAGGATTCCTTTTGTCTGCTAACTTGCTCCTTTGTAAGGCAAAAATCAGGGCCTAAGTCAGCGCAAGTGAAAGTGGGTGTGCCCTATGCAAATGATCTTTTTTCCACTCAGCAGTGGTTTGTGCCTATTTTCAGGGCAAATTTTGCCCACCTGCTTGCACTGAGCAAATAAATAGGGGCAGACCTGTGCAGGTCCTGTGCAAAATTACATCCTGCTTGTTCCACCCCCCCCTGAGCAAGGTAATTTTGCCCTTTGCTGCGAGATGGCACCTCCCGCCCAAAAAAAAAAGAGGAAGGCTAATTTTGTGGCAGCGGAGATGGAGATCATGCTGGCGGCACTGACGCGCTATACTGCTGTTCTGTATGGCGCTGAACGCCAAAATACTACCGTAGCCCAAAGGAGGGCAATATTTGAGACGATAACCTTAGACATCAATGCCCTGGGCTTTGAGGACCGGACTTGGATGGACATCCAGAAAAAGTTCACGGACATGCGGCGTCGCGTCCGGGACAAAATTGTCCTCATTAAAAAGTACAGCAGGGGCACCGGAGGAGGACCAGGCTGTTCTGTGCGACTCAATCCGGAGGAGGAGGTCATCTCTCAGAGTCTAGCACTGGAGCAGGTGGAGGGACTGCCAGGCTATGACTCCACTGTTGGGGACTTGGGGACAGGTCCGTTTTTTGTTTCTCATATCTGCTGTGTATCATGGGAGGGGGTAGAAGTGAACATATGAGGGGGTAGAAGGGAACATGTAACAAGTTTTTGTTTCTCATATCTGCTGTGTATCATGGGAGGAGGTAGAAGGGAACATATGAGGGGGTAGAAGGGAACATGTAACAAGTTTTTGTTTCTCATATCTGCTGTGTATCATGGGAGGGGGTAGAAGGGAACATATGAGGGGGTAGAAGGGAACATGTAACAAGTTTTTGTTTCTCATATCTGCTGTGTATCATGGGAGGGGGTAGAAGAGAACATATGATAAGTGTGTTGCTCCAGCAACATTTTTGTTTTGTGTCATCCACAGATGTTGATGATGAGGCTGGGCCGTCGTCGGCTGTAGGGCGACCCACGCCATCCCCAGAACATCATGGGGTGCAGTCAGGCCCTCTGCAGATCCTGGGCATGTTGGTGGAGGATGATATCGGCCAGAGTCCATCTAGGGAGGAGGACGTGGTGGAGGAGGCCGTTATCCTCAATCTGGAGGAAGCAGTGTCCCTCCAGGAGGATCCCACCATCCCTGACCGACCCCCCACCCCCCCCACCATAACATCATCCCCCTCCAGGGCAAGCCCCTCCAGTGTCCCTCCCTCCAGTGTCCCTCCCTCCAGTGTCACTCCCTCCTGTGTGACCCCCTCCCCTTCTGCTCCCTCAGTTCGTGCCCCAGCCTCTCCTCCAAGGAAGGCTCTTTCTAAAACTAGGGGTGTACCCTCCAGCCTCCGTGAGGGTCTGCAGGAGGAGCAGGCCCGGCAGACCCACCATATAGGGGAGATGGTGGGAGACCTGAGGCGGGTGGCGGACAGCCTGGCATCCTCCTCCTCCTCTGTTCAGCAGGCCCTCACCCACCATGCTGACCGGGGGGACCGACAGAATGAGACCCTGGAGGATGTTAGTGGCAACTGCGCAGCCATTGTGACCTGTCTGGTTGAACAGCAGGATGCCACTGCATTATTAACTTCGGAGGTGAGCAGGTTGGCAGGTGCGGTGGAGGCCAACACTGCTGCTGTGCGGGAGGAGGGGAGACTTACCTGACGGCAGTTGAGGATCACCACCACATGGCAGATGAGGATGTTGGGACAGACCAACACCGTCCTCAACCGCCTGGCCAATGCCATGGAGAGCTTGCAGGCACCACCTGCCAGGAGAGATGAAGTAGGGGTTGATGCTCCCCCCCCCTCCATCCCCACCCCATGCTCCACCACGGCGTCTGAGGAGCCAGAGCCGGGGCACCCTTGGGCCAAGGATGGCCAAAAGAAAAAAATAATTTATGACCATTTTTTTTTTTTTTTTTGGTGGCTCAGATTATGAGCTTGTTTTTTGGTTATGCTCAGATTTAGTTTTTTTTTTTTTTATTGATGCTCAGATTATGAGCTTTTTTTTATTTTGTAGCTGCCCCTGGCATGTTGGCACACAGATGTGAGATCCAGAAAGTGTGGGTGCTCTGCTTGTTCAGCTCGTCCGTCTTGGTGCTGCTGTAGTTGCTCTCCAGCTGACCTGTGGTCATCTGTTGCTAACTTGCCCCTGCTTTTATAAAGTGCAAATTTGCCCCGGCCAAACAGCTTGCGCGCTTTGGGAGCAAAATGCTCCTCACACGCGCAAGTTTATGAATCAGTGGCAGTTCCTCATTTGCATATTTGCTGAGGGAAAACCATGAGAGCGCAAGTTGCTCCCTGAGCAAAATTGCCCCTTAATTGTGCCGGGGCAGAGAAACTGCCTCCGTGCAAAAATGGCACATTTCAGGCTTAGCTTGCTTTCTGGGTCACCCGCAAATTTGCCTGGGAGCAAATCCGTACTTGCACGGCGCAAATCACACTTGCTCCCGCGCAAGTCGTACCTGAATCTGGGCCACTGTTTTTAAATCAAGCACATAATCCTAAAAAGAATCCTAAAAATAAATAAAATGACCTGTGCTCAGTACACGGATGAGACGGGCATTGGGAATGCTGAACCAACGTATAGGGTATGGTTACTGTACATATAAATTATGTCTGTGACCTATCACAGGATTGCCTGCCAATGATGTAGCACTGACTCTTAAGAAGACTGCACTGCTATACAGCTATAGTGATCAATCATAAATAATTCTTTGATTGATGGCGGAGTTCTGTGAATGAACAGTAGTGCAATTACTTTTCACCATTTTGACAGGGGAGTCAATAATTCTGGTGCTCAATTTAGGTATAGTAAAAAATAAAAAAAAACAATAACAACATGATGCCAAACTGTAAATGCCATTTTTTTTAACCTATAAAAATTATTTGACAAACTTAATTGGGTCATTTACTAAAGGAGAAGAAATTGTTCATTACAGCCCATACAATCGGATTTTCAGCAGACAAAGCGTAGGTCTTTGGAGCATTGGCCTGGAATTTGTCTTGCATACAAACGGCACACAATTGTCAGCCAACAAACACAAAACGACATGTTCTTTCAGCTCTTTAGCGCCACAATTTGGGCACTTTCTGCTAATATTGTGTTTGGTGAGCATTGATTGCGACCATGCGTTTTTCTACTTTGGACTTCTGTACACACGCTCGGAAAATCCAACAGTCCGCTGTTGGCGGAAAATTGTAAAGCATGCCATCCAACATTTGTCGGCTGAAAATCCAACAACAATTGTCCGATGGAGCATACAAGTGGTCGGATTTTCCGCCAACAGTCTGTCACATAATTCCCGTCGCAAAATCTTAACATGTGTATGAGGCTTTAGTGTTTAAATGTTTTCCAAGCTTGGTGAATTAAACAGAGATTTCTTAATTTTGGATGCCCCATCATATGCAACGAAAGGGAAAAAAAATGATTGAACGTGAGTGGATGATTAAAGTAATCATGGCTTTACCGTATTCATTTGATCACCAAAAATTCCCATCTTCTTTAGTCAATCACCTTAAAATACATTATCAATCTATGGTTTGTGTACTCAAGCTTTTCCTACAAGTTAATTGGAATGCAAAAGGGCTTTAAAAGGATGTCAGAAGCAGGCCAGAAGAGCCTCTAAAACAGGGGTCTCAAACTGGCGGCTCTCCAGCTGTTGCAAAACGACGATTCCCATCATGCCTCTGCCTATGGAAGTCATGCTTGTAACTGTTAGCCTTGCAATGCCTCATGGGACTTGTAGTTTCACAGCAGATGGAGGGCCGTCAGTTTGAGACCCCTACTCTAAAATAACTCAGATAAATCTAAAGAGCATCTCTGATTGATCTCAAATGGAAGCTGAATTTACCTGAATTCACATGTTCCTACCTACACAAGCCCTTTTTTGATCAGTATATTGTCATCAACATCCACAGGCCCAGATAATTTATTCCAACAACAATCTCCCTATAAAGTGAAAAAAGATGTTGGAATGATTAGATCTATTTATCAAAAAGTGTTTTTGATAAGTGTTTTTGGGCACCATCATCCATTGGATAAACTTAAAGAAAAAGTCCTAAAAAAAGGAAGATTGATGGAACGATAAGGGTGCCTATAGTATAACAAGATATCAATGTTTTTAGTATAAAAATGTAAGTACATTTTCTAATGAGTACAGTAAATGCCAGTAAAAGTAAAAGGTCGTCAGTAAAAAATATGGCTGTGATGCTCGGCTTGGTCCGGAGCTGAGACCATCTGAGTGCCTACTACAGTGTGATCGGGTGGCTCTGGTGGAGGCGGTGCCTGAGCATGTCGTGTGATGTCATGGTGCAATGGAGCCAAGCAGAGCGGCAAGAGCCTCATGTGTGGATCAGCTGTATGGAAGCAAGGCAGGCTGGGACTGGGATCGTCAGGGCTGTTTGAACTGGAGTGGACTGGAGGGATCACTTGGCTTGGAGAGAGACTATCACTGTGACTCAGGAGGGGACATGTTGTGTCAGTATCACTGTGAGAGTCAATCTTATGTGTGTGTGCTGCCCATTCTAATTTCTTGCCCACCTAAAGCCTGTCCCTGAGCTACTTACTTACTATTTCGAAAACAAAATAGGAAAATATGTTTTTTGCCTTATTATCTACCTTAAATCATATACCTAATTGCACATTGTATTTCTTTGTAGCCTAAATAATCTAATTTGCACTTAAAACTGTAGTTTTGTAACTTTTGGGAATGCCAGTAAAAACTTAGCTGTGACAGTAAATTTTGAGTACTGTGTCAGTAAAATTCTATCTGGTAGGTTGGCAACACTGCTCCATTGTGTAGGGCAGTGGTTCTTAATCTCAGTCCTTAAGTACCCCTAATAGGCCATGTTTGCAGGTTTTATCATGCACAGGTGCTTTAAATCAGAGTCAATGGCTTATTATTTTGGACAGCTATTTTACCTAAGAGAAATTCCCAAAACATGGTCTGTTGGGGGTACTTGAGGACTGAGGTTGAGAACCACTGGTGTAGACATCCAAAAGCCCTTGGATGTGATGTTGGTAGCCCCAGCAGATTTAGGGATGTCAGTCAAGCGACACTCTATATCAGTGTTCGTACAAGTTCATCCAAAGCCCAGGAAGAACTTGCCAAATTGTGCCCCCCCCCCCAATATCTATGAGCATATTCTAATCTGCATGCTTACCCCTTAAGCATAAATTCCCCCTCTACAAATCTGTCCCTGCTGAAATACCCTTCCCAGCACAAATCTTTGCTCTCATACCCCCCAGCTCAAGCCCCACAGCTCAAATCCTCTCATTTCACATAAGCCCCCAGCACAAATCCACCTCCCCCACAAAAAAACCCTCTTATTACAAATCATCTACCCCTCTCCCCCCATTCCAAATCACCCCTCCCAGCACAAATTCTCCCCAACTCCCCATCCTAGCACAAATCCCCCCCCAAATTTCCCCTCCTAGCACAAATCACCTCAACCATCCCTGCTAGAATAAATCAAGCCCCCTCCCAAAAAAAATTCACCTCCTAGCACAATTCCACCACCATATTACCTTTTCTAGCACAAACCCCTCAAAATTCACCTCCTAGCACAAATCTTCCTCCACTATCCCCCCTCCCAACACCCATTTCCCCTCCTAGAACAACTCTTATTCCCTGCCACCTTCAAAATCCCCCCTCCCAACACCCTTGTGGTGCCCCCCCCCCCACCTCACATGATACCACAGTGCACAGGGCAGCCGCCCCTCCTGCCCACCTGTTGTCCTGGCCCTGCTCTATATATCCCCTCGCTCCTCCCAGCAGCTGTTATTTAACGTTATGTAGGAGGTAAGTGGAGGAGCTGGGACAGCACAGACAGTAATTAGACACTCCCAGGAGAGAGAGGGCTATGATGTGCAAGAAAGAAGGGGCTAAGCTAGGAAACTGACTCTTCCTACAGAAGCAGGCAAAAGTTCAAAAGGCACATTGCATGTGAAAAATTGCTGCAAGTTAGCATTTCAAAAGCATAATTTTTCTGTGCTTTACCTGCAAACTTTAAGGCCGGGTTCACACCTATGCGAATTGAATGCCCGTTTCCACGCATTCAATTCGCATAGCAGGAGAATGTGACTGGCTCTCTATGGAGCTGGTTCTCATATCTCTGCAGCGGGTCCGTTGCGGTGTGCCGGAAAAACATGTGCCTTTTTTGGTGCATTTCAGGCTCGATTTCAGCCCAAAATTCAGGCTGGAATCGGACCTGAACCGGTGAACCAGCACGCACCAGATCCTCCTGTGCACCGAATGCGGTGACAGTGTGAACTCAGCCTTAAGCTTGTGACAGGGTCTCTTTAGGTGGATTTCACTGATTCCAACGGCAGCACCAAAATCATGACACCCTGTGATCCCTGGAATTTTTTAGGCTGCATAAACATCTAAATGCTGATTATATTTATTTTTGTTGCAAATTGTCCTTTGTGGAAATGTTAAAGCCAGTTTACCTGTAATATACCGTCTGTCATATATATATATATATATATATATATATATATATATATATATATATATATATATATATATATATATATATATGTATGTATATATATATATATCCCACTGCACACTAAGGCTGGATTCCCACAGCCGTTCTGTGTGTTTCCATGCATTTTTACAAACATATTATAACAATTTCTATAACGCATGCCTGTGCACGACCGCACATCACACAAATCTAAACCAGAACCATTTAAAACCATGGCTAACCTGCGTATATAGTTGGCATGCATTAAATATGTGTTATTAAAATGCATGGAGGCCACAAATTGTAACAGCCATTTCTTGTTATAAAATATACAGTATCTGTTTATCTCAGATAAAAGTAACAAAGACATGAAGCAAGAGGTCCAAACAGCTGATATCATTTTTGATACATGTGGTGATATGCAATACAAAGGGCAGGTATGACATTTTAAATTAAGAAATAAGAGTTACCTTTTAGGGTTCACTGGTTAGACCTGCAGAGAATATAAAGAGTGTCACATCCTTTGCATATAGATTAGTTTTTATAGTCACATCTAAGCGGTTTGCTATGGAATAATGGATTAGCGCACTCAGCTAAGGCAAGCAAAACTGTAACAAACATGAACTATCATACAAATCAATCATGCCTCTTCGGTTTCTGCAATGTATTCGAGAAGACAGCCTGCATAAATGGCCTGCAATGTACTGTGTGTGTATATGTGTGTGTGTGTGTGTGTGTGTGTGTGTGTGTGTGTGTGTGTGTGTATGTATGTATATATATATATATATATATATATATATATATATATATATATATATATATATATATATATATATACACACACACACACACACACACACACACACACACACACACACACACACACATACATACATACATACATACATACATACATACATACATATATAATATTATTAAGGCAAGACCATGCAAAATGCACCTTGAAAAATGTCCATTCACTCCTATACGAGTGGTATAAATGGGTCCTTATAGTCTGCCCAAAACTGTAACACACAGCTGTGAATCAGTCACATAAGAAAGAACCACATTTGTGCTTCAAATACTTTTTCATGTAGTACAATGAATGTGTTTACTGCAGGAAAATAGACAAGTGTGCATAGGTCCCTTAGGTTAGTGTCACACTTGCAATCTTGTCACAAGTGAGAATTTTCCAGTGACCCTCACTTCCAAAAAACCTTTAAAATATAAGTTGCCAGAGAGAGTGACCCTTGCTTTTGCAGCTGGCAACGGAGAGACTAATGCAAGCAGGTGCGTGTTCCACATTCTGCTGCGTCCTTTATGGGGATCAGTAGCGGCCCATCCATACATTCTTCTGTCTGTAACTCCACACAGTAATGTGAGACTTTCTCCCTGGTGTGGAGTGTCGTGCTCGCCCCCCCCCCCCCTTGGACTACAGGAGAGTCAGGACGCCCACTAACACACAGCTCTTTTCTCTATCTGCAACGTAGAGAGCGTCCTGACTCTCCGATAGTCCAAGGGAGGGGGCGATCACGACACTCCACACCAGGGAGAAAGCCTTGTATTACTGTGTGGAGTTACAGACAGAAGATCAGGAAGTGAGGATTTCTCAGAAGAAATAAGGACATTTAACCACTTGACCACTAGGCACGAAAACCCACTTAATAACCAGACCAATTTTCAGCTTTCAGTGCTCTCACAATTTGAATGACAATTACTCAGTCATACAACACTGTACCCAAATGACATTTTCGTCCTTTTTTTCACACAAATAGAGCTTTCTTTTGGTGGTATTTAATCACCGTTGGGTTTTTTATTTTTTGCGCTATAAAAGAAAAAAGACTGAAAATTCTGTAAAAAAAAATAATTTTTCTTTGTTTCTGTTATAAAATTTGGCAAATTTAGTATTTTTTCTTCATTCTTTTGCATAAATGTGAAAGATGAAGTTACGCCGAGTAAATAGATACCTAACATGTCACCCTTCAAAATTGCACACGCTCGTGGAATGGCGCCAAACTTCGCTACTTAAAAATCCCCATAGACGACGTTGCAGGGTATTGCGGAGTATTGTGGGGTATTGTGGGGTATTGCGGAGTATTGTGGGGTATTGCGGAGTATTGTGGGGTATTACAGGGTATTGCGGAGTATTGCGGGGTATTGCGGGGTATTGCGGGGTATTGTGGGGTATTGCGGAGTATTGCAGGGTATTGCGGGGTATTGCGGAGTATTGCGGAGTATTGCGGGGTATTGCGGAGTATTGTGGGGTATTGTGGGGCATTGCGGAGTATTGCGGGGCATTGCGGAGTATTGCGGGGCATTGCGGAGTATTGCGGGGCATTGCGGAGTATTGCGGGGCATTGCGGAGTATTGCGGGGCATTGCGGAGTATTTTGGGGTATTGCAGAGTATTTTGGGGTATTGCACAGTGTGGGGGCATTGCAGAGTGTGGGGGCATTGCAGAGTATTTTGGGGTATTGCACAGTGTGGGGGCATTGCAGAGTGTGGGGGCATTGCAGAGTATGGCTGGTACTGCAGAGTATTGCACAGGGAGGGATCGATGGCTGGATCTGTGACTGCATGTGTCACAGATCCAGCCCGCAGCAGCAGCAGCAGCTTCCGCTCTCTCCCCTCTCCTCTCTCACACTGTACCGTTCGGTACAGAGAGGAGAGGGAGGAACCGGCATCATCACATGACGCCGGTTTGTTTACTAGTGATCGCTCCGTCATTGGACGGAGCGATCACGTGGTAAACCGCCGCTATCAGCGGCGATTTACCGTGACCCGTGATCAGCCGTGTCCGGAGGACCCGGCGGTCACGGAGACTCCCGTGTGCGCGCCCCACAGGGCGCGCGGGAGCGTGATTCTAGGAGGACGTACATTGACGCCCTCCTAGAGTTAAGCAACCGCCTTGTAGACGTATTTCGTCTATAGGGCGGTTGCTAACTGGTTAAAAGCAAAATGGAAGGATGAGGTAAGTGAAGGAGGACTGCACTAAGGTAAAGGAAGCTATTTAGGGAAAAAAATTGTACCTTGACAACCCCTTTAAGTGGTTAAATTACATCCAGTGGTGCTCCATTATGTTTCATTTTATGATTATTGCTAAAAACGATTTGGATGAATGCTAGGTACACCACTGGCTACATCAATACCCATAAATGCAGAAAAACATATGCCATTCAACCACACTACACAGTACAAAAGTGAGCATCACAATTTAATTTCAGATTATGCCAATGCTCTGTCAGGACTATCGTCTGAATAAAAACTGATGCATTTTTCAAAACTTGACTACGGATACTACATTGGGGTTAAAGTGATTGTAAAGGTTCGCATTTTATTTTTTTTAAATAACAAACATGTCATACTTACCTCCACCTCCACCTTACCTTTGCACAGTGTGCCCCCGAACTGCGTTTTCTGGGGTCCCCTGGCGGCTCTCTTGGCTCCTCCCCGCCTCAGATAACCCCCAGTAGGAAGCGCTCTCCCAAGGGGGTTACCTTGCGGGCACGCTCCCGAGTCCTGCATTCGGCGTCCATAGCCGTCGACTACAGGACTCGGCCCCGCGTCATTGGATTTGATTGACAGCAGCGCGAGCCAATTACTGCGCTGCTATCAATCTATCCAATGAAGAGCCGAGGCAAAGGAAGAGCGCGTTCGCGACGTAATACTTTCCAGGGCTCAGGTAAGTAAAATGGGGGGCTGGGGGGCCGGTAATCATCAGATGTTTTTGCACCTTAATGTATAGGATGCATTAAGATAAAAAAAACATAAACCTTTACAACCCCTTCAATTTTTTACTAAAGGCAAATTAACTCTGCACTTTCCAAGTGTAATTGCACTAATTTTCCCCAGAGCTTAATAAATGTGGTAATGTTTTTTTTTCTATTCCTTGTTTCCTTATAAAAGTGAAGTGCACAACCTATTATACTTTAGTAAATCAACTCCAAAATCTATCCTGGCAGTATACCCCTCTCCCTCCCCCGCCCTGCACTGGAGGGGTTACATGCTCATTCAGGGCAGGGGTGCAGAAATATGCTGACTGAAAAAACAAGTAGATGGGTGGAAAATAATTGACTAAAAAGTGCCTACATCCAATCAGATGGAACTGCTGTTTGGGTATTTTGAAAACTGCCATGGCTGGCTTGGGAGACAGTGAGAGATTTGTCCATCTGCACTGTGTATATTTGTTTATGTCTATATGCAGTATTTGCACTTTATAGGATCGATTTACTAAAGAAAAATAGTCTGTTCCTATCAAAAACTTCTAGTCAACACTCAGGAAGACTGGAACATGGGGATTTTACATGTGCCAACACAATAATGACTACTTAAAATGATTACAGCTTTATTTATACAATAAAATACACCTAAAAACTGTATCCATAGAATCGCCATATCAAATGTATAATAGACATCATGTAAGACTTGGTGGATCAACGCGCTTTGCATAGTCTTGCTTCCTCAAGATCCACTTGCTTATGCAGTCTTAAGATATGGATGACAACATCAAATCTAAATGAAGATCCAATAGATTCTAGGGTGGATGGTAACATGAAGCAATAACACCCAATCAAATCTCTAAGGGTGGGAATCACAGCACCTAAAGATAATACCAGACAGGGACACCTGGAACGAAAACTAGCCAAGAGGATCCAGCCATCTTCCAGCACTCAAATTCAATTATATTGGTGCCATTTTCTCTATAGGAGATTGTTGTGATGCCAGCAGGTTTGGATGCCAGATTAGCATGTTGGGGGATCGCCTATATAAGTGAATTCTAGTGCTGGGAGGTGTCTGGCTCCCATTGGCTATTTTTGATCAGAGCGATTACACAGCCCTGTATACAACGACCTCTAATGCCCATTTTTTCTGTTGTCAACACATCAACTTTAGGGGCAACATGTTCACTTGCTGCCTTATATATCTCACTGACTTTTAGATGCCATTGTAACAAGATACTCAATGTTATTCGCTTAACCCTTCAGTGGTCATAAAATTATGGCTGATTGGTGTGTATACACATAAAAAGCCTAAAGTGACACTAAGCACACAGGCCCAGATTCTCAAAGGCGTTACGCCGGGGCACCTTGATATGCGCGGCGCAATTGAACAGATGCGCCGTCGTATCGGTGCGCCATACCCACAGAACCAGGTACGCCAGAAATTAGTCTTGTTTCGATCGGCGCAACGTTTGTACTCTGGCGTAGCGTAGGCGCACATTTACGCCGAGAACGCCCAGCGCTCCCATTGATTTCATAATCAAATATGCAAATGAGGGATATACGGAGATTCCCGAACGTACGACCGCCCGACGCAGGCTACGAGCGGTGCGCGTAAGCTGTTCGTCCGGTGTAAACTTGCCCCTCATAAAAGCAGGGGCAACTTTGCACCAGACGTGTGCAGGTCAGCTGGAGAGCAGCTTTAGCAGCACCCTTACGGACGAGCTGAGCAACCACACTTGCAGGACAAGACTTCTGTATGCCAACATGCCAGGGGCAGGCATGGTCATAGCACAACTAGTGTGCGCCCAGGCGCTTAGAATGAGAATGAGAAGGAGGAGGGCACGGCAGCGTTTTTACCGAACGCCATTAGACGTCTTGACCATCGGGGAAGCAGAGGTGTATCGCCTCTTCAGATTTAATACTCAAGCCATCCAGGAAATAACCACAATCCTGCAGGATGACCTTACCAGCCCAACACACCGCTCACATGCAGTGCAGCCACTGATCAAGGTCCTGGCAACACTCCACTTCCTGGCCACTGGATCTTTTCAGCGCACAAGTGGAGGTGTGGCTGGGATGTCACAAACCAGCATGAGCAGATGTGTGCACCAGGTTGTCCCCGCAATCCTGAGACACATGTCCAACCAAATCGTCAGACCCACCCAGGAGGTCCAGCGGAATAAGGCAAGGGCAGATTTTGTCAGAATTGCAGGATTCCCACGCACCATCGGGGCCATTGATTGCACCCATGTGGCACTACAGCCCCCCCGTGACACAGAGCACCTATTCCGCAATAGGAAGCTCTGGCATTCTATCAATGTCCAGGTGATCGTGGATGCCCATGGCCTCATATGGCACGTCCGTGCCAAACACCCCGGATCCTGTCATGACAGCTTCATCTACCGCCAAAGCGACATCCCAATGGAGTTTGACCAGAACGTGTATGGGGACAGCTGGCTGGTTGGTGAGTGACATGGGTGTCAGGTATGACTGTCCCCCCCATGACGCAGACATTACGAGGGACACATGCATGACTAACATACTCCTGTCTTTTCCCTTCCAGGTGACTCGGCATATGCACTTGGACCTCATATAATGACCCCATTCCGGAACCCACAAACCCCAGGAGAGGAAAACTACAATGCTGCACACATAAGTACCCGTGCAGTGGTGGAACGAACCTTTGGCCAAATGAAGTCCCGTTTCAGATGCCTGGATAAGTCTGGGGGGACCCTGTTGTATTCCCCAGACTTTGTGTGCCAGATCATCGGGGCATGTTGCATTCTGCACAACTTCGCAGTGAGAAAGGGCCTGGAGATTGAACTACGTGATGACCTGAGCCCCCAACCCGACAATCCCCCCCTGCCTGAGGGTACCCCGTCTGCTGAGGGATCAGCAATCAGGAGATGCCTCGTTGAACGTCTCTTTGAACGTTAAACACACACATTAAAAATGGCACAATGTGAATGCACGCGTGCACACCACTGTGGTCCCTAGCACACCCCCCCCCACATGCACATCGAATTGGATTAGACCCAATCAAACCACATTGTTTTAGGGAGCAGTAACGCCGCGCCAAGGCTCCAATTATGTTACTGTACATTCATACACCTTTCACACGGCAGAGGGTGACACCCCTTTGCTGGCAGGAGTGTCAACCCCCCCCCCCATTCTCACACCAGTCACACTATTCTGCACGCCTCACCGTGTGCATTTGTCAACAATAACTTAAAATAGTCTTTACCAGAGCAATACTTAGAAAAATAAATAAAAAACTCTTTACCAGAGCAATACTTAGAAAAATATAGAAAAAAAATCTTTACACGAGCAATAATCATCACGAAAAAATAACTAATTGGCCTGCCTTCGGCCACGGCCCCGGCCCCGGCTCCTCAACTGCCTGGTTGGGGGGGGGTTGCATCAGGCAGAGGAGCATCCACCGGGGCAGGAGGCCTGCCCTCTAATGCCACCGCTATCCTCCTCAGGAGGTTATTGGTCTCGGTTTGAACACCAACAATGGCAGCTGTGTGCCCCTGGACGGACTCATTTAGGGTCTGCACCTCTTTCACCAGGCTTGCTGTGGTGGTTTCGAGATCCCGCAAACATGTGATAATTGCAGTGGTGTTGCCTGCAATGTCCTGAATCACATCAGTGACATGTCCCCTCTCCCCAAGGCTGTCAGCCACTCGAGTGAAGTCCTGGCCCATCGCACCCATAAGGCGGGTC
This sequence comes from Rana temporaria, assembly GCF_905171775.1. Lineage (NCBI taxonomy): Eukaryota > Metazoa > Chordata > Amphibia > Anura > Ranidae > Rana > Rana temporaria. Next base: position 55,717,444 of record NC_053500.1, on the reverse strand, counting down.
TGGTCTTCCTGCGCAGTGGTCAGGGTCACAGACAGCAACTCGGGTACCCCCCTGGTTCTCGGCGTTGACCTCCTTGGTCCACGAGAGGCTTCAGGCCTGGCATAGGGGGAGGGATTAGATGGAGGGGGTGGGTTGGGGATGGAGACAGAGGGAGTGGCTGGGTTGGAGATGGAGTCCGAGGATATGGAGGATCGTGGGCTTGAGGTCCGGGATGGACCAGCCAAGCTTCCCAAATCCTCCATGAAAAGGGACAGTGACACCTCCTCCCCCAAATGCTCCGCATCCTGCAGAACCTCCTCAATGGAGGCGTGGCCACCACTCTCCTCCACCAATGCCGCTTGCCTTCCCTGGGGGTCAGGGGCATCTTCATCAGATGAAGATGGTGTGGGACGGGCAGGGACATCAGCATCAGGGGATGGTGTGGGACGGGCAGGGACATCAGCATCAGGGGATGGTGTGGGACGGGCAGGGGCATCAGCATCAGGGGATGGTGTGGGACGGGCAGGGGCACGAGACGGGCCAGCTTCATCCTGGACACCTGTGGATGACACAAAACATTCACATGTTGGTGGACCCACAAACTTGTCACATATTCCCTTCCTCCCCCCACACACATGCTACACACCAGATAGTTGAAATAAACACTTACCTGTCCTCAAGGGCGGATGAACAGAATCATAGCCCGGCATTCCCTCAACTTGCACCCTGGTAAGGCACCGGGCAACTACCTCCTCATCTGGTGTCAGACGGATCCTTGAGGCAGGTCCCCCACCAGTGCCCCTGGCATGCCTCGCCATGAGGGCCATCTTGTACTTGACCCTCCTCCTAAGATCATTTATTTTTTTGCCTATATGATGGGGCCTCCTCGCCTCATTGCCCACAGCATTCACTTGATCCGTTATCCTCTGCAGGATCTCATCCCTTCGCCCCTTGCTTGTAGTTTTACTCCTGGACCCATGGAGGCGGTCATAGTGCCTCTCCATGCCTGCGAGAATGATGGCCCTCTCATCATGAGAGAAATTCTTTTTCCTTCTCCTTGTACGCTCAGCAGACATGGCAAAGCACTGCAAAAGTAAGCTCACCACCAACAGTAAACTAACAGGTGTACTTTTGCACACGATGGGCGCATGTCTGGGCGTATTTATGCACTTGGTTGGAGCAACTCGCCAATCGCGTTGTGCGCATGCGCATAGGGGTGGGGGACACCCGGTCACGTGACGGCGCATGCGCCATCCGTTCAGACCATCATTTGCATAAGGTCACGGTTCATTTAAATGTATCACGCCCACTTCCTTCCTACTTTCACTTACGCCCACATACGCCCACGAATTTGCACTACGCCGGCGCAAATTTGAACGCCGGTGCTTTGGGAATACGGAGCTTACCTCTCTAAGTTGTGATGGCGTAGCGCATCTTGGATGCGCTACGCCCGCATAAGGATGCGCCGATATACGAGAATCTGGGCCACACTGTTTAATTTACATTGTCCTTTCTATGTCTGTACGAGGATGATGGCGCTGTAATTATTTTAATTTAAAAAAAATCTATGTACATTTTTCCTAATCAATATACAGGTGTCACATGACCCAGCTCTTTACCACCCTGTTTGGAGGGAAAAATAAGCAGGAGGAGCTTCTAGTCCTATGTTGCTGGTCACATGTTTAAAATGTTGAAAAATTATTGCGCAAATACTGTGCGAGAAAAAAAGTTGAAATGACCGCCACCTTATTCCCTAGGGTGTCTGCTAAAAAAAATATATAATGTTTAGGGGTTCTGATTAATTTTCTAGCAAAAAAATTTGATTTTTACATGAAGGCCAAAATAGGCCCGGTTGTCAAGTGGTTAATAAAGCTGGTCAGCAGAAGGAAGCATAAAGCGCTCTAGAATTTCCTGTTAGAGGGCTGCGCTGACTTTGGACTTGATAAAACACAGTGGACAAATGCCAGCAGCAGATGACATGGCTCCCCAAATCAGCATTGACTGTGGAAACCTCACACTGGACCTCATGCAACTTGGATTTTGTGCCTCGCCATTCTTCCTCCAGAGTCAGGGACCTTAATTTACAAATGAGATGCACAATTTACTTTCATCTGTAAAGAGGACTTTGCACCACTAAGCAGAGGCGTATCTAGTGAAAATAGCGCCTATGGCAAGCACTGAAACTGCGCCCCTGTCAAAACATTTGAAACCCATCTTTCAGATAACCTTAACAAAAAAAACAGCTAACAAAACAAGTCAAGCTCTTTAATTATTCCTTACACCAGAGTCAATAGTGTTATATCCAGAGCTTTTTTTCTCAGAAAATAGGTGCAGGAACTCAACCACGACCCCGTTCAGATTTCACAAACGGTAGTTGGGTCTTAAAGGGGCATTAAATTCCAGGATTGCATTACATACAGAGTGCATAGTTCAGGGGGTTACACACAGAGTGCAGAGCTGTCACTTGTAAACACAGAAACCAGACTTCTGTGTTTACAAGTGATTGTGGTGCGCAGGCACCAAAGGGTCTGAGCCAAAGGTGGTGGAACTGAGTTCCCCCAAGTTCCCCCTGAAAAAAAGCCCTGGTTATATCACAGTTCCCCCTCTTAGAGTTCCCAGAGAGCCCCCTTACATCGGAATCCAAAGAGTTCCCCTTCCCCTCAGTCTGTGCCCGCCTTCTTCTCAAACTTATCTGCTGGAGGAGTCAGGCAGTGAAGTGGTCTTTTGATATAACTCTGCCGGACTGGAACTTTATTGCCATTAACTGCATACATTCGGGGAGGAGTTGATATCCCAGCAAGCCAAAAAAAATAAATAATAATCCCTCCATTTTACAGCCTTGATCTCTTGGGGCCCAAAAAAATATGATTTTGACTACACAGGAATCATGGCCTGCAGAGAGAGGGGAATGCATGAAAAATTTGCCTGCAGCTTCATCAAGAGTATCAGGCTCAGCATAAGGCACAAGCAGTACAGCCGCCCCTTCCTGCTGAGCAGGTGGCTGGGTTCTGCTTTTGGAATGATAGGACCCAGATAGGACCCAGAGCCCGGTACAGAAGACCTGCCAGAGACTTCTCCTGACTGAGTTCACAGTCCAGGTGTCCTGTCCAGAAATACATTGGCCCCAATGCCACCGCTATAATCCTGGCTATGGCATCCCTGAGCAGGCGGCAGAGTGATATTCAGCTGTCAGGGCTGCTGTAGCTGGAACTATAGAGGTAGCATCAGAAAATGCGACACCTGCATGCTTATTCCGCAACCAGTGACTGCACTCACAGGAGTAACACAGCCACATAAGAAATAGTCCCAGGTGCTGAAAAGGAAAACGCTAGAGGGGGTTAAAAGTACCCGCTTACGGCCGAATAGCGCAGCTAAAACGATGGTAAAATACCGCTTTTTAGCGGCGCTTTACCGATAACGCGGCCAGCTGGCAGTGTGAAATAGCTCTTGAGATAATTCAGCTTCACTCAATGCCCATATAAATATAGCCTAGAGAATGTACAGACCCCCCCATTCTGCACAGACCCCACCATTCAGTACAGATGGACCCCCCATTATGCACAGACCCCTCCATTCAGCACAGATGGACCCCCGTTCAGCACAGACCCCCCATTCTGCACAGACCCCTCCATTCAGCACAGACACCCCCTTCAGCACAGATGGACCCCCTTTAAGCACAGACCCCCCTTCAGCACAGATGGACCCCCCATTCAGCACAAACCCCCCCCTTCAGCACAGACGGACCCCCCTCCCCCATCCAGTACTTTAGATCAGCCATCAGCACGGCACAGGCAGCAGGTTCACTCTGCTCGCTGTGCCTGTGTGACATCCGGCCCGGGACTGCTCAGACAGCCCGCGGCGCGAGACTCTTCAACACCTTCTTGATTTTCCGGGGGGGGGTCATTTGCCCCCCCTTGCTATATGGAGCGGACGTCCATGCCTGGAGGAAAGAAGAGACCCTCAGACCCTGGTAAGTGCCTTGCTGCCCAGCCACTCACCAGCACCCCCTTCATATGGCGCCCATGGCACTTGCCATGGCTGCCATACCCTAGATACGCCACTGCCACTAAACAACAGTCCAGTCCTTTTTCTCCTTAGCCCAGGTAAGATGCTTCTGATGTTGTCTCTGGTTTAGGAGTGGCTTGACACAGGGAATGCGACAGTTGTATTTTATGTCCTGGATATGTCTGTGTGTTGTGGCTCTTGAAGCACTGACACCTGCCGTAGTCCACTCCTTGTGAATCTCCCCTAAATTTTTAAGGCTGGGCTCACACTAGTGCGAAGTAGATGTGGATTTATCTGTATCCGATTTGCATTACAGGACAGTGTGAAGAGCTCTCAATGGAGCCGGTTCACACATCTCTGGGGTGCAGATTGCAGAAGTGTCCTGTGCGTCTTTTGCTTCTGTTTCAGGTCTGAACTCAGGCAAAAATTTGGGGCTGATTCATCCCTGAAACGGAGAACAGTGACACACCAGGCCCCTGCTGCGAGCCGAACCAGATTTAGGTGTGAACCCAGCCTGAATGACCTTTGCTTCACAATCCTCTCAAGGCTGCAGTTATCCCTGTTGCTTTTTTCTACTACACTTTTTCTTCCCACTCGACTTTCCATTAAAGGAGAAGTCCAGTCTGAGCTTGTTTGGCTGGGCTTCTCCTATATGTCACAGGAGTGCAATTCGTTTTCCACTCCTGTGACCTGTCTTCAGCAGAGAGCCATCTGAAATCCGCTCTCCGCTGACGTCACAGGACTCAGTCCAGGCACCACGTCATCATGACAATAAAGTCTGGATGCGCCAGGTGCCTGGACTGACACCCGGCTCAGCCTCTCGGCGAGCCGCTGAGAGCCTGAGACAGCCGTTTCCTGCCCCTCCACAGCTTGGCGCTCCAGTGAGCATGGGGTGGAGGGGCAGAGCGAAGAGCTGCTGATTGACAGGCAGCAGCTCTCTGCTCAGGGAACTGTGAGAAACGAGCAATCGGCAGTGTTCGATCATTCGGTTCTGAGTGCAGAGGCGGTGGGGGACGATGCAGCATCCACCTAGGTAAATATGAATCTGGAAAATAAAAAAACACATACTTCTCTTTTAATATGCTTGGATACAGCATTCTGAACAACCAGCTTCTTTAGCAATGATCTTTTGTAACTTACCCTCCTTGTGGACGATGTCAATGACTGTCTTCTGGACAACTGTCAAGTCAGCAGTCTTCCCCATGATTGTGTAACCTACTGAACCAGACTGAGAGACCGTTTAAAGGCTCAGGAAACCTTCATAGGTGTTTTGAGTTAATTACCTGATTAGAGTGGGACATCATGGGGTTGATTTTCTCAAAACAAATAGGCTGTGCACTTAGCAAAGTACAGTTGCTCCAGAGCTTAGTAAATGAGGTAAAGTTTCACTTTGCAAACAATACCCAATCACGTGCAAGTAAAATAAAAAAAACAGCATTTTTGCTTGCACATGATTGGATGATAGAAGTCAGCAGAGCTTATACTCATTTATTAAGCTCTGAAGCAACTGCTCTTGCAAATTGGTCATAAAATGTGACCTGATCTTCATCTAAGTCACAACAATAGACAATAACAGTCTGCTTAAACTAATAACACACAAAAAATTAAATGTTACCATGTTTTTATTGAACACACCATTTAAACATTCACAGTGCAGGTGGAAAAAGTATGTGAACCCCTAGACTAATGACATCTCCAAGAGCTAATTGGAGTGAGGTGTCAGCCAACTGGAGTCCAATTAATGAGATGAGATTAGAGGTGTTGGTTACAGCTGCCCTGCTCTATAAAAAACACACACAAGTTCTGGGTTTGCTTTTCACAAGAAGCATTGCCTGATGTGTGAAATGATGCCTCGCACAAAAGAGCTCTCAGAAGACCTACGATTAAGAATTGTTGACTTGCATAAAGCTGGTTCATCAGTCCACGGTAAGAAAAATTGTCTATAAATGGAGAAAGTTCAGCACTGCTGCTGCTCTCCCTAGGAGTGGCCGTCCTGTATAGATGACTGCAAGAGCACAGCGCAGACTGCTCAATGAGGTGAAGAAGAATCCTAGAGTGTCAGTTAAAGACTTACAAAAGTCTCTGGCATATGCTAACATCCCTGTTAGCAAATCTACGATATGTAAAACACTAAACAAGAATGGATTTCATGGGAGGATACCACAGAGGAAGCCACTGCTGTCCAAAAAAAAACATTGCTGCACGTTTACAGTTTACACAAGAGCACCTGGATGTTCCACAGCAGTGCTGGCAAAATATTTTGTGGACAGATGAAACCAAAGTTGAGTTGTTTGGAAGAAACACACAACACTATGTGTGGAGAAAAAGAGGCACAGCACCAACAACAAAACCGCATCCCAACTGTGAATTATGGTGGTGGGGGCATCATGGTTTGGGGCTGCTTTGCTGCCTCAGGGCCTGGACGGATTGCTATCATCGAAGGAAAAATTAATTCCCAAGTCTATCAAGACATTTTGCAGGAGAACTTAAGGCCATCTGTCCACCAGCTGAAGCTCAACAGAAGATGGGTGTTGCAACAGGACAACGACCCAAAGCATAGAAGTAAATCAACAACAGAATGACTTAAACAGAAGAAAATACACCTTCTGGAGTGGCCCAGTCAGAGTCCTGACCTCAACCCGATTGAGATGCTGTGGCATGACCTCTAGAAAGCAATTCACACCAAACATTCCAAGAATATTGCTGAACTGAAACAGTTCTGTAAGGAGGAATGGTCAAGAATTACTCCTGACCGTTGTGCCCGTCTGATCTGCAAATACAGGAAATGTTTGGTTGAAGTTATTGCTGCCAAAGGAGGTTCAACCAGTTATTAAATCCAAGGGTTCACAAACTTTTTACACCTGCACTGTAAATGTTTACATGGTGTGTTCAATAAAAACATGGTAACATTTAATTATTTGTGTGTTATTAGTTTATGCAGACTGTGATTGTCTATTGTTGTGACTAAAGCCTCGTACACACGGTCGGACATCCGACAAACTTTCCCTTGGATTTTTGTCCAAAGTGATTTGTCCGGTCACACCCATAGCATACACACGCTCGGACTTTTCTGCAAACTTTTCTAAAAATTTCTCAACATCACATGGTTTTTCTGCTCTTTACCGCCACCCTTTGGTTAACTTCTGCTATTGTTGGTTGATTTTAACATTGGTTCTGGGCATGCGTGTTTGTACTTCGGACAAAAGTCTGATGGCTTTGCTGTACACACGGTCGGACTAGGCACCATCGGACTTTTGTTGTCGTAAAGTTTGTCAGTTTGCAGACCAAACTTTTTGTCTGACGAAACCCGAAAAAGTTGGTCCGATGTAGCGTACACACGGTCGGACAAATGTGAAGTTTGCCTTTAGATGAAGATCAGATCACATTTTATGACCAATTTGTGCAGAAATCCATATCATTCCAAAAGGGTTCACATACTTTTTGTGGCAACTGTACATAATATAAAGATTCCATTTTTTTTTTAAATTTTTTATTTATCATCAAAAAAGCCGATCCACGTGTGGACCAAGATCAAACAAACACAACATTCGGGGATAACATTACCCTTCATCAGACAGAAAACAGCAAGATTGTACAGTCACATATACAGGCAAAAAGAAAAACATACTTCATCTTACTAGTCTGAGACCGAAATCTCTCTTTATGTCTTCCAGTCCCGTGAACCAGGTCCCCACGGGGCGGCTTCCCGATCCATTTTCCGTTTTCTAGTGAAGCAGGGAAGAAAAAAGGATAGAAAAAAGAGTAGATAGAGGATAGGTAAAGTTTAGGTAAGAGTTGGGGAGGGGGGGGGGGGCTGCACGAGCATGGCCAGCCCCAAAGGCGCCCCTGAGGGCGTAGTGAAGTGTTTAGTTCTCGTTTTGTTTCCTGGTGGATCATGTCATCCCGACTACTGGGGCATTCCCCACTACTGGTCGAGTCGCCTGGTGGTCGTCCGTTTCCCTGAGTCTCTGTCCCTCCTCTGAGAATCTAAAAATGTTGTACAGTTGCCATGTGTCTGAGTATGTTTCCCTTCGCTGTTGGCTGGAAAGGACTAGATCTTCCATACGGCTGATCTCATCCACCTTGTTTAACCACATAGCCACAGTTGGCGGGCGAGAGGACTTCCAGAGGAGAGGCACGCAGGCCTTGGCAGCGTCCAAAAGGTGGCGCACCACCGACTTTTTATATACTCTAGGTGATAAGTCGTTAGCATGTAGGAGGAAGTATGCCGGGTCATCCGGGACTACACTGCCCGTAAATTGCTGGGTGACCCGACGTACCTCACTCCAGAAGTCTCCAAGCCGCGGGCATGACCAGAAAATATGCAGCATGGTGCCTCTATCCTGTTGGCATCTCCAACAGGTAGCTGTGGTGTCGGGAAATAGTTTACTCAACAAGTCGGGGGTCCTATACCACCGCGTGAGTATTTTATAGTTTGTTTCTTGCGTTCTGGCGCATACCGACGATTTATGTGTGAAGCGGACTATGTTTTGCTTTTTGGTGGCTGAGAAATGCGTCCCCAAGTCTTCCTCCCATCTGGCTAGGGCCGGGATCTGGTAGTCCCCTGGCGGTGTGTTCAGTAACGTGTACATCTGGGATAGGGTGTGGGGGATTACCCCAGAGGTATTACATATGTCCTCCAAGGTCGTCAACGGAATTTGTTCGGTCTGAGGTACCGGTATGCTGTTCAAGAAGTGGCGTAATTGTTGTGTTCTCAGGAAGTCCAGGCGGAATATGCCCTCCGGGTCCATCAGTTCCGCCGCTGACTTCCACCTCCCCCCTGCACTAAAATGAGACGCCTGGAATAAGTCAGCCCTCGCCAGGTCGAGAAATCTCCCGTCTTGGGTTCCTGGTTCAAAAAGGGGGTGGCCAATAATCGGTCTCAATGGGGAGTTCCGCGACGAGAGGGAGAACTTTTCAAAGAGTTCTGCACATATTCTAGTCGTCTGTCCTATTAGGGGATGTCGTGAGGTATGCGTGGGGAGTGATGAGTGGCACCAAGGGGCACGTCTGAGGGGAATCCTACACTGACTTTGTTCCACCTGTGTCCAGAGCTTAATGTGCCCATGCCTGCACCAGTCAATCAGCCTAGATTCCATTTTTTTAATTGAATTACTGAAATAAAATTAACTTTTTTATGAGATTCTAATTTTGTGAGATGCACCTGTAATAGCCGGCTCTGCAGATTAGTCTGTCGGTGTTGTTTAGCATGGATGGGGGGATTTCATGATTTCTCTTACTGTGCATGGCCAGCTTCCTATGATAATACTATATATACTATACTAGTAGTGTGTGTCTCTATGTAGGGATGCTTTCCTTGGTCTGTGATGTGTACAGGACATGTATTATATGACTCAGGTACAATAGATGATAGGTATCCCAGCCTGTCCTGGGTGATCATTGCTCTCCTCCCCAGACTTAGCTCCTTCTTGTGCATATTGATAAGTTGGGATCACAGATCACACTGTTTGCACTCCAATCTCTGACAATAAATGTAACATATAACAAAAGTAATCTCATGGGAAGATCCACAATAAATGCATGCTGTGTGGTCCTAGCTGTCCATCAGAAATAAGAAGTAGGATCCTGCCTATACATCTGCAGTCAGACACCGCAGAAAATGACCATCCGTGTATTGATAGGTATTGATTGTACATTGGGAGACTCTTTGATGACAATTCTATTGTAATGTGTTCCAGCTTTTTTTTTTTGTGCAATCCATTTTTGTTGCAGTGTCTTGGTTTGGCTGTATCTCTGGCGCCACCTGGTGTGTATGAGCGGTTATGGCGGCTCCCTCCGGTGATTGGCGGTGACAAGGAAGACGTAGAGGAGCGGAGTGTTCCTATTCCGTGCACACAGCACCCAGCTCTCTAAGTAGACGGTCCCCGTACAAGTCAGTGGCCGGCAGCTGAATGGCAGCACCTCGGAGACATGCACAGCCATCAGGAACGCCTGCAGGGCTGACACAAAGCTAAAGAAACTTTTCCCACACAGCTGCTGGACTTCCCACACATCAGAAGATGTCCGCTTTGAGGAGGAAATTTGGAGAGGAGTACCACGTTGTCACCACCACTGTGGGAGGTGGCTTCTTCCCTTCTGTGAAAAGGAAACGGCAGAGGTTTGTAGACAAGAACGGTCGGTGCAATGTCCAGCATGGGAACCTAGGAGGAGAGAGCAGCAGGTACTTGTCCGACCTCTTCACCACCTTGGTGGACCTGAAATGGAGATGGAACCTGCTGATCTTCATCCTCACCTATACTGTGGCTTGGTTGGTGATGGCCTCAATGTGGTGGATCATTGCCTACATCCGAGGGGATCTAAACAGGGCTCATGATGACGGCTACACCCCTTGTGTGGTCAATGTCTACAACTTCCCCTCTGCCTTCCTCTTCTTCATAGAGACAGAGGCCACCATAGGCTATGGCTTCAGGTACATCACTGAGAAGTGTCCTGAGGGCATCATCCTCTTCTTGTTCCAGTCTCTGCTGGGCTCCATTGTGGATGCTTTCCTCATAGGTTGCATGTTCATCAAGATGTCCCAACCCAAGAAGAGAGCCGAGACCCTCATGTTCAGCCAGAATGCGGTCATCTCCCAGCGAGATGGCAAGTTGTGTCTGATGTTCAGAGTGGGCAACCTCAGGAACAGTCATATGGTGTCTGCACAGATCAGGTGCAAGCTCATCAAGGTAAGGAGGAACACTCTACGGCCAGGGGGGTCTTCATTTATTATTCCCAGGCAGTGGCGTAGCATGGGTCAAGTAATTTGCACCCCTAACCCATTGACTTTTAGAGTCCCTTCTACTAGTACAGTATTAAACCCCTTACCACCTAAACCAGAGTCACCGATTGGCTGTAATTTAGATGTAATTAACGTAGACGTTATAGGCTGGCTGCTCTGCTGCGGTATTATCGTTATTCAAAGCCTTAGCCTCTGATTGGCTGCCCACAGCCCTGCAGCCTTTTATTATTGGTTGAGTCTGAGACAGCTCTTTGACTACGTTAGTCAAATATCTATTTCAGAGCATTCAACCAATAATAAAATACTGCGACCAGCCAATCAGAGACTCCGGCTGTGAATAACGAGGAGTCCTTACTAATCTGACACAGCAGAGCGGCCAGCCTATAACCCTGACGTAACGGCGTTATGGCCAATCTGCTGTAAGTAAGTATGCGGTTGGCTAGGGCAGGCTGACCCCCCCCCCCACGCTACGCCAGTGTTCCCAGGGTACCGCTAATATCATTGTTTGTTTGTGTGACACTAATGGTCACTTGTGTTCTAGGAGGTGCAAGGATCACCTGGAGAGAATGAATCAATTTAAAGATAAACTCCAGGGAAAACAAAAATCTTGTAGTGAGGATGCCCCACAGAGCAAGGGTTAAAGCGTTTGTGAAGGTTCAGATTTGTTTTTATTTTTTTTAATAACAGACACGTCTTACCTACTCTGTGCAATGGTTTTGCACAGAGCAGTCCCGACCCCCCTCTTCTTGGGTCCTCCGCCGGTGCTCCTGGCCCTCCCCCCCTGCCAATTGCCCCCATAGCAAGCTGTTTGCTGTGGGGGTACTCATGGGTGCTTGCTCCTTAGCTGCCTCTGTGTGTCTATGAGAAACACAGAGCGCTGCTTGCTCCTTCCCCCTGCTCCCTCCTTACTGGTTGTAATTGACAATGGGTCCCACTGCTGTGTCTCAACCAATAAGGAGAGAGAGACCCAGTACAGCTGAGGCTCCCGTGCACATTCCTGGATCGAGAGGAGCTCAGGTTAGTATAAGTGGAGGGGGGCTGAGGACGAAGCTGCACACTGAAGGTTTTTTACCTTTGTGCATAGAATGCATGAAGGTAAAAACCTTCAGCCTTTTGAACCTCTTTAAATAATGGGTTGGGTGTAGGGACTGGAAAAATAACTTTTATGTAGCAGGTACTCCAGGATGTAAACAAGGAACCCACAGACTTTTCTCCTCCATGAAATCACAGATCCTCTGACATCATTAGGTACAATGTAGGGACCATAGCATTGCACTGGATGTGAGGATATCAAAAAAACATTCACAAGCACTCCAGGCTGTAAGACTGACGCCAGGTTCTTTTCCTCTACACTCCAGCGGTCACAGGTCCCCTGATGTCATCAAGTGCAACGAGGTAATAGTAGCACTGCATTGGAGAATTTACAGATACTCCGGGCTTTCTCCATTATGCTCCAGCAGGTGCAAGTCCTCAGACATCGTCATGCAGGGACCATAGCCTTTCAGGCTGTAAGACTAATGCCTACAGGCTCTTCTCCCCTACACTAAGACAGTTTCCGGTCCTCTGACATCATTGGACGTGAGGACACTGAGAGACAGTTCACATAGGTTGGACTTGGTAGACTTGTGTCTCTTTTTCAACCTCATCTACTATGTATGTAGCAGTTCACAAGCACTCCAGGCTGTAAGATCGGTGACAAAAGGCTCATCCTTCATACTCTCCAGAGGTCGCAGGTCCTCTGATGTACCAACAATGGAATTTGCAGTGCCACACCACTGCTAAGAGGTCCAGATACAACTTTATTACACTAAAGGTCAAGATTAAAAGACAAATGTGAGGTTCCTGTATATTGATTGTTACTTAAAGAGGAGTGCTGCCCCCCCCCCCACCAAAACATTAAAAGTCAGCAGCTACAAATACTGTAGCTCAGGGCTCAAAATTTTAAGTCTTGAGCCACTAGTCAGGCCTCAAGGGTTACTCGCCATCAGTTGACCAACCCAATCCTTACCCTGCTCCGCCCCTAATTCTGCCGCTAATCACACCCTCATAAATTATGTCATGAAATGACACTTAAATGTTTTATACAGAATTAAGTTACAAAAATAAATATTAACAACAACTTTATCAGTTCCCCTCAGCACAGCCTCACCTGTGATCATCAATGCAGCCTCACTGTGCCCCACATTGCAGCCTCACTGTGCCCCCATTGCAAACTCATTGTGCCCCCATTGCAGAGTCATTGTGCCCCCAATTGCAGAGTCATTGTGCCCCCCATTGCAGAGTCATTGTGCCCCCCCATTGCAGAGTCATTGTGCCCCCCCATTGCAGAGCCATTGTGCCCCCCATTGCAGAGTCATTGTGCCCCCCCATTGCAGAGTCATTGTGCCCCCCCATTGCAGAGTCATTGTGACCCCCCATTGCAGAGTCCTTGTGCCCCCCCATTGCAGAGTCCTTGTGCCCCCCCATTGCAGAGTCATTGTGCCCCCATTGCGGAGTCCTTGTGCCCCCCATTGCAGAGTCCTTGTGCCCCCCATTGCAGAGTCCTTGTGCCCCCCATTGCAGAGTCCTTGTGCCCCCATTGCAGAGTCCTTGTGCCCCCCATTGCAGAGTCCTTGTGCCCCCCATTGCAGAGTCCTTGTGCCCCCCATTGCAGAGTCCTTGTGCCCCCCATTGCAGAGTCCTTGTGCCCCCCATTGCAGAGTCCTTGTGCCCCTCATTGGAGAGTCCTTGTGCCCCCCATTGCAGAGTCACTGTGCCCCCATTGGCGGCCAGATCATGACAAGATGAAGAGGAGAGCCGCGGATCGCAGAGCGGTATTGCCCGCTGTTAGAACTTACATTGAAATTTCCTCCACTCTGCTCGCTCACACAGCCCCGCCTCCTCCTGACCCCGCGCCTGTGATAGACAACACATCCCAGCATTGGACCGCATTCTATCTATCACAGGTGTGGGGTCAGGAGGAGCTTATTTTCCACTCGCAAAATGCGAGTGGAAAATTTGAGGTCTGCTGTAGCTGCTGACTTTTAATATTAGGATACTTACCTGTCCAGGGATCCCTCGATGTCGGCACCCCAGCCAATTTTTTCCATGCTAAGTGCAATATTTATTGTACAATTGCAAGTAGTCAATCAAACACATACATCAAAGTAAGGGAATGTAAGCTCATCAGGAACAGAAACCTACGGGGAACAGTCCTTCACGCCTCCGGTCTGAAGGTACATCGGGACACGGTGAACCAGGAACAAGCCGGCAAGTCCTGTGTTGTTTTCGAGTAAGCCTCATGGAATCGGCTTGAAGCGCAGCACCAGTAGGCGTGTGACGCCACCGGGGTGATGGGAGAACCACAGTGTGTTTCAGAGCATGCGCGAAGCTTGTACGGAGCATGCATGCTCCTTTCTCAGGGGATACAAAGAGTGGAAGAGGCAGGTTAAAATGCTATGCACAGGGAGAGTCAATTACCAATTACTAGAATGCTGTTTACCTGGATACAATCAATGGGAAATATGCATTTTAAAAAAGTTATTTAAGACATATTGATTGTCCCATTGATTGTATCCAGATGAACAACATTGCTAGTAATTGGTAATTGATTCTAACTATGCAGAGCATTTTAACCTGCCCCTTTCCCCTCTTTGTATCACTGTATATTGTACAATATAAAAAGAGGGGAGATTTATTTTTCTTACTTTGAGTGTAAGTGTATTGCACTTAGAGGTGCTTTTCTTTTTTTTTCTGTTGCATCTCAGGCCTCGTACACACGACCGAGTTTCTTGGCAAAAACCAGCAAGAAACTTGCTGGGAGAAATTTTTTAGCCGAGAAAACCGGTCGTGTGTACATTTTCGTCGAGGAAACTGTCAAGAAACTCGACGAGCCAAAAAGAGAGCAAGTTCTCTATTTCCTTGACGGGAATGGAGAAAATTGGCTTGTCGAGTTCCTCGACAGCCTAACAAGGAACTCGACGAGGAAAATGATGTGTTTCGCCCGTCTAGTTTCTCGGTCGTGTGTACGAGGCTTCAGAGTTGGCTTCACTCCTGAGAAAAGCTTTACACTCAGTGCATGTCTTCCAGATCCACCATTAAGACTTGTCATCCAGTTCACTATAGACTTTTTAATTCTCTCCTCCCCTGCCCTGGACTTTTTAGACTAATTTCCCATTATTGCTTGCAATTTACATAATCACCCTGAGAGCTAGCATTTTTATTGTTTTCATTTTTTCCATTTGGCTCTTGAGTGCTGCCGCCGCCATTCATTGTAAGGGGAACCGGCAGTGAAGCTTTGCAGCTACACAGGAGGAGGGGGCTGAACTTCGAGGGACCTCACCACGGCGAGGTGTCCGGGAAGTGGGGACGGGTACCTGTCAAAAACAGGTACTTGCTCCCCCTGGAAAGGTGCCAAATGTGGCAGCGGAGAAGGGGAGAAAGCAAACAAGCGGAGCTTTCCCTTTTGGGTTGGTGCTCCACTTTACTGCAACCTGACATTAATTATTATATATCAATACTATTATTAGCAATTGGGTACTTGGTTTTACTATGACCCTAGGGAAGGGATATTGTACTGATATGGAAATGTCCTTCTGTTTTTTTTTTCATGATGAAGGGGGCTTTTTTAGAATTATACAGAAAAAAACAAACTCCTGCACACGGGTGGATTGTCCAACAATAATTCAATATTCCGCATGGAAAACACCAGTGTCAAAAACAGTAACAGTGGCCTTGCTGCCCTTAATGGACGGGGGAGGTCCTAGTAGAAAATGAAACAAGAAGAGAAAGAAAGGCGCACCAGCCTAGTGTGTTACCGTTGACAGTTTAATAAAATTGTATAAAAATGGAAAACTACTCACAAAGGAGATAACAAAGTAGGCTTGTCAACAACGATGTGGTAGATCCCCCTCGAACCACACTCCAGAATAGGGGGGATAGAGGTGTGTCACTGCCGGCTTACGCGTTTCGAGGTGTCAAGGACCTCTTCATCAGAGCCCACCAGTGCAGACCCTTCCACAGTCACCCCTTTATATACATACACATGTGCACAATCCCCACCCACCGCAAGCCACGGAGCACCTCCCAGGGGCCGTCCAGACTCCTCCCAACAGAAAATGGGCAGTCCCGGATACCACACCCACCCCCAAATCAAGGGAATGGGGATAATAAACACAAAAGAATGGATGAATAAAGGAAGGGAAAAAAAATTGTGCACATGTGTATGTACATAAAGGGGTGACTGTGGAAGGATCTGCACTGGTGGGCTCTGATGAAGAGGTCCTTGTCGCCTCGAAACTCGTAAGCCGGCAGTGACACACCTCTATCCCCCATATTCTGGAGTGTGGTTCGAGGGGTATCTACCACATCGTTGTTGACAAGCCTACTTTGTTATCTCCTTTGTGAGTAGTTTTCCATTTTTATACAATTTTATTAAACTGTCAACAGTAACACATTAGGCTGGTGCGCCTTTCTTTCTCTTCTTGTTTCGGGCTTTTTTTAGAACCCTGAAACCTGTTGGCTACACTTTGGATTGTCCCCTTGACTTTTATTGGAATAAAGTCTTTTATGGAGGTCTTAGCAGTGGGTTGCCTTCAATTTCCATTTTTGTTACACTACAAGCAAATGAGTGCACGAAGATCCTCTTGGGTATAGCAGCTGCCTGCCTGGGTTGGGTTTTTTACACCAACATCAATACTTTAAGATAGCAATACAAATAAGATAACCTTACAAGTCCAGCGCTACTTTTCCATTTTCCTTGGCAGGTCCATTAGGCCTTAGCCTTTCATTGGACGTGGGGAGGCCAATAAACAGTTCACAAGCACTCCAGGAGGTAAGGCCGATGCCTGCCCGCTCTTCTCCCCTGAAAATCTTCTGACATGATCAAGTATACAATTCAAGGCTCAAAGCAATGCATTGGACGTGGGGACACTGGGAGACAAGTCACAAGCACTCCAGGCTGTAAGGCTGATGCCTGCAGGCTCTTCTCCCCTGCAAATCTTCTGACATGATCAAGTATACAATTCAAGGCTCAAAGCACTGCATTGGACGTGGGGAGGCCAATAAACAGTTCACAAGCACTCCAGGAGGTAAGGCCGATGCCTGCCGGCTCTTCTCCCCTGCAAATCTTCTGACATGATCAAGTATACAATTCAAGGCTCAAAGCATTGGACGTGGGGACACTGGGAGACAAGTCACAAGCATTTCAGGCTGTAGGTCACCCACAGGTTCTTCTTCCCTACTCTAAGGCAGTCATAGATTCTTTGACCAAGTACAGTGTAGAACCCATCGCCATGCATTGGACTTGGGGATGCTAAGACAGCTCACAAGCACTGCATGCTCTAAGGCCAGCACTAGAAGCCTCTTCTCCCCTACGCTCCAGCGGTTACAGGTGTTCTGATGCCATCAAGTACAATGCATGGTTCATAGTCTTTTATTTGATGTGCGGAAGCCAAGGGACAGTCCACATACCAGAGCATAGGGACGCTGGGATTCAGGTAAGTTAACCTGCTTTTCCTAGTCCCCCAGACATAAACAAGTATGTAACCCTTGCAGTTCAGGGGACAGCCCCATTACAAAGGAGGATTTTTGTTTTTCCCCAGAGTTAAGCTTTAAAATACCATTTTATTTTAGATTAGCATACCTGCATTTGTATGTGTTTGTTTCTTGTTATATTATTGCAAAATGCAAAAACAAACATACTTTACTAGAAAGGAAACATTGTATTCAAATAGCTACTAGATACATGGAAGAAGCTGCAAAGCAGGTGGGCTGCATGTGAAGAATCAGTCAGCTTTAACATTTCTAGGGAGATAAAATCCTTGGTGCAAGGGTCAGCAACCTGTAGCTTGTTATCTACCATAAGACCGCAGCCAGGTGACCGGTAGATCTTGGCCTGGGCTTGCTGACCCTCATTCCAGAGCATCAAAAAGAGTGCAATGCAGAGGGACTACTGCACTCCACCTTTTATCCCGGGTAGTGGACTGCAGAGTGGTGCCAGCAGCAGGAAAAAATAAATCTTCTGAGGCCTCGTACACACGACCGAGTTTCTCGGCAAAAAACAGCAAGAAACTTGCTGGGAGATATTTTTGTGCCGACGAAACCGGTCGTGTGTACATTTTCGTCGAGGAAACTGTCGAGAAACTCGACGAGCCAAAAAGAGAGCAAGTTCTCTATTTCCTCGACGGGAATGGAGAAACTTGCCTTGTCGAGTTCCTCGACAGCCTAACAAGGAACTCGACGAGGAAAACGATGTGTTTCGCCCGTCGAGTTCCTCGGTCGTGTGTACGAGGCTTTACACTGATTATAATAGTATAAGGCTGCTTTCACACTGATGTGCTGCGGTTTACCCAATGTACCTGCAGGTTTGCTGAGCTTAGTCATAGACTTCTTCTGAATGCAGACATTTTGGTGCACTTTTAGAAAGTGCACCACACCTGCAGGATATAATAGAAGTCTATTGCAGCTTACCAAGGAAAGTCGCAGATGCACTGCGCTACACCCACGGTACAGGTAAACCACAGCATATCAGTGTGAAACTTTAACCCCTTGGACACCACAGAAGCATGCAGTTGCAGGGGCACTTGCCAAATGGCCCCATTTACTTGAATGGGTTATGATTGGCAGGCGGTAGCACCCACCAAAAGCAACAGGGGGTTTAATTCCTGCTGCGGCATGTGCACACCTTTTGGTGGCTGCCTCAGCAGCTAAAGGGGGTATGGATTGGGGGCGGTAAAACTGAAATTAAACTGTACAACCCCACAACTTTGTGAACAAGCCCTAAGGGGGGCTGCTGCCAAATGCAGTGCTCATTCGCAAGTGCTGCAGGCACTGCTGCTTCTCTGAAAAGCAATCCAAATATTTGACAGGTGGTGAGGAGGCGATGCTTTGCCTCCTCACCACCTGATTTAAACCCATAATTTCCCTGCAATGCACGCGATTAAGACACAGTAGTACAGCAATTAGAGGTTTAAATCAGGTGTGAGGAGGCGACACTTCCCCCGTAATCTTTGACTTCTCCCATGTTTTTCAGGTAGATCTCCACCACTTTAAAGTGGTTGTAAACCCACTTAAAAAGAACGAAGAAAAAAAACGTGCAAGACAAAGGCATAACAAGGCTAGTATGCATAGCATACTAGCTCATTATGAATTACTTACCTTAGATCGAAGCCCCCGCAGCAGTCCTCAAACACCACTCTGGCCCGGCGACATCACTCCCTGAGTTACTTCCTGGTATCGCGGGCTCCGGCGCTGTGATTGACCGAAGCCACGATGACGTCACTCTCGTGCATGTGCGCAGGAGCCGCCGGTAACGGCATACTAGCCACATACGTGCCATTGCTTGAGTGCACATGTGCCAATGACGTTGACACATGCACATACAGGGGTTATCTCCTAAACAGGTTTAGAAGATATCCGGGGTAGCTACAGGTAAGCCTTATTATAGGTTTACCTGTAGCAAAAAGTGGTTGAAAAGGGTTTACAATCACTTTAAGACCCCTTTCACACTGAGGCTTTTTTCAGGCGCTTTTGGGCTAAAAATAGTGCCTGTAAAGAGCCTAAAAAACGGCTCCTTTGCAGTCTCTGTGAAAGCCCAAGTGCTTTCACACTGATGCGATGCGCTGGCAGGACATTAAAAAAACTCCTGCAAGCAGCAACTTTGGAGCGGTGAAGGAGCGCTGTTTACACTGCTCCTCCACCACTCCTGCCCATTAAAATAAATAGGCAGCGCGACCGAACCGCCAGCAAAGTGCCACTGCAGCAGTGCTTTGTTTGTGGTTTTAACCCTTTTTCAGCTGCTAGCAGGGGTTAAAAGCCCCCGCTAGCAGACGAATACCTCCGCAAAAAAAAAACGACGATAAATAGCAGTGAATTACCCCCGACGCTGCCGACACTGCCAAAGCTTCAGTGTGAAATTTGCTTACCCCTGCCTTAGTGCTTGCCTATACTAAACACAGAACTTATGTTCATGTGCTGAGATACACAGGATACAAATAAGGGACAGTTATTTCCCAAGTAGTCCAAGGAGATGTGAGAATTAAAGTCACATGGTGATAATGAAGATCTTTGATCTTGTGGCAAAGATTTGTAAATCGAGTCTGATTAGTGTTGCATTGATGTGTAATGACGTGTTTTAGATGCACTGCGTTTTTCAAACGCTTCAGTTGAATTGACTTGAAGGGTGAATTGGAACAAGCCAAAAATACAGCCTGCAGCCTTTTATCCCCAACATTCTGCAGTATAACATGCTGGTGCAGCAAGACTTAAAAACACGATTTTTTAAATTTGTCTTCCCTGGAAAATGCATACAAAATGTCTAATAATGCATGTGGTATGAAGAAGCCATTTGGATAACATTAGACCCCTTTCACACTGAAGCGTTTTTACAGAGTTTTAGCTTTAAAAATAACGCTCTTAAAACGCTCATAAAACACTCTCTATGCATCTCAATTGACCCTTTCACACTGAGTCCTGCAAGCAGCATCTTTGGAGCGCTGAAAAAAACGCTCCAAAAACGCCCCTCTCCATTGAAATGAATTGAAAAGAGCTGTAAAAACGCCTTACCCTTTCACACAGAGGCACTGCAAAAACGCCCTAAAACTTTAGGGTCTTAGCGGTGCTTTACCAACACATTGGGATTGCAGATGAGGCTTCGCTCGAATAACGCTGTAATAATGCTCGAAAAACACTCGAATAGCGCTGTAATAACACTCGAGAAACACCCCAGTGTGAAAGGGGCCTTATACCCCTGATGTCCTGGGTGCAAGGAAGGGATCTGACCACTCAAAGCCAAGGCACCCATCTTCCAAACTCTGATATAGGACGTAGGCTGAACATTTCCGATGCTGCAAATTTCTACAACATATACAACTCTGTTGTCTGGACTTATAGTAATTACAGATATTGAAACAAAGGTGCTCAACGTCTGCTAGAAGCCATTAATAAAAACAAAGCGCAGCCCTCGCATACAATCTGATTTATAGCGTGAGTTAGACGTGGTAATAATTCTGTAAACAAATCATGTCAGGGTTGCTTTATGTCCTGCTAATGAGGGACATTCATCGTTCCAGCTGAAACCTAGGAAGAATTGTGCTTAACTAAGGTACAAAACATTATTCACCTTGCAGAATGACATGCTTAAAGTGGAAGTTCACCCAAAATATACATTTTTAACATTAGATTTAGGCTAATTAAGGGGAGCAGAAACAGGTATTTTTTTTTAAATCAATGCCGTACTTACCGTTGTAGAGATAGATGTTCTCCCGCTGCTTCCGGGTATGGGCTGCGGGACTGGGCGTTCCTATTTGATTGACAGCCTTCCGACCGTCGCATACAGCGCGTCACGATTTTCCGAAAGTAGCCGAACGTCGGTGCGCAGGCGCCGTAGAGAGCCGCACCGACGTTCGGCAACTGGTGACGCGCTGTATGCGACCGTCGGAAGGCTGTCAATCAAATAGGAACGCCCAGTCCCGAAGATCATACCCGGAAGCGGCGGGAGAACATCTATCTCTACAACGATAAGTACGTATTTGATACCAATATGCTTGCAATATAGATGAGCCCCTGTGCACAGCATTTCTTACACTGCTCAAAATTCCCTATATGGGACTTGGTCAACCTACTTGGTTGGTCCAATTATATTGCAGTCTAGCCAACTGGGATTACTTTTCCAGCTGGCCACACTGCTTGAGTACTGCATGCATGTACCTTGTGACCTAGTTGTGTTTTTAATATAGACAACGTTGTCTTATTAATTTTATTGTTATGGTGGTGGTGTAGGGTTTTTGAGTGCCATTGCTATGAATATGTTTTTGTAATTTTTTACCAATAAATCCATTTTCTATACGGCGTGGTCCGCCCGTGGCTTCTTTATCCGGGGGGTCTTTTCTTTTTGCTCTCCCCGGGGGGCTGTTTTTTGCATTCGTTATAGGCCCACGGAGACCGCACCCTAGAGGTGAGTCCGTTAATTATGGGACACTGTGAAAGGTTCATTCAGCCTGCCCAGTAGTTTGTTATTTAGTGAGCAGAGGACCTACCCCCCTTTTTTCTCGTTTGATGTCACCACCATCTATGACAGCTCACATCTGTGGCCCTGATTCTCTTCTACTGGGGTCCCTCAGTAGCGCTCCTGGCTCCTCGTTGGAGAGCCACTCTCCTTAAGGCTGGGTTCACACTACTACACTACTTTCATCCTACTTTGCTCTGCTACATTGGTCCTACATTTATCCTACATTGGTCCTACATCCATCCTACTTTAATGAACAGAATACTACTTTGGTCCGACTTCAATGATATTCAATGGGCCTGAAGTAGGATCAATGTAGGACCAAAAGTAGTACAGGGAGCATTTTCAAAGTCGGACCGACTTGTGTAGGACGCTACAAGACGCTCTCATAGGGAAACATTGAACACAGAGCAAAGTAGGATGAAAGTAGTGTAGTAGTGTGAACCCAGCCTCAGGGCACTCGTGCAGTGGCCCTCCCATGTCCTGCCGCTGTATCCATTGACACAGACAGCAGGACTCGGCTCCCCCCCCGGCTCCTGCGTCATTTGATTTGATTGACAGCAGCAGCTGCCCTGCTATCAATCTATCCAATCAGGACCCGAGACACGGGCTGGAGCTGGTGTGCTCATCCCCGTCGCTGGAAAGACTGCGTTCAGGTAAGTAAAAGGGGGGCTGTGGGGGGCATCACAGGAGGTTTTTCACCTTAATGCAAAGAATGTGAAAAACCTTGAGGGTTTAAAATCACTTTAAAGAAGAAGCCCAAAGAAGTGATAGACTTTCCCTCTTGAGCAGAGCAACTGAGAACAGAGGGGGTGTTATCAGGCGAAGGGGCATTTTCAAGGTTGGGGATAAACGAAGATTTGAAGGTACAGGAACGTCAAGGAAGAGTAGGAAACGTCACTCAGATGGATGATCCTCACTCAGCAATGGGATTTGGGTCACCATCATCATGCAGGTTCAGGGGTCAGCACTGGGGACCGTCTTATGCTAATGTCTGACATGAGTGCACTGCTGATTAGGCAACATTTAAAAATATGTTCATTAATAAACATGAAAAATTTATTATTTATTAAATATTGATAAATATTCATGATATCATTAAATATTGATATTCTTTACATTTGTTGAAAATGTGTATTGTATGTCTGCCCTGAGATCCTCGAGCTAAGCATTATTTTTATATAAATCAAACTATTAAATAACTGCAGGTCTAGAATTTTTGTGGAAATAGTGTAATTCAGCGCCAAAATGAATCAAATAAATACAATTAAAAAAGCTGCTCCTCATATAAAATACTGATTGCAATAGTTGAATGGATAAGTAGAGGGCGCTAGAGCACAGGTGATAAAACAAATAAATCCCCTATAATCGTGAACATACATATATAATAATCAATCATATAAAGTGAACTACTTAAGAAAAATACTAAATAGTGTCTCTGTGTCATAGATGTCCTCTATGACATAAAGTCCCAATATAAAAGTGCAATAAGCAGGTAAATCGGTCTTCTTATTTGCTGTTATCTTGATTAAGTGAAATAAAGTGCCACCACCACACTTGAATCTTCTTTACACCCAAAATGTGCTGAAGAAAATGGATGCGCTTACCAGAACGAATTGACTACTTTAATGAAAAATATAGTCAAAAGGACTTGAGCAGGATTGTGCCTGCACACATGTAGAGAGGATAATGGATGTGTAACCTCGTCCCCAGGCGTTCCAAATAGGGATATGTGAAAAAAACTTTAAAAACATAAGGAAAAGCCAAATGGCCTCTTACTGTAAAAGTGCCTCCCGGCACTGGGGCTGCAGACACTTCACCGCCAATATGCGGTAGGTAGTGGGTCGTCAGGGATCGCTGTCACCTCCGTAGCAAACACACGAGTTCCCGGCTGCTAGCTCCACAGGTCGGAGAGCACGTCACGTGACCAGGTACCGCCACCGACGTACGTTTCGTTAATTGAACGTCTCCAGGGGGCGTACCTGGTCACTAGAGCATCATGGTATATGTAGTCTCACAGTACTACTCATTGGTCCGTATGGGGAAGACTAATTGGAAAGCAGCCTCAGCGCCGTTCGGCTCAAAACCTTAGCGCCTAATACATAGTAGCAATAAACCAACCAATTAGAAATAAAAAAGCATATTAAAAAAACACATTCTGCATCTCTATAATCCGCTAACAGAGTGCAGCAAAACGTCAAAAAGGAGATATTGTCACCCTTGCATCCCGTTAGACGTGCAATGTAGTCTCTTATAGGGAACAGTTAATCCTAAATCACACGGATTCATTATTGGAAAAACTGTGGATATATACAAACAGAGGATACTATAGTTAAATACAAAAATTAGTCATTGAGGGCCAGATTCTCGTACAACTGCGGCCGTGTAACGTAACCCGTTTACGTTACACCGCCGCAAGTTTTCAGTGTAAGTGCCTGATCCACAAAGCACTTACCTGTAAACTTGCGGCGGTGTATCGTAAACACGTCCGGCGCAAGCCCGCCCAATTCAAATGGGGAGTGTACCATTTAAATTAGACGCGCTCCCGCGCCGGACGTACTGCGCATGCTCAGTTTAGAAATTCCCGCCGTGCTTTGCGTGATGTGACATCATTTTTTAGAACGGCGACGTGCGTAGCGTCCATTCATATTCCCGGACGTCTTACGCCAAAACAAAAAAAAATTGAAATTCGACCCGGGAACAGCGGCCATACTTTAACATGGCTCGACTAAAGTTAAGGCATGTTAAAGCAGGTGTAAATTTGCGACGGGAAAAAATTACTAGCGACGGCGTAACGAACGCGAAAACCGATCGCCGTAAATGCTCATTAGCATACCCGACGCAGGAAAACGACACAAACTCCACCCAGCGGCGGCCGCAGTATTGCATCCTAAGATCCGACAGTGTAAGTCAATTACACCTGTCGGATCTTAGGGCTATCTATGCGGAAATGATTCTATGAATCAGCCGCATAGATAGGACAAGAGATACGACGGTGTATCAGGAGATACGCCGTCGTATCTGTTCTGTGAATCTGGCCCCAAGATTCTAAAAAAAAAAAACATCCGGAAGTCCTAGCACTAAATCATTAGAGAGAAACAAAGAGGCACCACCCCTGCTTCCCTCTAGATGTGCACAGCAATCTCACATAGTGAATGATATAAACAACTCACCATACTGATAGGGTTTTTTATGAGCCCCATCGCGGGGTCGTCCCTATATTCCACACCACAAATGGGCCACAGATAAAACCAAGACGATTTTAACCTGAAAGTTTAAAAAAACAATAGGAAAACCATCATAAAAATGCATATAAGGAATTTATACATACAACGTAAAGTTGGCTATCTGGACTAAAGTCACAAATAAACAATCCTTACCACCCCCTCCTTCCCTCAAGAGGTTTAATAAATGGAGTTTAATGAATAAACTCGTAAAAAAACTGAGGCATTATTTTGACTGCAATCAATAAGGGAACCTAATTTAGTGAACCCAGATCTGTGCCATTCCATATCAACCGTTGGTTAAGAAACAGTTCAGATCCAGTTCGATATTGAGACCTCGGGGCTGCATTGTTCGTAATCTGTGCACCCACTTCATCTCATTCTGTGAGACCCTACGGGTCATATGTGTTCCCCGCCAGTGTCTATTAATTTTATCAATACCATAAAATGTGCACAGGCTAGGATCACTATCATGGTGGTTAGCCAGATCACAGAAGGAAGCTTAGGCCTGCAGAAGGCCGCAAAGCCACGGCCTCAATTACCGGCCGGTGCAGGCCTGCCGTGATCACGCGGCGGGGGAGGTGGGGGCGCACGGAGACACAGTATCCTGTGTCTTTGTGCGCTCCCACCTCCTCTGCCACACGAACGCGGCGGGCCCACGCCGGCCGGTAATTGAGGCAGCGGCCTTCTGCAGACCTAAGCTTTCCCGGGCGCCAGGTCACTATTTCTTGTCGCAATTGCGACCGGTAGCCCAGATATTGTTGAGCCCTGATCTACTAGCACCATTATAGTCCCATCTCCTCTTTTTTTGTTTCTTTATTAATCACTTAAGGACCGTCTCCTGCACAAAAATGTGTCAAAATTGTCCGCCGGCGTTACGAACTCCTGATTCAGGAACCTCGTTACGCCGACTGCAGCCTAAGAAATGACTGGCATAAGGCTCCTTATGCAGTCATATCGTAGGCTGCATTCTTACGTTGGCCGCTAGGTGGCATTCCCAGTGTGGTCAGCGTATAGTATGCAAATTGCATACTAACGCCGATTCACAACCCTACGCGAGCCCTGCGTACGCAGTTTACGTAGTTTGCGTACGTCGGGTTTCGCGTAAGGCTGCTCCTGCTAATAGCAGGGGCAGCCAATGCTACGACGGAGCATGCGCGCCTAATTTAAATGATTCCCGCCCCCTACGCAAATTACGTGGCTACTGCTTCGTGAATGAAGCGTAGCGCAGTTAATTTGCGGGGGCGCAGGGCAAAAACGGGACGCTGCGCCTCCATAAGGAGTGCGCAGCGGTACCTGAATCTACCCCTCTATAAATTTTGCGCAAACCAACCGATAAACTCTTATTGTGATTTTTTTTAACCAAAAATAGGTAGAAGAATACGTATCGGCCTAAACTGAGGAAAAAAAAAAGTTTTTTATATATTTTTGGGGGATATTTATTATAGCAAAAAGTTAAAAATATTGAATTTTTTTCAAAATTGTCGCTCTATATTTGTTTATAGCCCAAAAAATAAAAACCGCAGAGGTGATCAAATACCACCAAAAGAAATCTCTATTTGTGGGAAAAAAGAACGCCAATTTTGTTTGGGAGCCACGTCGCACGACCGCGCAATTGTCAGTTAAAGGGACGCAGTGCCGAATCGCAAAACCTGGCCAGGTCCTTTAGCTGCCTAAAGGTCCGGGTCTTAAGTGGTTAAATAACTGCACCATAACCAACTGGGACAATAAGGAAAAGTTTACCATTTATTTTTTTTTGTTACTGTGTACAGCTTCTATTTCCTCAGCATGCTCTAAAATGGATTAAGCTCATCTGCCATGATGGCAAAAAAAAATGCCAGTGCCTTGTAGATCAGCCTGGTGTAATGGAGTGGTTATGCATGGACACTGTGGGGGTTATTTACTAAAGCTGGAGAGTGCAAAATCTGGTGCAACTCTGCATAGAAACCTTTCAGATTTTATTGCCAAAGCTTCAGTTTCTGGGTCTACCAGTTTTAGTAATCCCCCCTATGGGCTAGATTTACTAAATACAAATAGACAGTGCACTTTGCAAGTGCAGTTTCAATCTTTTTTTCTTAAAGAATACACAATCAGGTGCAAAGAAATATAAAATATATTTTTGCTTGTGCATGATAGGAGGATTGAAATCACCAAACTTTTACCATTCTTACTGAGCACTAGGGAATATGAGTGCAACTGCACTTGCAACGTGCATAGTCTATTTGCCTTTAGTAAATCAATTCCAGTGTGTATACTACTGTCCCCTTATAAGTAAAGGAAGGTAAAAGTGTTATCTTTAGGACTTCCCACTTCTTCCTCTAATGCTTTGCCACTGCTTCTTAGTTTTGAAATAGTCCATAACTCCGTCTACAAAGGAATGCTTAGGTTGTTTTTTTTTTTTTGTATATAATATTCCCATATGGTAAATATGGAGTATGGTATGAATATTTTATATTTATCACTTGGAAACAGTAGGTGCTCTGCAGCTTTCGGCTAAGCTGATGTACTGCTATGCTGTGAATAGCCCTAAACTGTAATGGACCGTTTTCATCAGACGAACCGATCATGTGTGGGCCGCATCGTTTTTTTATCCATCGGTGAAAAAACTAGGAAATTGTTTTAAAATTATCTGATGGTTAAAAAACCGATAGAAAAAAAAGATTGTCTGTGGGTACGTTCATCAGTTAAAAATCCATGCATGCTCAGAATCAAGTCGACGCATGCTCGGAAGCATTGAACTTCATTTTTCTCAGCACGTCGTTGTGTTTTACACCACTGCGTTCTGAAACGATCGTTTTTTTAACCGATGGTGTGTAGGCACGACTGATGAAAGTCAGCTTCATCGGATATCTGATGAAAAAATCCATCAGACCGTTTTCATCGGATGAACCGATCATGTGTACAGGGCATAAGAAATTGAATTATACATGCAAGGCTGAATAGGGCAAAGTATATACCAGTGATGGCGAACGCGTGGCACGCGTGCCGCTCCTGGCACGGCAAGCTGTTTCGGTGGGCACGCCACACGCCATGAAAAATTGAAAAGAACACACTAAAATCCATTTGTCCCCACCGCACCGCAAACTACAACTCCCACAGTTCTCTAGGGCTATTGATGACGTGTCTGAGTGGGAGTGACAAAGAAGAAACTCCCGGGAGTGATGTGCGTGCGTGTGTGCGCACGCACTCTGATCCAATCAAAGAAGCTGTCTCATCCACACCGCACAAATCAGCGGTGACGTGACTGGGAGCACACACGGCTGGAATCAGAGGAGCCTTTCGGCGGGAATAATGAGCTGCTGGAGCAAGGTCAGACACTGGGAGACAGGAGTTAATGTGCAGTGTACGGTACAGTTATCTTGTTAGTCCTAAGCCTGCCCCACTCTCAGATATCAGGTGCTAGCTCAGCAAATAATCAATTGTGCAAAAAGAACAGCCTCATTACTGTCATTGGGAAACATGTGTCATCATTGGTGTTATTCAGCCTCATTATTGGTTTCATTAGGAAACATTGTGCCCCATCATTGTTGTCGTCATTGGTGTCATTGTGCCTCATTATTGGTGTCATTGCCTCATTATTGGTGTCATTGCCTCATTATTGGTGTCATTGTGCCTCATTATTGGTGTCATTAGGGAACATTGTACCTAATTATTGGTGTCATTGTGCCTCATTATTGGTGTCATTGTGCCTCATTATTGGTGTCATTGCCTCATTATTGGTGTCATTGGAAAACATTGTGCTCTCCCATTTTTTGTCATTATTGGTGTCATTGTGCCTCATTATTGGTGTCATTAGGGAACATTGTGCCTCATTATTGGTGTCATTGCCTCATTATTGGTGTCATTGTGCCTCATTATTGGTGTCATTAGGGAACATTGTACCTAATTATTGGTGTCATTGTGCCTCATTATTGGTGTCATTGTGCCTCATTATTGGTGTCATTGCCTCATTATTGGTGTCATTGGAAAACATTGTGCTCTCCCATTTTTTGTCATTATTGGTGTCATTGTGCCTCATTATTGGTGTCATTAGGGAACATTGTGCCTCATTATTGGTGTCATTGCCTCATTATTGGTGTCATTGCCTCATTATTGGTGTCATTGTGCCTCATTATTGGTGTCATTAGGGAACATTGTGCCTCATTATTGGTGTCATTAGGGAACATTGTGCCTCATTATTGGTGTCATTGGAAAACATTGTGCCTCATTATTGGTGTCATTGCATGTGTCAGGTAGGTGAGTGTAATAGTCGGGTAAGTGAGTGTAATGGTCAGGTAAGTGAGTGTAATGGTCAGGTAAGTGAGTGTAATGGTCAGGTAAGTGAGTGTAATGGTCAGGTAAGTGAGTGTAATGGTCAGGTAAGTGAGTGTAATGGTCAGGTAAGTGAGTGTAATGGTCAGGTAAGTGAGTGTAATGGTCAGGTAAGTGAGTGTAATGGTCAGGTAAGTGAGTGTAATGGTCAGGTAAGTGTTATGGTCAGGTAAGTGAGTGTAATGGTCAGGTAAGTGAGTGTTATGGTCAGGTAAGTGAGTGTTATGGTCAGGTAAGTGAGTGTTATGGTCAGGTAAGTGAGTGTAATGGTCAGGTAAGTGTTATGGTCAGGTAAGTGAGTGTAATGGTCAGGTAAGTGAGTGTAATGGTCAGGTAAGTGAGTGTAATGGTCAGGTAAGTGAGTGTAATGGTCAGGTAAGTGTTATGGTCAGGTAAGTGAGTGTAATGGTCAGGTAAGTGAGTGTTATGGTCAGGTAAGTGAGTGTTATGGTCAGGTAAGTGAGTGTTATGGTCAGGTAAGTGAGTGTAATGGTCAGGTAAGTGAGTGTAATGGTCAGGTAAGTGTTATGGTCAGGTAAGTGAGTGTTATGGTCAGGTAGGTGAGTGTAATGGTCAGGTAGGTGAGTGTAATGGTCAGGTAAGTGAGTGTAATGGTCAGGTAAGTGAGTGTTATGGTCAGGTAGGTGAGTGTAATGGTCAGGTAGGTGAGTGTAATGGTCAGGTAGGTGAGTGTAATGGTCAGTGTATGTTGCACAATGCATTCCTAATCCCTGCAGTCTGAGCGAATCTGGCAGAATCGTCCATTTCTAGTCCCTTGGGGCTCATTTAGATAAGTCCCAACCTCTGTACAGAGCCGCTGGAAGGTTTAATTCTGTGTTGGCACTTTGCAAGAAATAAATTGCTCTTGTGTCGCGGTTTGGGCACTCGGGCTCAAAAAGGTTCGCCATCACTGGTATATACACACAGCCCCCCTCTCTTGTAGCAAACAAGGACCATAGGGGTTTTCAGATAGACAGTAGAAGTCAATAAGTGAGCAGGCAGTGTTAGATTTTGTATTAGCCAGGATGATGAATACTTTACAAAGCTACTAGACTTTTATATAAAAACGGTCTATGTGTCCTCCTATGTCCCCTTATGTAGTATACAAAAGATCAGGCTGCAGCCCCCCTTTATACTGCACAAATTATGGCTGTGCTTACTTTGAATTTTGTTTTCAGGAGCAGAAATGTATACACTTGCATTCAATAAGTACATAAAGCTAATCTCAAGGCTCAAAATAAAAAAATATATATATATACATATGTATATATCAGCCCTCAAAATTTCCACTCTTTGCTCGCAAAATGCGAGTGGAATTTAGTTCAGGGCGAGTGAGGATTGCCCGGGACTATCCCGTAATGAACACCTGTGTCCCAGTTCCTGGACAGCTTCATTCCTATTGTCCCGGAATGAAACTGACACTGGGAACAATCATGAATTCAGGGGGGCGGACTGAGCCGCGGTAGAGCTGGCTCCCGCACCACCTTCATCTGACTTTAATCCTTGCCACTGGTTGCTAGTGCCGCCTAGCGTGTAGCAACCAGTGACATAACGGCTGCAACCCCCTACATGGTCAGCGTTGAAAGCGAGGCACATGAAGGATTTCACTTCCTCCTCCGCGCTACTGCTCCTGGGAGGCTGGGACCCAACGCAGCTGAGCTCCGAGTTAAGTATGAGGCTGGCTTGAAGGAACAGCGCGAGACGGGGTGGGAGAACCACCCTGACCTGAGCAGCAGTAAGCGCGGCATCCCCGGCACCTCCCAGAGAGCCTGAACAACTTCTCCAACGTCGACTCCCAGTCCCAGCTGCCTGTGACAGCCTGTCATCAAGAAGAAAGATGGTCTGGCCGAGTGCCCAGGGGACGAGGATGGGTGGGAGGTAGGTGCATTGCACACACCCACCCACCACAGACAGGGGCTAGAACAGGAAGGACCGCAGGCCAGGCGGTCAATTTCACTCACCCCCTCTCTCTCTTATCCATCCCCCTCTTACCCATCCCCCTCTCTCTCTCCATCTCCCCTCTCTCTCTCTTATCCATCCCTCTCTCTCTCTCATCCATCCCCCTCTCTCTCTCTTATCCATCCCTCTCTCTTATCCATCCCCCTCTCTCTCTTATTCCATCTCCCCTCTCTCTCTTATCCATCTCTCTCTCTCTCTCATCCACCCCCCTCTCTCTCTCTTATCCATCCCTCTCTCTCTCTTATCCATCCCCCTCTCTCTCTCTCTTATCCATCCCCCTCTTTCTCTTATCCATCCCCCGCTCTCTCTCTCTTATCCATCCCGCTCTCTTTCTCTTATCCATCCCGCTCTCTCTCTCTCTTATCCATCCCGCTCTCTCTCTCTTATCCATCCCGCTCTCTCTCTCTTATCCATCCCGCTCTCTCTCTCGTATCCATCCTCCTCTCTCTCTCTCATCCATCCCCCTCTCTCTCTCTTATCCATCCCCCCCTCTCTCTCTCATCCATCCCCCTCTCTCTCTCCTGTCCATCCCCCTCTCTTATTTTATTTTTTTGAAAGAAATTTATTGAATTTTATGCAAGTACATACAGGGCACAAAATGCACAATACAGACTGAAAGATGCAAGTAGTGGTGTAGAACAGTCAAGAATAATCAAAACATACAATACATATCATAGCATAACAACAAAAATCTCATGAAGTGACCCTGTATGACATTCCAACCCCACTAAGGGGGCCTCTTAGAGAAAAACGGGTAAGTTATGCTGGTCAATATACCTAGAACAAGGAGGGTATAAGTATGGTCAAACCCCGGACCATTGAGCGTCATCCCCCCTCCAGCCCACCCCGAGAGGGAACATACTGTGGGCGGTGGGGGGACCAATAGAGATAAAATGCCTAAAGGCGGCAAAAACCATAGGTCCTTCAGTGAGCTGAGTGTTGACAGACAAAACGAGTGGCGGGATGGAGAAGGGGTAGAAGTAGGGGGGAGGAAAGGTGACAGAGAAACTATGCGGATCCGGCATCATCAATAGTAACCGGTCTCGAGGGAGAGGGATGTGGCATAGGGGAAATCGCCGGGTTCAAGGTTTCCCTATAGTGAGTCCAGCAAGCCCAAGTGAGCCTGAATTTCTCATGCCTATCTTTGGCTTGGTGTATAACCCTTCCCCCTCTCTTATCCATCCCCATCTCTATCTCTCATCCATCCCCCTCTCTCTCTCTCTCTCTCTCTCTCTTATCCATCCCTCTCTCTCTCTCTTATCCATCCCCCTCTCTTATCCATCCCCCTCTCTCTCTCTTATCCATCCCCCCTCTCTCTCTCTCTTATCCATCCCGCTCTCTCTCTTATCCATCCCCCTCTCTCTCTTATCCATTCCCCCTCTCTCTTATCCATCCCCCTCTCTCTTATCCATCCCCCCTCTCTCTCTCTTATCCATCCCCCCCTCTCTCTCTCTTTTATTCATCCCCCTCTCTCTCTTATCCATCTGCCCTGGCGCCGCCTTGAGCCGTGGCTACAGCTCTCTCCTTCTCCTCCTCTCGTATCACACACACAGTGCTTCCGCTGTGTGTCATGGAGCTGGGTCTGTGTTTGGCTGCAAGGTCCCGCTCCCCTAGATTGGCTAATGTGATAGTAGATTGAATCAGTGTTCTGCCTATCACATTAACCGGTCTAGGGGGGCGGGACCTTGTCACAATGTGCCGCCAAACACAGACTCAGCTCCATGACACACAGCGGAAGATGCACGCTGTGTGTGTGATACAAGAGGAGGAGGAGAGCGCTGCAGCCTCGGCTTAAAGCGGCACCAGGAAGTGATGATGGGGGGAAAGTAAGGCTGCAAGTGATGGGGGCACAGTAATCCTGCACTGATGGGGGCACAGTAATGCTGCACTGATGGGGGCACGGTAATGCTGCATTGATGGGGCACAGTAAGGCTGCATTGATGGGGTACAGTAAGGCTGCATTGATGGGGCACAGTAAGGCTGCATTGATGGGGCACAGTGAGGCTGCGTTCACGGGCACAGTGAGGCACAGATGGGTACTGATATGCTTTATGTTACTATTGTTAAAGTTGTTAATATTTATTTTTGGAACGTAATTCTGCTTAAAATATTTAACAGTGAAATTTCATGACATAATTTACAAGGTCGTGTTTAGGGGCGGACTTAGGGGTAGGGCAGGGGAGGTGTTGGGTGGGGCAACTGGGGGTAACTCTTAAGGCCTGGCTAGTGGCTCAGGACTTGAAATTTTGAGCCCTGTATATATATTTTATATCTATCTATATATATATATATATATAGAGAGAGAGAGATAGATATATACGGTATATATATATATATATATATATGCTGTTTTGTGTATATAAAACATAATTACATTACCATTTA
Organism: Rana temporaria; assembly: GCF_905171775.1. Taxonomy (NCBI): domain Eukaryota; kingdom Metazoa; phylum Chordata; class Amphibia; order Anura; family Ranidae; genus Rana; species Rana temporaria. The sequence continues at coordinate 55,683,858 of NC_053500.1, read as the reverse complement.
ACTGTGACTAACTTATCTGAGTTTGTCATGGTATCAGTCTGTTGTACTGTTATGTAATGCAGAGCTGGGAGAGAAAGGGTCAGCTGTAGGAGCTGGTCAGGCTCTACTACTGTGCACATGTGCTGAAGGAATCCGAGGGGAGAGGGATGACTCAGAAATCCCTCATCGCCCAATCACTGCCTGGGGAAACCTAACTGCTTATCTGCATTAGGGAAAAGTGAGGTTACCAATCAGGGCGTGTTATCTGATTTTGTTTAAATTACCGTATATACTCGAGTATAAGCCGACCCGAATATAAGCCGAGGCACGTAATTTTACCACAAAAAACTGGGAAAACGTATTGACTCGAGTATAAGCCTAGGGTGTCCATCTGCATGCCTCACTGTGCCTCACTGTGTCCATGTGCATGCCTCACTGTGTCCATGCCTCACTGTGTCCATGCCTCACTGTGCCCATGCCTCACTGTGCCCATGCCTCACTGTGTCCACGCCTCACTGTGCCCATGCCTCACTTGGCTTATACTCGAGTATATACGGTATTCTCATAACTGGATGGACAAAAGGACATATATGTCGGGGGGTAAAACAGATGCATGGATCCAAAGGAGGAGTCACTCTACCCCCCCCCCCTCTCTACACAACTTATACCCAACTCACTACAGTCAATCATTTCCTCTAATGGGAACTCGTATCCTCAGGGCTTTTTTAAGAGGGAACTTGGTGGGACTCAGTTCCACCACCTCTGGCTCAGACCCTTGGGGGGGGGGGGGGGGGTGGCTGCTCACCACAATTGCTTGTAAACACAAAAGTCTGGTTTCTGTGTTTACAAGTGACAGCTCTGCACTCTGCGTGTAACCCCTGTGAACTCTGCACTCTGTAATGTGATGCAATCCTGGTATTTAATGCCCCTTTAAGACCCTTCTACTGTTTGTGAAATTTGACTGACCACACCCACTATTTGATGTGATTTGGAGGGTGTGTGTGGGTGGAGGGGTTTTGGGGGGGTCGTGGTTGAATTCCTGCACCTACTGTTTGAGAAAAAAGCCCTGCTTATCCTTATCCTCACACCTGATGCTTGATTTCAGTGTACCATTTAACCCATCTATGCCCAAACTATAAGGCCTCGTACACACGACCGAGTTTCTCGGCAAAAACCAGCAAGAACCTTGCTGGGAGATATTTTTTTGCCGAGGAAACCGGTGGTGTGTACATTTTGGTTGAGGAAACTGCCGAGAACCTCGACGAGCCAAAAAGAGAGCAAGTTCTCTATTTTCTCGACGGGAGTCTGATTTGGCGTTTCTGGTCGGGCTGGTTTTCAACGAGAAACTCGGACGTCTGTATGCTAAGAAACCCGCACTTGCTCAGATTAAGGTATGAGACGGGAGTAAAAGTAGCATTTGTAATGGAGATAACACATTTTTAAAGCTGTAACAGACTGAAAAGTGCAACTAGTCTCTTACCAAACTTTTATTTAGCACGCAAACACATGAAATTAGCAAAAGCAGCCCCAAGAGTTTAACCAGTGGAATCGAACTTCCTCTGCCGCTGTATGTGTTGTATGTCACCGCGTTTGAGAACAAGGAGATTTTGGCTTGACTGTGTGTAGTACGCAAAGCAAGCTTGTCGAGTTCCTCGACAAGCCTAACAAGGAACTCGACGAGGAACTCGATGTGTTTCGCCCGTCGAGTTTCTCGGTCGTGTGTACGAGGCCTCAGGCCATCAGAGAATTGGTCTACTAACCTCTGTTATCCCAAGACATAGCTATGTAGGGACTAAGACAATCAGTCATATCTACAAGAGCTTGAAATTCACACTCCTGCTCTCTCCCTCCTCCATTCAGAAACATTTACTGTAAGTATGACCAGAAATTTCAGCTGATGTGCAGATGATAAGGGAATAATAAGGGATTTGTTCTTCACTGGGGCTCTGTCTGCAGAGTTCTTCCCTTGTCATCTGGGTTTCCAAGACATACTCTGCTTATCTGCCACAGCCCCAAGCTATACTGATAGGTTAGAGGAAAAAAGGTTGTTGCGCTAAAAATAATAAATCTAAACAATAATTGAAAAATATACAGTTCTGAAGCCAATATCTAGATTTGATGTGATATTAAAAAAGAAAATAGTTGCAGTCCCAATACATCCACCGAAATAAAGTTCATATAGGAGTGGCAGTGTTGAAAAACAAGTATAGAAAAAACACCTGGAACCAGTAAAAAATTGGGAGGCTTACCAGATGGCAAGCAGTATGTGCTTGCGACTGCAAACCCCAGTCAGGGCCTTTAAAGTAGTCCTCACAGGGGAAGATGGAAAAGGGAGAGGATTCTTGAAGTCTCCACCGGAAGCCAGATTAATGAGCCATATCATAGGAAAAATATTGCAATGGTGAAGTACGTTTGATCAGCACACATGTAGAAAAAAAGTGACTTTTAAGTCACTTTTTTTCTACATGTGTGCTGATCAAACGTACTTCACCATTGCAATATTTTTCCTATGATATGGCTCATTAATCTGGCTTCCGGTGGAGACTTCAAGAATCCTCTCCCTTTTCCATCTTCCCCTGTGAGGACTACTTTAAAGGCCCTGACTGGGGTTTGCAGTCGCAAGCACATACTGCTTGCCATCTGGTAAGCCTCCCAATTTTTTACTGGTTCCAGGTGTTTTTTCTATACTTGTTTTTCAACACTGCCACTCCTATATGAACTTTATTTCGGTGGATGTATTGGGACTGCAACTATTTTCTTTTTTAATATCACATCAAATCTAGATATTGGCTTCAGAACTGTATATTTTTCAATTATTGTTTAGATTTATTATTTTTAGCGCAACAACCTTTTTTCCTCTGTTCTATGCTGTTGTGTTTTGTATTGACACTTCGCTGTTGCAGCTCTATTAGCAATTTATTGTTAGTGTTTTTTTAATATTTCTTAGCGCGGTTTTTTTCTTTCTTTATACTGATAGGTTAGCTGACCTGCATCTCAGTTGTACCTGAAATGTGCATGTATTTGTTATATTTGACTGTAAAGCGGCTGAGTCATTACATTGTATAAACCATACACATGCATTAGTTGGAAAACAATTAAAGCCAGTAAGAGATGAAGTCGTTAATAACAAGCTCTTATTAATTATGGCATTATTGGCTGAAAAAGGTACAATACATACAAAATATAATATAGCCTCTGTCACATTTGCTCTAAAAAGCATTATGCGTGTTGCATTAGTTGCCTAGTGCAGTCTGGGATAAAGTGTAGCATTATATAAGACTTTACGTGCACAGAGTTGGAGACAAATCACATTCATCTTGTATATATTTAAATAATACATCACAAGTAGGATTTCTGAGCACTTTTATTCCTGTGCCGGAGAGCGAAGAGGAGAGCTGTTAAAATCACTCCCGATCAGATCAGCTGCAGCAGAAAATGTGTATATCTGTCAGTCTTTTCTTATGTGCACTCAGCTGTTCAGTTCCTTTTCCACTACTGCGAGAGAGCTTGTTGTCAGACTCAGGCACTTGGAGTAACCCCATAGTGAAAGTGATGAGATTTCCCTGGATACAGTTATAATATATATAGGGCAGCATGGTGTCTTTTGGCCTTATGCACACGGGACATTATAAAAACGCCAGTAGCGTTAGCTGTAGAAAGCTGTAGCTGTAGTAGAGTGAGTTTTTCAGTGTTTTTGCAGTAGTTTTTCAGCATGTTTTAGCAAAACTATACTCTCACTTAGGCCCCTTTCACACTGAAGAGTTTTTCAGGCGGTTTAGCGCTAAAAATAGCGCCTAAATACCGCCTGAAAAACTCCTGCACTACAGTCTCAATGTGAAAGCCCGAGGGCTTTCACACTGGGGCGATGCGCTGGCGGGAGAGAAAAAAATCTCCTGCAAGCAGCATCTTTGGAGCGGTGAGAGGAGCGGTGTGTATACCACTCCTTAACCGCTCCTTCCCATTGAAAACAATGGGACACCACGGTGATACCGCCGGCAATGCCCCCTTTTTCGGCCGCTAGCGGGGGTTAATACCGCAACGCTAGCGGCCAAATTCCACGGCAATTCCGACGGTATAGTGACGCTATTTTTAGCGGCGCTATAACCCCACCGCACGTCCTGCCACAGTGTGAAAGGGGCCTAAAGCTTATGGCTCAAAAACGCGGAATGGCCAAGTTTTTTAATGTTTATATTCTTTTATCAGAGTTACAGGCTTTTTACAGCTCAAAAAAATCCTCCTTTTCCAGCCAGAAAACGCCCCCGCCAAAAACCACTGATAACAGCTTATGTGTGCAATAGACACATAGGGGTTGATTTACTAAAACGGGGGAGTGTAAAATCTGGTGCAGCTCTGCATAGAAACCAATCAGCCTCTGCCCACACTGCCAAAAGCACCAAAACCTGGTTCAATGACCGTGGGATTACTGTGCTTGATTGGCCAGCAAACTCTTCTGACCTGAACCCCATAGAGAATCTATGGGGCATTGCCAAGAGAAAGATGAGAGACATGAGACGAACAATGCAGAAGAGCTGAAGGCCACTATTGAAGCATCCTGGTCTTCCATAACGCCTCAGCAGTGCCACAGGCTGATCGCTTCCATGCCACGCCGCATTGAGGCAGTAATTGCTGCAAAAGGGGCCCAAACCAAGTACTGTGTACATATGCATGCTTCTACTTTTCAGAGGTCTGATATTGTTCTGTGTACAATCCTTGTTTTATTGATTGCACGTAATATTCAAATCTTCTGAGATTGTGGATTTGGAGTTTTCATGAGCTATAATCCATATTTGTCACAATTATGACAAATCGCGGCTTGAACTATCTTGCTTGTAATGAGTCTATCTTATATATTAGTTTCACCTTTTAATTTTCATTAGTGAAATAAATTAACTTTTGCACAATATTAAAACATTTTGCGGTTCCCCTGTAGAATTACAATAACAAAAAAAAAACTCAAGTAGATCCTGCAACTTCTATCATTTAAAATCATTGTTACTTAAGACCCTTTATCATACAATAACAATGGGTTAATGATTACATTCTTCAAATATAAAATTGGCAACAAAATAAGACAAGCCATTAAGTTCAGTTTAACGATTATACCTTAACGGCTTATATGTACCGTATTTTCTGGTGTATAAGACGACCTTTTGCATGTAAAAAAATGACTCAAAACTCGGGGGTCGTCTTATACGCCGGTACCTGTCTGTAAGGCTACGGGCGTCCATTATTCAAAAGCCGCGCCTCCTTCTAAGGCTGTTCCGTGATAGGCGGAACACTCATTTTCCCATCAGAGCCTCTGTTCAGTGTTCCGCCTATCACGGATGCCTTCTCATCCTCGGACGAGAGGACATCCGTGATAGGCGGAACACTGAACAGAGGCTCTGCTGGGAAAATACTGGCACAGTGAGGTAGGCAATGGCACAGTGCGGCATGTAATGTAATGGCACAGTGAGATTTGAAAAAAGCCTGTTTCTGTCAGCGTTTTTTCCTGTCAGCGGTTGTTCCGGCTACCCATCAGCTTCCAGACAGACTAGTCGCAGGGGTCGTCTTATACGGTGTGTATATCCCAAAACCAACATTTTAGCTGGAAAATTAGGGGGTCCTAATTACGCCCAGTCGTCTTATACGCTGGCAAATACGGTAATGTTATCCCATACAAGGGATCTATCCCTCTGCTAATTTTCAACAAACTCATTGGTAGGCTCAACATATTTGCACAGACAAATTGGAGTCTAGCCATCGAGACCAAATTTTCCAGAATTTGTTTGGGCATTTGCTGTGTTTATATGTCAATTCCTCCCTTCTTAAATTAGAATTAATCCCATCAGACCATTGAGAAATTGTTGGTGGGGAGCTTGATATCCATTTCTGCAATATGAGTTTACGGGCTATATACAGTACATAGACCACAGCAACATTACATGCATTTCAGGTGGGAGAATATCTTCCGATATAAACCCTAGCAGAGCTATTTTTGGATTACATTGAACATGTGTAGAGAGTAGGGCTGGGAAAAAAATCGATTTGATTTTAAAATCGAGTTGGTAGGTCAAATCGATTCATATTTAGAAAAAAAAAAGATTTGTTCTTTTTTTCCCCCCCCCCGGACCGGCGCTGACACCGCGCAGGTCCGGAGGAGTTCTTAGGCAAAGCCACAGCTTTGTCCTAGTCCGCGAGGCCGGACGCCACGGACTAGGCCGAAGCCGCGGCCTTGCCTAAAAACTCCTGCCCGCAGCTCCTCAGGACCGGCGCAGTGTCCATCAAAAAAAAAAAAAAAAAAAAACTTGATTTGAATCGTAAATCGAGTTTTTTATAAAAAAAATTGCAGATTTTTTTAGGGGAAAAAATCACCCAGCTCTAGTAGAGAGCATAGAGTGTTTAAGGTATTAAATATATACTCCCAATATCTATGCAGTTTAGGGACACGCCACATCATGTGTATAAGTGTTCCTGTTTCAGTAGTACATCTTGGACAGTTTGGTGTAGCTGCTTAACCCCAAGTATATCATTTTTGAGGAGTATAGTGAGGCCTGTGAATAATAAATAACTGGGTCAGACATTGTGAGGAGGATAAGGAGACTCTGGTCAAATTCTCCAGAGCTTTCTCCCATGCCTCATCACTAATGGTCTCCAGATCCCTACGCCACCGCCCAAGACCACCATCCTGCGTGCTAGTGCTAGTTGTTGTTTGTAGGGAGGAATATATGTCACCAATGAGTCCATGTTTGTCCATGTTTGGAGCTCCTTGTAGACACAGTTAAAACTTGAGGAAGGATTATATTTGAATTGGAAAGTTGCTGCCTCTGCAGAATATGCCGCAACTGCAAGTACTGAAATAATTATTTGTTAGGTAGATGGTATTTCTCTGCCAGTTTATTAAAAGGGTATAAAGCCTCATTATCAAAAAGCTGATGAAGAAGGACAATGCCTTTTCCATGAGTCAAAGTTTTCAAGCTTCGCTACCTCTGGTAATCGTAGATCATTCCATATGGGCATATATTGGGTATATCCCTCATGAAAAGTAAGTTGTTGGACAGTAGTCCAAACTTTATGAATTAAGTGAAATGTAGGGAAGCAACCTTTACTGGTTTACCAGCAAATGTGGTTGAGTGTGTGGTGTGAGCCCCCTAATTTTGCTATTGTGGTTCTATGCAGAGAGTTGTGCCCCTATAGGGTCTAGCATCCAATGTGGGAGGAGAACTGATGGAAGGACAAATAGGAGGCATTTGAGTGGCACTATTTTTTTCACATGTAACCAATGTCTTGGTCATGCTTCCTGTGTTATCTCAAGGAGGCGGGAGGGGACATCCCCCCCTCCCACCGCCATCCGGTGCTTCTCCGGGCTCTCCCGTGCCATCGGGGGCCCGGAGAGATGATCGCCATCCGCCGAATGGGAAGCATAGAGATGACTGATGACCAGATCGTCACCAGTCATCTCTATGACCGTCGGAGGCCCGAGCGTGATGTGATGACGTCACGCCCGGGTACCCACCCGTAAGTAAACAAACCGCAATTGCGGCTAGTAAGAATGAGATCTGTGAATTTTTTTTCACAATCTCATTCTTTCCAGCCTGGAGGAGAGATGTGGGGTCTTATTGACCCCGCATCTCTCCTTAAAGAGGACCTGTCACACACTATTCCTATTACAAGGGATGTTTACATTCCTTGTAATAGGAATAAAAATGATCGGAAAAAAATAAATGTAAAAAATAAATAAATACGTAAAATAAAAATAAATAAAAAATTAAAACGCCCCTGTCCCCGGTAGCTCGCGCTCAGAAGCGAACGCACACGTAAGTCCCGCCCACGTATGTAAACGTTGTTCAAGCCATACATGTGAGGTGTCGCCGCATGCGTTAGAGCGTGTGCAACAATTCTAGCACTAGACCTCCTCTGTAACTCTAAACTGGTAACCTGTAAAAAAATTCAAAGCGTCGCCTATGGAGATTTTTAAGTTACAAAGTTTGGTGCCATTCCATGAGTCTGTGCAATTTTAAAGCATGACATGTTAGGTATCTATTTCCTCGGTGTAACATCATCTTTCATATTTTACATAAAAAATGGGCTAACTTTACTGTTTTGTTATTTTTAATTCATGAAACCATTTTTGCCCCCCAAAAAAAGGCGTTTAAAAAATTATTGCACAAATACCGTGCAAGATAAAAAGTTGCAATGACCGCCATTTTATTCCCTAGGATGTCTGCTAAAAAAACATATATAATGTTTTGGGGTTCTGAGTAATTTTCTAGCAAAAGAATGATGATTTGTACATGTAGGAGAGAAATGCCAGAATAGGTCCGGTATGGAGGTGGGTTTTAAAGCCCGGTATTGAAGTGGTTAAAAAAATAAATAAATATCTGGTTGTAAAATATGCTAGATACACTCTATTGTTTGTTTTATTATATTTACAACTTACTACAATCACCTTGTAAAACAACCCATTCCGTTTAAAATAGAAATTAAAGGCAAAACATTTTTATATAGATATAAAAAAAACACTACAAATACCTTTTTTTATAAACAATCATATTCCCTCTGTTCTTATCTGCATAAGAGCTGGGGGGAGGAGAAACAGCAGGCACTGAGCCTCCCAGTGATTGGCTGTGCAGGGGGGCGTGTCAGAACAAGTCTGATTATTGGAGGAGAGCAGCCTGAGTTCCCAGTACAGCTAGAGAACTGTGTTATCCTGTTTAGTGTGGTCAGTTTTTAATAGGAAAGCAGAGGGACTGGCAGAAACACCAGGGATTTCACACAAAGGACGCAATACAAAGAGAACAGGATACGTTCTCATACACGAACATGGTACAACAGCCACATATCAGGAATATAGAGTGTTAGGCCTCGTACACACGATAGGTTAACCAGAGGACAACAGTCTGAAGGACCGTTTTCATCGGTCCAAAACGATCGTGTGTAGGCCCCATAGGTTATTTAACCTTAGGTTAAAAAAATGGCAACTTACTTTCAAATTTAACCGATGGATTGTTAACCAATAGGTCAAAACCGATCGTTAATACGCACAACCATCGGTTTTAAATCCATGCATGCTCAGAATCAAGTCGACGCATGCTTGGAAGCATCGAACTTCGTTTTTTTCAGCACGTCGTTGTGTTTTACGTCACCACGTTCAGACACAATCGTTTTTTTAACTGATGGTGTGTACACACAGCGGAGCATCAGTCAGCTTCATAGGTTAACCTAGGACAACGGTCCTTCAGACCGTTGTCCTCTGGTTAACCTATCGTGTGTACGAGGCCTTAGGGTAACAAATGCTTTAACTCAAGGCCAAAGTGAAAGTGTGTACCCTGGGGTGGTGTATGGGCTCCCACGGATCATTAAGCACTAAGTGAAACTGAAAAACATAAGGTGTAGTTGCCGGTACCTTTTAGTACCTATAGTATATTTGTAGCAACTGTTTTAAAAAGAAAGCTGTGAGAATAGAAAACCAGGTCAGGTAGCATAAAATCTAGAAAACTCTTTTGGTGGTCTGTCCTGAAATGTATTTTGTCAAAGTAGACATTCAACAAGGATGTAGACTGAACTGTCAGCATACATGTAGACTGAACCCTTTAGTGATTACAACTCTGTACCTGAAATCTTTTCATATAAAATATACTACTGAACCAAAAAAACGAACTAAACATAAATCTTAGCCTTGCAGCAGAAAATGTATTTATTAATAGCTATTTAAAGAAAATGTTTTGCTTCCTGATATTTTTAAGTTATATGCAATAAATGAACAGTTTAAATGTTTCTACTCAGCATGCTCCATTGGTTGGATACAGAGCCTAATGGATGCCTAATTGTTTAGACATTTAACCACTTAACCCCCGGACCATATTGCTGCCCAAAGACCAGAAGACTTTTTGCGATTCGGGACTGCGCCGCTTTAACTGACAATTGCGCGGTCGTGCGACGTGGCTCCCAAACAAAATTGGCGTCCTTTTTTTCCCACAAATAGAGCTTTCTTTTGGTGGTATTTGATCACCTCTGCGGTTTTTATTTTTTGCGCTATAAACAAAAATAGAGCGACAATTTTGAAAAAAATGAATATTTTTTACTTTTTGCTATAATAAATATCCCCCAAAAATATATAAAAAAACTTTTTTTTTCCTCAGTTTAGGCCGATACGTATTTGTCTACATATTTTTCGTAAAAAAAAATCGCAATAAGCGTTTATTGATTGGTTTGCGCAAAAGTTATAGCGTTTACAAAATAGGGGGTATTTTTATGGCATTTTTATTAATATATTTTTTTACTAGTAATGACGGCGATCAGCGATTTTTTTTTCGATACTGCGACATTATGGCGGACACTTTGGACACTTTTGACACATTTTTGGGACCATTGGCATTTTTATAGCGATCCGTGCTATAAAAATGCATTGGATTACTATAAAAATGCCACTGGCAGTGAAGGGGTTAACACTAGGGGGCGGGGAAGGGGTTAAGTATGTCCCTGGGTGTGTTCTTACTGTTGAGGGGGGTGGCCGTACTAGGGGAAACACTGATCATCTGTTCATACATTGTATGAACAGAAGATCAGCGTTTCCCCCGCTGACAGGACCGAGAGCTGTGTGTTTACACACGCAGCTCCCGGTCCCCGCTCTGTAACGAGCGATCGCGTGTGCCCGGCGGCGATCGCGCCCGCCGGGCACACGCACGGGAGTCGGGGGCGAGCGGGGGCGCGCGCACGCGCCCCCTAGTGGCGGCTCAAAGAGCCGCCGTATAGCTACGGGCTCTCGCCCAGGAGAGCCGACCTGCCGCCGTATAATGACGGTGCGCGGTCGGCTAGTGGTTAACATCCGCCTCTGTTTGGACAGTGTGTTTTATACAGTCGTCACAAGTCTGTCAGCCATTATGGATTTCCCGGAGAGTGCTAATCTATTATTATGAATCGTTTTACAAACATCAGTAAAATACCATATAATTATTTGGCACAGTAAATGTGCTAAATATTTATTAACATGTATACAGTATATGTCTACAGTATAAGATGTATATACAGATATCTAGAATACAATACACACATATATATGTTGTACATATGTATATTTACACCGATTGGCCATAACAGTATAACCACTAAAAGATAACATGAATAACATTGATTATTATGTTACAATAGCACCTGAAAGTGGGTGGGATATATTAGGCAGCAAGTGATGTTATATTGCCCATAACGTTGATGCATTGAAAGCAGAAAAAATGGGTAAGATTAAGTATTTGAGCGACTTTGAAAAGGTCCAAATTGTAATGGCTAGACAACTGAGACAACGCATCTCTAAAACAGCAATCCCTTTGGGATGTTCCCGGTCTCCAGTGGTCAGGATCGATCAAAAGTGGTCCAAGGAAGGAGAACCAGCGACAGGGTAATGGGTGGCAAAGGCTCATTGATGCACGAGGGCTGGCTTGCGTAATACGATCCAATAAAAGAGCCTACTGCAGCTCACATTGTTGAAAAAAGTAATGCTCGTGCCAATAGAAAGGTGTCAGAACACACAGTGCAATGCAGTTTGTGGCTGCATAGCCACAGGTTTGTCAGGCTGCCCAGGCTGACCTGTGTCCAGAGCCAAAATCTCCTACAATGGGCATTTGAGCATCAGAAATGAACCACGGAGCAGTGGAAGAAGGTATCTTTGAAGTGTTAACTTGGCTACCAAAGTCAGTCCAATCACACATCTGTGGAATCTGCTGAAAAAACAAGTCTGTTCCATGGATGCCCTATCTCACAGCTGCAGGGGTCTCAAACTCAAATTACCTGACGAGTTTTCATATCCCATGGGGGGCCGCATGCAAACTTTCAAACTTCAAAAACAACAGTACTGGTGTCAGTGAACGCATTATTAACCCCCCAGCACTGGTGTCAGTGGATGCATTATTAACCCTGACCACTACACTGCACACTGACCACTACACACTGACCACTACACACTGACCACTGCACACCGACCACTGCACACCGACCACTACACTGCACACTGACCACTGCACTGCACACTACACTGACCACTACATTGCACACTACACACTGAACACTACACACTGACCACTACACTACACGATGACCACTACACTGCACACTGACCACTACACAGCCCACTGACCACTACACACCCCACTGACCACTCACCATCAGGGCACAGCACATCAGGTCACAGAGCCCAGCACATCAGGGTACAGGGCACAGCGCACATCAGGGTACAGGGCACAGCGCACATCAGGGCACAGCGCACATCAGGGTACAGAGCCCAGCACATCAGGATACAGAGCCCAGCACATCAGGGTACAGGGCACAGCACATCAGGGTACATAGCCAAGCATATCAGAGCACAGCACAACAGGCCACATCAGGGTACGGGGCATGGCAAGGCACATCAGGACATGGCACATCAGGGTACATATCCCAGCACATCAGGGTAAAGAGCCCAGCACATCAGGGTACATGGGGCACATCAGGGTACATTGGGGAAACAATCAGGGTACATGGGGCACATGAGGGCACAATCAGGGTACATTGGGCACATGGAGCACAATCAGGGTACATGGGGAACATGAGGGCACACTCAGGGTACATGGGGAACATGACATCACAATCAGGGTACATGACGGCACAATCAGGGTACATGGGGCACATAGGCCACATCAGGGTACATGGGGCACATCAGGGCACATGGAGCACAATCGGTACATAGGGCACATGAGGGCACAATCAGAGTACATGGGGCACATCAGGGTACATGGGGCACACTCGGTACATGAGGGCACACTCAGGGTACATGGGGAACATGAGGGCACACTCAGGGTACATGGGGCACATGAGGGCACACTAAGGGTACATGGGGCACATGAGGGCACAGAGTACATGGGGCACAGGTCAGCGTTTACTTGTGGTTTTCTTCACATGCAGAGTAAAGCAGGAAGCGTCTGTCATAAGTTCACTTCTCTCTCATGTCACGCTGCGGCTGCTCCCCGCCCCCCGGCGCCCCCCCCCTCTCTTCTCGTCCATCCCAGGTGATATCACAAGCAAATAGGGATGAACGAGAAGAGAGGGGGGGCCGCCGGGCGCGGGGAGCAGCCGCAGCGTGACATGACAAACAAGTGAACTTATGACAGAGACGCTTCCTGCGCTACTCTGCATGTGAAGAAAATCTACACCCCCCCCACTTCCGCGGCACCCCCTGCCCTGCCTGCGGGCCATTTAGAAGCGGGCCGCAAATGGCCCGCGGGCCGGTACTTTGAGACCCCTGGCTTAAAGGATCTGCTAATGACAGCTTGATTCCAGACACCACAGCATACCTTCAGAAGTCTAGTGGAGTCCATGGTTCAATGGGTCAGGACTGTTTTGGTGGCAAAAGGGGACCTTCTTAATATTAGGTGGGTGGTAATAATATTATGGCTAATCAGTGTGTGTGTATATATATATATTAATTTATGCCTCAGACCACAACACTCAGCAGCCCTTACGAGTGTACCGATATAACACAGTTGTGCTCATAAGTTTACATACCCTGGCAGAATTTATGATTTCTTGGCCATTTTTCAGAGACTATGAATGATAACACAAAAACTTTTCTTTCACTCATGGTTAGTGTTTGGCTGAAGCCATTTATTATCAATAAACTGTTTTTACTTTTTTGATATAATCACAACAGAAACTACCCAAATGACCCTGATCAAAAGTTTACATACCCCAGTTCTTAATACAATGTATTGCCCACTTTAACATCAATGACAGCTTGAAGTCTTTTGTCTCCAGTGTTGAACGATGACATCCAGAAATTTTAAAACATTTGGTCTCCCGGGGGTGACATCCTATTTCACTTCAAACTTTGACACACTATTATCTTTATACGATTATACCTTTATTAGCAGTTTATTGGAGTGTATGATTATTTTCCTTTGTACTTCTTTTTCTTCTTATTTTCATGTATTTTCTCACTCTATTCTGATCCCCTTCAGATTTTGTAAGTTTGCCCACTTACAAAGAAATGAAGGGTCTATCATTTTTATCATAGAGGTATTTTAAATGATAGAGACAGAATATCAACCAAAAATACAGAAAAAAAAACACATGATACAAATGCTATAAATTGAGTTGCAGTTCAGTGAGTAAATTAAGTATTTGATCCCCAATCAAAACATGACTTAGTAAAAAACTATTTTTGGCAAGCACAGAGGTAAGATGTTTCTTGTAGTTGTTAACCAGGTTTGCACACATCTCAGGAGGTATTTGTATCCACTCTTCTTTACATATCTTCTTTAAATCCTAATGTTTCCTGGCTGTCTCTTGGCAATTAAAAGTTTAAGCTTCCTCCATACAATTTTAATGAGATTAAGGTCTGGAGACTGACTCGGCCACTCCATGACCTTAATGTGATTCTTCTTGAGCCACTCCTTGGCTTGGCGGTATGTTTTAGGTCATTGTCATGCCGGAATAGCCATCCATGACCCATCTTCAGTGTTCTGGCTGAGTGAATAAGGTTCTCATTGAAGATTTTACAATACATGGCCCTGTCCATTGGTCCCTCAATGCGGCAAAGTTGGTCTGTACCTTTTAACAGAGAAACAGCACCAAATCATTATGTTTCCACCTCCGTGCTTGACTGTGGGAATGGTGTTCTTAGGATCATAGTCAGCATTTTCTACCTCCAAAAATGGTAAGTCGTGTTAATTCCAAAGAGCTTAAAGCGGAGTTCCGGCCACAATTTCACTTTTTAAATATAAATACCCCTGTAATACACAAGCTTAATGTATTCTAGTAAAGTTAGTCTGTAAACTAAGGTCAGTTTTGTTAGGTTGTTACAGCATTTAGACACTTTATAAAATAGAAATTGACTGGGACCATCTTAAGTGTGGGCATCATGAAGCCAGACTGTATGACTTCCTGGATTTCAGCCTTGCAGATCTCACACATGCTCAGTGCTGCACAAGCAGTGTCAGATCAGGTTTCAGCACATGTGCTGTCCACGTCACATGATTCTTTGAGACTGGGCAGTGCACAGACTCCTGGAAAGTTACACCCACTACATTCCCAGGAGTCTGTGCGGTGTAGGTTAGGAAGCATTAAGCACCTAGGTGCAGGAAGTGGGAAGATTAACTATTCTGCCTAGCAACAACACTTTGAAGGCATCTAAAAAAAAAAAAAAAAATTCGTAAAGGACTAATGACATTTTTTTAAAACTACTGATGTAATGTTATATTTATGGGTGGAACTCCACTTTAATTTTGGTCTCATCTGACCACAGCACGTTCTTCCAATCCTTATCTGAATCATTTATATGTTCATTGGCATGACTGTACATGTGCCTTCCTGAGGAGGACGACACCCCAAATTTGGAGGAAGAAAAATGCTGACATTGACCCCAAGAACACCATCTGTCACTTACCTGATAGGAGACTGAATTGACAAGGTCAGCCTCTTTTATATCTCCCGCCCTGGCCCCACTGAGGATGAGACAGAGGGTGCCAAGGGACAGGTGAGACACACTATTTGGGTCAAGGAGTAGCCAAAGAAGAAGCACATTAAGGTCATGGAGTGTCCTAGCCAATTTCCAGACCTTAATCCTATAGAAAATTTATGAAGGGAGCTGAAACTTGCCAAGTTGCCAAGTGACAGCCAAGAAACCTTAAAGTGGAGTTTCATCCGGTTCTGTGTTTATTAAAGGTCAGCAGCTACAAAATTGTAGCTGCTGACTTTTAATAAACACACACTCGAGTCTCTTATCCTCGGACCTGGCCCCCCTAAACGCACCCATCACAGTAGAGGAGTTGGAGCAGACCATTAAATCACTACCATCACGCAAGTCCCCGGGCCCAGACGATTTTTCCTATGAATAATATAAAGCGTTTCTCCCCCTCCTGCTCCCTCACATGTGCAAACTATTTTAACACTTTTTTGCACGACACTCCGGTCCCCCAAGACATGCAACGATCCTTCATTACGGTGAAACCTAAGCCAGACAACTACAGGCCGATTGCCCTCCTGAACTCAGACTTGAAAATATTCACTAAATTACTTTCCATTCGTCCAAACTCTGTCCTCCCTTCCCTTATTCATAAAGACCAGGTGGGCTTTGTCCCGCTCCGCCAAGCGGGGGACAACACTAGGAAAATAATTGACCTTGTTGAGGTGGCAAACAGGGAGGGCCGGCAGTCCCTGCTGCTTGGCCTGGATGCTGAGAAAGCTTTTGACAGCTTGGGATGGCCATTCCTGTTCGCCACGTTACGCCATGTAGGGCTCAGGGGACCTTTCCTACGAGCTATCCAGCACTTATACTCTGGCCCCTCCTCTCAAGTTAGGACCCCCTTTGCCCTCTCCTCTGCGTTCCTGGTGACTAACGGCACCAGACAGGGTTGCCCACTATCCCCCCTGCTTTTCGCGCTGTGTGTGCTGTACTATACCTGTTCCAAACCCTGCCCATACCGGTGCCCTATGCCCACCTGAGAAAACTCCAGACTGACCTGTTCCAGTACACTTGGAACTACAAGAGGCATAGGATTCCTCGCTCGGTTCTACAGGCGGCACGGTCGAATGGATGACTGGCGTTTCCAGACCTTGTTAAATACTATCAGGCTGCCCAGTTGAAGGCAATAGCTTCCTGGTTTACCCTGCGCTCATACAATAAATGGACAGAAAAAGAGAAGAAATGGCTCGCCCCGGTGCACCCAAACAATTTGCTATGGAGCGCGGACATAGAGGTAGAACCCGAACGCATGTTGGGCCCCTTGACCCACCTCCGGCGAATGTGGCGCAAACTGGTCCGCCAACACAAACTAACGTCCAACAGCTCCCTTCTCACCTCCTTTGATTGCAACCCCAAGGTGCCGGATAGCCTTACCGACCGTATGTCTGCACCGTGGACCACACAAAATCTTTTCCATTTTGGGAATCTGGTAGACCCACTGACCCGCAGACTGCGCTCGTTTGCTGAGCTGCAGGCCAAATATGATCTGCCGCGCCAGGAGTTCTACGGATATCTCCAGATACGCCATTACACCTTGTCTATCGCACCAAATTTGCAGTTTTCTCCTCTGACCCCTTTTGAAAGGCTGATTCTGGCGGGTTTCACGCAGAGAGGCCTGATCTCCGATATCTATAAAATTTTGAATGCCTGGTCGGAGGACACTATGGGCAAACATGCTTACATGGCTAAATGGGAGAGGGCCCTTGGCGAGGAGATCTCCGTGGAACAGTGGCGGGTGATCTGGGCTCAGGCAGCAAAAAGCTTGATCTGTACTTTGTACAAGGAGAACACATACAAAATCCTTTTCTTTTGGTACATGACCCCTGGCGTCCTCCATGCCATTTATCCTACTACATCAGACCGCTGCTGGCGCTGCTAGGGGGCTAGGGGTACCCTCCTACATATCTATTGGAGCTGCCCGCTGATTGCTCCGATCTGGAGTTCGGTTCAGCAGTTGCTGGCTCGGCTTCTCGAAAAGACGATCCCCCTTACCCTGAAATTCTGCCTACTAGGACTATCCCCACTGAAGATCCCTGCCCCCTACAAGAAACTGACCCACCATGTAATCACGGCAGTGTGCTGTTTGGTGGCACTGCACTGGAAGCGCAGCTCCCCCCTCCCGAGGCTCTTTATGCCAGGATTAAAGACGTGGAACTGATGGAGAGGATGACGGTCAGAATGCAGGACAGACTGGAGGCCCACGATGAAGTCTTGGAGTTGTGGCACCGCCGGGAGGATCCACCCTGAACCGGTAAATGCAACAGATAGATGATCTTTTACCTTTTCTCTCCCCCTTTTTTTCTTCCCACTTTTCTATCTCTTTTTCGTTGTTTACGTAGTACTACGTGAATAGGGCTGGGCCTAGGTTACGTTCAGTGATTCGACGTATCTTAGTCGTTCGTTCCGACGTGATTCTGAGCATGCGCACTGGGAAGCGCCCATGGGATGGTGCATGCGCCGTTCGTTCGGCCCCTAATTTGCATGGGGTCATGCTTCATTTTAATGTATCACGCCCACTTCCTTCCTACTTTGAATTAGGCAGGTTTACGCCAACCAATTTAAGCTGGCGCAACGTAGGGAGCAAGTGCTTTGTGAATACTGTTCTTGCCTCTCTGTGTTACGTCGGCATAGCGCATATGAGATGCGCTACGCCCGCACAAATATACGCCGCTCTACGTGAATCCGGGCCATTGTGTTTTGGAAGGGTCTCAAGAGAGGCAGTTTTGCATGGCTGCAAGGGTCTCAACGAATGAGAATTGGGTTACTGAGAAAATAAATATAATTACCTGGCTTGTTTGGCGACTTATTGTACCCCTAAGCGAGCACTATAAGGAATAAGGACAACGTCTGTTCAATTCATAGGTTCCGTAGGGCGAACTCTAACGAACGTCATGGAGACAACAAATGGTAACGATTTGAAATGAAATTTTATTGATAAAGACATTATTATCACAGTGGCTAAATCTGTGTCTGTAGTACATGAATAAACCTTAATACCATAAATAATAAACATGTATAATGAGTTCGGAACAGTGTTAAATTGGGAGTAAACACCCATGCATACTTTGTACCTATAGGTAAGCCTATAATAAGGCTGTAGGTACTGTAAATATCTCCTAAACATGCACAGTTTAGGAAATATTTACTGTAGATGCAGCGGTGACATCACTGGCGCATGCGCTCTGAAGGAACAGCCACCTGGGCCATTCCTTCAAAGTCCTGTGCCGTAAATGGCGGCTCCTGCGCATTTGTGCAAAAGCCGCCTCTTTTGATTATTTGATTTAAAGCGGTAGTTCACCCTCCTTCACCCCATTATTCCATTACTTTCGGCATCGTAGCGCGAGCTACGGTATGCCGGTCTTAAATTTTTAATCCCCGTACTCACTGTGCTATTGTTGATTGAAGAATCCGACTCCCGCGGGGAATGGGCGTGCCTATGGAGAGGGAGGATGATTGACGGCCGGCTCTGGCACGTCACGCTCCCCGAAGACAGCCGGAGTAGGTCTCGGCTATTCACAGCGCCTGCGCACAGGCTATGCGCAGGCGCCGTGAATAGCCAAGCCTATTTCGGCTATTTCCGGAGAAGCGTGACGTGCCAGGGCCGGCCGTCAATCACCTTCTCTCACCATAGGAACGCCCATTCCCCGGATTCTTCAATCAACGATAGCACAGTGAGTACGGGGATAAAAAATTTAGGACCGGCATACCGTAGCTCGCGCTACGATGCCGAAAGTAATGGAATAATAAAAAAAAACATTTTTTTTTTTTTTAACAGGGTGAACCCCCGCTTTAAAGTGAAAAAGAACTACAGCGCTACTAACAAATAATCTCAAAGAAACCACACAAAAAATAACTAAATAATACAGCAGCAATCAAAAAACGGTGAACTAAACCAAATGATAAATGAATAAATACTGATGCGCTCGTATTAACTCATGTGCAATGTGAATCGTACATATTCAATCAAGCAAAAAACCTAGTGAGAAAACTCTTAATATATATGTGAGTAGATCATGAAAAAAGTCCCGATGATTGAATCAGTCAGTCTGCAGTGCTCCTTCCCTAATTGCCAAGCTCTCACTTCAATGTGATCAGGTTACCACAACCTCCAGCAGCGATCAGATGTTTCCAGTTTCATTCAGTCACATGCAAAAGAGGAGGAAAGGAAACATAGCGCAATATTGTACCATATAGATGTGGATAAAGGTTGCACTTAGTGCACTCACGTATCCTCGCTTCTAATATAGACAGGGTATGTTGCCGCTCAGTTTAAGTGGACTCCTCACTCAGGATAGACATCCGATGGTCCGTCACTGTAGGCCCCTCCCCCACATGTATCGTCACTAGTCACGTGACTTAATCATGGGTATTAAGTCACGTGACTAGTGACGATACATGTGGGGGAGGAGCCTACAGTGATGGACCATCGGATGTCTATCCCGAGTGAGGAGTCCACTTAAACTGAGCGGCAACATACCCTGTTTATATTATAAGCGAGGATACGTGAGTGCACTAAGTATAACCTTTATCCACATCTTTATGGTACAATATTGCGCTATGTTTCCATTCCTCCTCTTTTGCATGTGACTGAATGAAACTGGAAACATCTGATCGCTGCTATAGGTTGTTGTAACCTGATCACATTGAAGTGAGAGCTTGATTATTTAATTACCACTGTTTTTTTTTGTTTATGCTATAAACAAATAAAAACGGTACATTTTGCAAAAAAAAAACAAACAAACAAAACATATCCAATACATTTTTTTTTTAAAAAAATGTCTTCATAAATTTAGGCCAATGTGTATTCTGCTACATATTTTTTGTAAAAAAATCCCAATAAGCGTACATTGATTGGTTTGCGCAAAAGTTAAATCATCTACAAACTATTGTATATAAACTGGATTTTTTTATATATATATATATATATATATATATATATATATATATATATATATATATATATATATATATATATATACACATACTAATAATGGCGGGGATCAGCGACTTATAGTGGGACTGCAATATTGTGGCGGACAAATCGGAGACACTAACTGACACTTGCAGTCACACTATAAGTCGCTGATCTCCGCCATTATTAGTATATATAAAAAAAAATCCAATTTATATACAATAGTTTGTAGATGATTTAACTTTTGCGCAAACCAATCAATGTACACTTATTGGGTTTTTTTACCAAAAATATGTAGCAGAATACCTATTGGCCTAAATTTATGAAGAAATCTATTTTTTTATTATTTTTATTGGATATGTTTTGTTTGTTTTTTTGCAAAATTTACAGGGCCAAATTCTCAAAAGAGATACGCGGACTTAACTAAAGTTTTCTAAATTTACACGGCGCGTATATTTGCGCCCGATCTTCAAAACGAGTTAAGCCTAGATTTCTGGATTTTCCGTCCTACCTAAAATAGTTACACCTGCGCATCCCTGGGCGCAAATTACGCTAGTCTCGCCGCTGTTTTTGATAGGCAAAGATGCAAATGAGGGAGTTAGGGCGATCCACAAAATTAAGTGTGTGCGGCGTATTTTCCGCCCTGTGCGCACCTGTTAGTTTCCCTGTGTAAATTTCCACATTATAAAAGCAGCCCTAATTTTACACATGCCGTGGAAGGGTTTGCTGAAGGTAGTGACTAGAGCTATACTTGTGAAGGATCTGTCTGGAAAAATGCCGGGGACATCAATGATTCTGACGGCACTTGCCACCTTACAGGCACAAAGGAGGAGGAGGGCACAGAGGAGGAGGAGGAGGGCACAGGAGAGAGTTTATCGGCCATGGCGTGATCTGTTTCAAATGCCAGATTATGAAGTGTATGGCAACTTCAGGTTTGATAGGGAAGCCATCCTGGAGCTCACCCAACTACTTATGGAGGATCTTATCACCCCAACCAGACGCTCCCATGCCCTGCCACCTCTACATAAAGTTATGGCAACCCTCCATGTTTTATCTACAGGCTCATTCCAGCGTGCATCTGGAGGTCTGGCTGGGATGGTGCAGTCGACAATGAGCCGATGTGTCCATCAGGTGGTCCCTGCCATACTGCGGCGCATGACCAACCAATTTGTCAAGCCCACCCAGGAGGAGCAGCGTCTGCAAGCCATGACTGACTTTTACAGCATTGCTGGCTTCCCAAGGACCATCGGGGCAATAGATTGCACGCATGTGGCACTACAGCCCCCCCCATGAAATTGAACACCTGTTCAGAAACAGAAAAGGGTGGCATTCCATCAACGTCCAGATGATTGTAGATGCCCATGGCCTCATCTGGCACGTTTGTGCCAAGTTTCCAGGGTCGTGCCACGACAGTTTTATTCTACGGCAGACCAAGATCTACCAAGACTTGGAGATGAACGTTTATGGAGACAGCTGGCTGATTGGTGAGTGACATTGGTGTCAGGTATGCCCCCCCCATGATGCAGACATCACAAGGGGCACATGCATGACTAATATCCTCCTGTCTTTTCCCTTCCAGGTGACTCTGGATATGCGTTGGGACCCCATCTCATGACCCCTTTTAGGAACCCCCAAACACCCAGAGAACGCAAATTCAACGAGGTGCACATCCACACCCGGTCAATAGTAGAGCGGACATTTGGCCTTCTCAAGTCCAGATTCAGATGCCTTGACAAGACTGGGGGTACACTCTTGTATTCCCCAGACTTTGTCTGTCAAATTATTGGGGCATGTTGCATCCTCCATAATTTTGCTCTGAGAAGGGGCCTGCATGTTGAGATATGTCCTGACCTAACCCCCCACCCAGGCAATCCCCCCCCAACCACCTCTACCCGGTCTGCTGAGGGCCAGGCAATAAGGAGACAACTGGCTGAAGGCATCTTTGCCCAGTAAATGGACCTTAATTATCTTTTTTTTTTGTTTGACAACAAAACCTCACAGAGATTATGTGACCTTTAAACATTTACTTTGCACATAAAATGCACATTACTTATATGACAATGAGAATGTATTTTTTTTACACAAAACGCACATTAATTATCTCACAATGAGAATGCATTAATGCACGCCACTGTGGTCCCTAGCACAGACACATCACATGCACATCGAATTGGATTAGATCCAAGTACCCCCCCCTTTGGTACTTGGGAGCAGTAACGCCCCGCCACGGCTCCAATTATGTCACTGTGCATTCATACACCATTCAGGAACCTGGGATGACTTCTCCCTGGTCCTGGGGATCCCTACTCCACCAAAACTGAGGGTGACACCCTTATGTTATCAGGGATGCCACCCCCCCACATTCACACATCATTCACACACATAAACCAAATCATAAGTACAGTATAATAAAAAAACAAAAGTACCCCTGCAACTTAGTGATGTTGCCGAGTGCTCCTTCTGGGCTGACCACGGGCACGGCCAACTGGGGGATCTTCAAGGGGGGGTCTGTGCAGGGGAGGGAGTATCTTCACGGGGGGGGTCTGTGCAGGGGAAGAAGGAGCCTCCCCTGGTGTCTGTCCTCCTGCTGGCCTGCCCTCCAAGGCCACGGCTATCCTTGTCAGACAGGCAGTGATGTCAGCCATATTAGCCTGGCCAGCCCAGGTATTGGCCTGCACAGCCTGGGTCAGGGCAGTCACCTCCTGGGCCACGCCTGTTGTGGCGTTCCTCAGGTCCCACAAACAGGTGATGACCCCCACTGAGTTGGTGGCCACGTCACCCAGTGAATCCCTCATTAAACCCAGGCTGTGCTCCACCTTGGTCATTGTTTTTTTAATTTCACCCAGACTGCGGGTCTGCCGGGCATTGTCCCTCAGCAGACTGACCGGCAGACGCTCAAACCCCCCCCTGGTTTCCGGGGTCGGCCTCCTACTTGCCCCTGAGGCTTGTGGCCTTGGAGGAGGGGTTGGAGTGACTCATGGGGGCTGCTGCATGTTGGAGGAGGGTTGGGAGGGGCCACCCCTGATGGTGGCCTGACTGCTGGGAGCCTCTGGGGTACCCTCAGGGGATGAATGAATGAAAAACTTATATAGCGCGGCACATGCGAACTGAATCGCCTCTGGGTGCTTGATGTTTCGTGTCTCATGACATCAAAAGAGCAGAGTTTTAATCTGTCTTCTGAAAGTCAGGTGGTTTTCCTCCAACCGAACGCTGGTTGGTAAAGCGTTCCATAGTCTCGGACCTTGAAAAGCAAATCTTCTTTCTCCTTTGGACTTGTATTTGGTTTTTGGCACCTTGACCAGATTTTGGTCAGTGGATCGCAGAACGCGATTAGAATTGTGAGGTTCTATCTTGTCGCAAAGATATTGTGGCGCCTTCCCATGGATGCACTTATGTGTCAGGCAGAGTGCTTTAAATACAATTCTGTCTTTTACTGGCAACTAGTGAAGGGTTCTCAGCGAAGGTGAGATTGATTCCCATGTTTTTTTTCCCAGTCACCAGTCTGGCGGCCGTATTCTGTACGACTTGCAGACGAGCGATTTGGTACTTTGGGAGCCCGAGGTAAAGGGCATTTGCATAGTCCAGTCTGGAATTCACGATTGTTCCCACCACGACTGCTACGTCTTCTTTGGGGATAAATGGAATAAGTCTGCGTAGTAGGCGCAACAAATGGTGCGATCCGCTGACTACTGACCCTATTTGTGCGTCCATTGTCATGAAGGTGTCAAAAATGACTCCTAGACTTTTGACTTTGGAACTAGGGGTGATGCTTTGGCCCAGAATGGGCGGCGGTGTCCAGGTTGTTGCCAGTTGACTCTTTCGGCTGGCGTGAAACATAAGAAGTTCTGTTTTGGAACTGTTGAGTTTAAGATAACTCTTAGGCCGAGTACTCACGACCAAACATGTTCGCTCGAAATGTCCGACGGGCTGTTTCCGGCGTACAAGGCTGTTTTTTCATTTGGCCCGCTGGCTTGTACACACCAGCGGACGATATTTCCCTGCGGACCTGAACGCGTGCACGTAATCCACGTTTGACGTCACTATAAAGGGAAAGGCCAAAGTCAATGGCGACGCCCTCTGTTCCGCTTTTGCTAGTTACGGCTTTGCTCGTGTTAGTGAAGGTTTGGTTAGAGCTGATTCGCGCTTCTCGGTCTCCAGGCTTTAGCAGGTAGTATTTTCTCGTTCAGTGCGTGTGCTTGTGGGTACGTAGTTGGCATTCGGGTACAGGCGTGCAGTTCGTTCTGCTTAGCAGATTCGTACTGTGCGTTCGTATCTGTGTGTCGTGCGTTCTTTGCAGGTACCGCTGGATTTGATTGTGCTTTCTGTTGGAGTGTGTTCTTGACTGACCAGCCGGCCGGTTTGAAGCCATGATGGAGCAGCAGCGTCAATTTTCGCGAGTTGGTGCTGTTTATGGGATGGCTGCTGGATATGTTCATTATTCCAGTACTTTGGCCAGAAACAGGGGGCGGAGGCGTTTCTGGACCAAGAATTGGTTGCGCCAGCGTGACCAGTTCTCTCATATGCCTCTGCTTCGGGAACTCCAGGAGAATAATCCTAATGACTATAGGAATTTTCTCCGCATGACGGACCCCGTATTCAACAGTCTGCTGGAACTTCTGTCCCCCTATATCACGAGGCAGGACACTGTGATGCGCCAAGCCATCACGGCCGAGCAGAGGCTTATTGCCACGTTGCGGTACCTGGCGACTGGGAGGAGCCTGCAGGACCTCAAGTTCTCGACAGGCATCTCTCCGCAGGCGCTTGGGGTCATCATACCGGACACGTGTGCTGCCATCATTAAAGTTATGCACGAGGAGTATATGAAGGTAAGTTTCCTCATTTTAACCTCACAATGTGTCTTTAATAATGTGGCAAACTAACTTTTTATTTTATTTCCCAGATATGCTGTGTGTTTAACTAACGTTCCCTTTTCTCCCTATGCATGTTGATATCAGCTTTTACATGTTCTTTTTATTTTGGCCTACCTGCATATTTTGATCTTACCCAATATTAACCTGTCCAGCATGCTATCTTCGGGCCAACCCCCACCATGCCACTTTTTTTTTTTTTTTTTGTTTTCTAAAAACAGTTTAAACACCCCCCACCCCCCCTTCAAAGTGTTTTTGTCCCCATCAGAGGGCTGTGGAGTCTCTTATTAATTAAGTGGGCCTATCTATTTGTGCCCCGAAATTGTCCCTTCATAATTTGCAAATGCTATTTTAAAAATGTAAAGTTGCACAAGGATGCTTGTATGATTATGTTTGCAATGTTTATGTGCCAAAGTACTAAATCTCTTTTTTTGTTTGTCCCCACAGCTACCCTCCACACCACAGGAATGGCAGTCTGTGGCTTCCCAATTTGCCGAGCGGTGGGATTTTCCTAACTGCGGTGGAGCAATAGATGGGAAACACGTCCGCATTGTGCCCCCACCCCACTCGGGGTCCTTCTATTATAACTACAAGGGTTATCATAGTATCGTGTTGATGGCGGTGGTGTCGGCACAGTATGAGTTTCTATATGTGGACGTGGGGAAGAACGGCCGGATGTCAGATGGGGGAGTGTTCGCACGGACTGATTTCTATGATCGTCTCCAAACTGGTGGTCTGGCATTGCCACCAGATGAAGATAATGTGGAAGGACTTCCGTTTGTGTTCCTAGCGGACGAGGCTTTCGGCCTTGGACCTCACCTAATGCGGCCTTTTCCCCAGAGGACCCTCACCTCAGAGAGGAGTGTGTTCAATTTTCGGTTGTCCAGGGCTCGGAGGGTAGTCGAGAATGCCTTTGGGATCCTCAGCAACCGGTTCCGCCTGTTCCTGACATCGATACATTTGGCGGAATATAAATTGAACACCATTATATTTGCCTGCTGCATTTTGCACAATTTTCTACGCAGGCACTCCCAGACGTACCTAGCCTCCATGGGCTCTGAGGCAGGACTACCCTCAGAGAACATTCCTGGCCTGGACACTGGTCGCGCTGGCTTGGCCCCCGAATCTGCTCGTGAGGTACGCGACAAATATGTTGAGTACTTCATGGGTCGGGGGGCCATTGCTATGCCAGATCATATTTCTTTCTAATTCGGCCCCCAAAGAAAGGAATATTCTCACAACTAATAAATAATTAGACCATTGGACTTTATACAGTTGTTTGTCATTACTGCTTTTTCGCTATTTTTCTGTCTTCCAGGTTATCTCCAAAAATAGTGCACTTCTAGTGCCAGATTTACTTACTCAGATGTATTAACTAACCACATTTGCACATTATTCACTCATCTACTAACTGGGTATTCAGTCTAGAAATAAGAAGCCACTCATTTTTCTGCTTTTGATGTCACATTTTTTTTTTTTTTTTTTAGTCATTTTTTAACAAGAAATGTGTATTTTTAGGCAGAAAACATTTCCTGCAAATTTTTGTAACAAAATATTGGCTTTTAATTATTTATTTTTTTGTCTTTATTGACAGTGATTAGCAATAATAATGATCGAAACACAATGTAAGAATAATTTCACTGAAACTATACGCAAGAATTTTTGGGCTTGTCTCCTATATATCTATCTCTAGAGATATATATATATATATATATATATATATATATATATATATACACACTTCTAAACATAATTTTTTTAGACTTTGGTTAAAAATTAAAGTTCTTATTTAGTTTGGTTTTCAATAACCCAGACTAATTTATCTAGAAATTTTTTTTTTTTTTTTTTATTTTCTAATTTTTTTTTGGGTATTTGTTTCGAAGACATTTATTTACATTTAGAAATGTTTGTGTATTGTTTTTATACAAAACATTTTTTGGCTTTGTATTTGTTTGTGTCTAATTTTTTCCACAAGATTTTAACACAACACAAATTTTTTTTTTTTATTTAGAAAAATTAGTTAACTTCTTTCTTTAGGTGAGATTTCTTGTTCGTTTTGTGATCTGAAACTGGAAACATTTACAAACCAAAAAAGATCAACACCAAACAAAAATTTAAAAAAATAACAGCAGTCAGTCATATGGATGGTGTGCTTTCACACTGGAACACGCCAAAATTTCTAAATGCACACATTCAGTGAAAACTCGCCAAATGTCATTGGTTAAACAGACAAATGGCCACATGTGCTATCTGACATCATGGGTGATCAATGTCTGTGTTTTGTGGGAGCAAACCCTTCTTCCTCTCAACTACTTGAGGATCGAGGAGGGGTTTGTACCCACAAAGCACAGACAATAGATAGTCTGTGATGGCAGATAGCACATATTGGCACACTGTGTGTGCATTTAGAAATTTTGGCGTATTATAAAGTACAAAAATTAAAAAGGGTTTTGTGGGCGGGGGATGGGCGGGGGATGGGCTTCTGTGGTTCAGTCTTTGACACGGCCCATCATGTCAATGATATTTTTGTAATTTTGTTCGATGACTAGCATCCTTTGTCGCATGTTCTCCATTTCCGTGCTACACTCTGAAATGACATTTCGCACATTCTGCTCCATGACTAGCATCCTTTCCCGCATAATGTCCATTTCCGTGCTGCACTCCATTACTTGCTGTACAATTATAGAAGCACTTGCACGTGAAAAATGTGATACACCATCTTCATCCCCTAAAAAGAAACAAATTGGCATTCAAAATATGTAAATAATTTCCAGCCTATCTGCATATGTTTGGCCCTATTAATATAGGGGTGACACTGACCTGATGGCCTGATAATTTCCACATCCCCAATTTCTTCATCTTCTATCACTCCTCCTTCTTCCACCACCTCCCCATCATCTTCTATCACTCCTCCTTCTTCCACCACCTCCCCATCATCTTCGACTCCTCCTTCATCCATCAATCCACCTTCTTTCAATTCGCCAAATTGTTCTTCCGCCACTTGCCCTTCATCTGCTATAAATTCTAAGTCCAAAATTACTTCTTCCTCCTCTCTTCCTTCCTCCTTTCTTCCTTCCTCTTCTCCTTCCACATCCTCTTCTCCTTCCACATCCTCTTCTCCTTCCACATCCTCTTCTCCTTCCACATCCTCTTCTCCTTCCACATCCTCTTCTCCTTCCACATCCTCCTCTCTTCCTTCCCCAGCCTCCTCCTGCTCAACATGTGGAGGTGTTTGATTTTGCGGGTGTCTGGCCCTCTCTGCCTCCTCCAATTGCTGGCGTCTTCTTTCCCCTATAAGAAATAATAAAAAACAAAAGGTATACTCATCAGCACACAGATATTGGATATCATAAATCGCACACATTGCATAGACGATACATTTATGATGATTTTTGTTTGTTTATTCTTTCAGCAATCCTCCATTTTTGGCGTAGTTCTAGGCCAAGCTCTGATCCTGCCCCTTTTTTGCAAAGAAGTGACACACATGGATGTCCCCCCAAAACATTAATTCTCGTCGACCCTCCAAATAAATATACTTTGATTTTTGAGACACAGGTGCTTTGCATTTCAAGATGTTAAAACATCATCTTTATTTGCATTTTGGAGAATGAATCTTGTTTGCCTGTCACATTCACTCAATTTAATTTCTGTGATTTTGCTATTCAACAATGTTGGAAAACCAAGTTTGGGGCCAGTCAGCCATGTCCAGGTGTGTTGTTCCTGGAGTAACGTCACATTTTTGCAAAACAATGTCATATTACGCGTGTTTACTATTTCACAAAATTTGGTAAGGGTTGTTATTTGACATAAACACAATACAGTATCTACACGTGTTCAAAAGTACAAGCAGGCCAAGGAGGCAGATGTGAAAAAATACATGTCAACACATTATTGCAGACATTCCCCCCCCCTTAAATAATATGGACTTACTTTTACGCAGAATTTTGAGTATCTTCTTCATGTGATGTGGCTCCCTCAATTTTAAATCGGACCAACGCTTCCGTAGTTGCTCCTTTGACCTGGTGACACCAAACATTCTCCTCATTCTCCTTGCCACCTTGTCCATTATGTGTGACTTTCTACGGTTCGGTGTTTTGTAGGGCCCACATTCACCATCATAATCCTTCCTCCTCATGATGTAAACCAACTCCACCATTTCTTCGAACGCCATATTAGTGGCTTTATATCTTTTAGGCCTGGATCGGGACGGTCCTGCCTCTGTCCCTTCACTTGCGCCATGAGAGCTCCGTGCCCGCTCGTGTGACATCGCCATCTTTCCTTCCCACAGAGATTAGGGGCGTGGAAACGAGGAAATGTCCCGTCAGGGGCGGAGATGAGGGCGGGGATTCTTGCATATGCGGAGTGTCGCGAATGCCAACAACGTATTGACGTAGGTTACGCGGAGAATATTCGCGCGATTCCAGAACCTACACAGTTAACGCCATATTTACTTTTTCAATTGATTAGGGGCATGGCAAAGGTGACGAGGGCGGCGTTTCATACATACGCGGAGTGGATAAAAGGCGCTTGACGTGATTACGTAGGTTACGTGTTAATTCAGCGAGCGTAAGAAACGAAGATTTTGAGAGAGGCAGGTAAGAAATTTAAACATGGGATCAGCAGCGGGCTCTAAAATGTAGAGCCATGGGATGGGGGTTTGGTCTGTTGGTTGCACAGTTTTATTAAGCTATTATGTCTCTTGGATACCAGAATGTGATTTTCGTACCCAAATGCTTTTGTAGACATCACAAAATAGAGAGGTCAAAAATGCTGGGACTCATTATCAATTATGTAGGGTGTATTCAGATCAGGCCAAGTATTGTTCTGTGTTGGTTGGACAGAGGTCATTAGGAAGTTTCTTTCATGTAATCAATGCTGAGGGGCAGGATATCTACACATGCAATAGTGCCTTGATGAATGCTGTCATTTGTAATAATTGTGTATGGTTGTAGATTTCTATTATTTCCTGCAATGTAACCAAAGGGGCGGCATGTATAAAAAAAATGTTAGCTAAAACCAACCAATGGGGCAGAGCTGGCCAGCATTTTCTAAACAAGAGACACTGTGTTTGTATTTCTATATAGGTACTACTTTTTAAACAACATATTCTATCAATGTAAATGCTGAGGCTTTTTTTAATTGTGTTTTTGGTTTCTTTTTATTTTTTCAATCTAGAATAAAAAAAGAGTAAATCATAATTTCCCAATGGATCTCCTGCAGACCCAAGAGATTATCCAGCACTTGCTGGATAAATTTAGGGAAATGCCCATCCTGTGGGATTCAAAGCAGCCCACCTACCACAATAAGGACGTACGAGCGGCAGCACTTGAACAGCTAGCAGCATACATGAGGACATGGGTGCCAGAATGCAGTGCCAACATGGTGAAGGATAAACTTGCCAACCTCAGGGGCACATATAGGAGAGCGTACAAAGCTCACCAAAAGCAGCTAAGATCTGGAGCAGCAGCAAGACCACCAAAGGAACCCAAGCTGTGGTATTACAGCCAGATGTCATTTTTGCGGGATCAACTGGAAGGCAGGCCATCAATGTCAAGTCTGAATCCCAACCTTTCCTCCACGCTACCTCCCAGCGGGACTTCCCCAGATCACCACAGCCCTGCAGAGTCAGATGAAGAGGGCCTGGCTGACAGAGAGGCAGATCTGCGCCTCTACGATGATGAGGTATAGTAGTTTCATAACTATTTATGTAATAATCTTAATTATTGTTTGATTCTTGACTTGATATTGGTTAATAAAATACAAGCTGGGAAGTAAAAATATAAAATCGTGGGCAAACAAATAGGTGTCAGGGATGACAACTGCAGGGGTCAGAGGGTGAGTCTGTTTTCAAGTTTAAATTCAAGGCAAAAAATAAGATTCAAGCATGAAAATGTGAGTGAGTATATTCCTAAATATATTACAACATGTCCCTTTTTTTTACACAGGAAGAAGAGACCAGCCAGGAGGTGGCAGATCCTCTCCTCACTGTCAGCCAGGACGAAGGGGTCAGTGGCAGCCAGGAGGAGGCCGGGCCCAGTGGCGTTCAGCAGCTCCCCAGGACAAGCACCACCAGCCAGGCTCCTCCCCTTTATATTAGGCCACCAGGCCGTAAGAAGAAATTGGGGGCAGTGGAGGAAGCCAGCCTCAAAATGATTCAGGAGGCGAGTGCCATCATGAGGGCCCCCCTCAACCCCACTGAGGCCTACAGTGCCTCCGTGGCACATGATCTCAATAAAGGCACGGAGGAGCAGAGGCAATTGGCCAAGGGCATCATCAACCAGGCCCTTTGGTGGATGCAGAGGGAGATGCTGACCCCAGACACTGGGCTATGTGACCCGGCCCGGCTTGCTGAACATCATACTCCTGCTGCCACATCATCCCCACCTGCAAGGGCCCAGGGAAGACCCGCTGTAAGGCAGCCTGGAAGGAAGGTTGCAAGGAAGAGGAGACGTTGATGCCCTGCCTTCCATTTGATCCCCCACAAATGGCATCTTGTTTGGACTACCACAGCTTGTGTTCCTTTGGTTATGTGCTGCTGCTTCAGATTTTATTTTGTGTGCTTCCTGAGGTTGGCTAGTTTATCCTTCACCATGTTTCAAATGCAAGTTTGCATGTATTTTGCTAGCTGTTCAAGTGCTGCCATTCTGTTTTTGATCCTTTTTATAATTTGCTCAAATAAAAGCCTTTTTGTTGATTTGAAAAACGTGCCTATTGTTTGTAATACTGTGGGTATTATTTTAGGCATCAAACATTACAAACAAATAAAATGTTTAATCTAAAATATTCACTAACTCATGGGGGGGGGGGGGGCATTTGGTGTGCCAACATGGTAGACAATTTAAACAACCTTCAAAATAATCCAGTTAAATATACAAACAAAAGCAAAATCAAAACTATTTCCTATTAAAATATTCTAAATGGTGACATAACTATAAACACATAAAAAAAGTGGGAAAGATAACCATTAAACATTAAAAGCAAAAAATTTGAAATGTGGAGGACCACTAAAAATATGATACGTCGGGCCAATAAAAGTTTGCAAAAATATTACTACATCACAGCTAACAAATGTCACTTTTCAGTATGGAACAACTCAGTTGAAATAACATGAGCTAAATAACTGATTAGTTATAGCAAGAGAAGAATGAATAAAACGACGGCATCAAGCGTTTTTTATTGTGTGGTTTGCTTCAGTGTTCTATTGCTAGAATTAATCTTTCTATTGACGAATGTGCCATATCCCAAACAAACGTGAGTTTTACCTGAACGAGCGCTCCCGTGGCCTCATTTAGTCTGAGCATGCGCGGGGTTTTTGTACGTTGGTTTTGTGTACTCACCACCAAACATGTCCGTTCGGACAGGATTTGAGCGGACGGTTTTAAAACAAGTTTGGAAATAAATGTCTGCTGAAAAACGACCCGGCGGGCAAATGTACGGTGAAATTCTGTACGCTCGTAACTACACACGACCAAACATGTCTGCTGAAACTGGTCCGCGGGCCAGTTTCAGCAAACATGTTTGGTCGTGAGTATGGGGCCTTAGTCATCCAGTTTTCTATCGAAGAGAGACATTTCTCTAAACTGAGATGATGATCCTTTTTGTTGTAGATGCGAAAATACAATTGCGTATCGTCTGCATAAGAGTGATAAAGTAGTTCTTGGCTACTGATAATATCAAAGAGAGGGCGAAGATAGATGTTGAACAGTACCGGTGACAGGGGGGATCCTTGGGGGACTCCACATGGCACCGTGCGTTTTTCCGACGTGAAAGATCCCAGTTTCACTGTTTGTGATCGGTTTTCAAGAAAGGAGGAAAACCATGGTAAATCACCTTCTGCGATTCTGGCTACCTCGGCCAGTCGCATCAGTAACATTTTGTGGTCTACTGTGTCAAAGGCTGCGCTTAGGTCCAGCAGAACCAGGAGACAGGATTCTCCCTCGTCTGCGGCCTCGAGGGCATCGTCCCATATTTTGAGTAAGGCCGTTTCTGTCCCGTGTCCGGGACGGAAACCTGATTGAAATGCCTTCCTTAAATGACTGATTTATAAGCTGTGTGATGGGAGGCGCCAGAATGTCGGCGCATTCCTTCAGCAGCTTGGTGGGAATGATGTCATTGGGTGCTGTGCTGTTCCGCAACGCACCAATGATATTTTTGGTGGTATCGATGGAGATGGGTTCCAGAGTGAACTTAGTTGATTGTAGAAGGTTTCTGTTGGTGTTTTGTAGTTGATTGAAGAGGGGGCTGAGGGGGGTATTATTTTGCAGAATACTTACCCGGAGTCTTTCGATTTTGTCGATGAAGAAATCCGATAGTTCATTACAGAACTCTTGGGTGTCTGAATTGGGGACTTCAAGACATCCCGGATTCATGGTCTGGGTGACCATCTTGAATAGTTCTCGGGGGCGGTTCATGACGCTGTTAATCGTCATAGAAAAATGATGTTTCTTGGCTTTGAAGATTTCTTTATGATATTGTGTTGTTATTGCCTTGTAGATGATGAGGTGATCTTCTGAAGGGCTTCTTTTCCAGGCGGCTTCCGCCCTTCTGCGCTCTTGTTTCAGTAGGAACAGCTGGTTGTTGAACCAGCCGGACTTTTTTTTCCGGATGCTGACTTTGCGTTTCGGTGCTACTAAGTCGGCTGATTGTAGCAGAGCTGCATTTATGGCATCCAGTGTATCTGAGGCTGTTAACTGAGGATGAATAGTTTCGATTCGGTTTCCCAAGGTAGATTTGAAGAGTTCCGAATGGAGCTTCTTCTGAGATCTAGCCCAGTGTATTGTCACCGGCTTGGGTGCTTTTATCACTGGTGGAATTTTGGAAATTATGAAACTAATTGCATGGTGGTCTGTCCATGGCAAAGGTTCATTTCCCAAAATGTTTATTTTCAGATTTTGTCTGAAAATTAGGTCGAGTGTGTGACCTGAAGCATGCGTGGGTCCGCATATAAGTTGCTGTAGTCCTAATCCTTCCAGGTGATCGATGCAGGCGTCCGCAATGGGATCCTGTGAGGAGTTGGCCCACAGATTGAAGTCCCCGAGCAGCAAAAGATGTTTGCTGTTAAGGGTATAAGTGGATATGAACTCCGTTAATGATGGTAGAAGCTGCGATTTTGGCCCAGGTGGCCTATAGCAGAGGAGAATGTGAACAGTCTCCTGGGGGTTAGTTTGAAGTTGAAGAGTAAGGGTTTCCATAAATGGAAGAGGATTTTGAAGGACCGGCTTAGTGATTGCAATATGAAACTTATGGATCACCGCCAGGCCTCCTCCTCTTTGCCCTATTCTGTTTTCCGTTATAATTCGATAATTTTCTGGCACCAATTCTCCAAGAATGGTGTTGCAGTCGTCTGAAAGCCAGCTTTCTGTGATAAAGAGGCAGTCTAGATCGTTTTGTAGTAAGAAATCGTGGATTTCTGATCGGTGTTTTACTGCCGATCTTGTGTTGATCAAAGCACATGATATGTGCTTGAGTTGGGTTAAATGGTTGAAATTTTTGATGGTCGATCGTTGATCGAATCTCAAAAGTTGGTCTATCTTTAAGGCCTTTTTGGTGACGGCTGGTAATACTGTTGCGAATTGTCTCAGACCCCAAATCGTTTCTGCAGAGTATCGCAGTTTAACCATTGTTGCCAGTCACCGGGGGGGGGATTAATTGCAATAGAGGGAAGATTCGCTGAATCCTCTCGCTTGGCCTTGGTCCAGAGGAAGGCAAAAAAACCCTGGCAGTGCTAAGCCAATTTGCTGCCGCAGGGAAAAAAATTCCTTCCTGATCCCTGAAAGGCGATCGGACGAAACCCTGGATCAAGTACTGTTTGGAGGGTGTCACTGTAGCTGAGGAGTACCAAGATGGCCGCCGACCGGGCCACAGGCCTCAGGTTTGGGGGCTGTTTGGCTTGGTGGGTATGAGCTGGTTGTTAATCCAGGGGAGGATGGGATCCTCCAGGGATAGGGGGATGATCCCTGACAATTCCAGGAAAATTTCCAGGCTGTCAGTGCTCCTTTTTGCGGCGCGCCGCTAGGCCGCGGCTGAATCCGCGGTCTTTCCTAATTGCGGCGGCCGCGAATAAGGCCTGGTCTGGCGCGGATGCGGGAAAGAGCCACAGATCGCCAGAAAAAAGCGCTGCTATGCGCGGCGGGTGGCCGGGGTGATTATGGGTGACTGATTGGGGTGCATGCGGCTCTAAGAAGGTAAACAGCCGCAATTTGGATCGCTGGAGTGGCTGTCCTGAAAAGGACGGTCACTAGCGATTCCTGGGGGTGGAAAGATGGCCCTGAAAGACAGGGTCTTACCTGAAGAGAGGGGCACACGAAGGGAAGGAAGGAGCCAGTCCTATGGGCTGCAAGTTGATTCATGCAGCAAAGATTGTAGGAGCCTGCCTGCCTGCCTGTCTGCGGTGTCTAGCTGGCTATCTGTCTGGTCCCTGAAGAGAGCAGACTCGTCGGGAAGCGTCCTACTCCCTCACTGAACTGACACTGACTGATTATCCAGCTAAGCCTTGTCAGGGAGGACTCAAAGGTCCTATCTTGGCCCATCAGGATTTGCTGGCCAATAACAATATTTTCATCTTCCTCCCCCTCATGCTCCTCCCACTCAACATCCAAATTAGGGGAGTTGTGGGCACTCCCCTCCCATGGCGAATCCTGCCCTTCTTGGGACTCAGCATCAGCCTGTCTTGGGGGTGGTGCAGCAGCCTGCCCTGATGGGCCAGCAACCTCCTGCCCTGATGGGGCTGCCACCTCCTGCCCTGATGGGGCTGCCACCTCCTGGGCTGATGGGGCTGCCACCTCCTGGGCTGATGGGGCTGCCACCTCCTGGCCATCTGGGGAGGACACAAAACAATCACAGGTTGGTGGATCCACACACTTGCCACATCTTCCCTTCTCCCACCCACACATGCTAATCACCAGATAGAAAAAAAAACTTACCTGTCCTCACAGGAGCATCAGAGTCAAAGCCAGGCAGGCCCACCACCTGCTGTGGGTGGAAACACTGGGCCACTGCCCATTCCTCCTCACTCATCCTGACTGGGCAGGGTCCCCCTCCTCCAGTGCCCCTGGTATGGGCATGCAGCGTTGCCAGCTTTTTCCGGGACACTCTCTTCAAATCGTTTATTTTTTTTTGGATTCCAGCGATGGTCCTGGTCTCCCCCCGCCGCATTGATCCGATCGGTGATCTTTTTAAGGATCTCCTTCCTCCTGGCCGGGGTGGTGTTGTGGCTCTCAGGGCCATGGAGAAAGCGCCCATATTTTATGATGCCCTGAGCAAGAATATGCTTCTCTGCCACAGAAAAATTTAGCTTCCTGCGCTTGGTGGCCATCACAGACACCACCCAGCAACAGGAAACTCACCCAAAAAACAATCAACAATACACACACAACAAAGAAAAAAAAACACAGCAAAAAAATAAATAAAACACAAACAGACAGCTACTATAAATTCAAAAACAAACACTTATCAAAAACAAACAGGCAAAAAATCAAAACAAATAACAAATTATCAAAAACAAACACCAACTATACTCTACAACTCCTCAACAACTTTTCTCACAAACAAATCTTACCAACAAACACTGACAAATGTTCAAAGCAGAAGCAACTTGCTTTAGGAAGGGAACACAGGGAAATACTTTTGCAAGGGAAGTGTGTTTGACTGGGGCTATTTAGACACAGGGCGATCCTCAAACTAAGTACGCTTGGCCTTTTACCTATCTCACTGATTGCGATGAGCAAAGTTCTGCACATGCCCAGTGAGGTCCAGATTCGTGCGCGCATGCGCAGTACGGCCGGCCCTTCATTTGCATGGGGTCACGGCTCATTACAATGAAGCACGCCCACTTCCTTCCCACTTGCCATAACCACGCCTTACGCCTCGGAATTTAGGTTACGGATGGCGCAATTTTGTGCGCAAATGCGCTGTGGATACGGCACTTACGACACCAACTTAGGGCGCCGTAACTTAAATGACATAAGTTAGGTAATACTAAATTTGCACAGCTTTTTGAGAATTTGGCCCACAGTCTTTTTTGTGTTTATAGTGGGAAAAAAACCAGTGGTAACCAAATACCACCAAAAGAAAGCTCTGTAAAAAATGTACATTAAATATATTTATGGATAGTGTTGTCACCTAAAGTAACGCAGTGCTGTATAGCAAAAAATGGCCTGATCATGAAGGGGGGTATATCTTCTGGAGGTCAAGTGGTTAAAGTGGGTTGTTTTACAAGGTGAGGGTTCACATATACTTTAATGTTGCCCACAGCTTTCTCCACATCACTTTTGCTATTTATGCATTCTACAGTGTTTTCATTTAGTTCTCCGGCGGATTAAATCATACAACTTTAGCACATCTATCCAACTGGGGATTGCATATTTGCTACACAGATTGTTGCAAGCTGAGCTGGCATGTTGCTGAATTTTAGGAACAGCTTGCAATATCCAATATTCAGTGGGGGGGGGGGGGAATAAGTGAAAAGGTGGAATGACACAGGCAAAGTACATTCGTGACACAAGTAGAACAGTATGGGCAGAAAATATGCTGCAGCAAACTTCCTTCGTGATAAAAGGGTTTCAGATTTTAGTTTGTTTTAGATTCTTCTAATATTCTATTATGCTGAGGTTTTGTTTTTTTCTGATCCATTTTCAAGCCATTGAATGAGTTTTTCTTTCGATTTTATTTTTTAGTGGATTTAGGTCTAATGCACATGGTCAAAATAGCTGTTTTTTCAGAGTGCTACACTGTAATTCAACATCTAGAAGCAAGGACTATACAATGGGAATTCAGGATGTACTTCCCTAAGGGACTATACGAGATGAACAAATCTTTTATAAATCACTCAGTACAACTGTGTATTCTTTAGCCCACAGCTTCTAAAAGCACATTATTGAAATAATTACACTACGTATTGAAAATGCTGTTTTTTGTTGTTTCTTTTATGTTTTTTTTAGCAAGTTATTTGTTTCATAGGCAGATTATTGAACCTATTTACAAATAATAATATCTAGTTATAGATTTTTTTTGCCATATTTAACATAAAATCCCATACAGATATTTGCTCCCTAATTTTAAAGGCTTGCTGTTTCAAGTGCTTTACAGTCATGGCCAACAATATTGGCACCTCTGCATTTTTGTCAGATAATGCACCACTTTGCCAAGAAAACTGTTGCAATTACAAATGTTTAGGCATTTCTCATGTTTATTTATTTTGTTTGTATTGGTAGGGCACAAAAAAAAAGTAGAGAAACAAAAAGCCAAATCTGACACATTCCATGTAAAACTCCAAAAACGCCCTGGTCAAAATTGTTGGCACCCTAAATGTAATATTTAGTAGCACACCCCTTGGAAAAAAAGAACTGAAATCAATCACTTCCTGTAACAATCTCTACTGGAATTTCGGACCACTTTTTCTTTTACCAACTGCTCCAGGTCTCTTGGATTGGAAGGGTTCCTATTCCCAACTACTGTTGATCTTTCCACAGGTGCTCTATGGGATTTAGATCTTGATTGTTGACCAGTTCAGTACTCTCCAGCTTTTTGTCTTGAGTTTAACCTTTTCTGGGTGCTTTTTGATGTGTGCTTTGGGTCATTGTCCTGCTGTAAGACACTTGACCTCTGACGAAGACCCAACTTTCTGACACTGGACCCTACATTGCACCCCAGAATTCTTTGGTAGTCTTCGGATTATATAATGCCATGCACAAGGTCAAAACATTCAGTGCATGAAGCAGCAAAGCAGCCCCAAAACATCAGTGAAACCTCCACCACTGTAGGGTCTGTATTCTTTTCTTTAACCTCCCTGGCGGTAATCCCAAGTGTGGCTCGGGGTTAAATTTCAGTACCATTAGCGGTAAACCAGAGCCACACTCAGGATTACATCTTAGGATCCATGTACAAGTTACTTACCTTGTCCCCAGGATCCTGCGATGTCCCCCCGCTGTGTCTGTGGGCTTTGTCCTCGATTACTCTGTGTGCCGGACTCCGTTCCCTGCGAGCGTCGCGACACACACACAGGGGCGGAATCCCGGCGGCAAATTCAAAAAGTCCAAAATTCATAACACATACAGTAATGTAATCTGTAAGATTACAGTGTACTGTATCAAATAATTTCACCTTCCTTTTGTCCCTAGTACTTTGTCCAGTTCCCTGCATGCACTTTTATATTATATATACTGTTCTTTCTGCCTGAAAACTGGAGATTGTCCATGGCAACCAAAAAGTGTCCCTTTACGTCAAAAGTAGTTTAGACCAGCTAGAAAACAGCGATAGTAAATTAGAACACTTGCAGAATTGAGCGATAGTGAATTGTGGGGAATTTTTTTTTTATTATTAATTATTTATAGTTATTTATTATATTATAATTTATGATTTTGTGTTTCAAACTTTATCATACCCGGGATGTCTA
Organism: Rana temporaria; assembly: GCF_905171775.1. NCBI lineage: Eukaryota > Metazoa > Chordata > Amphibia > Anura > Ranidae > Rana > Rana temporaria. The sequence continues at coordinate 55,644,238 of NC_053500.1, read as the reverse complement.
CTAGACTCGTGTTTGGACAGATTTAAGTGTGTTATTAATATTATTATTACTGTATTAAGAATTACAGGCCTAAAATATAAAACGCCAAATTTCTATGCAAAAAAATGTATCGCTTTGAGACGCAAAAATCTGACATAATCATACCGCCAGGGTGGTTAAAAGCCTAATTTATTTTTCTGAAAACAGTAGAATGATGGGCTTTATCAAAAAGCTGTAATTTTGGTTCATCTGTCCACAGCACATTCTCCCAAAAGGATTTTGGCTTCCTTAGGTAGGTTTTGGTAAACTCCAATCTGGCTTTTTTGTTTCTGTGTCAGCAGTGGGGACCTCTTAGGTCTCCTACCATTTTGTCCCTTTTAATTTAGAAGGCGACGTATAGTAAGGAGTGACACAATTGTACCCTGTGCCTGAAGGTCAGCTTGAATTTGTCTGGAAGTTGACTGAGGTTCCTTCTCCACCACAATCATTAGTTGCTATCTTTGATCAATATTTTTTTTTTCAATCCATTTTTCTAAATGTGACCTTCTTTTTGGTGATTTCTATATTGTCAGCACTATTAACTGGTTAACGACCGGATCCTGCACATATACGTTGGCAGAATGACACGGCTGGGCAGAGTAACATATATTTAGGTCACTTTAAAATTCCTGCCATGCAGGTGCGCATGCGCCCCTGCCGCAAGCTCCGTAACCGTGCCCGCGGGTTCCGCAGACTCGATGTCCGCCAGTGTCTCGCGATTAGGTCACAGAGCTGCAGAACGGAGAGAGGCAAGTGTAAACAAGCATCTCCTCGTTCTGCCTAGTGACACTGTCACTGATCGTCTGCTCCCTCTCATCAGGAGCAGCGATCAGTGACATGTCACTCATAGCCACACCCCCTAACAGTTAGAATCACTCCCTAGGACACACTTAACCCCTTCCTAGCCCCTAGTGGTTAACCCCTTCACTGCCAGTCACAGTGCCAGCGAGTGCGAGATGTCGGCACCCTGTCGCCGAGAATTAGCGCGATGCTGGAAACACATTCTCGGCAACAGGCACTGTACCCCCAAAAAAATATAAAAAACATGTATTCATCAGTTTAGGCCACTATGTATTCTGCTACATATTTTTGGGAAAAAATATCGCAATAAGCGTATATTGATTGGTTTGCGCAAAAGTTATAGCGTCTACAAAATAGGGGATAGATTTAGGGACTTTCATTTTTTTTACCAGTAATTGTGGCGATCTGCGATTTTTAGCGGGACTGTGACAAATCTGACCCTAAGTGACACTTTTTGGGGACCAGGGACACCAATACAGTGATCAGTGCTAAAAAAAAATGCACTGATCACTGTATAGATGACACTGGCAGGGAAGGGGTTAACACCAGGGGCGATCAAGGGTTCCCTCAGTGTGTGTTCTAACTGTGTGGGGGATAGACTGACTGGGAAAACACAGAGATCACTGTTCCTGATTACTAGGAACAGACAATCTCAGTGTCATCCCCTGTCAGAACGGGGATCTGCCTTGTTTACATAGCGCATGCTCTCCCCAAAGTGTCTCATGCACATAACAACATACAGTATTTATGCAGTGGGCGGTCTCTGAGTGGTTAATGTGTGCGTGCAGCCCCACTGCAAGGGATCATTTTTATTTGCCTGGAGTTCAGCTGTAAATAGGCAGTCAATTGAAAGCGCTCTGCGGTATTTGCCTTGGCTGCCAAGAGGACCAATGTTGTCTGCAGTACATCAGCCGGGGTAAAAGTATAAGCCATTTGGGTACCATAAGCATGAGAAAACATGAGTATGGGCCATAGAGACCAGCCTACAGCAAATAGAAAGGCCTTTACAGCTGTCAGCTTGTAGTTCTCAATAAACTACCACGGCACTGTTGAGCACTGTGGTAGTTCATTAAAGTGATACAATAGTCTCTTTTTTTTGGTTTAAAAATAACAAACTTGTTATACTTACCTGCCCTGTGTAATGTTTTTCCACAGAGCAGCCCAGATCCTCCTTTTCTCGGGTCCCTCGCCAGCGCTCCTGGTCCCTCCCTCCTGCTGGGTGCCCCCCACAGCAAGCAGCTTGCAGTGGGGGGGCACCCAAGCCCTGCCGCTGCTCTGTGTGTCTATTCAGACACGGAGCCACAGCTTGGCCCCGCCCCTTCTCTCTCCTCATTGGCTCGCTGACTTTAATTCACAGCAACGGGAGCCAATGGCGCCCACTGTTGTATCAATAAGGAGGGAGTGTTCCCGAACAGCTGAGTCTCTCGTGCAACATTGCTGGATCAAGATGGGGCTCGGGTAAGTAAGTATTAGGGGGCTGCACACAAAGGGTTTTCTATCTAAATGCAATAAAATGTTCATGTATTTTTTATTTTTTTTGTAAAGGGAACGTACCCTTTAAACTCAGTTTGATTTAGAATGTATATAAAACTAAAACATGTTTTATTTATTTGGCTAGTGTAAGTAGTGGGTGGGAGGTTAGAACCTCTCTCAGTGTTCTATTGCCGTCTGTGTCCCCGGGTTCATCATCACATTTGTCCTGGTGACAGATGGCCCTGGTACAGAAAGTTACAGGAAAGCCAACATTCTGGAGTTGTCACAGAAATAGAAGTAGAGGGTAAACCTTCCAATGGAGAAACCTGTTCTGATGACAACAGTCTTAGAGAGATCTCATTTTTTTTCCTTATGTGTCTCTAGGACAGAGGTTGATATTAAATCTCCCCGGTAGGATCCAAACATCAAAACATTTTGGCATTACAGACATTTTAAATCAGTATTGAACCCAGATGCCTTCTCATCCTCGGACGAGATGAGAAGATGTCCGTGATAGGAGGAACACAGAACAGAGGCGCTGCTGGGAAAATTTGTGTTCCGCCTATCACAGAACACTCTGAAGAGAAGGCGCGGCTTTCAAATCATTGACGCTAGCGCTCGCAGTACGGAGACTGTCACCGCCGGCAAAAAAAGTGAATGTTTGCGGTAATTGCACTGGGGGGCAACAAGTTCAGGCACAGTGGGGGCAAGTGATGGCACAGTGAGGGGCAAGTGATGGCACAGTAAGGGGAAAGTGATGGTACAGTGAGGGGCAAGTGATGGCACAGTGGGGGCATGCAATGTAATGGCACAGTGAGGAATGTATTGTAATGGCACAGTGCAGTGAGATTTGAAAAAGCCTGTTTCTGTCAGCGGTTCTGGCTACCCCTCAGCTTCCAGAAAGACTAGTAAGAAGGGGGTAGTCTTATACAGTGAGTATATCCCAAAACCAAATTTTTTCCTGGAAAATTAGGGGGTCGTCTTATATGCCCAGTTGTCTTATACGCCGGAAAATACGGTACACATATGTGGTGTCGCTGCGATCATCAGGAGAAGGAGAAATTATTTTAGGTTGTTCTTTGGTGGAAGGTTATGGTAACAGCAAAAAATAAACAGCTAAATTAAAAAAAACAAGATTTGTTTTTATATTTTGGGCAAGTTATTCTTTAACCACTTACCGACCAGCCGTCGACATTATACTGCGGCAGGTCGGCACAATCCTGCGAACCGCCATAGGTGTACGTCGGGATAGCAAGCATGCGTGCGCGCTGCATTGCAAGGGTGCTGATGCTCGTGACCGGAGGTCGCGATGACCGCCGACCGCGAGTGATCACAGGCACGAGAGGCAGAACAGTGCCGTTATAAGGCAATTTAGTTCACATTTGTAGCGCTATACAAGTTACTCACTCTGTGTGTAAACACACAAATCCCTGTTCTGTTCTGTGAGGAAAGACAGATCGTGAGTTCCTAATAGCTAGTAATCACGATCTGTCATCTCCTCTAGGTCAGTCCCCTCCCTCTACAGTTAGAATCACTCCCTAGGGAACACAATTAACCCCTTGAGCGCCCCCTAGTGTTAACCCCTTCCCTGCCAATGACATTTTTATAGTAATCAGTGCATTGCACAAATCCCTGTATAAATGACAATGTTCCCAAAAATTTGTCAAAAGTGTCAAATCTGTCCGCCATAATGTTGCAGATCGCCGCCATTACTAGTAAAATAAATTATAATAATAAAAATGCTATAAATCCATCCCCTATTTTATTTTATAGACGCTATAACTTTTGCTCAAACAATCAATATACGCTTATTGCGATTTTTATTACCAGAAATATGTAGAATACAAATCCGCCTAAAAAAATAAAAAAAAATCGCTTTTTTGAAAAAAAAATGGGATATTTATTATAGCAAAAAGTACAAAATATTGTGTTTTTTCAAAATTGTCGCAATTTGTTTATATTGCAAAAAAAAAAATCGCAGAGATAATCAAATACCACCAAAAGAAATCTCTATTTGTGGGAAAAAAAGGATGTCAATTTTGTTTGGGTACAACGTTGCACACAACCACGCAATTGTCAGTTAAAGCGACGCGGTGCCGAATCGAGCAGCCATTTCTTCCAGGGCTTAATAATAAAAAAAAAATCTGTATATATCCATTGCCATTTACCACCAAAGGAAAGCCCAATTTGTCCTGAAAAAACAAGGTATAATCCACCTGGATGCACAAAGTAGTTGTGCAGATATGTACTGTTTTGCTAAAATATGTCAGTGATACAAAATTGTGCTTAGGCATTAAAGTGGATGTAAACCCGAAAAATTTTATTTATTTATTTTTGATGTCACAATGTAGAGAATAAGATTTCCTATCATCTGTGCCCAATCTTGCTACACAAAGTTAATCCAGCTCTGAGCAATCCTCTTTTATTGTTCAGTGAGATAAATCCTAACAGACAGAGAAAACTTTTGGCAAATCCCCCCTTGCTGTGAATGACAGGTGATTTACATATCTCATGCACTAGCCTGAGACAGGCATTATTTTTCCCACCCCCACTCCTTTTCTGAAGTCATGTGGTTACTTCTCTGGGTTTTGACTGGATGTTAGTGATCATAGCAGAATTCAGTGTAAGGAATACACAGGAAAAAATGCATGTTGATAAGGGAGTGTAGAGGTGGGTGGGGAGTCTACTGACATTACGACTTCACCCACCGAGCTCCAGACAACAGACCCACCCACAGAATCTGCATTTTTTTAGTTCTTATAACAAACAGAGGGGAGACATTTAAGGCCCCGTACACACGACCGAACATGTCTGCTGAAACTGGTCCGCGGACCAGTTTCAGCAGACATGTTCGGTCGTGTGTACGGCCGACCGGACAGGTTTCCAGTGGACATTTGTCCAGCTGACCGTTTTCCAGCGGACAAATGTTTCTTAGCATGCTAAGAAACATGTCCGCTGGAAGCCTGTCCGTCGGACATGTTCGGTCGTCTGTACAGACTCACCGTACATGTCCGATCGGCCGCCATCCCTCGCATGCGTCGAAGTGATTCGACGCATGCGTGGAAGCTTTGAACTTCCAGGGCCACGCACGTCATCGGCGCGGCCACGTAACCGCGTATCGTGTACGTGCGGATTTCTGTCTGATGGTGTGTACAACCATCAGACAGAAATCTCCGGGCGGACATGTCCGCTGAAAACGGTCCGGCGGACCGTTTTCAGCGGACAGTCCGTCCGTCTGTACGAGGCCTGACAGGTAAGGATACATGCAGGAGGCATGTATATCCTTATAGATCACCACTCTAGCAGTAGTTTAGAAAGGATGAGAGTGGATTTACATCCACTTTAAGATGTGTTTTACCCATAGGCACAAAGGGGTTAACTATCAGTCTGCTTTAATTCAAGCTATACAAGAGCCATACATCAGTGCATAGACTCAAAAGAAATACAGTTGCAATAAAAAGTATGTGAACCCTTTCAGAATGATATGGATTTCTGCACAAATTGGTCATAAAATGTGATCTGATCTTCATCTAAGTCACACAAATAGACAATCACAGTCTGCTTAATCTAATAACACACAAATAATTAAATGTTACAATGTTTTTATTGAACACACCATTTAAAAATTCACAGTGCAGGTGGAAAAAGTATGTGAACCCCTAGACTAATGACATCTGCAAGAGCTAATTGTTGTGAGGTGTCAGCCAACTGGAGTCCAATCAATGAGATGAGATTGGAGGTGTTGGTTACAACTGCCGTGCCCTATAAAAAACACACACCAGTTCTGGGTTTGCTTTTCACAAGAAGCATTGCCTGATGTGAATGATGCCTCGCACAAAAGAGCTGTCAGAAGACCTACGATTAAGAATTGGGGACCTACATAAAGCTGGAAAGGGTTATAAAAGTATCTCCAAAAGCCTTGCTGTTTATCAGTCCACAGTAAGACAAATTGTCTATAAATGGAGAAAGTTCAGCACTGCTGCTACTCTCTCTAGGAATGGCCGTCCTGTAAAGATGACTGCAAGAGCACAGCGCAGACTGCTCAATGAGGTGAAGAAGAATCCTAGAGTTTCAGCTAAAGACTAAAGCCCCATACACACCATCAGATTATCTGCAGATTTTTGTCTTCAGATTTACCAAAACCATGTAGTACAAGGGCCTGCCTGATTGCATTCAAATTTAAATTCTTAAGGTTTGACCTTATATTATATGGTTTTGGTAAATCTGAAGACAAAAATCTGCAGATAATCTGATGGTGTGTATGGGGCTTTACAAAAGTCTCTGGCATATGCTAACATCCCTGTTAGCGAATCTACAATACGTAAAACACTAAACAAGAATGGATTTCATGGGAGGATACCACAGAGGAAGCCACTGCTTTCCAAAAAAACATTGCTGCATGTTTACAGTTTGCACAAGAGCACCTGGATATTCCACAGCAAGACTGGCAAAATATTCTGTGGACAGATGAAACCAAAGTTGAGTTGTTTGGAAGAAACACACAACACTATTAGCTGGATTCAGGTAGATGGGCGCATCTTTCAGGCGGCGTAGCATATCGAATGAGGATGAGGGGGGCGTGTTTTATGTAAATGATTGGTGACCCGACGTGATTGACGTTTTTTACGAATGGCGCATGCGCCGTCCGTGTACATGTCCCAGTCTGCATTGCTCCAAAGTACGCCGCAATGACGTATTGGTTTCGACGTGAACGTAAATTACGTCCAGCCCCATTCACGGACGACTTACGCAAACAACGTAAAATTTTCAAATTTTGACGCAGGAATTACGACCATACTTAACATTGGCTAGGCCACCTAGGGGGCAGCTTTATCTTTACGCCGGCGTACCTCTTACGGAAACGGCGTATCTTTACTGCGACGAGCGCACGTACGTTCGTGAATCGGCGTATCTAGTCATTTGCATATTCTATGCCGAACTCAATGGAAGCGCCACCTAGCGGCCAGCGCAAATATGCACCCTAAGATACGACGGCGTAGGAGACTTACGCCGCTCGTATCTTAGCCTAATTTAAGCGTATCTGGTTTCCAGAATATGCTTAAATTTACGACGGCGTAGATTCAGAGTTACGACGGCGTATCTACTGATACGCCGGCGTAACCCTATGTGAATCTAGCTATATGTGTGGAGAAAAAGAGGCACAGCACACCAACATCAAAACCTCATCCCAACTGTGAAGAATGGTGGTGGGGGCATCATGGTTTGGGGCTGCTTTGCTGCCTCAGGGCCTGGACGGATTGCTATCATGGAAGGAAAAATGAATTCCCAAGTTTATCAAGACATTTTGCAGGAGAACTTAAGGCCATCTGTCCACCAGCTCAAGTTTAACATAAGATGGGTGTTGCAACAGGACAACGACCCAAAGCATAGAAGTAAATACACCTTCTGGAGTGGCCCAGTCAGAGTCCTGACCTCAACCCGATTGTGATGCTGTGGAATGACCTCAAGAAAGTGATTCACACCAGACATCCCAAGAATATTGCTGAACTGAAACAGTTCTGTAAAGAGGAATGGTCAAGAATTACCCCTGACCGTTGTGCACGTCTGATCTGCAACTACAGGAAACGTTTGGTTGAAGTTATTGCTGCCAAAGGAGGTTCAATCAGTTATTAAATCCAAGGGTTCACATACTTTTTCCACCTGCACTGTGAATGTTTACATGGTGTGTTCAATAAAAACATGGTAACATTTAATTCTTTGTGTGCTATTAGTTTAAGCAGACTGTGATTGTCTATTGTTGTGACTCAGATGAAGATCATTTTATGACCAATTTGTGCAGAAATCCATATCATTCCAAAAGAGTTCACATACTTTTTATTGCAACTGTATATACAGTAGAGCATTGTTTCAAATCAATTGTCTGTGCATCTCCTATGCATTTTATTTCTATGGGCAATGCAAATAAAAGACTCTGAATAACAGTATAAAAGTCTGAAATGAAAATCTATGTGACTTAATTAAAGTGTTATGCCGCGTACACACAGTTGTTTTTCGGCATGAAAAAAAATGACATTTTTAAAAACGTTATTTAAAATCATCGTGTGGGATTCACATTGTTTTTCGGCTTCTGAAAAACAACAAAAAAAAAATTCGAACATGCTGCATTTTTTAATGTCGTTTTTTAAAATGTCGTTTTTCGGGTTGTAAAACATGATCGTGTGTGGGCTAAAACGACATTTTAAACCCGCGCATGCCCAGAAGCGAGTTATGAGACGGGAGCGCTCATTCTGGTAAAACTACCATTCATCACGCTGTAACAGACAAAAAAGCGCAAATCGTCTTTTACTAACACGGAATCAGCTAAAAGCAGCCCAAAGGCGAATAGAACTTCCCCTTCAGAGTGCCGTCGTACGTGTTGTACGTCACTGCGCTTTGTTCATCATTTTTCAAAAACGATGGTGTGTGGGCAACGTCGTTTTTAATGATGAAGTTGGAAAAACGACCGTGTGTACACGGCATTAGAAAAGCAATGAGAAATATAAAGTAATACAAAATAAAAGACATTCTTTTATTGTTCAATTGTTACAAACAACACAGTGTGAGCTGCAAAAAAGGAGATTAGATTGGCAAAAATACAATTGTAACACAGTGGCCTAATGTTGATATGGGCCAAACCGATTAGTCAAAATAAATGCGAACAAAATGCCTGGTCCAGATGGCTTACACCCAGGGCCGGCCTTTGCGGTGTGCGGACAGTGCGATCGCTCAGGGCGCCATAGCAACAAGGGCGCCTGGCGACCGCAAAGATTTTTTAATTCGCCCGCGTATTAAGTAGTGGGCGGGGGGCGTGCCGCACACTGTGGGTGTCAGGCCGGCGCCCCCCCCCCCCCCGCGACTAAAGAGGACCTTTCCGGGTGGCATGGCGTGGTGCCGGGTGCCTGGCTTTGCAGGGGGGGTGCCGTGCAAGCCGCATCCCAGCGAGCCGTCGGCACACCCGGGACCTGGCCGCAGTGATCCCCCTTCTTCTTCGGCAGCTCCGCGGGTCTGAGTCTCGGCTGCCTGTGACTGTCTCAGTCACGCAGCCGAGCAGTGAAACCTCCTCCCCCTTGCCTGTACTGTGTGTGCAGCACGCGGCAAGCAGGTTATCTGAGCCTGCTTGCTTTACAGGGCTTATTCTGAATCGGCTACAAAGGCTATGAATGTATTTTTCAGTAGCACATGGAGCTCATTGCCCTGAAGAGATTATCCATCCCAAATCACCTTTCCAGATAGCTTACTCAGTCACAACTCACATGAAAGAAGATCTGGCGATGTTTATTCGTCGTATGATCCGTAGAATGCAAGTTACAACAGGTAAAAGAACGATTCTTACATGCAGGTAGAAGAAACATACAGGTCACATGAAGTACAGCATTGAAATGACTGATACAGAAAAGAGGAGGAGGAGACTGAGCAGCATGCAAACTAAGGAATGCCACAAGAGTCAAACTAGATAGGGATTAAAGAGACAGTACATAATAAAAATAATATCATGTAACATGACACTCCCCGCCTGAAATCTTTAGATTTCAAAGTCTATTACATATATAAAGATAAGTCCAACTTGAACCTGTAGGGGAAGAAACGTTAAAGGTAAAACTGGTGTGTAAACCATAGATACGAGATACCCGCAAACACAAGAAGGTACGCAGTAAATGAACAATGAAACATGACGTCCAAAAAACAGATGGCTTGAGCCCTGCAGTCTATCGTTTGTAATCGTGGGACTTCAACAGTAGCACAGTCAATAGTGATAGTGATATTCTCCCCGCCATAGCAGGTATAGCCGGTACTCCTGCCTAAGTCACTCACTTGGGAGAAGAAGCACCAATTCCGTGATTGGTCGTGAGAAAGTCCGAGCAGAACCTCCTTTAGTTATCTTAATTTCAACCTTTCGAACCTTTCCGTCATCGCTGGGCATTACGCTTGTTACAAGACCCATAGGCCACTCATTGCGACGGACTTCTCTATCTTTCAGAAGAACAAGGTCTCCTACTTTGAGGTTGGGCTTGGGTGTTTGCCATTTGGAACGGCTTTGAAGGGTATGCAGGTACTCCTTTCTCCAGCGGTGCCAAAACACATTGGCTAGGTGTTGCACCCGTTTCCATTGACGCCTATAGATATCCTTCGGGTCAATCTCGGCAGAAGATATCACGGTAGTTCCAACCTTCTGAGTAAGGAGTGTGGCTGGGGTAAGGATCATTGGAGCATCAGGATCGGAAGATACTGGTACTAGAGGCCTTGCATTAATGATGGCGGATACTTCTGAGAGAAAGGTACTCAAAGTCTCGTGAGTCAATAGTGAAGACTTGTGGTCCTGCAACATGGAATCAAGAATTCTTCGAGCGATTCCAATCATTCGCTCCCAGGATCCTCCCATATGCGAAGAATGTGGTGAATTAAACAGCCAAGTACATCCATTGTTTGCTAAGAAATTGTCTAGTTGAAGTTCTTTACAGGCTCCAACGAAGTTGGTACCACAGTCGGATCTTAGCTGTTTGACAGGTCCTCGGATGGAGAAGAATCTTCGTAAAGCGTTGATGAAACAAGACGAATCCATTGACTCGATCACCTCGATATGTACAGCTCGTACGCTGAGACAGGTAAACAACACAGCCCACCTCTTGCTATTGGCTGCTCCACCGCGAGTCCTACGAGTTACCACAGTCCACGGACCAAATACATCAACTCCAACGTAGGTGAAGGGTGGATCTGTACTTAGGCGATCAAATGGCAGGCTTGCCATTTGTTGTAGTTGGTGTCTACCTCTTAACTTGCGACACTTGACACATTTAAAAAGCAGGGAAGAAACACATCTCTTCATTCCAACAATCCACAAGCCAGCTGACCTGATAGCGCCTTCTGTAAATTGTCGGCCTTGGTGCTGTATTAGTTCGTGATGGTGCCGTATTAGAAGAGTGGCAATGTGGTGCTGACCTGGTATGATGACGGGGTTTTGTTCCTTGCTGCACAGGTCAGATTTCTCTATTCGACCTCCAACTCGTAGCAACTGATTGTCATCGACTACAGGGTTCAGATTAAATAGTGAACTACCCTTTGATAGAGGTATTCCACCTTTGAATCTGTGCAACTCTTCCATGTACACTTCTTGTTGTACACAGCGAATGATAACCCTTTCCGCCTGCTCAATTTCCGTTGCAGTAGGGAGGTTGGTACAGATATGCCAGCCATGACATTCTGAAGTTGAGCTCCTTTTAAAACAATGGGCAATGTGTATCAAATAAGCAACGGCCCTAACAGCTGATGACCAGGTTGAGAAACGTTCAAAACGATGCGACTTTAGTTTTTGTTCTGAACTCGCAGAGGTACACAGTGTGGTGTACATAGACCTGATTTCTTTATCATCGTCAGGATGTACCAGTTCATAGGTAGTGTCCGTGGAAATTGAGTAGGAGTTTTCAGAAAGAAATCTTGGAGGCGACAGCCACAAGCAGTCGAGGAGAGCTACTGGAGATATAGCTCTTGTCCCACAATCGGCAGGATTAAGGTCAGTGGGAATATGGTGCCACTGCTTTGGCAAGGAGAACCTTCTGATACGTTCTACTCTATTGCTGACGTACACGTAAAATTGTTTAGTTTGGTTGTAAATGTAACCAAGCACTATCTTGCTGTCTGTGTAAAATGTGAAGGAATCAATGTTAATGTCCATTTCACTCTTTATGACTTCAGCTATTTCCACTGCTAGCACAGCTGCACAAAGTTCAAGTCTGGGTATGGTATGTGCGGGTTTTGGTGTTAGCTTTGTCTTGCCTAGAACAAAGTTGCAGTGTATGTCTCCATTAACTCCTGAGGTCTTCAAATAGGCCACTGCAGCTATAGCTTCAACTGATGCATCAGAGAAAATATGGATTTCCCTCTGGACAGCGGCTGAGATGGAGACTGGGGCATAGCAACGTGGAATTTGGAGCTGTTCTAATGTCTTCAGAGAACCTCTCCATTTCTCCCATCTTTGTTGTTTCTCAATAGATAACGGAGTGTCCCAATCTAGGTTATCGGTAGTAAGCTGTCTTAATAACATCTTACCTTGGATGGTGACTGGGGCTATAAATCCCAGTGGGTCGTAGATGCTGTTCACTACGGACAAGACTCCTCTCTTGGTGAAGGGTTTGTCACAGGTTGACACCTGGAAGGTGAATGTGTCTGCCTTGATGTTCCACAGCAGACCTAGACTTCTCTGTATAGGGGGTGTGTCTGACCCAAGGTCAAGGTCTTTCACACTGGCGGCATAGTCCTCAGGGTGAAATGCATTCATTAGCTCTTGGCTGTTAGATATAATTTTGTGAAGTCTCAAGTTTGCTACAGCTAGCATCTCCTTTGTTCTGGTAAGAAGATTAATTGCTTCTTTAGCAGTAGGAAAGGATTTGAGCCCGTCATCTACGTAAAAGTTCCTTTCAACAAATTGACGAGCATCGGATCCATACTCAGCTTCTCCAAGCTGAGCTGTCTTTTTTAGTCCATAGATTGCTACAGCTGGGGAAGGGCTGTTCCCAAAGACATGTACCCTCATTCGGTAATCAATTACCTCTTTGTTGATGTCGTTGTCCTTGTGCCATAGAAACCTGAGGTAATTCCTGTTATCTTCCTTGACGATGAAGCAGTGGAACATTTGTTGAATGTCGGCCATCACCGCTACAGGTTCTTGACGAAAGCGAATTAGGACTCCAATGAGGTTGTTGTTCAAGTTGGGCCCTGTGAGGAGCATGTCGTTAAGTGAGAAGCCTTCATGTTGGGCACTGGAGTCAAAGACAACTCTGATTTGGTCTGGCTTTCGTGGGTGATACACACCGAAGGAAGGGAGGTACCAGCATTCTTCTCCTTCTTTCAATGGGGGTGCGGGTTCGGCATGACCCCTGTCAAAGATATTCTGTATGAAGTCCACAAAATGTCTTTCCATCTCTGGCTTCCTGCTTAAGGTACGCTTTAAGGAGGAGAATCTTTTGACTGCTTGATGTAGATTGTTTGGTAGCTTCTCTCTCGGGAGGCGAAAGGGTAGGGGTGCTACCCAGCTATTGGAATCTTCCTGAAAGAACTCATTGTCCATTACTTTAAGGAATTCTTTGTCTTCTGCCGAAGGAGCCAACTTGTCGTCTTCACTGCTTACGTTGAAAACTGTAGAACCAAAGCTGTCATCGTAGGTGCGGGAAAGGTTTGTGTTGCAATGTTGCAACTTGCAGCTAGTTACCTTCTCCTTTACCCAGTAGTGATGTGGGCATGGCTCAAAGTGAGTATTACGACCATTTGGCAATACATTTGTCTTGAATGAAGAAATGTTAGTAGGCCTTTTCATTTTGCCTATACAGACGTTGCCTATGATGACCCAGCCTAAGTCCAGGTACTGGGCGAATGGGGCCTCTGGAGGTCCGCTGACCTGCCTGTGTACCTTGTGGATCCTTAGAATATCTCTTCCCAGCAGAAGAAGGATTTTAGCATCTTTGTCAAGTGGTGGGATTTCACTGGCTATTGACCTTAGATGAGGGTGGTAGAAGGCAACTTCTGGTGTAGGTATTTCTTCTTTGTTGGCTGGTATCTGGTTACACTCTACAAGTGTAGGTAAGGGTAATTGTAGGTTATTTTCTAGGGAGGACACAATAAATCCATGAGCCCTTCTTCCAAAAACCTCTGTAGTTCCACTACAAGTGCCTAATGTGTAAGGGTGAACCTCTCCTTTTGTGCAAAATAGATCGAACAGTTCGGATCGTGCAAGCGATCGATTGCTTTGATCGTCTAAGATAGCATACACCCTTAAAGTCTTTTCTGGCTGATCCTTGTGATGAATATTCACTAGGCATATTTTAGCGCAAGATTTGTCACAGTGGTCTTCCCCACAGACTTCAGTGCACGAAGAAAATACCATGGTGGAATTAGATACGTGATCTGTACTCTTCCCGCTGTGGTTCTGCCCAGGAGGAAGGTCTGCATGTTGTGAAGGATTGGACTCAAGGGGATGGAGTGCTTGCACGTGGTCCTCGGAACCGCACTCTATGCACTTGATAGGAGTTTTACATTCCTTGGCAAAGTGATCGGTGGAAGCACAGCATCTATAACATACCCCAAAAGTCTTTAGGAGTTCCTTTCGTTCTTGTAGGGGCTTCTTTCTGAAACCGATACATTTTTTGAGGGGATGAGGCTTCTTGTGGATGGGACATAATCGGTTTGGGTTTTCGATCTTGCCGCTCTTGTTTGGGGCGGGAGTGGGAATAATGTCTGTCTTCCTAACGGACACGGGACCTCTGCGGTTCCTGTAGCTAGTATGTAGGTTGTCACCTTTAGGTGAGGGAGTATTGAACTCGCTGAATGCAAAACTAGGATCGTTCTTGGTGTCAGCAATGTTCCTGACGAAATTGCAGAAGTAGGAGAACGGGGGAAAGGAAACCTTGTTTTCCCGTTTGTATGATGACCCAACTTGGATCCACTTTTCTTGTAGGCCATGCGGAAGCTTGCAAACGATAGGGTTAACTCCTCGAGCAGTGTCCAGGTAACTGAGGCCAGGTAGCTTAGGGTCAGTTTTGGCAAGCTGGACTTCGAGAAGAAGGTCGCTGAGTCTCTGGAACTCTATATTGTCCTTACCAGATATCCTTGGGAAATTTTCCAATCGTTTGAGCAATGCATTCTCTTTGGCTTCAGGACTACCGTAAGTCTGTTCTAGACGCTCCCATGCTGCGGTGAGACCTGCAGTTGGATTGTCGATGTAAACTGACCTGAGGCTCTTGACACGTTCTGTTGACTGTGGGCCAAGCAACCCGATCAGCAGATCCAGCTCACGATCGGCGGTAAAACCGATACCGCCTAATGTAGTTTTGAAAGCGGCTTTCCAGCTTCTATAATTTTCAGGATGGTCGTCGAAGTTTACTAGGCCTGACTTGGCGAGCTCATGTCGAAGTAAGTACTTTACTACCTCTGTTGCCTCTGACTTTACATAGGAGGTTGCTGGTTGATTGTTGTGGATAGCATTGTTTATGGTATCGTTGCAAAGAGACGTGGGAAGATATGGTGCAGCAAGGGCATTCAGCTGAATTGTTGGGTGAAGGTCTGGAACAGTACTGTTAGCAGGAGGCTGGCGACTTGCTTGCGGATTAGTGTGCCGTTTTGTGACATATGCGGGATCAGCATGACAGTCGGGAGCTGCACTGGGGTGGGTTTGCATGTAGGAAGTGGCTGGAACAGCTTTTACCTGATGATGTGGTGAAGTCCTTGCGTTGCCGTGAAACGTGGAGGTAATTGAGTGTTCACTGCTGTGGTTTAGAACATAGTTCTTAGTGCGTTCAAAAGGATCTTCTACATCTGCCTTGACGCTGACCCTTTCGCTAGCATCTTCATCTGCACCGATAGCTTGTTCCAAAACCTTTAGTTTTGCTGCAGCTGCCTCGTAGTTGCTCTGTTCCTTTAAAGCTTCAATTGCTGCCCTTTGACGCGCTGCCTCGGTTTCCATTTCTGCTCTCTTTTTTGCATATGCGGCCCGTACCTTGATAGCCTCTGCTTCGGCGCGGGCATTTATTAGCTGTTCACTAAGCGTTGAGTGCCTTGAACTTCGGGATCTAGAGGAACCTTTAGAACGTCTGGTGGATACAGATTTGTGAGATACAGTGTCCCGTGGCAGCATTAATTTTGCTTCTGCCTTTGCTTTAGTTCGCTGGATAAAGCTTTCTCTTTCCTCATTAAGAAGCTGGGCATTGTTAAGTTGCTCTAAGGACTCCTCAGTGTTGATGCTTTGCAGAATAGTTTTATATTTCTTGCTTGTAGTCTGGTACAGTTCGTATGAGGCAGAGAGATGCTTTATGGCGCCCTCTAGTTGCAGTACCTCATGGCTGGGAATATGAAATCACATCAATGTGGGTGAGGATTTTATCCCAAATCTGCTTCAAACTGGTTGCTAGTTCAGTTCTCATGGATTCATAGTTCTCTTTAACCTTCCAAGTGGGTTTCACAGAGCGTTTGGTCAATGCAGTGGACTCTGGGTCCTCATCCTGGCTTTCTCTGTGTGAAGCATGCTGTGGTGTTTCATCACACACTGAGCCCTTTCCACTCATGATGGCCTGCAGTACACAGGCTTGGCTGTAGCAGTGAAGAGTGTCTGTATACTGTGAGGAGCTGTAACAAGCTGTGCTGGGGTTGTATGCAGAATTCTCATGCAATACACACAGTTACACTTCACTATGATCTGTTCTGTGACGCAGTTATCTCTGTGCAGGCTGCTGGATACGTTCTTTTACTATTCTGAATCGGCTACAAAGGCTATGAATGTATTTTTCAGTAGCACATGGAGCTCATTGCCCTGAAGAGATTATCCATCCCAAATCACCTTTCCAGATAGCTTACTCAGTCACAACTCACATGAAAGAAGATCTGGCGATGTTTATTCGTCGTATGATCCGTAGAATGCAAGTTACAACAGGTAAAAGAACGATTCTTACATGCAGGTAGAAGAAACATACAGGTCACATGAAGTACAGCATTGAAATGACTGATACAGAAAAGAGGAGGAGGAGACTGAGCAGCATGCAAACTAAGGAATGCCACAAGAGTCAAACTAGATAGGGATTAAAGAGACAGTACATAATAAAAATAATATCATGTAACATGACAGGGCTGAAGGGGGGGGTCGTCTGTATTTTAGGGGGGGGGTTCTTTATTGTAGGGGGGTCTGCACTGTAGGGTGTGATCTGTATTGTGGGTGGGGGGTTGTTTTCTGTATTGTGGGGGGGGTTCTTTATTGTTGGGGGGGGGGGGGTCTGCTGCACTGTAGGGGTTGATCTGTATTGTGGGGGGGGGGGTTGTTTTCTGAATTGTGTGTGTGTGTGTGTGTGGGGGGGGTCTTTATTGTTGGGGGGGGTCTGCACTGTAGGGTTTGATCTGTATTGTGTGTGTGTGGGGGGGGGGTGTTTTCTGGATTGTGTGTGTGGGGGGGTTCTTTATTGTTGGGGGGGGGTCTACACTGTAGGGGTTGATCTGTATTGTAGGGGGGGGTGTTTTCTGTATTGTGGGGGGGTTCTTTATTGTAGGGGGTGTTCTGTAATGTGGGGGGGTTCTTTATTGTAGGGGGGTCTGCACTGTAGGAGTGGTCTATTGTAGGGGGGGTGTTCTTTACTGTTGGGGGGTCTGCACTGTAGGGGTGGTCTATTGTAGGGGGGGGTTCTGTATTGTAGGGGTAAATCTGTATTGTAGAGGGGGTTCTGTATTGTAAGGAGAGATCTGTATTTTAGGGGGAGGGGGTATGCACTGTACGGGGGTCTGCGTAACATGCAGGGGGTCCAGAACTGTTAGGGGGGTGTCTGTGTTACATATAGGTGTCCGGGGCTGTGTAATGTAAAGGTGTGCAGGGTGCTGTGTAATGTAAAGGGGTCCAGTGGTGCAGGGTGCTGTGTAATGTAAAGGGGCCCAGAGGTGCAGGGTGCTATGTAATGTAAGGGACCCAGTGGTGCAAGGTGCTGTGTAGTGTAAAGGGGTCCAGAGGTGCAGGGTGCTGTGTAATGTAACGAGGTGCAGGGTGCTGTGTAATGTAAAGGGGCCCAGAGGTGCAGGGTGCTGTGTAATGTAAGGGGCCCAGTAGTGCAAAGTGCTGTGTAGTGTAAAGGGGTCCAGAGGTGCAGAGTGCTGTGTAATGTAAAGGGGTCCAGAGGTGCAGGGTGCTGTGTAATGTAAAGGGGTCCAGAGCTGTGGGGTGCTGTGTAATTTAAGGGGCCCAGTGGTGCAAGGTGCCGTGTAATGTAAAGGGGTCCATCCAGAGGTGCTATGTAATGTAAAGGGGCCTAGAAGTGCAGGGGGCTTTGTAATGTAATGGGGCCCAAAGGTGCTGTGTAATGTAATGGGGTCCAGAGGTGCAGGGGGCTGTGTAATGTAATGGGGTCCAGAGGTGCAGGGTGCTGTATAATGTAAAGGGGCCCAGAGATGCAAGGTGCTGTGTAGTGTAAAGGGGTGCAGGGTGCTGTGTAATGTAAAGGGGCCCAGAGGTGCAGGGTGCTATGTAATGTAAGGGACCCAGTGGTGCAAGGTGCTGTGTAGTGTAAAGGGGTCCAGAGGTGCAGGGTGCTGTGTAATGTAACGAGGTGCAGGGTGCTGTGTAATGTAAAGGGGCCCAGAGGTGCAGGGTGCTGTGTAATGTAAGGGGCCCAGAAGGGGAAAGTGCTGTGTAGTGTTAAGGGGTCCAGAGGTGCAGAGTGCTGTGTAATGTAAAGGGGTCCAGAGGTGCAGGGTGCTGTGTAATGTAAAGGGGTCCAGAGCTGTGGGGTGCTGTGTAATGTAAGGGGCCCAGTGGTGCAAGGTGCCGTGTAATGTAAAGGGGTCCATCCAGAGGTGCTATGTAATGTAAAGGGGCCCAGAAGTGCAGGGGGCTTTGTAATGTAATGGGGCCCAAAGGTGCTGTGTAATGTAATGGGGTCCAGAGGTGCAGGGGGCTGTGTAATGTAATGGGGTCCAGAGGTGCAGGGTGCTGTATAATGTAAAGGGGCCCAGAGGTGCAAGGTGCTGTGTAGTGTAAAGGGGTCCAGGGGTGCAGGGTGCTGTGTAATGTAAAGGGGCCCAGGGGTGCAGGGTGCTATGTAATGTAAGGGACCCAGAGGTGCAAGGTGTGGTGTAAAGGGGCCTAGAGGTGCAAGGTGCTGTGTAGTGTAAAGGGGCCCAGAGGTGCAAGGTGCTGTGTAATATAAAGGGGTCCAGTGATGCAGGGTGCTGTGTAATGTAAAGGGACCCAGAGGTGCAGGGTGCTGTGTAATGTAAAGGGGACCAGAGGTTCAGGGTGCTGTGTAATATAAAGGGGTCCATTGGTGCAGGGTGCTGTGTAATGTAATGGGGTCCAGAGGTGCAGGGTGCTGTGTAATGTAAAGGCGCCCAGAGGTGCAGGGTGCTGTGTAATGTAAAGGGGTCCAGAGGTGCAGGGTGCTGTGTAATGTAAAGGGGTCCAGAGGTGCAGGGTGCTGTGTAATGTAAAGGGGCCCAGAAGTGCTGTGTAATGTAAAGGGGTCCAGAGGTGCAGGGGCTGTGTAATGTAAAGGGGTCCAGAGGTGCAGGGTGTTGTGTAATGTAAAGGGGCCCAGAGGTGCAGGGGCTGTGTAATGTAAAGGGGTCCAGAGGTGCAGGGTGTTGTGTAATGTAAAGGGGCCCAGAGGTGCAGGGTGCTGTGTAATGTAAAGGGGCCCAGAGGTGCAGGGTGCTGTGTAATGTAAAGGGACCCAGAGGTGCTGTGTAATGAAAAGGGGTCCAGAGGTGCAGGGGGCTGTGTAATGTAAAGGGGTGCAGGGTGCTGTGTAGTGTAAAGGGGCCCAGAGGTGCAGGGTGCTGTGTAATGTAAAGGGGCCCAGAGGTGCTGTGTAATGTAAAGGGGTCCAGTGGTGCAGGGGGCTGTGTAATGTAAAGGGGTCCAGAGGTGCAGGGTGCTGTGTAATGTAAAGGGGTCCAGAGGTGCAGGGTGCTGTGTAATGTAGAGAGGTCCATTGGTACAGTTGTGGAGAGAGGGTACACAGTAGTGACAGAGATATTGAAGGATGCAGGGGGCACAGTGGGGTGTTTTTACATTTTATGGGGGGGGGGGCAGATATAGAATCCGCCCCGGTTGCCAAATGCTCAAGGTACACCTGGCAGGCCACAGGCGGATTCTGCCGGAAAGACGGCATGGCGGCTGTCCTTGCCTTGCTATGAGGAGCTCATATGCAATGCGCACTGAAAAGACAAAGGAGGGCAAAAATCCACAGAAGCAGGCAGCGGATGTGAAAACTTTTTTCTCTAAGTAAATTCTTTTTTTTATAAGTGCAGTGTACTGCTTAATGTCTGTTTTGTATTATCTTTTTTAAATAGGGTGTTTCTTAATGGAACTGTAAATGCAAAAGTTAAAAAATACTTTATTGTAATTATGTTTGATATTTGATAGTAAATTTACAGGTAGTGGTATTATACCATGTGATTTACTTTATATGTGGCGTTATTATAGAGTGTGATATACAGTATATGTGGAGTTATTATAGCGTGTGATTTACTTTATATGTGGCGTTATTATAGCGTGTGATTTACTTTATATGTGGCGTTATTATAGCGTGTGATTTACTTTATATGTGGCGTTATTATAGCGTGTGATTTACTTTATATGTGGCGTTATTATAGCTTGTGATTTACTTTATATGTGGCGTTATTATAGCGTGTGAATAAAAGTTGTATTTTTATCATAGCTTGTAATCTTTTTGTTGGGAACTTAACGGAATGGAAGGCTTTAAATGGAGCCGGTATTGGAGAAATGGGTGTGGTTACCGAGGGGTGTGGTTACCAAGGGGCGTGGTTACTGAGGGGCGTGGTCACTAGGGGGCGCTGTAAAGCTTTCTCGCACAGGGCGCCTAAAGGCCTAAGGCCGGCCCTGCTTACACCCACGTCTTCTTAGAGCTATAATTAGTCATTTCCAAGCCATTGTTTCAGGCTCTTTAATGACTGCCATGGCACAAGTGGCTTGGCAGAAAACAAGTAGTACCTCCAATTAAAAAGAGATTACGGTCCATACCTGTCAACTTTAGACCTATTATTGATTGAAACATATTTAAACTATATGTTCCCTTAAAAGTTCAGATTTAAAATTTGTGTTAGGCTATTCAAATATTTTTTTTTAATTAACATATCTTTCAATGTTTGAATTTGACGTGTAGCTACAAAATACCTGGCGATCCAGTCACTTTCCCTTGCTTCCAGTTTTAAACTGACCATGTTAAGTACTGAACAGGAGCAGATCTGTGTTGGCATAGTTGGTTTGCATCCCCCAACCACTTCTAGGAGGTACCGGGTGCCATGAAACTGCACAGCAATAAATAACTAATGAATAAAATATAGATAGGGAGGAGATGGGTATCGGTCGAGATCGCGGGTTCCAGTTCTATAGAAATAGCACATATGGGGGAAAAAGGAAATCACTAGATTGAGAATGGGTATGGGTTTCCTGTAAGTAAGATGGCGGTAAATGTTCTTCCGGTTTTGCGCCTAAATGATTGGCCAGGTAATGGGGATAAATACCACGACAAATATGACGCCATTAGCTTCCTGAAGAGAATGTGAAACACGTAGAGGCTTCTGGGTAACGTCAACGTCACTTCCTGCCCCAACCCACACGAAAGCGAGGCTTGGACCGCACGGCAGCCCCGGAGGATTAAACGTTACATGTCAATCCCAAAAGCATTGCCGAAAAGACTCTGTGCCGGTCCTTAGGCACTATACCTGAGTGTTAATTTTTTACTTTATATATTAAACTAGCTGAATAACCGGCGTTGCCCGGTCTTCCTATCTTAACCTTTTGGGGAGGAAAATCATAGTAATATAAATATACCCATCTTTTATATAAGGGTGTAGGTAAGGGTTAATTTAACTGTCATATATTTTTATTTGGCATATAAGTAATATGTGTACCAGGTATTATTGAAATATCTCCAGGCGTACAGAAGTTATGTGGGAACCTACATTTCCCATTGATTTGCATGGGACTTTAAACAAAAACCCCGACCCTCACAAATGGGGGTAGTTAAGGGATAAATTAACTATCCTATAGTTTAAGTGGACATATAAGTAACATGTGATCAAGTGTTATCGAAATATGTACAGCCGTTTAGAAGTTATGAAGTAACATGTATTTCCCATAGAGTTGAATGGGACTTTAAAGAAAAACCCCGACCATGGCAAATGGGGGTGGGTAAGGGTTAAACCACCTATCCTATGTTTGTTGCTGACATATAAGTAACATGTGTGCCAAGTTTCATGTTAATATCTTTAGCCGTTTGGACGTGATGCTGGAACATACATACATATACACACACACACACGTTGTGTTTTATATATATATATATAAAACTCAACGTGTGTGTGTGTGTGTATGTATGTATGTATGTATGTATGTTCCAGCATCACGTCCAAACGGCTAAAGATATTAACATGAAACTTGGCACACATGTTACTTATATGTCAGCAACAAACATAGGATATATATATATTCATTTATTTTTCTTATAGCGGTTCACATTCATTTTTGGAAGCTATTCTGAACAGAATAGTTACATTTATTTTTGTATCTATTCATTCGTGTGTGCATTTTTGAGAGGAATATACACATATTTCATTTGAACGCTGCTTAATATTGCTGACACTGAAGTGTGTTTTAGTAGTCACCATATTTATTTCACATTATTTCTTTACTTAAAGTGGCAGCTAGGATCCTTTAGGGGTTTTCCAGCCAGCGCAACGGTGGGAAATCAAGAGGGCGGATTCATCTTGATTACCAATTATTTTCAATACATATATATATTGTGAGGGGTTAGCCCAGCAGCGGGTGTGTGTGACCCCCTGGAAGGGTTCAGCACACAAAAACACTAGGCACAGCAGACAGTGGTAGGAGGAAAACAAAAAGGTGCGGCTTTATTTGAGCTATATACAAAATAAAAATATGACAGAAAACAAAACAAATACAAAAATAAATCCTGGTCAACTTGACCTGCTCGCTATACACGTTGGTGTCCCTAACTAACAACTGGGTACAGCCTTGTGCTGCCCCAGTCCCTGACTCCCTGTTGTTTAAATCTCTTTAGCATTAGCCACACAGGCTTGGTCTCACCGCACAGCGATCACACTCCCCAGACTAATCACACAAATCTGGTTCCAGGTTGGAGCCTCTCTCTGTGCATGCTGGGAGCTTTTGTAGAGGACCTAATGAGTTCACCTAAATCAGCTGTGCCCATCAAGTCCTCCAGCAGGACTCCCAGCACTCCCCCTAGAGGTATAAAGTGGCATAAAGCCTGAACCTAGGGGATATATAGACTGCATCTTGGATGCAACCAGGGAATTTAACCTGCCTGATGCCACAATATATATATATATCCCCCAAAAATGAGGCCTGCAAATACCTTTTTTAGGATGGTTTCTTTCTCTGTATTTCCGGGTATCTCAGGCGTCATTCATACTGCTGTTATGTGATTCAAATTATGACATCGCTTCCGCCCTTTCTGTGTCCCTGTCGGTAATCTCGCGCATGCGCCGTTGCGCCCTAACCATTCTTTGCTGTGTCTGCGGCTGCTGTTTTCTTTCACTCCCCTTTTGTGACGTCTTCTTTAGTCACACGGGGGAGTATCAGGATGAGTGGAAGGAGCTAAAAACTGCAAGACTTCTCTTCTGTGCCGGACAGAGGGGAAGTTCTCACAGACTATATTCCTGTTTTTTTAAAAAAATGTTGTGTCCGAGTGTTTACATTACACCACTGGCATATTATTGAAAAAACTTAAACGTAAGGGGCCCCCTATTGGGCGGGGCCCATGGACTTGAGCCCAGTCAACCCCAATGGTAAGTCCGGCCCTGTGGGTGGGGTATTACTAAATCTGTTCTTCTCTCCTGCTAGACAGGGCTGTGTGGTGTGTTAGAGCTGTATCAATCTTAGGACTGGATGGACAGAAGTACAGATACTTTGCGAGATATAACAGTTCAGCTTTACATGACTTCTTTCAAGTGTGTTGTGTTTAGTGTAGGGATTTATTTTTGTGAGTAGTATATCTATTAGAATAGCTTAAACATGTTATTAAAATTATTATTTAGCATATAAATGGCTTTCCTCTAAATACGATACATGGCATAGGGTTTTGTATATAGGGCATAAGAATGCAGAGAGCTGAATGAAGAACTGAAGGCACATTTTGTTTGCACTGGCTCCTTGTGGCTATGGGCTAATCATTAATCTCACTGTATCCCAGGCATGGAAAATGGAATTGTAAGCATGACTGAACAGGGAATTTTATGTACGGGGCTGCTATTGTCTAGTGAGAAAAATACAATAGTCCTGTTCATCTAACAGTATTTTGCAACTGTAATGATTTCATTAATGTCATTAATCAGCAGTATGAGAGCTTTTACAAGCTTATTCTCTCAAGCTTCAAGATGGGTATAATTTGTATGATGGCTTCAGGGGGTACAACTGTCTCTGGGCATATGAAATCAGAAACCCTTACACAGCTCTTCTATCTTTGCTCACCTTCAGGGGAATTACATGAACTCCATTTGTCAGTATAATTGTGCAGCAAACTGTCAGAAGAAGGAGATAGACCTCTGTCTGGTCTGGCTGCGCCACCCGCACTCATTTCTATTTCAGAGTGAAATCGAAAATTGTGGAGGTCTGTCCCTAATTAATAAGGGGAATGTAGCAATTTTACATAAAGAAAACTGCTTTAGATTCCCAGCAGGTGTGACCTTGTCACATGGGATGTGAGACAGCTCCCATCCCTCTTTCTGCTTGTGCAGTGATTACACTACACAAGCAGAGCCTGCAGGGTTACAAACTCTCCCCTTCCTTCCCACTCTGACCAGATAAGTAGGGTGGGGGTGGTAGAGAGATTGGAGCATGCAGATTCAGCTCTTTGTTCCAGTGGCATGTGCTGTATCCATCACAGACATTTCAAAACAAAGAACCCTTTGTTAATTAGGAGCAGCATCTGCTCCATTTTTATGTTTGGAGGAGTGGTGCAAAAATTATGCTTACACCACTCTTTGTTAATTCCACCCATACTCTTATCTCATTTTGTTTGTATCGGCACTTAAAGCTGAACTCTGTGCAAATCAACTATTGTGTAATATCAAGAGGCGTGTCTCTATTGTTATTTGAATGTTGGTGTATTCTTTGTGTATGTCCTCAATATTTGTGTAGTAATCCCACACAAAATAACTCTTGCATTTTGTCTCTGTTATATAGCTTCCTGTAATAAAGACTGGTCACTGCTGTTCTTTTTACATGTATAGGAGGACTGGCCTTGTAACCACCTCCTGTAGGTTGGTACACCCACAAAGGCGAACAGGCTACATGAGTGAGAAGAACAGGTTTTAAAGTGTATATATAACCTATATTTTTTTGCATACAGTGCATTAAAAAAGTATTCACACCCCTGGAAATTTTCCACATTTTGTCATGTTACAACCAAAAACGTAAATGTATTTTATTGGGATTTTATGTGATAGACCAACACAAAGTGGCACATAATTGTGAAGTGGAAGGAAAATTATTGGTTTTCAACATGTTTTACAAATAAATATCTGAAAAGTGTGGCATGCATTTGTATTGAGCCCCCTTTACTTCTATAACCCTAACTAAAATCTGTGGAACCAATTGCCTTTAGAAGTCACCTAATTAGTAAATAAACTCCACCTGTGTATAATTGAATCTCAGTATAAATACTGTACAGCTGTTCTGTGAAGTCCTCAGAGGTTTGTTAGAGAACCTTAGTGAACAAACAGCATTATGAAGGCCAAGAAACCCCAGACAGGTCAGGGATAAAGTTGTGGAGAAGTTTAAAGCAGGGTTAGGCTATAAAAAATATTCCAAGCTTTGAACATCTCATGGAGCACTGTTCAATCCATCATCTGAAAATAGAAAGAGTATGGCATAACTGTTTGCAGCCATCCTCAGGGGGTTAACAGAGGTTGATCGTTGATCTCTACAACAAAAGCATAAATCAATCATATATCATAATCATATGTTACAGATGGCAACAATTTACAATATTAAACACACTATACATTGGATATACAAGTCAACCACAGGGGCACTTACAGTATACAGACAACTGAAATATTTTGTTTCGGAATTTTGTTTTCGTCCGAAAAATACATTTATTTAGTTACTCCCAAAATTCGTTTTTATTTATTTCGTTAAAAAAATGCATTTGTCCGAAAATCCAAATTAATTAAGGTTGAATCTGTCATTGAAGGCTTATGGTGTCTGTCGAATGTTCTAAGAAGATTCAATGGAATCTTTAAAAAAAAGATTTGACGGAATGTTAAAAAAAAAGAAGATTCGACAGAATCTTTAAAAAAAAAAAAAGATTGGACGGAGCAACGAAACTGTACGATGCCGCAATAGTACATTTCCGGTGGAATGTTCCGCCTACAAGCTATAGAAGAATTATAATGTTGTATGACACTGGTAATAATTATATTTATAAATTATTATTACTAGTCAACAAACATTAGCATTTCACCATAAATGTCCGCTTGCTGCGATCGTATGTTTTTAGCTACTTCGTCGAATCTTCGGGGGAGATTTACTAAAAGTGGTGCACAAAGTATCTGGTGCAGCTGTGCATGGTCGCCAATCAGCTTCTAATTTCAGCTTGTTCAATTAAGCTTTGACAATACAACCTGGAAGCTGATTGGTTTCTAGGCAGAGATGCACCAGATTTTGCACTCTCAAGTTTTAGTAAATCTCCCCATTCATGTCTCTCTATGTCGAATCTTTTCTCTCTATGTCGAATCTTTTCTCTCTATGTCAAATCTTTTCTCTCTATGTCAAATCTTTTCTCTCTATGTCTAATCTTTTCTCTCTATGTCGACTCTTCTTCATGTCTCTATAATGTCGAATCTTTTCTCTCAATGTCGAATCTTTTCTCTTTATGCAGAATAATATTGGACTAATAGAGTTAAGGTTGGGCACATTCGACCGCAACAAAAACGAAAGTAAACCATTTGTTTATGTCGGATCTTTTGTTTTTCGTTTTCTGTGCTTTCGTTATAACGAAAATACCTAAAATTCGAACGAAAATGCATTCGGACGAAAATGAATGCACATGTCTTTATATTAATTGTTTTTTTATTTGATTTTAAAATGACTTAGTACAGCAGGCACATATTTCATCAGGTAACAGTGTTACACCATATAAGAATACATACAATACGGAAGAGCCAAGAAAAAAAAAAGAAAAAAGGAAACAGCTTCTACAGCCAATACTGCCCGTACTCCTAGCATAATTACCCTTGAGTACCTGTTGCCTGCTATATCTCCTAGCCATACATCTATTCTTGCCCCTTCCCCGTCCCCCCACCTACCCCTATCTAAGGAAGCGTATTAGCCCTTTAATTGATCTGCTGTGTAGGACAACAAGAAGAGAATGGAGGAGGCCCCTGCCCTTTTCTGTTAACAGAGTCCCCTTGTGTTAATATGAGAAGACAAGTTCCCCAGGGTGGTTTGCCCTATCAGCGCTCCCGGCAATCCCACCCCGGCATCGAGGGAAAACAACCATCGATGCCGGGGGGGCGGGGACGGATGACGTTCTAGAATCGTTTACGCGGGATCCCCTAAACTAGGTTTCCCGTCGTCTTCAACCACGGCCCCCAAATTCTTACAAATTTCCCATAGTTCCCCTGTCTGGTAAAGTATACTCTTTCATTTGAGATTGTTAATTTTATGGATGCTAGCCAGTTGACTACTGACGGGGGGGTCTGCGCCTGCCATTTTTGGGCTATCGTCTTACGTGCCTGGAAGAGGCATCTCAGTATAGCTTCCCCGCTGTCTTGAGGGACTCTTGTGTCTTCTATGCTCCCCAAGAGGCAGGTCCTAGCCACTGGATCAAGGGATGTTCCAAATGCCTTATTTATCCTCTCTACTATTTCCCTCCAGTAGCTATAGAGTTTGGGGCACTTCCAGACACATGTCTAAGGCCTCGTATACACGAGGGGACATGTCCGAAGAAAACGGTCCGCGTACCGTTTTCATCGGACATGTCTGCTCGGAGATTTCGGTCTGATGGTTGTACACACCATCAAACCGAAATCCGCGCAGACAGGATACACGGTGACGTGGCCGCGCCATCGCCTCGACGATGATGCGGCGACATGCGCGACCCTGGAAGGTCAATGCTTCCACTTATGCGTCGAATCACTTTGACGCATGCGAGGGCTTTCGGCCGAGCGGACATGTCCGGTAAGTCGTACAGACGACCGAACATGTTTCTTAGCATGCTAAGAAACATTCGTCCGCTGGAAACCTGTCCAATCCGCCGGAAAATTGTCCGGTCGGCCGTACACACGACCGAACATGTCTGCTGAAACTGGTCTGCGGACCAGTTTCAGCAGACATGTTCAGTCGTGTGTACGTGGCCTAACAAATACACATCAGAGAAAAGATATGTGAGATCCTTCTGGAATAGGCAGGTACATCAGGTTTTTGGCCCCTCAAAAAAGTCCCAGTAGCAGCACAAGGGGTACTTCTTAAACCCTGCACAGCCCCCCGCCCCCACCATATGGAGTGTTAAAATATAAATGGTGGCAAACAATAATGATGCAGTACATGGTTAAGGAATGTTCATGCAGTGTAGGAAAAATAGGGGCAGGATCATACCCAAAGGTGAAGTACGGTCATAAGACCAAAAGCTAATGGCGCCTTCCCAACATGAAGGACAACTGTGTATAGCAAGGGGAACAATAACAATAGGCCTGATTTTGAGGGACTGTCCCTGATTTGGAACAAACTCCCTCTCTCGTCCTCATTTGTCCCTCATTTTGGTCTTATCTATAGAGTTGTATATAAAATGCACTATTTATCTTTCAAAAACTGTTTCCCAGTCAGTATAAAGGAATAGTAGTGGTAAAAAAACAACAAAAACATATTTTTTCTGTATAATTCTCCTTTAAAGGGGCGTAGCAGGGGGGTGTTCTATGCCTACATCATTTTTCTAATAGGCATCCCTTGTTCCCATCTCCAAAAAATTGGGAGGTATGCAAAAGTAGATGATGGAATACAACATTCCGCCCCGTGCGTCGTAACGTCGCAGGGAACGGAGATCGGCGGCACACAGAGGCACTGTGTGAAATAGCGATCACACAGCGCGTGGCATCGTTGGCTCCAGGGACAAGGTAAGTAAACAATGCCTGTGGATTCTGCGAGGCGGGCCCAAGTCTGACTCGGGGTTACCGATCGCAGCACAAAAATGTAACCCCGAGTCAGACTTCTTGGACTCTTTGATGTTTGTTTGGTGCTCTCATTAGATGGTATATGCATGGATTCTAGACTCCCTTTCCTGAGGATGGTCCCTGTTTCGTGGAATGCTGCCAAACCAGAGCCAGTTTGCCCAGTGATAAATCCAGCGCCCCATTTGTTCTTGTGTTAGGGCTATTAGGACCCATTCAAACAAGTCAGGTCTATTGCATCGTGTTAAACATACGCATATTGCCTTAAAGCGGGGGTTCACCCTGTTAAAAAAAAAAAAAAAAAAGTTTTTTTTTATTAGACCATTACATTCGGCATCGTAGCGCGAGCTACGGTATGCCGGTCTTACATTTTTTATCCCCGTACTCACTGTGCTATCGATGATTGAAGAATCCGGGGAATGGGCGTTCCTATGGTGAGAGAAGGTGATTGACGGCCGGCCCTGGCACGTCACGCTTCTCCGGAAATAGCCGAAATAGGCTTGGCTATTCACGGCGCCTGCGCATAGCCTGTGCGCAGGCGCCGTGAATAGCCGAGACCTACTCCGGCTGTCTTCGGGGAGCGTGACGTGCCAGAGCCGGCCGTCAATCATCCTCCCTCTCCATAGGCACGCCCATTCCCCGCGGGAGTCGGATTCTTCAATCATCGATAGCACAGTGAGTACGGGGATTAAAAATTTAAGACCGGCATACCGTAGCTCGCGCTACGATGCCGAATGTAATGGTCTAATGATGGAAAGGAGGGTGAACTACCGCTTTAAGTTCATTTGAGTGGGCTACAATATACCAACATAAAAACAAAAAATGGGGCCTTAACCTAGATACAGGGGATCTACTAGATAGTTTGAATACCAATTCGTCCTTTGGAGGGGGTACCTCCGCAACTTGGTAATAATCCACAAAACCAGCACAGAGGGGAACCAAATGGGTTACCCCAGAAAAAGAGTTTCATAAGGAGAACCAACAACGGTGTGTGTTATCTAGAAAAAATACTAGATATTGGGGCACTAGGGCTAGATATTAGGACACTAGAGAATTTTTAAAGGGCAGTGGTGTGGAGTCACGGTTGTTCTAATTGCACAATAGCCTCCTGCTAGGTGTGCACCGCACTGGACTCTACCCTAGACTCGCCTGCCTAGTTCCTCGGCCCGTTACCAGGAAGTAAACATCGGATGATAATCTGTAGAACGCAAGAATGGGAGTGTGGGGCCCTGTTTTGTTGCATGTGTGTGATAACGTTGTCCACTCTGTTTTTCATTTTTACTTGTTGGTGCTTTGAGGTAATGGCCAATTGGCCTGTGAGTTTTGAAGTATTTTTTCTAGACAACACACATTGTGGTTGGTTCCGCTTATGTAACTCTTTCTGGGATAACCCGTTTGGTTCCCCTCTGCGCTGGTTTTGCCATTTGAATGGGCTGCTAACTTACCGCAATGGACCAACAACTGTGCATGAACCTTTTCTCTAGCATGTTTTGCATTGCCGCACGCTACGGTACATGGCAATGTAGGTGTGTTGGGTGCCATTAATTTTGAATGGCACCACATTGCACTGATGCACATAATGCGTTACTGTGAATGGCCCCTTATGCCGCGTACACATGACCGTTTTTTGGGATGTAAAAAATTACATTTTTTTATGTCATTAAAAACGACCGCATGTGTGCTCCAGAGCATTTTTCATGACGTAAAAAAATGGGCATTAAAAATTTAGAACATGGTCACGTCATTTTTAACGTCGTAAAAAATGGTCGTGTGTGGGCTTTAACGACGTGAAAAAAACGTGCATGCTCAGAAGCAAGTTATGAGACGGGAGCGCTCGTTCTGGTAAAACTCCCGTTTGTAATGGAGATAGCACATTCATCATGCTGTAACAGACTGAAAAGCGCGAATCGTCTCTCACCAAAGTTTTACTAACACAAAAGCATCCCCAAGGGTGGCGCCATTCGAATGGTACTTCCCATTTATAGTGCCATCGTACGTGTTGTACGTCACCGCGCTTTGCTAGAGCATTTTTTTTCACGATCGCGTGTAGGCAAGGCCGGCTTAACAATAATCGGGTTGAAAAAAACTTTGTTTTTTCTAGACCATTAAAAATAGTCGTGTGTACGTGGCATCAGAGTTGCTGGATCAGTATAACAGCCAACCAACCATATAATTCAGAAAGAAAAGGTTAGCATGGCTAACCTGCATATTCTTTCAGTACAGGCTAATGCCATTTCATAAAAATCTTTTGTGTTAGTAATTTTAGCAACAATCAAGATATAACAAGAAGCATGCAGAGCTATCTAGCTTCTGTTATTGGTATGTTATAGTAAAATGTGATGTCTCTTAGGTTGTCAGAATCGATCACTTTATACAGAAAACAGTGTCTTTTACAATCAGTGTATAACATTCCTGAGATTCAGCACCGTCTCTGATTCTTGCGACAGCTCAAATTTAATTTAGGACAGTGATAAGGACACTGATAGACCTGTTTCACTCCGTAGTAAGCCAACAATGATGTCTGCAGAATTATTCTTCAACGTGCAGAATGTATTTTCAGCTTCAGTATTCTTTCCATGCTTGTCCTGAATTGTATTAACAGAAATCATCTCCCTCTTCGCTCCAGTGCCAGAGGAAATAGCATGCTTTCTACGCTGGAATCCAATCAGGTGCATCCATGCTGGCAAATGTGCTAGAACTGTGACTTTACAGTTCATCAGGTCAAAGCCAGCCACTTCCAGTATATTTGTGGGACAGGTTCGAGAGTTTGCGTAATGTTAATTAGCTTAATGTAGAATGAAGGGAAAAACTTTTTTTTTTATTTAGAGTGACAGTTTTAACACCTTTTTTTTCTATCCAGTAAGAGGAAATCCCTCCAAAGTGAGTTGCCATTAAGGTCACCATAATTAATCTGGGTTGCCATTAAGGTCACAGACAGCAATAAAAATGTGTCCTAAATTTCTCTTCACTCTATCCAAAACTAAAAGACTCCTTTCACACTGAGGCAGTTTTCAGGCATTTTAGCGCTAGAAATAGACTCTAAAAAGTGACAGAAAACTGCCTCCCATTCATTACAATGAGAGCTTTCACAGTAGAGTGGTGCGCTTGCGGGACGTTAGAAAAAGCTCTGCAAAAAGCACCATCTTTGGGGCGGCTTGGGAGCGATATAAATTCGATATAAATGAATATGAAAACAAAAAAATGTAGCGCTAATTAAGTTAGGTTGGTCAACGCTCCTACAACTCTAGCACCTCTTTGAAGTTATCACCAGGCATTGGAATTCACCAATATTATTGCTGGGCTATTCTATAGTCAGATTTGTATTTTTACACTATTCGTGTTTTTTACATATGGCCATTTATTTATATATTTATGTATTTATGTGGACATTTTCACTTCACTTTTATTGTCAGATTTGTAATTTGAAATTTTATGCCAACCTAATTAAATTAGCGCTACATTTTTTTGTTTTCATATTCATTTATATCGAATTTATATCGCTCCCGGAGAGATACGGAGAGACAGGTACTGTCTGGCTGAGGCACTTGGCAGTGGGGAACAGAGGATAAACAGGACTAAGTTATCTTTAGATAAGCAGCGGCCTGGGTGTGAAAACTGTGAAGCATTCGTCAGTACGGTCAGCTGCTTGCTATAGCGCATTATTCTGTGCTGGCCAGGTACACTCCCCCGAGAAGCTTACAGTGATAGGGAGGAAAAGAAGGGGGGAAAACATATAAAAAAAAAAAAAGTCGCCCTGGCGACCCCATTTATACAGTAAGCATAAAGGAGTCACCATGCCGAGACGTATCTGCCTTTATTGATCAAACGGAAAATCAATCAAAACCCTCCCTGAGATACCAGCACCTATAATAATAAAAAAAAAAACATTACAAGTAAATAACCCAGGGAGGGATACCTAACATGTCACGCTTTAAAATTGCGCACACTCATGAAATGGCGCCAAACTTCGGTACTTAAAAATCTCCATAGGTGACGCTTTAATTTTTTTTACAGGTTACTATTTTTGAGTAACAGAGGAGGTCTAGTGCTAGAATTGTTGCACACGCTAACGCACGCGATGATACCTCACATGTGGGGTTCGAACGGTGTTTACCTATGTGGGCGGGACTTGCATGCGTGTTCGCTTCTGCACACGTGCGACCGGGACAGGGGCGTTTTAATTTTTTTTTTTATTATTATTATAATTTTTTACTTAATTTTCTTACTTTTACACTTTAACCACTTGCTTACTGGGCACATAAACCCCCTTCGTTCCCAGGCGAAATTTCAGCTTCCGGCACTGTGTCGCTTTAACGGACAATTGCGCGGTCGTGCGACGTGGCTCCCAAACAAAATTGGCGTCCTTTTTTCCCCATAAATAGAGCTTTCTTTTGGTGGTATTTGATCACCTCTGTGGTTTTTATTTTTTGCGCTATAAACAAAAAAAGAGCGACAATTTAAAAAAAATATATTTTTTTTTTTACTTGTTGCTATAATAAATATCCCAATTTTTTTTTTAAAAAACTATTTTTTTTCTCAGTTAAGGCCGATACGTATTTTTCGACATATTTTTGTAAAAAAAAAAAAAAAAAATCGCAATAAGCGACTGGTTTGCGCTAAAGTTATAGCGCCTACAAAATGGGGAACAGAATTATGATTTTTTTTTTTTTTTTTTTTTTACTAGTAATGGCGGCGATCTGCGATTTTTATTGGGACTGGGATATTGCAGCGGACGTATCGGACACTTTTGACACAAATTTGGCGCCATTCACATTTATACGGCGATCGGTGCTATAAAAATGCACTAATTACTGTATAAATTTGACTGGCAGGGAAGGGGTTAACACTAGGGGGTGAGGAAGGGGTTAACTGTGTAGCCTGGGTGTGTTCTAACTGTGTGGGGGGGAGGGGGGTGACTGGGGGAGGTGACCGATGCTGTGTCTCTATGTACAAGAGACACAGATCGGTCTCCTCTCCTCTGACAGCACGTGGAGCTCTGTGTTTACACACAGAGCTCCACGTCCCTGCTGTCACCTGCCGTGTCACCGACGATCGCGTGTACCCGGCGGACATCGCGGCCGCCAGGTACACGCATCGGGTCTTCGGCGATGCGCCGGGACAGTTTCTACCCGCCGCGCGCCACCCAGTGGCGCGTGCGGGTAATGCACATAAAAGGCCGTGTTTAAACGGCCACTTGGCACTTGAGAGCCGCGCTGCGGACGTATTTTGTCTATAGTGCGGATCTCAAGTGGTTAAAAAAAAAAATCACTAAAATCACTAAAATCACCTTCCTATTACAAGGAAGGTAAACATGCCTTGTAATAGCAATCACTGTGACAGGTCCTCTTTATGGAGAGATGTGGGGTCAATAAGACTGATGGATATCTGACTGATGGATATTTGAATGATGCCTGTGGCTGCAGGCATCATCCAGATATCACCGCGCAAAGTCGAGGATGTCAATGGACGTCCTAAGGTGAGCAAGTGGTTAATGTAGAAAGAACACTTACATTTAGATGGATGTACAAGCGCTTTGTGCAAAGTAGTAGCAACAGTGGGGTCTTCCCGACGCGTTTCGTCCCAAGGACATCATCTGGGTTCGTGTTTTTCACATATGGACATTTATTTATATATTTATGTGGACATTTTTACTTCACTTTTATTTGTCAGATTTGTAAAAGCACTTTGAATGCGCCACAAAACTGGACATTTTTATTTTTCTTTGTTTAAGGTCACGTTACCACCCTGCTAGCGCCCAAAAATGGCTGCAAAAACACAGCTAAAGCACTACAAAAAACGACCATCACTTTAGCGCTGTTTTAGCGGGGTCTTAGTGTGAAAGGGGTCAAAAGGTTTCACCTTTAAGGCTCGTACACACGATCGGATATGCCATCACACAATTGTTGTCGGATGTGTTTTGTCGGATAATCTGACCGTCTGTATGCTCCATCGGACAATTGTTGGAATTTCCAACAGCAAATAATGGATGGTCGTGCTCTCAAATTGTTTGACAACAAATATTTATCCGAGTGTGTGTACACAAGTCCGTCGGACTAAAAACAAAAGTACAAACACGCATGCTCCGAACCAATGCTAACCATCAGACATTAGCAGAAGTTGCCCAAAGGGTGACTCTAAAGAGCAGGAAAACCACGTAGTTTCGTGAATGTTGGCTGAAAAAGTTCTGCCGTCTATATGCAGAACAAATTCACGGCCAACGCCCTTCTGACAAAAATGCACTGATTTGTCCGATTGAAATCCGATTATGTGTATGAGGCTTTAGTTATAATTTAAAACAAATGCAGCTATTGCATTTAAGGATTAATAATCTGCAAAATATTACCGTATATACTCGAGTATAAGCCAAGTTTTTCAGCACATTTTTTTGTGCTGAAAATGCCACCCTCTGCTTATACTCAAGTCAGGTTTCCTTGCTGTGTCCATCTGCACCTTCCCGGCTGTCCTGTGAAGGTTTCTGCCTTGAAGGGTAATGATCTGGAAGAAGAAGGCAGGATCTGTGGTAATTCTCTACATCTCCCAGTGCTGTGATATTATGTAGTCTAGTCGGCGGCTGTGCAGTGTACCAAAGCTCCGCCTTCTCCTCGTCCGTGATAGGCTGAACACTGACGGACGAGGACGTCAGTGTTCAGCCTATTACGGACGAGGAGAAGGCAGGGCTTTGGTACACTGCATGGCCGCTGACTAGACAGCATAATATCACAGCACCGGGAGATGTAGAGAATTCATTCCTTCCTTCCTCCCCCAGACCCAGAGCCGACTAAATCAAACGGAGGAACATAAGGAGACATCCCCTGCGCTGCTCTGATCATCAGTGCCAGACTTTCAGTGATCTGTCCGTTTCCCAGCAAGCTTGGTCACCGTCATGTTGTCTGTCACCACCAGTCTCCTGCTACAGCCAGCTCTGCCTCTCTGCCCACTGCCGCACGGTCCAGCTGCAGAGGTGAGCCCCAGTCACCTGGTAAGTAAACATTTTCACTGTTACTGAAATTGCATCTGATCTCTGCTGGTGAGGTTGCATTTGATCGCTGCTGGTGAGGTTGCGTTTGCTGAGCACTGCTACTACCGCGTTTCCCCGAAAATACACCCTACCCCAAAAATAAGCCCTACATGGATTATCTTGGTGGGCTGCAATATAAGCCCTACCCCGATAATAAGCCCTAGTAACGCTCCTTTAAAAAATGGTTAAACTGGTATAAGTGTGCGTCTCCGTTTGTAACTGTATTTAATATTTCCATACAGTATTTACAGCCACCGCTCTGCTGGAGGTTTCTTTCTCTCCTCCCGGCTGACATCTGCAGCCCTTTGCTCTTCAGAGCTCGGAGCGGGCTGACGTCAGCCGGATCTTTCCTCCTCCCGGCGACGTCTGCGGCCCCTCCCTATTCAGAGCTCAGAGCGCGCTGACGGAGATCTCGGCTCTTCCCTCCATCTAGCTGACGTCTGGGGCCCCTCCCTTCTCAGAGCTCAGAGCGGGTTGACGTCAGCAGGGATCTCGGAGCGGAGAAGAGCAGATCACGTGCGGGCCCAGGGTATCTGTTAGAAAGGTACCGTACCGTATTTCTGATAAAACTGCCAGTATATACACTTATACCAGTATAATCTTTTTATTAAAACAGATTACATAATTTTAAGCAAGATGTTTTTTTTTTTTAAATGATGTCAAAATACTGACTCGGGGAGACGAAGAGAAGACAGGGGACACAGGAATATTTGATTGATTTAGGGGTAAATGACACAGCATCAAGCACAAGCACTGTGCTTTAAAAGAACAGGATATATAATTTTTTTCTTTTAGGGTTACAACCACTTTTAGATCATCATTTTATTTCCCGTAAATAAATAAGCCCTACCCTGAAAATAAGCCCTAGTGTGTTTTTTGAGACTAAAATTAATATAAGACCCGGTCTCGGTGAGGCTGAGGCATGCAGATGGACACAACGAGGCTGCAAATGAGCATTGTTGACCCTCTTTTCCGCTTACAGTAGCTGCTGCATTTCTCACCCTAGGATTATACTCGAGTCAATAAGTTTTCCCAGCTTTATGTGGTAAAATTAGGTGCCTCGGCTTATATTCGGGTCAGCTTATACTCGGGTATATAAGGTACATTGTTTTGGAGTTTAAAACAGTTTTAATGCTACAATTATCAGATGACAGTTAGAAAATAATAATAGAACAAATTAAAACTGGAAAAAAATATGTTTTGTGCATTTGTCAGACTATAAAAACAGAACATATTTTTTATTATCTACTGATACGCCGGCGTGCTTTCAAATTTCCCGCGTTGTATCTTTAGTTTGAATCCTCAAACCAAGATACGACGGCATCTGGGTAAGATCCGACAGGCGTACGGCTTCGTACGCCTTCGGATCTTAGATGTAATACTTTGGCGCCCGCTGGGTGGAGTTCGCGTCGTTTTCCGCGTCGGGTATGCAAATTAGCGATTTACGACGATCCACGAACGTACGCGCGGCCGTCGCATTTTCTAACGTCGTCTGTAGTCGGCTTTTTCCGGTGTATAGTTAAAGCTGGTATTTTGCGGCGTATAGATAGACTTGCCATGTTAAGTATGGCCGTCGTTCCCGCGTCGAAATTTGATTTTTTTTTGGCGTAAGTCGTCCGTGAATAGGGATGGACGTAACTCACGTCTAAGTTAAAAAAATGACGTCCTAGCGACATCATTTAGCCCAATGCACGGCAGGAAATTTCGGGACGACGCATGCGCAGTTCATTCGGCATGGGGGACGCGCTTCATTTAAATGAAACCCGCCCCCAACCCGCCCAATTTGAAATCCGCCACCAGAAATACACTACGCCGCCGTAACTTACGGCGCAAATTCGCTGAGGATTCGAATATACGCCAGGTAAGGTACGGCGGCGTAGTGTATCTCTGATACGCTGCGCCGATCGAAATGTATGTGGATCTGGCCCTATATATCTGCTTAAAAAAATAAATAGATTTAGATAATCTTGGAATTATCCAATGTATGTTGATACATCTAAATTTGGATCAGACATCAATGACCTCTGGCTTCAGTATAAAGGGTTTTAAAAAAAACTCTAACACAATACTGTACATTCAATTGCTTTGTCTCCCTCCGGCAATCTGTCACAGAAAGCAGAGGAATGCTGATATCAAGAAAACAAAAAGAACATTCAGTTCACTGCTTTGCCACTTGATCTTAATGGCATATCTAGAGATCTGTCATCTGTCTGATTGTTTTTGCTGCCCTGGAATCTTGGTGAAAAATCTAGACATTTTGTTGAAATGCCCTGGTGTCAATTGGGATGACAAAATTAAAGTCTTTTTTATTGAGGTTTCTAAAAGGTACCTAGAAGTGGCTTTGTAGCATTAATGAAGCTCATATAGTTGACCTGTTCTCATGCCAGAACACAACCTCTCATTAGCTTGGAACATGATTTTGGATACTGAGAAATAGGATCTGGGCATTTTTATACATTTTAAACTGCTGGCAGAGCTTTCTTGCTGAGTAAACCGTGCGCGTATACGAGGCTTTGAGGATTCTCGTCAAGAAAACTGCCCAGAATCTCGACGAGAAAAATAGAGAACCTGCTCTCTATTTGAAACCCGAGCGTGTGTATACTTACCTCTCCATGGAAACCTGTGCATGCTCGAAATGACTTTGACGCATGCACGGTAGCTTCCAAAGCATAGGTAGGGTGAAGCAAGATGGCGGCAACGCCATAAAATGTGACGAGCGCATGCTCGTCGTAGTCGATGACGTCACCGCGTTCGTGCCATTCAAAAGAACAGCGTTTTTTTTAATCGTACGTGTGTACACTCGGCCAGCAAGAGAATCTTGCCAGGAGTCTCGTCAGGAAAAACGTTTTTCCTGACGAGAATCCGGGCCGTGTGTA
The DNA here is from genome assembly GCF_905171775.1 of Rana temporaria. Classification (NCBI taxonomy): domain Eukaryota; kingdom Metazoa; phylum Chordata; class Amphibia; order Anura; family Ranidae; genus Rana; species Rana temporaria. The sequence continues at coordinate 55,605,361 of NC_053500.1, read as the reverse complement.
CAGGGCTTTTGAAGTATTTTCATCTCATTTGTTGGCAAATAGATTTTCAAGGAACCGAGACAAACCTTCCATACATATCACATTATATATTGTCTAACTTGATGGGAATGTGACAAACAATATATAGGAGAATGGACTCATATGGTCTGTGTGTAGTATCTATACGTCCCTTGAAGGCTACTTCAATATTTTATTGACGAATGTAGCCAAGACTTTTTTTTAAATAGTGCCCCCCCCCCCCCACTATGCCCTAACCACCCCCACTCCCACTACCCTGGTTTAATTGCATTAGTTGAAATTGCAAATATAACCACTTTGACATTGGCACATCCAGAAGCACTACTCCAAGAAGACCAAGCCCCACACTCACTGGACACTTTATTAAGTACCCCAGTTCAATTGCTTGGTAACAAAAATTGCTAATCAGCCAATCACATGGCATCAACTCAATCACATAGTAAAGATGACTTGCTGAAGTTCAAACCAAGATTTAGAATGGGGAAGAAAGGGGATTTAAAGCAATTAGCACTCCTCGCCCCCTGACATGCCACATGGCATGTCATTTTTTTTTATTGGGGAGTGTGTACCTTATTTTTAGTGGGACTTCCCGAGCGCGAGCTCATCGGGACGGGGCGCTTTAAATTTTTATTTATTTTTTCTTATCTATTTTACTTTATTTTATTTATTTTGACACTGTTAAAAAAAAAAAAAAAAAAATATGGGTCACGTTTATTCCTATTACAAGGAATGTAAGCATCCCTTGTAATAGAAAAAGCATGACAGGTCCTCTTAAATATGAGATCTGGGGTCAAAAAGACCTCAGATCTCATATTCACACTATGATGCAATATAAAAAAAATGGCGCTTTAAGAGCTATGGGCGGAAGTGACGTTTGGACGTCGCTTCCGCCCTGCTATGGTATGGAGACAGGTGGGGGCCATCTTCCCCTCACTCGTCTACATACCTAGCCGGCAAGAGGACCCGATCTCCTCCGCTACCGACGGCTCCGGTAAGCAACAGAGGGCAAGGGAGAAAACTGTGATCTCGTGGCAAATACACCGCAGAGTCCACCATTATCGTAAACCAGACCGCCACCTGAAGACGAGGATATCTGGGTTATGGCAGCAGCTAGCTGCTGCCATAACAGAGATATCCCGCTTCAAAGTGCTGACGTATATAGTCGTGCAGCGGTCCGGAAGTGGTTAAGCAAAAACTTAAACAAACAAACACCTTTAAAAGAAATGATTGGAAGCCCTTACATATGCTAAGTGAAGTGACTAGCCTCCGGTAATACACACACACACACACACACACCTGTTTATCTGCACTCATTTCTTCTGTAGAGCCTTCTAAAACACACATTAAAAGGATTTTTTCTCAGCAGCAGAAAGCAGGGGGTGGGGATCTGATGTCACACACACTGCAGAGCTAGAGCACAGAGCCCATTGTAACCTGATAGCTGAATGAAAGAAAGGGACCCCCCAACCTACTCAGGCTCATAGAAAAATTTACAGAGCTGAGTCTATGAGTCATCTGTTGTGTGCTGGGAGAAAAGGCATCTTTTAGGACAGGGGTGTCAAACTCAATTTAATCATGGGTCGCATCAGCATTATGATTGCCCTCAAAAGGGGCGGTTGTATCTGTAAAATTAGATGTGCAGCGCCTGTGTTTCGTCAACTTATGCCGCATACACACGATCAGGCTTTTGCCCGGCCAAATCACATCGGAATTCCATCAGAAAAAAATAGAACATGTTCTATATCTAAACTCTGATGGAATTCATTGGAATTTCCAATGAAAAAACTCAGATGGGGCTACACACGATCGGAATATCCGATGGAAAAAGTCCATCGGAATTTCCGATCGTGTGTACAGGGCATTAGAGTTCTATCAGTGACTTATGCAGATAGCAAAGAACTTTGGATTCAGGTTAATACATACTATAGAGGGATGTGCTTTGTTCATTCTTCATGTCTGTGGTTTACAGTCACTTTAAAGCGGGGTTCCGGGCATAATTTTTTATTTTTTTTGCAAACTAATATTAATCACATTAAATAGTCCCTAAAACATATTAATAGCTCCCCAATCGTTCCAGAAATCATTGCAAACACTTGCCTTATATCCTCCAGCTCATGTTGTGGCCGTATCCATCATATGTGTGGGCATGTGAAGCCCAGTTCTATTTTCTTCCTGGTTTTCAGGGAGAGGTGCATGCTGGGCGATTTTTAGGCACAATAATGCCCAGAGACCTGGGAAATGAGTGTCATCATTTCCCAGGAGGCAATGGGGTCTTAGGACAAAAAGTTGAACCACCTAGGACCAGAAACTAGGCAGATTATGAAATCTGCCTAGTAACAGCCAGCTAGAAGTGAGTGTAGTGATATAAAAGTATCCAACACAGAACCATAAGATCCAATGTAGTGAAGTGAGTGCATTTGTTTAATTTCCAATACAGAATAAATGTAGTGATATAGATGTATAGTATGAAGACTATAAATTAGGTTGTTCCGCAGCAACACACAGGCTCTCCAGAGAACGCATTTTAATTAACTTTCAATAACGAATAAAGTCTAAATTCCACAGATGATACAAAATCCAACAGAGTAATTCAAAGTCTCATCTTAGACCTGTGCCATATTTCTCAGAGAATACATAGAGAATATATATTCTGATCACTTCCAGACCTACATATATTCATACAGAGAATACATAGGGAAAATATTCTCTGAGTGACCAGGCTCATTTCCAAGATTATATTCTCTATCCACTGAATAGCTGAGCAATTTGATTGGCCGTCTTTGATCTACATCCTGTCTTTCAGAGCGACAGGTAATTGTCACTCCCAACCGGAGTCACCAATTAGTATTAGGGAGCTAACTAGTATACATCCTTGCATACCAATAAGCTCCCTCTAATAAGTAATTAGATTACATGTGGCCTGATAAATGGCTTGATGTGTAAAAACAGATTCATCCTGTCTCTTTGCCTATTGACAATCGACAAGCGTCTTTAACATGTAATTACAGGTTTAATGTCTAAAATAGATCATGTACGTCTTTTGATGTGTAACATGTAATTACAGGTTTGAAATCTGGCCTGGTCAATTTTGGACTTATAACACAATAATACGACATTATATTTATATATATATATATATATATATATATATATATATATATATATATATATATATATATATATATATATATAACATTCCACATATATTACAACAGTGAGTACAATTTTTTTTATAATTTTTTTTACATTAAAGGCAAGCTGTTAATAGAAAGTTCATTTTTAGGGTGGAACTCTTAATTCCCCCCAGACACAAGCACAGCAGCACCTGGAGGATGATCAGCTCCTCTGGCATCATTTCTACATGACCTGCCCCTACTCATACAACTATACAAAATACATACATAGGCAATTTCCAGGACACAGAATGGCAGCCCCCACTGGTTCAGATTTGAAAATAACGTAGAAAAAATATGTAGATAAATTCTATTAAGCATACAATAAAGCAACAACACCTAAATGGCTAGCCTTCCACTCAATTAACAACAGCAGCATTATATAGATCGTTCCCAGTAGGGTTTTAACAACTAATCGTCATAATTGATTATGATAATTTGTCAACTATTTTCATTTTCGATTAGTTGGTCCTCTGATTATTTGGCATGTATACAAAATGCATTATTTGTTTACATGTTGGTGTACTCAGTGCAGCACACATACAGCTCAGTTCACTGTGCATATATGTCAGTAAGTGCCTGCAAGCTGCCAGTCACAGCCTGAGGAAAGAGCAGGAGACGGGGAAGAGCCCATTGTTTGCATCAATAGACACACAGATCGGGTCTTGGGAGCCGCTTGCTATGGGAGCACTTAGCAGGTGGGAGGAGCCAGGAGTGCCAGCGGAGGGGCCGGAAAAAAAAAAGAAGAGGATTGTGGCTGCTCTGATCAAAATGATTGAAAGTATAACATATTGGTTATTTTATAAAAATTACTTTATTATCCCTTTAAGACATCACAATAAAATGCAATGTAAAAGTATTGTGCATTATATTTAAAAATCCATGCAAAAAAAGTCTCAGCCTTTAGTACTACTTTCACATAAAAAGATTTATAATCCACCCCCAATCCAGTTAAAGTACCCTGTATATCCTAATTTTGGGTATATCTGTTATTACAGTGCCTTGAAAAAGTATTCATACCCCTTGACATTTTCCACATTTTGTCATGTTACAACCAAAAACCTAAATGTATTTTATTGGGATTTTATGTGATAGACAAACATAAGGTGGCACATAATTGTGAAGTGGAAGGAAAATGATAAATGGTTTTCAATTTTTTTTTATAACTAAATATATATATATGAAAAGTGTGTTATGCATTAGTATTCAGCCCTCCTGAGTCAATACTTTGTAGAACCACCTTTCACTACAATTACAGCTGCAAGTCTTTTTGGGGGTGTCTCTACCAGCTTTGCACATCTAGAGAGGGACATTTTTACCCATTCTTCTTTGCAAAATATCTCAATCTCTGTCAGATTGGATGGAGAGGGTCTGTGAACAGCAAATTTCAAGTCTTGTCACAGATTCTCAATTGGATTTAGGTCTGGACTTTGATTGGGCCATTCTAACACATGAAAATGAAGGTGAACCTCTGCCCCAGTCTCAAGTCTTTTGCAGAATCTAACAAATTTTCTTCTAAGATTGCCCTGTATTTGGCTCCATCCATCTTCCAATCAACTCTGACCAGATTCCCTGTCCCTGCTGAAGAAAGGCATTCCTACAACATGACACTGCCACCACCATGTTTCACGATGTGCAGTTTGCCGTTTTCGATTTTTCATCACACATAGAGCTTTGCTTTTAGGGCCAAAAAGTAAAATTTTGGTCTCATCTGACCAGAGCATCTTCTTCCACATGTTTTATGTGCCCCCACATGGCTTCTCACAAACTGCAAATGGGACTTCTTATGTCTTTCTTTCAACAATGGCTTCCTTCTTTCCACTCTTCCATAAAGACCAGATTTGTGGAGTGCATAACTAATAGTTGTCCTGTTTACATATTCTCCCACCTTAGCTGTGGATATCTGCAGCTCTTCCAGAGTTACCATGGGCTTCTTGGCTGCTTCTCTGATTAATGCTCTCCTTGCTCGGCCTGTCAGTTTGGGTGGACGGCCATGTCTTGGTAGGTTTGCAGTTGTGCCATACTCTTTCCACTTTTGGATAATGGATTAAACAGTGCTCCGTGAGATGTTCAAAGCTTGGGAATTTTTTTTATAACCCAACCCTGCTTCAAACTTCTCTACAATGTTATCCCTGACCTGTCTGGTGTGTTTCTAGGCCTTCATGATGCTTGTTTGTTCACTAAGGTTCTCTAACTAACCTCTGAGGGCTTCACAGAACAGCTATATTTATACTGAGAATAAATTACACACAGGTGGACTCTATTTACTAATTAGGTGATTTCTGAAGGCAATTGCTTCCACTAGATTTTAGTTGGGGGTATCAGAGTAAAGGGGCTGAATGCAAATGCACGCCACACTTTTCAGATATTTTTTTGTAAAACATTTTGAAATTAATTTATCATTTTCCTTCCACTTTACATTTATGTGCCACTTTGTGTTGTTCTATCACATAAAATTCCAATAAAACACATTTACTTTTTTGGTTGTAACATGACAAAATGTGGAAAATTTTAAGGAGTATGAATACTTTTTCAAGGCACTGTATATATAGTGAGTATAGAAAATAACCACCCCCTTAAAATAATCACATTTTGTTGCTTTGCAGCCTGAAATGAAGACACAGTTTTTCTTTTATCCAGCTGTATTTAGTCAGTGCAACTTATAACATCCAAGTGAAATATATACCACCAACATGTAACAAAGAAATAAAACAAATTCAAAAACAGACTGAGTTGGAAAAAGGATCACCCCCTTGTGTCAGTATTTTGTTGAATCACCAATAGACTTTGCAATATTTGCCTACTCTTCTTTGCAGAACTGCTCAAGTAGACTTTGCACATATAAACTTTACAATATTTGCACATATAGGGGCAGATCCTCGTATCTTTGTGCCGGGCGCAGCGTATCTAAAATACGCTATGCCGCCGTAACTTATCTTTTTTTTTTCAATTCACAAAGAATCCGCGCTGTAAGTTACAGCGGCGTAAGGGCGCGGAATTCAAATGGATGTAATGGGGGCGTGTTTTATGTAAATACGTTGTGACCCGACGTAAACGGCGTTTTTTTTTTTAACTGTGCATGCGCCATCCCTGGGGTATCCCAGTGCGCATGCTCGAAATTAAACCGGAACCAGCCAATGCTTACAACGGTGACGTCATTCTACGCAAATTCCTATTCGCGAACGACTTACGCAAAGGACGCAAAAAATTCTAAATTGTACGCGGGAAGAACGGCCATACTTAACATTGAGTACGCCTCATAATAGCAGCTTTAACTATACGCCGGAAAAAGCCGAGCGGAAACGACGTAAAAAAATGCGCCGGACGGACGTTCGTTCGTTCATCGCTGTAAATAGCTAATTTGCATACTCGACGCGGATTTCGATGGAAACGCCACCTAGCGGCCGCCGAAAAATTGCATCCAAGATCCGAAGACGTACGCCTGTCGGATCTAGCCGAGATGCCGTCGTATCTTGTTTTGAGGATTTTAGCAGCATACTTTGGATAATTGTCATGTTGGAAGGTAAACCTTCTTCCCACTGACAACTTTCTGACATTTTCCTTCTATCCTGACAAGTGCTCCAGTCCCTGCTGCATAGAAACACCCCCCAAACCAAATATTACCACCTCCATGCTTTACTGTATGAATGGTGTTATTTGGATGGTAAACTGATTTCCGCCAGACATTGTTGAGACCAAATATTTCAATTTTAGTACCATCTGACCATAACACCCTTTTCCATGTGGCCTCAGAAGGTGTGTTTTGGCAAAGCTCAGTCAAGACTGCAGGTGACCTTTTTTGGAGGAGTGGCTTTTTTCTTGCAATCCTACCCATGCAAGCCACATTTGTTGAGAATTTGTGATATTGTTGTCACATGCACACAATGACCACTTTTTGTCATAAATTCCTGCAACTGCTTCAGAGTTGCTGTAGGCCTCTACAGCTGTTGCTGTTTCCTCTTGGCTCTTTCACCCAGTTTAGAGTGATCCAGAGAGGATCGATCACATGCCTGACGAAGGGACCCTGCACGGCTCCTAAACATTGCACCTATTTCTGTGATGTGTTCTCTTTCAATAAAAAAACCTTTGGACAGAAGTGTTGATCCATGGTGTGCTGGCAAATATGTTCACTTGCTTGATGTTTCCAGGACCCAACTGGTAATCCCTACAGCATCCACCATTTTAAGAGCCATACTTTCCAGGAACTTGTGCGATAGGAATTTTGACAAGACTGATCTAGAGAGGGTCTGTGTTGTACCAAATACCTTCCACTTTTTATTAATAGACTTCACTGTGCTTCTAGGCATTGATGAAGCCTTTGACATTTAAAAAAAAATCTTTATACAGTACAGACCAAAAGTTTGGACACACCTTTTCATTCAAAGAGTTTTCTTTATTTTCATGACTATGAAAATTGTAGATTCACACTGAAGGCACCAAAACTATGAATTAACACATGTGGAATTATACATAACAAAAAAGTGTGAAACAACTGAAAATATATTTCATATTCTAGGTTCTTCAAAGTAGCCACCTTTTGCAGCAGACACATCTCTAGAACTGGTAAGAGGAGACTGTGTGAATCAGGCCTTCATGGTAGAATATCTGCTAGGAAACCACTGCTAAAGAAAGGCAACAAGCAGAAGAGACTTGTTTGGGCTAAAGAACACAAGGAATGGACATTAGACCAGTGGAAATCTGTGCTTTGGTCTGATGAGTCCAAACTTGAGATCTTTGGTTCCAACCCCGTGTCTTTGTGCAACTCAGAAAAGGTGAACGTAGGGACTCTACATGCCTGGTTCCCACTGTGAACCATGGAGGAGGTGTGATGGTGTGGGGGTGCTTTGCTGGTGACACTGTTGGGGATTTATTTAAAAATGAAGGCATACTGAACCAGAATGGCTACCACAGCATCTTGCAGCGGCATGCTATTCCATCCGGTTTGCGTTTAGTTGGACCATCATTTATTTTATAACAGGACAATGACCCCAAACACACCTCCAGGCTGTGTAAGGGCTATTTGACCAAGAAGGAGAGTGATGGGGTGCTGCGCCAGGTGACTACCTTTTGACGCTCATCAAGAGAATGCCAAGAGTGTGCCAAGCAGTAATCAAAGCAAAAGGTGGCTACTTTGAAGAACCTAGAATATGAAATATATTTTCAGTTGTTTCACACTTTTTTGTTATGTATAATTCCACATGTGTTAATTCATAGTTTTGATGCCTTCAGTGTGAATCTACAATTTTCATAGTCATGAAAATAAAGAAAACTCTTTGAATGAGAAGGTGCGTCCAAACTTTTGGTCTGTACTGTATATCTCCTGACGTGTGCCTGTCCACAGCTTTGGCCCGGAGATCTTTTGAGAGTGCCTTGCCACCCATAGTTGATTGTCTGCTTCAGTTGATCTATCAGGGACTGAAATGCTCCAGGAAAGCTCTTTTCATGCTGCGCTAATCAAAATGATCAAAGCTGATCACATTTGAAAGTCAGATTGAGTTTACAAGTCATTTTTAGGATGGGGTGATCCTTTTTCCAACTCAGTGATTCTGTTTTTGAATTTATTTTTTCTGACATGTTGGTGTTATATCTTTCAAAAAACGACAAACAGGTAAGAGAGCTGCCGCTCCAGGTGAGCTCACTAGGGTAATTGATGTCCACTCAGAAGCAGATGGGTGCTGGCAATGCACAGGATGTGCAAAAACAATAAGGATATGGACAGCCGCACTCCAGTAACTTGAAAAAAAGACGTGCCCTTTATTGGGTACAGGAAAAAATGCACTACAGGTATCAGCACACAGTGGGATAAACAGCTGACGCGTTTCGCATTGAGTGTCAATGCTTAATCATAGCTATAGATGAAATAAAAAATAACAGATATACATATACACACAGAAATCTATGCTTAATTGGACCCACCCAGTATGTGATTGACTGCAGCAATTAGCCAGTATCCAACACACATGCGGGGGGGTGGGGAAAAAAGGCATAGGTGAAAAAAAGCACACATGAAACAAACTGGCTTGCAAAGTGAAACAAATCTGTAAATACAAGTGTGGACAATAATAAATGTGACCAAAAAGGCAACACATAATTATGTAAAAATATAAATAGTAATCAAAAACATATTAAAAGCTGAGGTATGACAGGGATGTGGTGTAAAATATAAATGTGAATAAAGAAAGTGAGTTGATGATTAATGAAAATGTATTATAAGCATGTGCTAAATAAAGACCGACAAGCCCATATAATCGAAGCATGTGATGTCACTTATATTTAAAGCAAGGACAGAATGATGTGAGCAAGGAACCAATTGCAATATATATTATAATAGAAAAAAATGTGATTATTATGTTATGTTAAGAAGTATGTATAAAATGTGAAAAGTATACATGGGTATATATACACAAATATATGTGTAAAATATATATATATGTATAAAGGTGTCATAAAACTAATAATGAACCGGTAAAAGATTATATAAATGCAAAGGTGCCCAGTAGTGTGTGGTGTTGGAAAAAAGTAATAAGTAAAAGAATAGACAGAATTTCGAAAGGTACATCACTAAAGGGATGTATCACCTCCCTCAGTGTATGTGTATATGTATAGAGGTCCATTACCGTGTGCTGTGAAAAAGCCCAACAAGGGCAATAAAAAATATATATGTAAATAAATATATATATATATATATATATATATGCACAGAACGTATGAAGGCCGTACACATAAGGAGAGGGGGGGAAAGGGGTACCAAATGAAATGTGTCTTTGGAAGTAGTGAAATTTTCCAGATAAATAAAACCATGTTTTCTTCATTTTTGAAATTATAGGTAAAATATTAAATGAAAGTAAAAATGAGTGAGTAGAACCCTCTAAAACCAAAATCATGTAAGTGGTAGGTATATTGATGTATTGTATAGATGATGTGACAATCACAACAAGTGTATGAAACCATACCAAATAGACAATTATGGTGGATAACCTGTAAATCATGAACCGATGCCAGAACCCAATAGGTACATGAAATGAGATCTGCAGTTAATCAGGCTAGTAATGGATATATATATATGCACATGAGGGAAAACCAATGAAAAATAAAAAACTCCAACTGCACATGTATATAATATGCATGCATGTGAATGCATGTGTATATGTACTCAGCTAGGGCATATACTAGTCCTTACTGCCAATGATGTAGTATATCTGATATTGAGGCGCTTGACCCCACTAGTACTAGAACAAGTGTGAAAGGACCCTGTGTGAAAGGGCCATGTAAAAAGAGGTTACATATGGGAATCGCGTCTAAGCAAAATCACAAAGCATGAAGGGTTGGAGCGGGGTACAAGAGCTATATATAGTTTGTATGGTGGGCTGAATAGCCACACACATGAGTACCCACATGCAGATTAGTAAATACTGCATGCGGACAGTCATTTTAGTACTAGTCATAAACCGTTATCAAAACCCAATAGGTACATGAAATGAGATCTGCAGTTAGTCAGGCTGGTAATGGATGTATATATACACATAAGGGAAAACCAAATTAAAAAATAAAAATGAAAAGCTCCAACTGCACATGTATATGATGTGCATGCATGTGAATGCATGTGTATATGTGCTCAGCTAGGGCATATACTAGTCCTTACTGCCAATGATGTCATATATCTGATGTTGAGGCGCTTGAACCCATTGGTATTGAAACAGGTGTGAAAGGACCCTGTGTGAAAGGGCCATGTAAAAAGTGGTTGCATATGGGAATCACGTCTAAGCAAAATCACAAAGCATGAAGGGTTGGAACGGGGTACACGAGCTGTATATGATATGTAAGGTGGGCTAAATAGTCACACATATGAGTACCCACATGCAGATTAGTGAATATCGCATGCGGACAGATTTTGGTACTAGTCATAAGGCGATACCAGAGCCCAATAGGTACATGAAATACAATCTGCAATTAATCAGGCTGGTAATAGATATAAATATGCACATAAAGGAAGACAAATTGAAGATAAAACACATACTCATATGTGTGACTATTTAGCCCATCTTACATATCATATACAGCTCGTGTACCCCGTTCCAACCCTTCATGCTTTGTGATTTTGCTTAGACGTGATTCCCATATGCAACCACTTTTTACATGGCCCTTTCACACAGGGTCCTTTCACACCTGTTTCAATACCAATGGGTTCAAGCGCCTCAACATCAGATATATGACATCATTGGCAGTAAGGACTAGTATATGCCCTAGCTGAGCACATATACACATGCATTCACATGCATGCACATCATATACATGTGCAGTTGGAGCTTTTCATTTTTATTTTTTTATTTGGTTTTCCCTTATGTGTATATATACATCCATTACCAGCCTGACTAACTGCAGATCTCATTTCATGTACCTATTGGGTTTTGATAACGGTTTATGACTAGTACTAAAATGGCTGTCCGCATGCAGTATTTACTAATCTGCATGTGGGTACTCATGTGTGTGGCTATTCAGCCCACCATACAAACTATATATAGCTCTTGTACCCCGCTCCAACCCTTCATGCTTTGTGATTTTGCTTAGACGCGATTCCCATATGTAACCTCTTTTTACATGGCCCTTTCACACAGGGTCCTTTCACACTTGTTCTAGTACTAGTGGGGTCAAGCGCCTCAATATCAGATATACTACATCATTGGCAGTAAGGACTAGTATATGCCCTAGCTGAGTACATATACACATGCATTCACATGCATGCATATTATATACATGTGCAGTTGGAGTTTTTTTATTTTTCATTGGTTTTCCCTCATGTGCATATATATATATATCCATTACTAGCCTGATTAACTGCAGATCTCATTTCATGTACCTATTGGGTTCTGGCATCGGTTCATGATTTACAGGTTATCCACCATAATTGTCTATTTGGTATGGTTTCATACACTTGTTGTGATTGTCACATCATCTATACAATACATCAATATACCTACCACTTACATGATTTTGGTTTTAGAATCTTACTTTCATTTAATATTTTACCTATAATTTCAAAAATGAAGAAAACATGGTTTTATTTATCTGGAAAAATTTCACTACTTCCAAAGACACATTTCATTTGGTACCCCTTTCCCCCCCTCTCCTTATGTGTACGGCCTTCATACGTTCTGTGCATATATATATATATATATATTTACATATATATTTTTTATTGCCCTTGTTGGGCTTTTTCACAGCACACGGTAATGGACCTCTATACATATACACATACACTGAGGGAGGTGATACATCCCTTTAGTGATGTACCTTTCGAAATTCTGTCTATTCTTTTACTTATTACTTTTTTCCAACACCACACACTACTGGGCACCTTTGCATTCATATAATCTTTTACCGGTTCATTATTAGTTTTATGACACCTTTATACATATATATCTTTTACACATATATTTGTGTATATATACCCATGTATACTTTTCACATTTTATACATACTTATTAACATAACATAATAATCACAATTTTTTCTATTATAATATATATTGCAATTGGTTCCTTGCTCACATCATTCTGTCCTTGCTTTAAATATAAGTGACATCACATGCTTCGATTATATGGGCTTGTCGGTCTTTATTTAGCACATGCTTATAATACATTTTCATTAATCATCAACTCACTTTCTTTATTCACATTTATATTTTACACCACATCCCTGTCATACCTCAGCTTTTAATATGTTTTTGATTACTATTTATATTTTTACATAATTATGTGTTGCCTTTTTGGTCACATTTATTATTGTCCACACTTGTATTTACAGATTTGTTTCACTTTGCAAGCCAGTTTGTTTCATGTGTGCTTTTTTTCACCTATGCCTTTTTTCCCCACCCCCCCGCATGTGTGTTGGATACTGGCTAATTGCTGCAGTCAATCACATACTGGGTGGGTCCAATTAAGCATAGATTTCTGTGTGTATATGTATATCTGTTATTTTTTATTTCATCTATAGCTATGATTAAGCATTGACACTCAATGCGAAACGCGTCAGCTGTTTATCCCACTGTGTGCTGATACCTGTAGTGCATTTTTTCCTGTACCCAATAAAGGGCACGTCTTTTTTTCAAGTTACTGGAGTGCGGCTGTCCATATCCTTATTGTTTTTGCACATGTTATATCTTTCACTTGGATGTTTTAAGGTACAGCTGGATAAAGCAAAAACGGGGCATGTCTTCATTTCAGGCTGCAAAGCATCAGCATGTGATTATTTTAAAGGGGATGGTTCTTTTCTATACCTACTGTATATGATATAAGTTCTTATACATATATATTTCTTCTGTTGTTCTGAAAGTGGATTAGATAATCTGCTCCCTAACCATATAGCTGGTTATTTATATTTCCTGACACAAGCATAACAGCATACAGGTATGGGTACAGGCTCTGCCCATACGGGTATGCTGTCATGCTTATGCATCAGGAAAGGAAAATTAAAATTAACCAACAATTTTAAGTTTTCCTGACACAAGCATGACAGCATACATGAATAGTCGTGGCGTGTACCCATACCGGTATGCTGTCATGCTTATTCATCAGGAAAGGAAAATGACGGTCAGGTAAATATACGATTTTCTGTTTTACCACTTCATATTGATATTTAAGAATATATATCAATTTTTTTAACATTGCATATTAACTAAATTGCACATGACACTTTTTTTATTTTTTTATCCAATTAATCGAAACAATAATCGACCAACGAATTGATTATGAAAATAATCATTAGTTGCATCTCTAGTTTCCAGCATGCTAACTAAACAGGAGCATAAGTGATCATGCCACTGGTTCAATTAAAAAAAAATGCATATATTATATACAGTATATAGCATATTGTTCTACCAAGGGATGGAACAGTCATCTTGTTAGACTTTTAAATGTTAGCTGAGATGTAAAGGAATGACAGATGCCCAAAGGCAGGTTGCATGGGCAGCAGGAAATGTTGTTAGTTAAGGTCTGTATCTACATTCAGATTCTTCATTCTTAGCTTTTGCTGAATAATGTTGATTTTAACATCAATTAACCAGTCCATATTAAGAAATCATTTCACATTTCTAATAGACTAATACTGTAATGCACTGTGAGACAGCTTTTCAAAATAATGTCTAGAAACACACTGCTGTTGAAAATATGTACTCACATTTGTGCTATATAAAAACTCTATAATAAAACCTCTACCATGCATACCTTTAACAAATATTCTGACAAGTACATATACTATAGGAACAAAGTCTCTTGGAATAAAATAACACTTGGCCAAGTAGGAACGTTATAAATATGATAAAGGCAGAAAAGAAGATCGCATAAGGATCGCATTACTTAATTATTCAAATATAACTCAATAATAACTAGGACATTTTTTTATAATTTTAAATAATTTGAACCAAAGGCTTAAAGTGTTACTAAACCCAGGACCCTACATTCATTATACCTGGACTCACACAGTTCTAGACATGTGCGATTCGGTTCGTAACAAATGGATTTTCGTACGAATATGTTAGTATTCGTACATTCGGATCAATTCGAACACCGAATAGCTGAAAGTACTAAAATACGAAAATTACGGAATTACACGATTGGAGAAACTTACTAAAATACGAAACACCGAAACAGCAAAAGAACAAAAATTGCATCTATAATGAACGATTTGCATTCCGTATTTTAAATCCTTTGTCTGTTCGTAATTTCGTATATTCGTATTTTCATTCGTATGTTCGTATTTTCATTCGTGTGTTTTGTAAATCCGTTTCTTTGTCTGTTCGTAAATTTGTGTACTCGAATCATTCTTTCGAATGGGCACTGGGCAGTGTAGTTAGTGAGTGATGTATCTTACTTAATATCTTAACCAATCAGCTTATCCCTTTTGTGCTGAGTCACATTGGACAGTGTAAAGCCTCGTACACACGATCGGACTTCAAACAAACTTTTCCGTGGATTTTTGTCCAACGGGAGGTGGCCGGACTTTTGTTGCCGAAAAGTTTGTCCGTTTGCAGAGCGAACTTTTGTCCGATGAAAACCGAAAAAGTTTGTCCGATAGAGCGTACACACGGTCTGATTTTTTGGAAAACTTGCTCATTTTGAAGTTTGTTGGCAAAAAGTCCGACCGTGTGTACGGTGCTTAAGAGAAAGTCTTAATATGGATTAGCCGCGTGTTGAAAATGAAACTAAAATACGAGATTGCGAATGTATTTACGAAAAGTACAAAATTACGAATCCATTCGAAGTCAAATCAACCAAAACAAAAACAATGTTACAAAGTTCTAATTACTAAATTACGAATAGTGTACCGAATAAACGAAAATGATTATCTAACAAAATTACGAATTTCGAATCAACGAAAATAAATTAGACAGGATTACGAATCATTCAGTATCAACGAATACGAATGGGTCTGAATAGGAAAACTTGCGTCTTACGAAATTATGCATCTTTACGAATCTATGGAACGAGACGAAATGAAACAAGAAAATAAAAAGTAAAAAATTGTTGTGCACATGTCTACACAGTACATGGAAAACTTTTTTTTAGTACAGGTGAAACTCAAAAAAATTTAATATCGTGCAAAAGTTCAATTAGTTCAATAATGCAACTTAAAAGGTGAAACTAATATATGAGACGCGTTACATGCAAAGCAAGATAGTTCAAGCCGTGATTTGTCATAATTGGGATGATTATGGCTTGCACCTCATGAAAACCCCAAATCCACAATCTCAGAAAATTAGAATATTACATGCAATCAATAAAACAAGGATTGTACATAGAACAATATCGGACTTCTGGAAAGTATAAGCATGCGTATGTATTCAGTACTCGGTTTGGGCCCCTTTTGCAGAAATTACTTCCTCAATGTGGCATGGAATTTATCAGCCTGTGGCACTGCTGAGGTGTTATGGAAGACCAGGATGCTTCAATAGCGGCCTTCAGCTCTTCTGCATTGTTCGGTCTTATGTCTCTCATCTTTCTCTTGGCAATGCCCAATAGATTCTCTATGGGGTTCAGGTCCGGCGAGTTTAGTGGCCAATCAAGCACAGTAATCCCACGGTCATTGAACCAGGTTTTGGTGCTTTTGGCAGTGTGGGCAGGTGCCAAGTCCTGCTGGAAAATGAAGTCTGCATCCCCATAGAGATCGTCTGCGGAAGGAAGCATGAAGTGCTGCAAAATCTCCTGGTAGACGGCTGCGTTGACCCTGGACTTAATGAAGCACAGTGGACCAGCACCAGCAGATGACATGGCTCTCCAAATCAACACAGCCTGCGGAAACCTCACACTAGACTTCAAGCATCTTGCAGTGTGTGTCTCTCCATTCTTCCTCCATACTCTGGTTCCTTGATTTCCAAATGAGATGCAAAATTTGCTCTCATCAGAAAAGAGGACTTTGGACCACTGAGCAACAGACCAGGTCTGTTTTCTTTAGCCCAGGTAAGACGCTTCTGGCATTCTTTGTTTTTCAGGAGTGGCTTGACAAGAGGAATACAACATTTGAAGCCCATGTCCAGGATCCGTCTGTGTGTGGTGGCTCTTGATACACTGACTCCAGCCTCAATCCACTCCTTGCGAAAGTCCCCTACACTTTTGAATGGCCTTTTCCTGACAATCCTCTCCAGGCTGCGGTCATCCCTGCTGCTTGTGCACCTTTTTCTTTGATACAGCACTTTGGGAACATCCAACTTCTTTTGCAATTACCTTTTGAGGCTTTCCCTCTTTATGGAGGGTGTCAATGATAGTTTTCTGCACAACTGTCAGGTCAGCATGATTGTGATTCCTACTAAACCAGACTGAGATACCATTTAAAGGCTCAGGAACCCTTTGCAGGTGTTATGGCTTAATTAGCTGATTAGAGTGGGACACTTTTGGGCAGATCCACATAGAAATAGATGGGCGCAGCGTATCAGAGATACGCTACGCCGCCGTACCTTACCTGGAGTAATTTCGAATCCCCAAAGAATTTGCGCCGTAAGTTACGGCGGCATAGTGTATCTCTGGCGGCGGAATTAAAATCTGCGATTAGGGGGTGTGTTTCATTTAAATGAAGCGCGTCCCTGCGCCGAATGAACTGTGCATGCTCCGTTTCTAAATTTCCCGCCGTGCATTGCGCTAAATGACGTCGCTAGGACGTCATTTTTTTTAACTTAGACGTGAGTTACGTCCATCCCGATTCACGAACGACTTACGCAAAAAAAAAAAATTAAAATTTCGACGCGGGAACGACAGCCATACTTAACATGGCAAGTCTAACTATACGCCGCAAAATACCAGCTTTAACTATACGCCGGAAAAAGCCGACTAGAGACGACGTAAGAGAATGCGACGGCCGCGCGTACGTTCGTGGATCGACGGAAATAGCTAATTTGCATACCCGACGCGGAAAACAACGAGGACTCCACCCAGCGGACGCCGAAGTATTGCATCTACGATCCAAAGGCGTACAAAGCCGTACGCTTGTCGGATCGAACCCAGATGCCATCGTATCTTGCTTTGAGGATTCAAACTAAAGATACGACGCGGGTAATTTGAAAGTACGCCGGCGTATCAGTAGATACGCCGGCGTACTCGCTCTGAGGATCTGGCCCTTTGAGCCTAGAATATTGTACCTTTTCACAATATTCAAATTTTCTGAGATTGTGGGTTTGGGGTTTTCATGAGCTATAAGCCATAATCTTCACAATTATGACAAATCACAGCTCAAACTATCTTGCATTGCATGTAATGAGTCTATCTCAAATATAAGCTTCACCTTTTAAGTTGCATTAGTGAAATAAATTATCTTTTGCACAACATTAAATTTTTTCGAGTTTCACCTGTAAAAACAAACCGATAAATACCTTTTCTCAGCAGCAGTATATCGCAGTCCTGTGATTTATATTAGTTCCTAGTAAAGCTTTTAGGAGGAGTTTTCATTCTCTCCTGTTCCTCTGTCTAGACATGGCTGGGCAGTGCTGATTGGCCCTGTGCTAATCACAAGCACCCTCTCAAGTAAAAAAAAACTCTCTAGCACTACATACCAAACTTGTGCAGCCCATCCCCTGGCTCTGTAAATACCAAGTTATTTTTTAGAGACAGTGGAAAGAGAGGAAGATCAGAGAGACAGCTTTTATACATAATGCAAACGATTAACCCCTTAGGTTCCACAGTGAGTAACAAGCATGATTTACTGCATATACAGACTGATTTTACTGTTGTGGGTTTAGTAACAGGTTTAAAAAACAGATTACTAATTATATTAAATCCCTAAAAAATGCAAAAAAGTGAAAAAATATATCAATTAATGGAGGGAGATTACATCTATTAGCTTATTTTTGTAGCCTGTCTTCTTACTGAGACAATCCCACAAGACTGGTGTAAATCGGATGTTTTACAGTTGTTTATGAAGGGTTAAAAGCTAGAACTGGATAACTATAGTAAGCCTGACTTGTATGTAAAGCTGGCCAAACACTAATTAAAATTAGTCCGGTGCAGCAGGGTCCAGTCGAAATCCCAATCAGCGTGTAGTCGATTGATCAAATTCCGTTAATAGGGCATGCTGGAAAACTTTTGTAGATTAGCAGCCGTGGCCACTGATCAGTATATTCTGACAGTGATGGTTCCTGCAGTCAGAATGTGTGGATTGAGGAATCTGTTATGTTTTTGCTCAGCTTAAAGGGGTTGTAAACCCTCATGTTTTTTCACCTTAATGCATTCTATATCTATAACCTCTCCAATTGGGTGGAAAGGTTATAGATTTTTAAAGTTTATACATTTTTCTTTCCTTCTTTGTACCTCTGCAACCCCCCCTCCTCCGTCCTCTTCTCCGTATTTTTATTTTGTTAGGCTCTGCAGGGGGTCTTTCTGTAAAAAATCATCACTGTTCAAAGAGGAAGCTATGGTGGCATTGTTAATGGCTTGTGAAGTGGCTGGATGCTGTGGCTGAATATGAGGCTGAATGTCTACATGAGGCTGCATAGAGCCCACATGAGCAGGGGATGTGGAATTGTAGCATTCGGGATAGAACAGCCATGGTGATCATGATCAGGGCTTAAAGTCGATGTAAACCCTCACATATACAGCCTCAGATGATACACAGGAATGAAACAAATCTCCCTACATAAGTTTTACATTGATATCTGCTGTCTTCAGCTCTATATATCCTTTATAAAGGGCACATCATGTTACAGCTGATTGGAGGAAAGGCACACCCCCCCCACACACACACACACACATTGGCAAAGGAAGGAAGTAATGTTGAGAGCTGTGCTGTGAGATGGAAAGCTGTCTGCTAATCTATTTATAGCAACCTCCCACAACGCTAACTTCAGGCTGCTTTTATCTCCCATCTCTGAGAACTTGTCAGAAGTTGTCAGGCTAACAACAGAGCTACTGAACAGAAGAAACACACAGGACTTGGAGAGAGATAAGAAAATACTGCATCTATATGTGCCCAGCTCAAATTTTATGAATCGAGTTTACATCCACTTTAACTGTATCTAAGGGGTTCACCAAGGTGTGGGTGAAGCTGTTGGATGGAGTGGGTAGACTTGCCTTGGAATTGGGTCAGGTACCCCTGGGTGTAGATGTTGAATCTGCAACTCTAGGTTTTTTCTTGGACTTAGGAGTAAGGTGAGGTGGTTTTGTCTTATTGGGTACAGTGCTAATAGATGGAGGCTGTAGGGGCACCTTAGGTAAAGAAATATGTGGTAGTGTTGGTTGTGGGCAGCAAGACACACTGTAAGTGGCATAGGAGTTGGCTGAACAACCCGAGCGGAATAGCTGTGTTTTTTCCAGCAAAACACTTTAGGTTGTAATCATCTAAATCTCTGTGATAGGCATTTTAACATGATGTGGGGAGGTAATTTCACTTCATAGACCCTTCAGAGGCTGAGGCTACAAAACCATGACAATTTCACCCATAATGACTACCTGCAGTCCCACCTCAAATGCAGACTCCCAGTCTACTAAGGAGGAGACAAAGGAAGATCGAAAGCCAACAATAGAGGGGGAAGCATTGTAACAATGGCAAGCCCCCACATTCCCTTAACCCAGTAGGGAAGAGTTCAGCAACCCAGAGGGTGTGGAGTGCTTCAGCAAATATCTAGGCTGGTCAACTTCTCTTGTTTTTTGACCAGTAGTTACCAGCACTAAATATATGAAAGGCTCTAGTCAGTGAAAACTTTAAACAGTTGTGTCCTTCTAAAAAAAAATTCTGCCAATAAAATACCAGAAAAAATGGACCCCTAAGTGTCCCACAGTGGGGTTACCAAGAAAAGTCACTAAGGCAGGCATAAGGTCCAGAGTCAACAACACTTGAATGACACTGAGTGACAGTGGACACTGGTTCCAACTGACTGTAAACTAGATGGTTCTTTTGGGAAGAGACAATATTGAGGAACATCATTGTTCAAGGATATAAAATGTTCCTAAGGAGGGGAAGAAATATCATGGTAAGGAATTACCTGGAAGGTCAAGTTTCTACTAAGACAGAAACAATGGGTCCCATAATGCAGGGATCCCTAGAGGCTTAGGTAAAGGTATAGCTATGTGTAGTAGGAAATATGCAACAGGCAGCATAATAGATCCATCTCCAAGTAATTGACCTGTGAGCATAAGGGGATATCATGAGTATCCAAAGTCAAGAAGATCCAATACCCATCTGATTGTGCAAACAGCCCCAGTTTGTAAAAGCAGTGGTGCACCTTCATACAGAAGGCTTGGCAGAGGCGTTTGCTGATCTTTGGCTTTCGGAGCTTAAGTTCAAGAAGATATACGCCAAGGATCTATGAGTATACACTGTTAAGGCAGATGAAGTAGAGTAAAGCCTCGTACACACGATCAGTCCATCCGATGAAAACAGTCTGAAGGACAGTTGTCCTAGGTTAACCGATGAAGCTGACTGATGGTCCTTTGCGCCTACACACCATCGGTTAAAAAAACGATCGTGTCAAAACGCGGAGACGTAAAACACAACGACGTGCTGAAAAAAACGAAGTTCAATGCTTCCAAGCATGCGTCGACTTGATTCTGAGCATGCATGGATTTTAACCGATTTTAACCGGGTTTGACCAATCGGTTAGCAATTCATCGGTTAAATTTTAAAGCAAGTTTGCTTTTTTTTAACCGAAGGTTAAATCACCTATGGCGCCCACACACGATCGGTTTGGACCGATGAAAATGGTCCATCAGAGCGTTTTCATCGGTTTAACCTATCGTGTGTACGAGCCTTAACAGTGCTTCGTTGCTCCTTCCACATATCTCCTGTACTCTGGTAAAAGCATACTGTGGCCGTGAGGTGTTACTAATGACTTTGGAAAGTGCCGATCCAAGGAGATTATGTATCTCGAGTGGGAATATGAACCAGCTGTTCCTGGGACAACTAGTTTGTACCCTACACACATAGCCAGAGTGCTATATGCTTTTGTACAGAACATACCGTTCAGAGGCTTGTAAACAAAAAAAACCCATCATAGCTAAAGCACAAAGCTCAATATATCTGCTCCACAATTGGGGAAATCAATCTTGGTGGTAAAAGGATTCTCTCCAAGAAGTTTAATCAATTTTGAAATGGTTTGACAGATTGGAGTTACTACCCACACACGACAGAGGGCCAAACCAGTTAATTTAAGTTGATATCTAAGAGTAGAATTTAACTTCCTATCAGTGAAGTCCTAAAAGGTAAGTATACCTTTGTCCTGTCTAGTGATATTTTTGTTAATGTGAACCACTGGAGCATCCACATTGGACAAAAAACACATATTAAAGAATCCCTGTTCAAACAGGTAATGCTCTAGCAGGTGGGGCCCAGGATCAGTTTCCTGTCTGCATAAAAAGTCCTCAAACAATTGGTGTAGGGAAAAGGTGTTTACAGCTGCAGTATTTCTAAAAGATCCTAGTACTGTAGCAGATTATCCTCCAAATGCAAGGTGATTTACACTGCAGCAATAAGGTTTGAAACAATCCCTAGTATATTCAAGTCAACCGCAGGTGACTGCAGTGACACATAAAAACTGACCGTTGGGCTTCTGAATCTGTAGACCCTTGGGATTTACAGGTACAGGAAGTGGCAGACTCTGACGGGGATGGCACAAAGCATAATTAGAACCCTTGGTACAAAATGGTCCAGTAGCAGTGCAGAAACAGTTGGGACACATATAGTAGTTACCGTGGACATGGGAGGTGCTGCAGCCTTTGGCTGTTGGAACTTAAATAGACTCCTCAGATTAGGGTTATATGATGATAGAGGTCCCAGTTTCCAGATGTTGGTTCCATTTGGGGATACTGAGCAAACACCCTCAGAACTATTGTGTGAATATGGAGTGAGGTCACCTGTAGCAGGGGGACTGTACTGTGTGTGTCTTGGAGTAGACATGCTGGGTCATATGGCAGCTAGGCCCAATGTAAGGCGATGCCTCAAGTACTCAACAACTCGGGCAGCTGGTACTGATGAGGGTGTCAAATGGAGGAGTTGACTAATGCCGCGTACACACGATCGTAAATCCCGACAAGAAAACTGTGGTTTTTTTTCTGACGGAATGTTGTCTCAAACTTGTGTTGCATACACACGGTCACACAAATATTGTCTGAAATTCCAACCGTCAAGAACGAGGTGACGTACAACACGTACGATGAGCCGAGATCAATGAAGTTTAATAGGCAGTTCGGCTCTTCTGCTTGATTCTGAGCATGCATGTTTTTTTGTGCATCGAAATTGCACACAGACGATCAGAATTTCCAATAGGAATTTTTTTATAGCAAAAGTCCGATGGAGCATACACATGATCTGAATTTGTCCAAAAGCTCACATCAGACTTTTCTTGTCTGAATTTCCGAATGTGTGTACGGGGCATAAGTCACTGTAAGCAGGCAGTGGAATAGAACCAACACCAGAGATCCACTTGGTGCTTCAGGTGCATAAGCAGAAGCAGGATGGTGCTTCCTGTAGAGCAATTTTCTTATGGTGATGTTTTTCAGCACCTTGTTTCCTTAATGTCTGCCTTGTTTTATGCAAGTACAATCTATGCTGTCTACATTATTACATTTGGGAAACTTTCAGGATGCTCTTTATTAGATCACTTATCAAAAAACACCGATGCCACAAAATTAATTTCCTGGAAGCGTTGCAATGCTTTGTGCATTTTGCATGCATAAACACGTGCTTTGTCTTCAGCATGGAGACAGAATTCTTTGGTAATAAACTAAAAGAGTTCTTGCTAAATAAATACTTTTCTTTGGCTATGTCTGACGTATGTAATGAAGAAAGAGCTAAATCCAGAGTCAAACTATGGATAAAAGAAACTGTCTTACTTGCCAAAGGATTTGTCGTTTTGTCAAGCCAGTTGGGTGACCGGACATTTCCTTGGTAAAGTTATGTAATACAGCCAGGTCACCTTTTTGCCCCAGCCTATGACTGGACACTGAAGAAAAAGCAGAATATTAATAAGTTGACCCTCCACATGCAGTATATCCAAATCAAATGGCTCTCAGGGCTGTTTTTTCCTCTGCAGTCTCAATGCTGTTTTGCAGGGAATTACAAGAGTCTACTACTACATCATGGATACATAACTGGGTAATTTGATGTATTATTTAAGTAAGAACACCAGATTCTGCCCAAAAAATAATATACATAGCATAGACATGGTGTAAATATTTGCAAACATATTGTTGCCTGCCTAAAAAGCTGTGCCCAAGATCCCACTATGTATATGACCGACGCCCCCCCCCCCCCACCCACTGGCAAATCTAGCAGCTAAAATAATTAGGCACATGAGTAATGGATTCCCTCTGCCTGATGAAGGAAGGGAGCTATGTGAATTCTAGCACCTTCGCTAATTTTAATAATGCTTTAGGGCAGGGCTCAAAATTTCAAGTCCTGAGATACTAGCAAGGCCTTAAGAGTTACTCGCCACCAGTTGCCTCACCCAAACCCTAAACTGCCCGCCCCTAATCACGCCCTTGTAAATTATCTCATGAAATTACACTGTTAAATGCTTTATTCAGGATTAAGTTATAAAAATAAATATTAACAACAACTTTACCAATATCAACCCCCCCCCCCCCCAAATCCAGCTCATCTATGCTTTCAATATTCTCCCCAATTCATCATACCTATGCCTCCAATTCACCCCCTCCCCCCCAATCCATCATACCTATTCCTCCAATTCCACCTCCACTCCCCCAATCTATCATATGGTATAATAGATTAGGGGGGGTGTTGGTGGGGTGGAATTGGAGGAATAGGTATGATGGATTGGGGGTGGGGGTGGAATAGGTATGATGGATTGGGGGTGGGGGTGGAATAGGTATGATGGATTGGGGGGTGGAATAGGTATGATAGATTTGGGTTTGGAATTGAAGGCATAGGTATGATGGATTGGGGGGAGGGGGGAATTGGAAGGATAGATACAGACCTACATTTCCATCCCCACTTCCCAATCCATTTTATCTATGCCTCCGAATAACCCCCCCAAATCCAGCACATGCTTGTTCTCAATCCCATGCTCCCCCTCCTCCTTCCTCCCAACACACATCCTGTTTAATCCCTCATTGTACCAATGCCTCCAGCACACGGTCATATTTACCATTCTGCAGCCACGGGGATCAGTCATCGGTACACACTGAGGGCAGACCGAGATGTGCAGCAGGAGGTAGGTGAAGAGGGGTGGTCCGAGACAGCTCTTTATGCCTATTGAAGTCCACGGTCTGTGTGCCTGGGTGGGGATGTGCAGCAGTAGGGAGGCGGAGAGGGGCGGTCCCAGGCTGCTCTTTATACCTATTGAAGTCCATGGTCTGTGTGCCTGGGCGGGGATGTGCAGCAGTAGGGAGGCAGAGAGGGGCGGTCCCAGGCGGCTCTTTATACCTATTGAAGTCCATGGTCTGTGTGCCTGGGCAGGGATGTGCAGCAGTAGGGAGGCAGAGAGGGGCGGTCCCAGGCGGCTCTTTACACCTATTGAACAGCATGCTCTGTGAGCCTGGGCAGGGATGTGTGGCAGGAGGTGGAGTGGGGCAGTCTCAGGCGGCTGACTGTATTGCAATGGGCGCACTGTCTGTGCTCCTAGAACCATATCAAGCCACATGCCCCTCAATATGGGGGGCTACTCTGGCAAAGCTCCTTGTTTCTATGTTGATGAGGACAAGAGCCTCTTCCCCACAACTCTGTCCTGATGTGGGGTTCAATGTGCAGAGGCTTATAATAATCTGGAAGCCCCCTTTAACAATAATAAGGGGTACATAGCACCCGTACATATTCACATGAAAAAGGTAAACCATAATTCAACTTTGTCCTTTTTTTTTTAAATGTCGCAAGATCATGTTTTCCAGAGATCCAAATCCTTGTCAATCATGATGAAAGACTCTCACCATGTTGTCGCTGACTTGAGCCTAATGACATCTCCCAGAGCCCCCACGCTAAAGGCAATCAAGGTTTTGGGGTCTCCCCAGTGATGTCATGCTATCCCACCGTATATATATATATATATATATATATATATAAATAAAATGGGCCAGATTCAGGTAGCTTGGCGTATCGTTGAGCGGGCATAGCGCATCTCTCATACGCTACGCCAATGTAACTCTGAGAGGCAAGAGCAGTATTCACAAAGCACTTGCTCCCTAAGTAATGGCGGCGTAGCGTAAATGGGCCAGTGTAAGCCCGACTAATTCAAATTTGGAAGGTAGTGGGCGTGTTGTATTAAAATTAACCGTGACCCCATGTAAATGAATGGCCAAACAAACGTCGCATGCGCGCGCATGCTCAGAATCACGTCGCATATACTCCCTAAGAAACGACTGCTCAATGCAAACGACGTGAACGTAACCTACGCCCAGCCCCATTCACGTACGACTTACGCAAACAACGTAAAATCCGACGGCTGTTCCGACGTCCATACCCTAACAAGACTTATCCCTGCTTTATGAGGGATAACTATACGCCTTACGTAAACGGCGTAGCTTACTGCGACGGGCGCAAGTACGTTCGTGAATCGGCGTATCTAGGTCATTTACATATTCGACACGTAAATCAATGGAAGCGCCCCTAGCGGAAAGCGTAAATATTCACCCAAGATATGACGGCGTAGGAGACTTACATCGGTCGGATGGAGCCAGAATTCAGGCGTATCTGGTTTCAAGAATACGGCGCATAGATACGACGCGACGTATCAACAGATAAGTCGGCGTAAGTCGTACGTGAATCTGGCCCAATGTTTGTTCAATGAACAGCCAATGTTCAGACCAAACCTTGAGGCTATCCCTATTTAGAAGACTTTTATACACCTGTGGTACACATGAAATACACCCTGTCAAGTTGCCAGGAGTTGCCAAATCATTATAGATTTCTCATTATATAAGATTATTGTAGATGTATAGACATTCTGTAGCTTATCATAGAATGGAATATAAGGATGTCTATAAAATACTTTAGACCAGTGGGGCCCCCCCAATGATATTTCAACATTTGCTATCAATAAATGAGTTTATCTTTATTAAATGGATGTCCTTACAGAGGTGAGAGAAATTTATATTTTGAAGGTTGAATAGACCAAACATCCTTCAGCCAATTGGAATTACGTATGCAACTGCCAACAGATAGAGGAGGGCTATCGGTCCCGCACCCGTATAGCTATTTTTTGGCGGCACAGTTGCAGCATTTGGGGGGGTGTATCATAGAGGGGGGAGGAAATGCAAGTGGGAAAATGATATTAAGAGGGTCTCCTCATAGATCGGTAATAGAGACCTTAGAGGCCAACTCTTTCTCGGTAAAAAGTCCAACAGTAAAGATGATGGTAAGAATATGGCAAGCGGGAAAACTAGCCTTGGGCTATAAAGGATTAACAGAATACTCCCCACTATGGGAAAATAATAACTTAAAAGAAATTTTGGCCATGGGAAAATTAAAAGAATGGGATAAACGTGGGATAACCAGAGTGGCACAACTCTACACAGACTGCACATTAAAACCCTTTTCAGAGCTAAGTCGGGAATATGGCATCCCAAATTCTATGTTTTTTGCCTATTTGCAGGTTAGACACGCACTACAAGCCCAATTTAAATTACAGCCGGTAAGATGGCAAAAGCTCACGCATCTCCAAAGACTAATCAAGACGGGGGTCTTGAAAGGTCTTATCTCAGAATTGTACGAACGGATCAGCGATCAGTTAATAGGAAAAGAGAAGCTGAGCAAGAATAAACAGAGGTGGGAGGAGGATATTGGACTCATAACAAATGACCAATGGGATAGGATACTGGAACTAGGGACAGTGGTTTCACTAGCCCCCTCACAACGGGTCTCTCATTTGTTTCTCCTCCACAGGGTTTACTATACCCCCAAGAAATTATATGGATTTGGATGGAAGTCAGATGACAAATGTCCCAGATGTCAAAATACAGGGGACCTCATCCACATGATGTGGAAATGCCCAAAACTGCATAGATATTGGGCTAAGATTCTGGACATTATAAACGCAACCTTTGGAACCACTCTGGAACTTGAAGCCAGGGTTTGTCTATTAGGATGCATTGAGGAGAGAATGGGGCAGAGGGATATATTAGTAGCAGCTATAAGATGCCTGTTTCAGGCGAGGAAATTGATCGCACTAAAATGGCAAGCACAAAATCCACCCACAGTAGAGGAATGGTTTAACGTAATGAACAGCACAATTGGGAAGGAAAGGGGAACATGGATTAGACGTGGTAACATCAAAAAATTTAATGCAATATGGGAGCACTGGTTATGTAAAATAGGCCGCACACTTTAATCAGGGAAAGTTAGGTAAAGAATAATCTAAGGAAAGAACAGAACCAAAAAACGTGTATGCACTTTAAAAGTAAGATAGGAGGGAGGGAGGGAGGGTTGGGAATGGGATTGAAGGAAATTTTTAACCTATGCAATTAATTTTCTGTATGCACATATAATGCACTAGTATAATGCACGAGTATAAAATATGGATTTGTATTTTTTTTTTCTGCTATATATGTATGGAAACAATAAAAAAAAGTATTGAATTTAAAAACATATGGTAAATTAGAATTCGGGGGTTCAAATAAATATTTTTACCATCTTTTTACTTGTTCATCCTAATCCTGTCATCTATAAAGGGAGACTGGGGACCTCAGAGGAGACATTTTCCCTTCTGTATGTTGCTTTAGTTGTCTTTAACCACTTAAGCCCCGGACCATATTGCTGCCTAAAGACCCAAGGGGTTTTTACAGTTCGGGACTGCGTCGCTTTAACAGACAATTGCGCGGTCGTGCGACGTGGCTCCCAAACAAAATTGGCGTCCTTTTTTCCCCACAAATAGAGCTTTCTTTTGGTGGTATTTGATCACCTCTGCGGTTTTAATTTTTTGCGCTATAAACAAAAATAGAGCGACAATTTTGAAAAAAATACAATATTGTTTACTTTTTGCTGTAATAAATATCCCCCAAAAACATATATACATTTTTTTTTCCTCAGTTTAGGCCGATACGTATTCTTCTACCTATTTTTGGTAAAAAAAAACACAATAATCGTTTATCGGTTGGTTTGCGCAAAATTTATAGCGTTTACAAAATAGGGGATAGTTTTTTTGCATTTTTATTTTTTTTTACTACTAATGGCGGCGATTTTTTTCGTGACTGCGACATTATGGCGGACACTTCGGACAATTTTGACACATTTTTGGGACCATTGTCATTTTCACAGCAAAAAATGCATTTAAATTGCATTCTTTATTGTGAAAATGACAGTTGCAGTTTGGGAGTTAAACACAGGGGGCGCTGTAACATTTAGGGATCACTGTGTGTGTGTTTACTAGTGTAGGGGGGTGTGGCTGTAGGAATGACATCATTGATCGGATCTCCCCTATAAAGGGGATCACCCGATCGATGCGCCGCCACAGTGAAGCACGGGGAAGCCGTGTTTACACACGGCTCTCCCCGTTCTTCAGCTCCGGTGAGCGATCGCGACGGATCGGCTAAAAACAAATAGCCGCGCCGTCGTCCCAGATCGCTCCCCGAGCGGACCCGACCTCCGCATGAACTGGTGGGGGGTCCCGATCGGACCCCCCACCCACGTCTAGCAGAGGACGTACAGGTACGTACATGTGCCTGTCCGTGCCATTCTGCTGACGTATATGTACATGAGGAGGTCGGGAAGTGGTTAAATACCTAAAAGGACACTAAGCACCGTCCATGACAAATACTGGAATGGGTCTGTGTTAGAATAATTTTTGGTGTAGTTTAATATGGCTATACAACCCCCAACTCAGCTGGCAGCTGTCACAGAGATAGTAGACCAGACTATATGACTGCATAGAGGAGACCAAAAACGCATACAAGTAAAAGCAACAAGTAAAAACAACCAGTGCACAACCCACAACAAATAGTATATACAAATACAGGGGAGATACCGTAAACGTAAATAAGCCAGGCCAAGGTCATACACCAGGGGATATCAGCAGGATGAGGGACAAGGAGCAAGACGGACAGGAAGAACAGGGATGGATAGGCTGTGGGGCAGGGATCCAAAGGAAAATCAGGATACAGACGGGACAGGTCCAGGAAGGGCTTGGGATAAGGATCAGATTGGATCGGGTCAGAAGCAGGCTCAGGGTCAGGAAGAGAGATACCAAGGCGAGGTGTGCTTGCACTCGCCGGGTATAAATAGGGATGTCAGTGATTGGCTTCAAGTCACACCTAAGCGCAGCAAGAGCTGTACACTCCACACTGTCAAGATTCCATCCGCTGGTGGAGACCAGTACTGCTTCCCAAAGATGATATAACACCAGCAGGGAGAAGTTCTCCTGACAGTTCCAAACTGCCAGGAGACACCTTCTGGTGAACCACAGTACTGCGAGCCAACTAATAAATACCAGCAGATGGAACCTTTCCTGACAGTACCCCCACTCAAAGGAGCGGCCTCCGGACGCTCCAACTAACTGTTGCTGGGGGAAGTCCATGGTGACAAACTGGGCAACAGGTAAAGTCACATCAGGTTGGATATGAGGAAAGTCCATGGCTTTAAACTGAACGAAAAGCAGCTTGAGCTGAGCAGCGGCTACAGACACATCCGGGGAGACAGCGGGCACATCCGGGCAGACAGTGGGCACATCCGGCTGCAAAGTAGGCACATCCGGCTGCAAAGTAGGCACATCAGGCTGGAAAGCAGGCACATCCGGGCAGACAGCGGGCACATCAGACTGGAAACCAAGCTTATCCGACTGGGAAGTGGGCACATCAGACTGGAAACCAAGCTCATCAGGCTGGAAGGCAGGAACCAGGACACCAGGCTGGAAAGCAGGAACCGGGACACCAGGCTGGAAGGCAGGAACCGGGACACCAGGCTGGAAGGCAGGAACCGGGACACCAGGCTGGAAGGCAGGAACCGGGACACCAGGCTGGAAGGCAGGAACCGGGACACCAGGCTGGAAGGCAGGCACCGGGATGCCAGGCTTGAAGACAGGCACCGGAACACCAGGTTTGAAGACAGGCACTGGAACACCAGGCTGGGCAGCAGACAGGAACACCTCGGGCTGGGCAGCAGACAGTGGCAGATCAGGCTGGGCAGCAGACGGTGGCAGATCAGGCTGGGCAGCAGATGGTGGAAGATCAGGCTGGGCAGCAGACAGTGGCTCATCAGGCTGGGCAGCAGACAGTGGGCACCACAACATCGGGCTGCAACACTGGCACCACAACATCGGGCTGCAACACTGGCACCTCGGGCTTCAACACTAGGACCTCAGGCTGGGTAGCTGGCACTGGAAAGTCAGGCTGGGTAGCTGGCACTGAAACGTCAGGCTGGGTAGCTGGCACTGGGACGACAGGCTGGGTAGCTGGCACTGGGACGACAGGCTGGGTAGCTGGCACTGGGACGACAGGCTGGGTAGCTGGCACTGGGACGACAGGCTGGGTAGCTGGCACTGGGACGTCAGCCTGGGTAGCTGGCAAGATGGTGTGGGTTCGGGAAGTACTTCCGCTTCTTTTTAGGTTTAGTCACTGCAGATTTGTAAATAACGGGAGGGATGTATGAAAAGGATGGAATTGAGTCAGAGGAAGGGCTGGAATGTGGTAGAGACACAGGAACAGTGGATGTAGGAGGTTTTTGTGGAGCTGTTACAGGTGGAAGGGAAGAAGCAGGTGGATTGAAGGCGGGGTAGATGCAACCAGTAGACACTGGGTAATAATATTTGTCAGGAAGCTGGGTAAACTGGGCTGTAGCTGGGGTTGCCATAGGCCAGGACTCAAAATTTCAAGTCCTGAGCCACTAGCCAGGCCTTAAGGCCTTGTACTCACGAGCAGACATGTCAGATGAAACCGGTCCGCGGACCGTTTTCATCGGACATGTCTGCCCGGGGACTTCTGTTCGATGGCTGTACACACCATCGAACAGAACTCTGCGCGTAAACAATACGCGGGGCGTGTCCGCGGTGTCGCCGCGTTGATGACGCGGTGTCGCCGCGACAATGACGCGGCGACGTGGGCGGGCCTGCCTTTTAAATGCTTCCACGCATGCGTCAAAGTCATTCGACGCATGCGAGGGACGGCGGGCACTCGGACATGTACAGTAGGTCTGTACAGACGACCGTACATGTCCGGGCGGACAGGTTTCCAGCGGACTGTTTTAAAGCAAGTCCAGGAAACAGTTGTCCGCTGGAAACCTGTCCGATCCGCCCGAAAATGGTCCGCTCGTGCCTACACACGACCAAACATGTCTGCTGAAACTGGTCCGCGGACCAGTTTCAGCAGACATGTTTGGTCGTGTGTACGGGGCCTAAGAGTTACTCGCCACCAGTTGCCCCACCCAACACCTCCCCTGCCCCACCCCTAAGTCCGCCCCTAAACACGCCCTTGTAAATTATCTCATGAAATTACACTGTTAAATATTTTAAGCAGAATTAAGTTCCAAAAATAAATATTAACAACTTTAACAATAGTAACATAAAGCATATCAGTACCCATCTGTGCAGCCTCAGTGTGCCCGTGAAGGCAGCCTTACAGTGCCCCATCAATGCAGCCTTACTGTGCCCCATCACTTGCAGCCTTACAGTGCCCCATCACTTGCAGCCTTACAGTGCCCCATCACTTGCAGCCTTACTGTGCCCCATCAATTGCCGCATAACTGCGCCCCATCAATTGCCGCATCACTGCGCCCCATCAATTGCCGCATTACTGTGCCCCATCAATTGCAATATTACTTTTCCCCATCAATAGCCGCATTACTGTGCCCCATCAATTGCAACATTACTTTGCCCCATTAATTGTCGCATTACTTTGCCCCATCAATTGTTGCATTACTTTGCCCCATTACTGTGCCCCATCATTACTTCAGACTCACCTCACACAAACACTGGCACCGCTTTGAGCCGAGGCTGCAGCGCTCTCATCCTCCTCTTGTATCACACACACAGCGTGCATCTTCCGCTGTGTGTCATGGAGCGGGGTTTGTGTTTGGCGGCACTGTGTGATAAGGTCCCGCCCCCCTAGACCGGCTAATGTGATAGGCAGAACACCGATTCAATCTACTATCACATTAGCTGGGGGGCGAGACCTTGTCACATTGCACCGCCAAACACAGACCCCGCTCCATGACACACAGCGGAAGATGCCCGCTGTGTGTGATACAAGAGGGGGAGAAGGAGAGCGCTGCAGCCTCGGCTTAAAGCGGTGCCAGGGCAGTCCAGCCCTGCCGCTCTCTGTGTCCTTCAGCTGACAGTTTTCTGGCTGATCGCTTCAGCCAGGAAACTGTCAGCCTGGTTCTCCCCAGCTCCTCACTCGCCCTGGAACAAATTCCACTCGCAAAATGCGAGCAAAAGAGTGAAATTTTGAGGGCTGCCATAGGCGATGGACGGATAGATTCTTGGAAAGGCATGTGATTAATGGCAGGGCTGGAATGTAGTGGCTTGGCTGAATTCAGGAGATCTGACCATGCCTGCAGCACAGGTTGAACAAAAGCTGGTTTACACACACCCTGTCTAATCAGAGACTGCACTGAACTAATACAATCAGATAACTTCTGCTGGGGACAAGAGAAATAATGTTCATTGAAAGAAGCCAGATCATCCGCTATTAACCATACCAGGGATTCAACTTGGTCACGACTGAAGGGGGGAGAGAAATCATCACTTCCATCAGGAATAAATGACAGGGCTGGCTATACTCATAACCGGATTAAAGGCTGAACATCATTAAGATACATATAGCCCTGATCCACCAAGGAATGAGCTGATCGGATGGTTTCCATCAGCTGGTCACTAGTCCACCCTTCTAAAACCTGGCAACAATATTCCTCATCCTCTGCTGCGAGCAGAGATAAGTAAAGGTTTCATTGTAATCCATATTAGAAAAACGCACCAAACCAGGATGGTTCCTCAATGCAGGCACGTCTGGTCAAGGAGTGGCCTTGGTATACTGTCACAGAGCTAGTAGACCAGACTGTGTGACTGCATAGAGGAGACCAAAAATGCATATAAGTGAAAGAAAAAGGTATTTGTTAAAAAAGTGACAAACAAGTGAAAACAATCAGTGCACAACCCACAACAAATAGTATATACAAATACAGGGGAGATACCGTGAACGTAAATAAGCCAGGCCGAGGTCATACACCAGGGGATATCAGCAGGATGAGGGACAAGGAGCAAGACGGACAGGGAGAGCAGGGATGGATAGGCTGCGGGGGAGGGATTCAAAGGGAAATCAGGATAAAGACAGGACAGGTCCATTAAGGGGTTGGGATAAGGATCAGATCGGATCGAGTCAGAAGTAGGCTAGGGTCAGGAAGAGAGATACCAAGGCGAGGTGTGCTTGCACTCGCCGGGTATAAATAGGGATGTCAGTGATTGGCTTCAAGTCACACCTGAGTGCAGCAAGAGCCGTACGATCCACACTGCCATGATCCATCCTCTGGTGGAGATTAGTACTGCGTCCCAAAGATGATATAACACCAGCAGGGAGAAGTTCTCCTGACAGTTCCAAACTGCCAGGAGACACCTTCTGGTGAACCACAGTACTGCGAGACAACTAAAAATTATTACCAGCGGATGGAACCTTTTCTGACAGCAGCTCAGGAAAGTAGCAGTTTCAGAAAACTGACTTTGCAGTGTTTTATTGGTGTTTACTGATTGTGTTTATTTCATAATACAAGATGTGTTTGAATGAAATCTGGATACACCAACTGGATGTGATAAGATTGAAAGCCTTGATGAACACTCTGCAAGCAAGCTTCAAAGAGAGCCATGGCTGCCAGGATGATTGATGAAGGTGGGCTACAAAAGATCAAAGCATCAACAGTCACTGAAAATGACCCGGGTCACATAGTGATGATACATGGACAAATGCTGCCCCTAGAGGTCAATACAGCAGGACGAACAGAAATATATGGGCTGGCAATGGGGTTGGGTCTGGACGGTGTATATATGGAGTTTAAAAAGTGCTGACCGAGAGGGAAAGCTCTCTCTGTTACCATTTTGAGCCCAGCTGACAAGACAATATCTAGGGGGCAACCTTACGCAACGTATCTTTGTTGTTTTATATTTTATATGCTCTGTAATATTTTCCTTCAGTGTTTTTATGCTAGCATTTCCTATTTTCTTGGGAAATAAATAAGATGTTTTACTAAGCAGTGTGTTTGTTTTAATAGCTAACCTTATATCATTGTACTATCAACAGTAAAATTATCAGTTTTAATAGACTAGCTAACTATAGGAATAGACGAGTTAATACATATATGAAAAAAAAAGAGGGAATCCATAACCACCCGGGTAATATTTATTTTAGCATTTATCATTGTCAGCAGACTTGTTTTGGTGTATCTTAAAACATTAACTTATACCGCATCACCAATTGTTCAAAAAATAGTGTTTTGTTTTAAAAGTGTTTCAACCAGTCATTACTAAAGGAGAAAAATATATTCACATGATTTTCTAAGAAGAAGCCCATATACATCTAATTTATTAAAGGGGACAAATGTTTTCACAAAGGAATTTTCACTTTGTAAATGCAGGGAAGCTGATCCAGTCATCCAATCAGGCAAAAATCCTGTTTTTTCAATTATCCTTGCACCTGATTGGGTATTCTTTGCAAAGTGTACTTTCACCACATTCTCTAGTTTAACCACTTAACTACCGGCCACCTTCAATTGACGGCGGCACGATAGCTCCATTGTTCTGACAGGACGTCATATGACGTCTTCGTCTTTTAGAGCCACTAGGGGGCGCACGTGCCGCGTTACTGGGAACACGATGCGTGTGTCCAGCGGCCGCCGGGCACCTGCGATTGCCCAGTAACTGAGCAGAGATCACACGTCCTGTCAGGGAGAGGAGACCGATGATGTGTCCCTTGTACATAGGGACACAGATCGGTCACCTCCTCCAATCTGTCCCCTCCCCCCACAGTAAGAATTACTCCCAGGGTACACATTTAACCCCTTCCTCGTCCCCTATTGTTAACCCCTTCCCTTCCAGTCACATTTATACAGTAATCAGTGAATATTTATAGCACTGTTCACTGTATAAATGTGAATAGTCCCAAAAATGTGTCAAAAGTGTCCGATGTCTCCGCCATAATGTCGCAGTCCCAATAAAAATCGCATATTGCCGCCATTACTAGTAAAACAAAATCATAATTATGTCCCCTATTTTGTAGGCGCTATAACTTTTGCGCAAACCAGTCACTATACGCTTATTGCGATTTTTTATTTTTTCCCCAAAAAATATGTAGAAGAATACGTATCGGCCTAAACCGAAATAAATAAAAAATAAATTGGATATTTATTATAGCAAAAAGTAAAAAATATTTTTTTTTCAAAATTGTCGCTCTTTTTTTGTTTATAGCACAAAAAATTTAAAACGCACAGGTGATCAAATACCACCAAAAGAAAGCTCTATTTGTGGGGAAAAAAAGGACGTCAATTATGTTTGGGAGCCACGTCGCACGAATTGTCAGTTAAAGCGGGATTCCACCCGCAAATTTTTGTTAACAGTGTAGCTGCTGACTTTTAATAAGGACACTTACCTGTCCTACTTGCCCGCGCTGATGGCCCCCCCGATGCCGATCCCACGATCGATTCAGGTCCCGCGCCGCCAATCACACTAGGGGAAACAGGCAGTAAAGCCTTACGGCTTCACTGCCCATTTCCTACTGCGCATGCGCGAGTCTCGTTCCGACTTGTGAATGGGCGGCTGCTCTCTGAGAACACACACAGTTCCCAGAAAGCAGCGTGCCCCATTCACTAGGAGAAGATGAAGAAGAAGAAGACGGACCGCGGCTACGGAAGAGGCAGATTACGAACAACCGGTATTTCGGATAAGTATACTTTTTTTTTTCACATTTTTTTTTTCAATTTTTTTAATGATTTTTGGGCAAATGTTTTTTTCCTGGGTGGAACTCCACTTTAAAGCAACGCAGTGCCGGAAGCTGAAATTTCGGCTGGGCAGGAAGGAGGTATATGTGCCCAGTAAGCAAGTGGTTAAGTAAAAATTCCCTTTCACAGTGGACGTTGCTTTGGTACATTTTTTATATATGTAATATGTTACACCCAATAGACTCATATTTGTGTGTCATTTATAAAGTTTGTTTCTTAGTATTTACATTTACTAAAAATTTACAGATTTTTTTTATTTAATTATTTTGGCGTGCCTCAACACAATTCTAAGATCATAGTACTACAATTAGGGAGATCTAAATCAAATCCACCCTGTCTCAAACGCAATTTTCTATTTGAAGAGTATCTGGCAGAAGTGGTAGAATTATGACGCATAGCCAGTCTGGGCTCAGATTTTGCCCTTTATCTCCATTTCTTCACAGAACTTCTACTTGACCCTGACACCATCATCTCCTAAGTGTTAATCATCAGTCTCTTATAATACATACTAAGTGAAGTGCCGCCATACTGTCTATCACACGATAAGCTGGGGGATGAAGTGTTGATGTGCTTCCACTAGTAAACCGGTGGCTTATTTTCCAGTACCTACTTTTCTCTGTAGTTATTAATACATTTATGTTTTCTTTTTAACTGATTTGTTTATCCAGTAATGTGCCTCAGTTAAAGTCCCATTGGCAAAATTAATAATACTGTGCAGCACATATAGACATGCGGGCATTACCACTTTGCTCTTAAGAAACTACACCACTTTCATCTCTGTTTCCAATTACTATCATATAATTCTCTGTTAGCACTATTTTGAAAGCAAGACCACTCTGCAACACATGCTAGTCCTTTTAGATATTACGATGTAAAAGGAAATAGCTATCTATTTCTTTTTATTATTATTTTATCTATTTAAATATGTTTGCAAATTGACCACACATTCTGTGTTTTGTTTTGCTTTCTAGTCAAGACAGACTCCTGAAGGTGAATTCTTGCCACTCGACCAACGTGAGCTTGATGTTGGATTTGGCACTGGAGCTGACCAGCTGTTCCTAGTTTCTCCGCTAACTATCTGTCATGAAATCAACCGTAGAAGTCCATTCTTTGATCTCTCACAGAAGTCACTAAGGAGTGAGCAGTTTGAGATTGTTGTCATTCTTGAAGGAATTGTTGAAACTACAGGTGAGCACTAGAATATTATGATATTTCCATTAATGTAATAAATGTATAGTATAATTGTCAATAATAGGTGTGTAGATACACATAAATGTATTTTACAACTTCATTTGTTTATATAGAGCAGGGTTTCTGAACCAGGGGTTGGACCCCTAGGGTTCCTCCAGATGTTGCTTTTATACCACCTCAATACTGGACCTATTCTGGCACTTCTCTCCTACATGTACAAATCATCATTCTTTTGCTAGAAAATTACTCAGAACCCCAAAACATTATATATATATATATATATATATATATATATATATATATATATATATATATATATATATATATATATATATATATATATAGCAGACACCCTAGGGAATAAAATGACGGTCATTGCAACTTCTTGCAATTGTATTTGCGCAATCATTTTTCAAACGCCTTTTTTTGGGGAAAATGAATTAAAAAATAACAAAACAGTAAAGTTAGCCCAATTTTTTGGTAAAATATGAAAGATGATGTTACGCCGAGTAAAAAGATACCCAACATGTCATGCTTTAAAATTGCGCACACTCAAAGTCTCCAAAGGCAACGCTTTGAAAAATTCTACAGGTCACCAGTTTAGAGTTACAGAGGAGATCTAGTGCTAGAATTGTTGCATGCACTCTAACGCATGCGGCGATACCTCACATGTGTGGTTCTGAGCGCGAGCTACCAGGGTTAGGGGCGTTTTAAAAATTTTCTTTTTTTTTTTCATTTACATAATTTAGTTTTACACTTTTTTTACATTTTTTTGATCACTTTTATTCCTATGTAAACATCCCTTGTAATAGGAATGGTTTGTGACAGGTCCTCTTTATGGAGAGATGCGGGGTCAATAAGACCCCGCATCTCTCCTCCAGGCTGGAAAGCAAGAGATCGGGAAAAATAAATCACAGATCTCATGCTTAGTAGCTGCAACCGCGGCTTTGTTTACTTCCGGGAACCTGGGCGTGACGTCATAACGTTGTGCCTGGGCCTCCGACGGTCATAGAGGTGACTGGTGACTATCTGGTCACCGGAAATCTCTATGATCCTCAAAGACGGCCGATTCATTCTCTGTGCCCCTGATGGCACGGGAGAGCCCGGAGAAGCACCGGATGGTGGCGGGAGGGGGGGTGGCGGCGGGAGGGGGATGTCCCCTCCCATCACCTAT
This sequence comes from Rana temporaria, assembly GCF_905171775.1. Lineage (NCBI taxonomy): Eukaryota > Metazoa > Chordata > Amphibia > Anura > Ranidae > Rana > Rana temporaria. The sequence goes on along the minus strand of NC_053500.1, from coordinate 55,566,472 downwards.
AAGAACGATCAAGCGGTGGAACTGACGCTATGATCGTTCTTTTCCTGCACAGAATCGCCGGGATGAAAGAATGATATCTGAATGATACCTCTAGCTGCAGGCATCATTCAGATATCCCCCACAAAGTCAAGGACGTCATATGACGTCCACTCAGGATGGGAGATGCGATCTGTGGATGTCATATGACTATGAGCGGGTAATGAAGTGGTTAAACAAGCATTCTTCCCACTAACCATCACACTAATGTACAGGGCTAGGGCTAGCGCAAGGCAACATGGGCACTTGCCTTATGGCGCCCGGGAACAGGGCGGAAAATTGACCGGGAGACGCCTGCCCGATCATAAAGTGTGTCTGTGGGCCCGGCTGCCGCTGCGGGTGGCATCTGAAGGAGTCAGGACGAGTCAGTGTGAGGTGCCCTCGGACCCCCCCAGCCCGTCCATCTACCAGTGTGAGGGGCCTGCCAGTTAGTTAGCTCCGCTGCGGGAGGAGGGGGGGTTTCGTCCGCTGATAGTGTTGAGGATGAGGGGACTGGGGAGAGAAGGCAGTGCTAAGACAGTGGATGTGGACCGCCCAACCCTGCCCCTATCCAGAGAGAATGTAGGGAGGCGAGGGTGGTCACTAAAAAACAATCACGTAAAGGGGGAGGAGCTCTCTCCTGGTAATCCATGAGGAAAAGGCATCCCTAGAGTTCTGAGGAGGAATCGATTGCCTGAACTAAGTAAGTGACAAATTGCTAGTGCAATCGATTTCAACCTTCACCACCTCTGCCTCTTACTGATCATCCCATCCACTCACCACTGCTGCCACCCCCCTCAACACCACCGCTGCCACTCCCCTCAATACCACCACTGCCACCCCCCTCAATACCACCGCTGCCACCCCCCTCAATACCACCGCTGCCACCCCCTCAACACCACCGCTGCCAACCCCACCACCACTGCCACCCCCCTTAATACCACGGCTGCCACTCCCCTCAACACCACCGCTCCCACCCCCCTTAATACCACCGCTGCCACCCCCCCTCAACACCACCCTTGCTACCCCCCCAACACCCCCGGCACTCCCCTTAATACCACCGCTGCCTCCCCCTTAATACCACCGCTGCCACCCCTTAATACCACTGCTGCCACCCCCTCAACACCACCAGTGCCACCCCCCTCAACAGCACTGCTGTATGGTGTGTGTGTGTGTGTGTGTGTGTGTGTGTGTGCGTGCTGGGGGGGCGTCAAAATGCACCTTCGTCTGAGTTGTCAAAAATCCTTGCACCGGCCCTGCTAATGTATCATGTGTTGTTGGTATAGTAATTTTTAGCAGGAATTCAATGAGATTGAAAAGCTATTTCAAGGGTTCCTCTGTGTTCAAAAGGTCGAGAAAGGCTGATATAGAGGTTGATATTCAGTTATATGTAGATACTGGTGAGTTAAATTACTAACTTCTATACAAAAAATAGTTGGGACTTTAGATGAGATGCGTTTTTAGCAGTATGCAATTAAATATATATATGAAATATAAAAAATGTTTCCATATTAGCCAGGCTCAAAGTTGTAAACCAAAAAAGCACTAAACCAAATTAATCTGTCTAAATGTATGTAAATAAAAACAGAGGTTTAGTTGCACGTATCTGCAGATATCTGGAAAGCTGCAGGCCAGCGACAAGGCACTCTGTAAAGCTGACCCACCTATGAATTTTAAGGTCTCCTGAAAAGGAGCACAGGTATGCTAATCAATAGATAGGGGGCAGGTGATAACCTAAAACCCGCCCCTACCTAAGGTTGGTCTAGCAAAAGAGAGCACAGGAAATCAAAAAAAAAGTAAGAGTGGAACAAAAAACTTGCCTACCAAACCAAAATACCACCAAACTGAAAGCAGACCAACTCAAACTGGGTCAGCTAGTCAAAGAATGACATTGCATAATTAATCTGGTCGGTGGTAGATCTGTGGAGGCACTCTGTTCCACTCCTAAAACGCATCTCCATCCCTGGATAGTGTTCAAAAACAAGGGGGGATAGGGTTGGGACTTTAAATGAGGCCTATGATAGAACTACCACAGGCCTCCATCCCTGTAAAAGGATACAAACAAGAGTTGGGACTTTAGATGAGATGCGTTTTTAGCAGTATGCAATTAAATATATATATGGAATATAAAAAATGTTTCCATATTAGCTAGGCTCAAAGTTGTAAACCAAAAAAGCACTAAACCAAATTAATCTGTCTAAATGTATGTAAATAAAAACAGAGGTTTAGTTGCACGTATCTGCAGATACCTGGGAAGCTGCAGGCCAGCGACAAGGCACTCTGTAAAGCTGCAGGTCCTACCTATGAATTTTAAGGTCTCCTGAAAAGGAGCACAGGTGTGCTAATCAATAGATAGGGGGCAGGTGATAACCTAAAACCCGCCCCTACCTAAGGTTGGTCTAGCAAAAGAGAGCACTGGAAATCAAAAGAAAAGTAGGAGTGGAACAAAAAACTTGCCTACCAAACCAAAATACCACCAAACTGAAAGCAGATCATAGGCCTCATTTAAAGTCCCAACCCTATCCCCCCCTTGTTTTAGAAATTACTAACTTCTAAGATATTCTTGTGGACTCCACTATAGAAGTCTTCCGACTGGAAGAACACCACTCACACCTAAGATTATCATAGCATTCTACTTATTAGACAGAAAGAATTTACAGTGAAAAAACAACCTCATAATGGTCAGATCAGGTAGGTCAGGTATTTGGTCAGTGGGATCAGAGAAACAATAAAGAGAAGCCCTCTGACATCCTCCACAACATTGGTCAGCTTCTTTGCACATTTAACTCCTGACTAAGGCCTTGTACACACGGCCGAGTTTCTCGGCAAAAACCAGCAAGAAGCTTGCTGTTTTTTTTTTTTTTTGCCGAGGAAACCGGTCATGTGTACACTTTTCAACGAGGAAACCGCAGAGGATCTCGTCGGGCCAAAAAGAAAGCATGTCTTCTTTTTCCCCGATGGCAATGGGAAAATTTGGCTCACCGAGATCCTCGGCGGCTTCACAAGGAACTCGACGAGCAAAACGATGTGTTTTGCCCGTCGAGTTTCTCGGCCGTGTGTACGAGGCCTAAGAGAAATTATGCAGCTGAAGAGTTCTAAATCCACCACATACATTGTTGTTTGGAGTGTATGAAGGGAAGGAATCAGCCTAACCATTTTCCCTCAAGACACATTTCCCATAAAATACTAAAGGAAAATTTGTTTATTTTTTTAGATAGAGTGGAAAGGGATTTCCAACACCTTTCAGGTTTTTATTGCCGTCTCTGCCCCCATTAAGGAGATTCATGCTCTCTAGTTGTCCTGTTTACCTTTATCTGTAAGGCTTCTTTCACACTATGGATTGTATGTCCGTTTTATAATATCCGTATTACACCTATTAACGGACGTTTATTAACGGATTTAATAACGGATACATACGGATAAATATTTTACCATTCTTCCTTTATTGAAAACGGATAATGTTTATCCGTATATATCCGTATACATCCGTTATATCATTCCTTTCTAACGTCCGTTAATAAAAAACATTTCACCCTTTCTTGAAGTCCAGCTCCAGAAGTCGTATGGATATTCAGGGGAACCCCGCCGTCAATTTAAAACAATTCTGCGGCCGGCCAGGTCAACGTGCTCGGATAATGGGTCTGGTTATGGATATTTAGGGGGAACCGCACGTCATTTTTGTTTTAAATTGACGGCGGGGTTCCCCTGAATATCCATACCAGACCTGAAGGGTCTGGTTATGGATATTTACCGGGAACCGCACGTCACTTTTGTTTTAAATTGACGGCGGGGTTCCCCTGAATATCCATACCAGACCTGAAGGGTCTGGTTATGGATATTTATCGGGAACCGCACGTCATTTTTGTTTTAAATTGACGGCGGGGTTCCCCTGAATATCCATGCTCAGTAAAATTAACGTCCGTTAACATAACGGACATTTACGGAGACATTTACTAACGTCCATGTGCCATAGACTTCAATGTTAAAATATAACGGACGTTAATATATCCGTTACTTGCAACGGACAAAAAATTTACAAAAAATAGTGCAAGACCCGTCACATATTCCGTTATAACTAACGTCCGTATGTTATAACGGACTATTACGGATCTTTACGGAACATAAAAAAATCCCATAGACTTTAATGATATTTTATAAAGGACGTATAACTTTTCCGTTTTTTAACATTATCTGACGGATTTTAAAACGGATTATTAAAACGGATTTATTTTGTAGTGTGAAAAGAGCCTAAGAGTGAAAGTGAACAAAAATCTCAGATTTTGGGTTGTCATCAGAACAGAGATACAGTAGAAATCTTTCAATGGGAACATTTGTTTTGGTGACGCCCTGGGGATCCCTCACTATGAAGTGATCACCTCTCACTTCCTGTTTTGGCTATGGGGCAGGAAATTATATTGGGAAAGATGATGTTACGCCAAGTAAATTGATAACCAACATGTCACTCTTCAAAATTGCGCCCGTTCATGGAATGGCGACAAACATTTACCCTTAAAAACCTCCATAGGCAACGTTTAAAAAAATTATACAGGTTGAGTTACAGAGGAAGTCTAGGGCTAGAATTATTGCTCTCGCTCTAACGATTGTGGTGATACCTCACATGTGTGGTTTGCGGGACGCTACTCACCTATGCGTCCGCTTCTGCATGCGACCTCAGCAGGACGGGGCGTATTAAAAAAAATCGTATTTATGTTAATTTTTTTTTTTACACTGTTCTTTTAAAAAAAATGGTGTCACTTTTATTACTATTACAAGAAAAGTAAACATCCCTTTTAATAGAAAAAAAGCATGAGAGGACCTTTTAAATTTGAAATATGGGGTCAACAAGACCTCAGATCTCATATTTACACTAAAATGCAATAAAAAAATTAAATACATTTTTTGTCGTTTGAAAAAAAAAAAAAGGGTCCCTTTAAGAGCTACGGGCAGAAGTGATGTTTTGACATTGCTTCGGCCCTGCAATGGTATGGAGACGGGTGGGGGTCATCTTTCCCTCACTCATCTTCATACCTAAGAGGGAGAAGGATCCAATCGCCTCTGCCGCTGCTAGCAGCTCCGGTAAGTGGCGGAGGGCACCGGATGCTGCCATAACAACAAAATCCCTCTTCAAAGTGCCGACGTATATCGGCGTGAGCTGGTCCAGAAGTGGTTAAACAAATACCTTCTTCACCGTATCTCACAGCGGCTCCTGGTGCTCATGTAACCATTTGTGTCTCCTCTCTGCCCGTCTTGCAGAAGCAGCGGGCAGGGCTGAGGTTTCTCCTCTGATGTCAGCGGGACGAAAGGAGAGAGGAGATGCGGCTGGTCACGTGATCGCTGGGAGCCGCTGTGAGATACAGTGAAGGAGGTATTTTTTGAATGAAACAGAGACAGCCGGACACTGTATTAGGAGACACAGCAAATAGTATATAGATCTATTAGTTATTCCTGCAGCAGGAGGGGGATGGTGCGGCACTGTCACTAGGTGACATGCAAAGAGCGAAGGGGGGGGGGGGGAGAGGACAGAGGAGACAGACACAGAAGAGCAGGCGGCGGATGATGGAGGCACGTAAACAGACCACGATGTCAGGGGCTCAGCAGCCATAAATTATCGTGGTCTGTTTGCAGAGGGGAGGGTATAGCCAGGCAGGATCAGCCAGGTATTACAGGGTGCCAAATTACACAGCACAAGCACTGTGCTGTATAACATGCTTTAAAGGAACAGAATCTGTTTTTTTGTTTAACAAACACTGTAATGTCTAAACTGCTGGCAACCAGTGTGAGTACACCCTAAGTGAAAATGTCCAAATTGGGCTCAATTAGCCATTTTCCCTCCCTGGTGTCATGTGACTAGTTTGTGTTACAAGGTCTCAGGTGTGAATTGGGAACAGTGGTGTTATCGCTCTCACTCTCTCATACTGGTCACTGGAAGTTCAACATGGCACCTCATGTCACAGAACTCTCTGAGTATCTGAAAAAAATAATTGTTGCTCTACATAAAGATGGCATAGGCTTTAAGAAGATTGCCAAAACCCTGAAACTGGGCTGCAGCATGGTGGCCAAGACCAAACAGCGGTTTAACAGGACAAGTTCCAATCAGAACAGGCCTCGCCATGATTGACCAAAGAAGTTGAGTGCAAATGCTTAGCATCATATCCAGAGGTTGTCTTTGGGAAATAGGCGTATGAGTGCTGCCAGCATTGCTGCAGAGGTTGAAGAGGTGGGGGTTAGCCTGTCAGTGCTCAGACCATACAAATTGGTCTGCATGGCTGTTGTCCCAGAAAGAAGCCTCTTCTAAAGATGATGCACAAGAAAGCCTGCAAACAGTTTGCTGAAGACAAGCAGACAAAGGACATGGATTACTGGAACCATGTCCTGTGGCCTAATGAGACCAAGATAAACGTATTTGGTTCAGATGGTGTCAAGCATGTGTGGCAGCAACCAGATGAGGGGTACAAAGACAAGTGTGTCTCACCTACAGTGAAGCATGGTGGTGGGAGTGTCATGATCTGAAGCTGCATGAGTGCTGCCGGCACTGGGGAGCTACAGTTCATTGAGGGAACCATGAATGCCAACATGTACTGTGACATACTGATGCAGAGCATGATCCCCTCCCTTCGGAGACTGCGCCACAGGGCAGTATTCCAACAAGATAAAGACCCCAAACACACCTCCAAGATGACCACTGCCTTGCTAAAGAAGCTGAGGGTAAAGGTGATGAACTGGCCAAGTATGTCTCCAGACCTAAACCCCCATTGAGCATTTGTAGGGCATCCTCAAAAGGAAGGTTGAGGATCGCAAGGTCTCTAAAATCCTCCAACTCTGTGATGTCATCATGGAGGAGTGGAAGAGGACTCCAGTGGCAACCTGTGATGCTCTTCTGAATTCCATACCCAAGAGGGTTAAGGCAGTTCTGGAAAATAAATTTCACTTAGGGGTGTACTCACTTTTGTTGCCAGCGGTTTAGATATTAATAGCTGTGAGTGGAGTTATTTTGAGGGGACAGCAAATTTACACTGTTATACAAGCTGTACACTCACTACTTTACATTGTAGCAAAGTGTAATTTCTTCAGTGTTGTCACATGAAAAGATATAATAAAATATTTACAAAAGTGTGAGGGGTGTACTCACTTTTGTGAGATACTGTATGCTAAAAAGATAGTCAATCTGTGAATTCTGGAGGGCATGTCTATAAAGCCTCGTACACACGACCGAACATGTCTGCTGAAACTGGTCCGCGGACATGTTCGGTCGTGTGTAGGGCCGACCGGACCGGATTCCCGGCCTAGCGGACAGGTTTCCAGCTAGGTTTCCATGCTAAGAAACATGTCCGTCGGACATGTCCGATGGTCAGTACGACTTATCGGACATGTCCGCTCGGCCGAAATCCCTTGCATGTGTCGAAGTGATGCGTGGAAGCATTGAACTTCCGGGGTCGCGTACGTCGCCGCCACGTCACCGCGTATCCTGTCCGCTGGGAATTTGGTCTGATGGTGTGTACAGTCATCAGACCAAATGATCCCAGCGGACATGTCCGATGAAAACGGTCCATGGACCGTTTTCATCAGACATGTCCGATCGTCTGTATGAGGCCTCAGGGTGCTCTTTGGACATACAGTATGTTTGGTAATATAAAAGGTGACTTATTACCCTAAATCCATAAAAATGTGTGTTAAGTGCAACACTGCTTACTGAACTGTATATCCTCATATGTTATGTTGAAGACAAGCAGATATGCTAGAATGTGTTGTTTGAACAGATATTACAAGAACTAAGGACCAGTTTAAAATAGTACTTAATATCTAAATAGGCATTATGGATGATTAATTTAGTACATTTGGTTCGGTCTGGTATATGATGCACGGTGTTATTTATATGGTACATTCTAGTGCACAAAATATACCCATTCATTCTGATTGCGCTGGATAAACAGGACGTTTCAGTTTTGTTAGAGACAATAAATCTGTTTATACATTTTGGATTCCTATGGAATTTGGAACCCCACAATGTTAAAATGCAATGTTTTTAAAAGAGAAGTATGGGTTTCTTGGTTTTACCCCATCATACTTACCTAAGTGGATGCAGCATTGGTCCGATGCTGCATCTGTCCCCCGGCACCTCTACACTGAGAACCAAGTGTTCGAACATCGCCGATGGCTCAGTCTCACAACTCTCCGAGCAGAGAGCTGCTGCCTGTCAATCAGCAGCTCTCCACTCTGCCCCCCCCCCCACGTTCACTGGATTGCTCAGAGGCTGAGCTGGGTGTCAGTCCTGTGATGTCAGCAGAGGGCGAACTTCAGCCCACTCTCTGCTGAAAACGGGTCACAGGATTGCAAAATAAATTGCACTCCTGTGACCAATAGGAGAAGCCCAGCCAAATGAGCTTAGGCTGGACTACTTGTTTAAGTATTTTGTAGGATTTTCAAGATTTTTAAAAGCTACATTTCAAAAAAATTCCTTACATCCTAATTTACCAAGATCTCAGGGCCAGATCCTCAAAAGAGATACGGAGGCGGATCTGCTGTTCCGCCTGCGTATCCCTGTTTCTATCTTTGGAACTGATCCACAGAATCAGTTTCCAAGAGATAGACAGAAGATCCGACATGTGTAAGGGACTTACACTGTCGGATCTTAGGATGCAGTACCGCATCCGCCGCTGGGGGCATTTCGAGTCGAAATGCCGCCTCGGGTATGCAAATTAGCACTTACGGAGATCCACGAAGCTTTTCAGCTTCGTTTTTTCTCCGTAAGTATTAGTTTGCAATCGTAAATTTAGGGCTGCTTTTACAAAGTGTAAAGTTAGTACACCTTGTAAAAGCAGACCCTTCTTTCCAGCTACGCTGTTTTTTTTTGTTTTTTTTTCGCCGCAACTCGTTTTTTTTCCCGACGCAACTTTTTGGACCCGGTGCGATTCACGAAGCTCGGCGTAACGTAATTTTGCGCTATGCACGTCGGGAAAATGACGTCACAAGCATGCGCAGTACGTCCAGCGCGGGAGCGCGCCTAATTTAAATGGGACTCGCCCCATTTGAATTGGGAACGCCTTATGCCGGCCGGATTTAAGTTACACAGCCTAAAATTTCTAGGTAAGTGCTTTGTGGATCGGGCACTTAGGTAGAAATTTTCAGCCAGTGTAACTTAAATGGGAATATTTAAGTTACGGCGGCTGGCTGTGGATCTGGCCCTCAGTTTTTTTTTGGGGATGTCTTATCAAGTGAGATCTAAAGTGGCTTACACCTTTTAGTCATATCAGTGGATTGTGGTTCCTTTTTTGACTTTTCATAATGTCAAATATTTCAACCTTTATATGTTTAAGAATATTTACATACTAATATATGTATGTAATGTAATGTTAACATCTTAAGCTTGCTGTCCCTTTAATGGTTATTACAATTTTCCCCATTTTATCTCCTACTCCTGTATAAAATGTGACATTCTTTTTGCAGTTTACAGAATTTTCCATGAGAACAAAACTGTATCATTGAAAAAAACAAAAACATAGAGACAGTACCTTTAACCCATTAACATTGCCAGCATCAACTAGTGGAATACTTTTCAGAAATATGAAATAAAATGGAAGTTCCTGCAGAGTCAGCCATTAGCATTGTAATGTACATACAATAGGCAGGAATTGCTTTTTTGTTAGTGTTTCACAGATTTCAGTGGCCATTTATCATGCTCTTAGTGTTGTATAAAATTCATAGTACTAGAGGTTTACTTTACATAAAAGTAACACAAACATTTTCCCAATTCACGGTTTATTTTATTTCGGATTTTGTGTTCTCCGTATCTAAACAAACAGCATCACAAAAGCCAAGGAGGTATCCAGCAACTGGAGAATGATTTTCTAAAAAAAATCTCTAATCAGGGTTGGGTAATAAAAAAAATATATATTAACATTCTACAAAACATCAATAAATGCATTATTAAAAAAGAGAAGGAAGGCTTATACTGTATGTACCTTCAACTCTGGATGCAAGTGGCTGCATAATTTAAGAGCTCTATCTGAGCACATCGTCCAAGGCTATTATTCAGTGAATACCACCACACCCACAATTGACATTGGGTCTTTCAAATTCTCCACAGTGCAAGAGAAGATGAAAAAAAGGTATAATCAAATCACTGAAAAGATCAAAAGATATGTCATAGTAAATACCAGGTGCAGCTGCCAAACCATTTTCTGGGCTAGAAGCCTTCTTGAGATGTGGTGGCCGTAGACCAGATTTCTAGGACCTAAGACCTAGAAATTATTGCTCACCCATGGCTAGTCCTGGCATGGCAGAACCGCACCAAGGGCAGTGAAAAATGCTTAAGGTGTAATAATCTGCACTTTATTGGCCAAGAGCATACCCCAGAAGCCCTTTATAGAACTTAAGATCAAAAACACATTTCCAAAGGAAAATGTTCTGCCCACCTTTACAAGTGGAACATGCTTATTAAATTCCAAACAACCATTCCCTGATGTTTCCATTGTACCAATGTCCCATTAGATTGCTCAACAGCTGATACCATTTCTAATGGAAAATTATACATTCTGAAATGATTGACATCCATGTTTCCAGATTTCGCGTTGTAATGAAAAACAAACACAAGAGAGCAACATTTAACCCTTATAGAAATAAAGAAAAGATTGTTATAAGCCAATTTAATATACTCAGTGGCATACCTATTATGACTTTAAGGGTGGTAGCTGACAAGGTACATTTCCTTAACTCATTAGACCTTTAATGTTGGCAGGTACATTTGTGTGGGTGACTGCACTGCTGCTTTTTTTTCCCTACTCTAAATAATAAGTACCGTATTTGCCAATGTATAAGGTGACCGGGCGTATAAGACGACCCCCTAATTTTATAGTTTAAGATTTTTTGCCTGTACTCACTGTATAAGACGACCCCCCTTCCGAGGCTTCCGACGCTTCATATTTCTTCCTTCTGGAGCCATATTCTTTCTTCTTTCTTGCTGGAACCATATTATTCTTCATTCTTGCTGGAGCTAGAGCTGGAGCCAATCACGGCGAGCGATGTATTCTATTAATGAATACAAAGCCTGCTTGGATTGGCAGAGGCTGTAACATCATCAGCCCGCACCTCTCTGACTCTCAAAGCCAAGCCGAGCAGGCTACTGTATGTAACCTGCTCAGATTGGCAGAGGTTGTTACTCCAATCCGAGCAGGCTCTGTATTCATTTGAATACATCGCTCACCGGGATTGGCTAAGCGGTATATACTGTATGTAGCCGAAGCTACATACAGTATTACCGCACATCTAGCAGGCATGCGAGCAGCTGACCCGGCGTATAAGACGACCCCTGCTTTTTGGCCATTTTTTTTTAAGTGTATAAGGTAGTCTTATACGTCAGCAAATACAGTACTATGCTGAACACACACACACACACTTCAAACCTCCCCTTCATATTACCACTCAGACTCTGATGCCTTGTACACACGATCGGTTTTCCCGGCGGTAAAAAGTCAGCCGGGAAAACCGCAGGGAATACCGAGGACCCGCTCAGTAGCTTTTTCCCCTACACACGGCCGGTTTTCCCGACAGGAGAACTGCCATGAGAGCTTTAGTTGGGAAACCCGGCCATGTGTATGCTCCATCGCAGGCTTTCCCCATAGAAAAACCGCCGGTTTAAAAACCGCCGGGAATCCCGGAGGGAAAAAAGAGACATGTTCTCTTTTTTTGGCCGGGAACAGGTTTTCCTGTTCCCGGCCAAAAGCTCTCATGGCAGTTTGCCTGCCAGGAAAACTGGTCGTGTGTACGAGGCATGAGTGTTGGGAGTTGAGAAAGCCATCCATGCTTACAGACCAAATTCAGGGAAAAGAAGCCACCACACACTGAACAGGATTACTGATGTATATCAGTGTGGAGAGTCCACAAACATGCCTATAACAGTCCAACAGGGCTTAATACGTAGAGATCTCCAAGATTAAGCCCTATTATATGAAATGCATTAGAGGCTGTTCCTGCAGCAGGGACTGTCGTAGGCATATTTGTGGACTCACCACACTAACAAGCATGGATAACCGTGATCGTTTTCGGTATGATACCGAGCATGCATGTTTTTTTGCGCGTCAAAATTGCATACAGAATTTTTTAGATTTTTTTTCCGTCAGAAAAATAGAGAACCTGCTCTCAATCTTTTGTTGGTGGAAATTCCGACAGCAAAAGTCAGATGGAGCATACACACGGTCGGAATTTCCGTCCAAAAGCTCACATCGGACTTTCCTTGTCGGAATTTCTGATTGTGTGTACGTGGCATAACCCTTCCCTCACTTTAGCAAAACATTAGTGTTGCCTAGAGAAACAACAATGGGACCAATGGTAAATCTAAAGCAGCTGCAGAGATAAGCAGCTGAAATGGCATAAAATATATACCCGGGCACCTTTAATTCAGACAACCCACAAAGATGGGCTTTAGAGAAAGGTGATGAGAAGAAAACCTGCAAAAATATTAAATGCCAACTGGAGTTTACCAGAAAGGTATGTGAAATATTTGTAGTACGTGAAAGAAGTTTGGATAAAGGTTATTTGATAGAAATGTGCAGTTTTTTGTTTGTCCATCTGTAAAGCTTATATTGATTTATCTAACACCTTCACGCCCAGCCTACAGCAGAATGACTGCTGGGTGACCCGGCTATACTGTTCTGAGTGGAGATCATATGATGTCCTTTCAGAAATTGCTGCTCATGGGGTCACACAGCGGCATGATCTGTTACCAAATGTGTCCACCGGACACAGCCTATGACTCATCAGTGCACTGGCTGGTTGCTGGTACCATGTGACACTGTGACCAATCACAGCAGGTCACATGACAGTTGTAAACAATGGATGGCTTCCTTTCATGCCATCCAGTGTATATAATTGCCAGGGCAAATGAATACGTGTCACTGCATTCTTTGGATTCTTTAAAAATGTAGTTTTCGAACCTCACAATTGTTAGGATTAACATGAGTAGACTAGAAATAATTGAAATTCAAATTTGGAAATCAATCTATGATTTTAACTTTGACCATATGTGTACCAAATAAAATTAATATATACCCTTAAAAAAAAAACATGCAAACCAGATATACTTCTCTATACTCTGCAAGGTTACTCCATACTGCATCACATTCATAAAACAACAATGTAAAACCTGGGATGTCCTACAGAGTTCTCTCTGCTAAATACAGCAGAGAGAACATAATGATTACTGTATATACTCGAGTATAAGCCGACCCGCGTCTAAGCCGAGGCACCTAATTTTACCACAAAAAAAATGGGAAAATGTATTGACTCGAGTATAAGCCTAGGGTGATAATTCAGCAGCCACTGTAAGCGGAAAAGAGGGTCAACAATGCCCATTTGCACGCCTCACTGTGGCCATTACCTCACTGTGCCCAGTACAACCTCACTTTGCCCATTGCAGCGTACCTGAAATTCTTGAAAGGCTGCGCTGCGGGCGTCCATTTTTTAAAACTCGCGGCTTCCTCCTTGGCCCGTCCCGTTCCGTGATAGGCGTTTGACACGGTGTTCAGTGTTCCGCCTATCACGGACATTCTTTCATTCTCGGACAAGAGAAGGTCCATGATGGGCGGAACACTGAACACAGTGTCTGCTGGGAAACTGAGTCCGAGAATGAAAGAACGTCCGTGATAGGCAGAACACTGAACACAGTGTCAAACACCTATCACGGAACAGGGTGGCACCAGGAGGAAGACGCAAGTTTTAAAAAATGGACGCCCAAGGTACACTGACTCGAGTATAAACCGAGAGGGGTATTTTCAGCCCTGAAAAAAGGGCTGAAAAACTTGGCTTATACTCGAGTATATATGGTATAAGCAAGCTGATCACATGAGTTGGACAGGTCACGTAACCAGGCTCTGCTCCCAGAAACATTTCTAAATATGCTTTTTTTTTTTTTTTTTAAGCAGTAAGGCCATACCACTTTTTTTAAATGACCCTGTAGAACATGGGTCTTCAAACTACGACCCTCCAGTTGTTCAGGAACTACAATTACCATCATCATTACCATTGTGTGTTACAATGCCTCATGGGATGTGTAGTTCTACAACAGCTGGAGGTCCGTAGTTTGAGGATCCCTGCCGTAGAGTTATTGTCAAGTTGCCAAATTAACCAATGCATATTGATTCTTGTAAATTTGGTCTGGACATTTAGGCTTCAATTACCTCTAGCCATGAAAGGGCTAAATATAAATTGAATTAAAGGTAAATTATCTAGCATTTGTTCACTTCAACATAGTTGCTTACCAAAAGCAGTTTTATGAATAATTTGTCTTGTATTGCTTGCCTGTGGAGTGTGGAGGCCCTTTATATGTACAGAACTCACAGCCTTGATTTTTTTCCTGTTAAGGATTGAGATCAGAGATGCCTGCAGTACCAGTGTGGGTTATTTATATAGTGTGCCTTTAATGCATGTAATAAGATATTGATTATTTTACAGGAATGACCTGCCAGGCAAGAACATCTTACACTGAAGATGAAGTACTATGGGGACACAGATTTCTTCCGGTCATGTCGCTTGAAGAAGGCTTCTTTCGAGTGGATTACTCCCAGTTCCATGCTACGTTTGAAGTACCTACCCCTTATTATAGTGTAAAGGAACAGGAAGAGAAATTACCCCCCAGTTCACCTCTAAATTCCCTTTGTAGTGAAAAGTACCACAGGGACAGGGTCTGCTCTTTAGACTATCTTAATGTGTTTGAAGTTGGAAGCGGTATACTTCCTAACAAACTTCAGAAACTCAGTCGGGGAAGAGACATTGTTCAGGATAAACTATTACGAATGTGCAGCAATAGTGTAGAGAGAGCTTGCAGTACTGGAGATCTTCCCCTCAAGATCCAAAGGATTACAGTGTCCACCTGTGAAGACAGTGAGGGAAGTACTCCACTAAAATATTTCAAGGTTAAACCCGAGTGCATGACCCAGTCTACTGGTAACCTTCAGCTGCAGAAGAAAGCGCAAGGCATGATGTCCTTGGGAACAATGCTCGATGCCAATCTGCCTGCAAAGCTCCGTAAAATGAATTCTGGCTGTATCAGCTAAAAAAATTATAAAATAAAAAATGGAAGAGGAACATGACATCCTATATGGAATAATAAAATGGCCTTAAATTTGTGACAGTAAGAGACATTCACTGTTCTACATTTTTGTCATAAAAAACATTAAGCATTAAACATGCATTTAAAAGCTGTTGTCTTTTCATTAATATGCATGAAATGCACATACAATGTGAAAATTAGGGCATGGAATCTGTTTTTGGAAACATTGCAGTATGTTCCAGATCAGGAAATAAGCTGAAGATAATAATAAAGAGTGTCTCTTTTCACTGTGAATTAATTTTTTCTGAATTTAATCAAGCAGAAATTGCTTTTTTTTATTTTATTTTGTTTAATTTTATTTTGCATAGGAGGAATGGAAATGTTTATTTTATAGGCGTTTTACAGAATGCAGAGCACATTTATTGCGATTTAACTGCAGATCTGTAATATATGTATATAATTTTGTCCCAGTAACAGCCAGCTTGTGAAATCTGAAGGATATAAAAGGATGTATTTTTTATTTGGTCTTTTCAGCTGCCACTTGTAATGAGCAAAGTGATCCAGATTTACTTTTGACACTTTAAAGCCCTGTACACACAATCGGTTTGTCTGATGAAAACAGACCGATGGACCGTTTTCATCTGATAAACCGATCGTGTGTGGGCCCCATCTTTTTTTTTTTCCATTGGTGAAAAAAAATAGAACATGTTTTAACGATTGTCTGTGTGGAAGTCCATTGGTCAAAAATCCATGCATGCTCAGAATCAAGTCAACGCGTGCTCGGAAGCATTGACTTCATTTTTCTCAGCACGTCGTAGTGTTTTACGTCACCGCGTTGGACACGGTCGGAATTTTGCCCGATGGTGTGTAGGCAAGACTGATAAAAGTCAGCTTCATTGGAAAAAATCCATCAGATTAGATTCCATCGGATATCCGATCGTGTGTACAGGGCTTTAGAACAACTTTCCAGGTTTAGTGGTAATGAACCTTTCTTAAATAAATAGTCTAGATATTTAGAAATCATAGGTATAAGATGTGATATTGGTATGGCAATTCAGTTGGTGCTTCCCATCTGCAACCATCAACACCATCTAAAGCAGTGGTACTCAACCTTTTGAAGAGCAAGGGTCACTTAAGTGATTTGGTAACTGGTCATGTGCACAATGTAATGTAGCGCTACCCCCGAAGGAGCCGCTGGTTTGATTTGGGATCGGCCTACTAAGTTACCCTGGCAGTGTCTAGGGGTGTAACTTGTGAGAATAGCAACAGTTAGTGGAGGTCCAGACATCCAATAAAGAGTTTTCAATGCTTTTATTGCCCAGGCCAAACACGGCCAACATCAACACAATTTGGGAAGGTCAAAGTTGATGAAGGAAGAGAAAGAGAACTATGCGGTATCAGGCCTGGATATAGAACTGAGCAATACACTGCTCTGCATCGAACCAATTTTGTAACACATCGCCACTCTGCTTGGAATGGGTAAAGTGCCCCCGGACAGACCCCTATAACAGGCCTGGCAGCCGGAGCGTCACTCTGGATAATACTGGGAGGAACAGGTCTCTCACACAGACCTGACTCTAGGGCCCCTGCCACGGGCCAATTTCAATAGAGGACTTGAGTGAATAAGGAAAGGGAAACCTCCCAGTAGACTTTTCTATAAATGGTCCCCGGATGACAGCAAGCATACCTGTCAGTGGTCCGGACACCCAATCCCAGGCTGGGATTCTGTCAATAGGCCTTGGAACCCATCGGAACGCTGAGATCCCTTCTCTCATCAGGATGAGGCTCGCTGCAAAGTTCAGCTCTGGCCAGGTGGGCCGCGCCGGCGGGGTCCATGGATGCGCGTACCCTGAAGGTGGGTATCGCACCTGGAACGGGAACCCAGCGAAAAGATCCTCAACACATGACCTCTGCTGGGAGTAGATCTGCTCTGCTAGAACCCCTCTGGCGCCAGCTGCCGGCCAGGGGTGGCATTGCACTCCCTGACCGCAGACCGACCCAGTGGACATTTCCAGAACGACAGAGGCCCCAAATTTAAACAACCACTGGAAGGGAGCAAAGTAACTCTCCCTTCCCCACTAAATTTAGGCGTAGTGCCCATGCTGAAAGCAAGGGGGTGCTACAGTAATGTAAACAAGCCCTTACTGTCTTGAGCCCCCTGTATGGCCCCTCTGTTTGCCGATTCCTCACAGTGCTGAGTGGGTGGATGCCAGGTCCGAGTCTACCCTGAATATGCATAGGAGATACGAGCATGCTCTTTGGGCCCTCTGATCTTGCGATCCCCTTCTGTTTTTGTTTTTTTAGCAGATCAGATTGGAGATAGGTGGGTGTAAATAGACACAAGTCTGTTTCAATCTGCCACTCCAAAGAGGAGATTAATGGGTCTAATCGGGTCTACCGAAAAAAACAGACAGACGGACCCAATTAGACCGATCATGTAAAAGGGGCCGAAGACTGCTTTCACACTGCTGTGGTGCGGTGTACCCACACCCTGGGTGCAGCACAGTACTCCTGCAGCTTTTCCGTAGGTTTCTTGCGCTTTTCCATTATTTTCCTTTATTATATCTTGCAGGTGTGGTGCACTTTCTGAAAGCATACCAAAGCCGCAGGAAATAATAGAAGTCTATAGATCAGTGCAAGTAACCTGCAGGAAAGCCGTAGGTGCACTGTGCTGCACCTGTGGATCAGTGTGAAAGCAGCCCCATAACCATGCTAAGGCACGTCACACGTTCCGAAAATACCCGAACTAGGACTCGGCTATATACGGAACCTGCGCAGTCAGCTCCTAGTCTGTGCGCAGGCGCCGTGAAGAGCCGAGTCCTAGTCCAGCTATTTTCGGAACGCGTGATGTGCCTTAGCCGCACGTCAATCATCTACGCCTCTTCATAGGAACGCCTATTCCCCGCGGGAGGATGAAAAGAAAATGAACGATTAAACGGTAAGTACAGTGAAAAAAACCAGCATACTGTAGCTGACGCAAGTATGCTGGATGGGAACCTCCGCTTTAAGGACCGGAAGGATTTACCCCCTTAATAACCAGGCCATTTTTTGCAATACGGCACTGCTTCACTGTAATTGATAATTGCGCGGTCATGCGACGTTGTACACAAACAAAATGCATGTCCTTTTTTCCCACAAATAGAGCTTTCTTTTGGTGGTATTTGATCGCCTCTGCGGTTTTTATTTTTTGAGCTATAAACAAAAAAGTGTCAATTTTGAAAAAAAATAAAAAACTATATTTTTTGCTTTTTGCTATAATATCGAAAAAAAAAATTCTTCAGTTTAGGCCAATAATATGTATTCTTCTACAGATTTTTGGTAAAAAAAATTGCAATAAGTGTATATTGATTGGTTTGCTCAAAAGTTATAGCATCTACAAAATAGGGGATATACCGTATTTATTCGAGTATAACGCGCAAAATTTTATACCCAAAAAAAAGATCAAAGTTTGGGTGCGCGTTATACTCGAGGACTTTGTCCCCCCCGCCGCTACCGCCGCCGCACACGCCGCTGCTACCTCCGCCGCACACGCCGCTGCTACCGCCGCCGCCACCGAAGCCAACGCCGCTACAACGTTAATCACGCGGCGCGGGGGAACATTAGACAGCTTTCGTTTGAATAGCTGTTTTCCCTGCCGCGCGTAGACACTCCCCCTTGGACGGATCTGTCCAATCGCGAGCAAGGGGGAGTGTCTATGCGTGGCAGGGAAAACAGCTTCAAACGAACGCTGACTGTAATGTTCCCGCGCGCCGCGTGATTAAAGGTAAGGGGACATAGCTGGACATACGGGGACATGCCTGGTTATACAGGGGGCATAGCTGGACATACGGGGACATGGCTGATTATACACGGGGCATGGCTGGACATACAGGGGGCATGGCTGATTATACACGGGGCATGGCTGGACATACGGGGACATGGCTGATTATACACGGGGCATGGCTGGACATACAGGGGGCATGGCTGATTATACACGGGGCATGGCTGGACATACGGGGACATGGCTGATTATACACGGGGCATGGCTGGACATACAGGGGGCATGGCTGGACATACAGGGGGCATGGCTGGACATACAGGGGGCATGGCTGGACATACAGGGGGCATGGCTGGACATAAATGATTTTTGGCAATTAAAATGATTTTATACCGATTTTTAATTGAAAATTAGGGGTGCGCGTTATACACGGGTGCGCGTTATACTCGAATAAATACGGTATTTATGACATTTTTATTATAATTTTTTTTACTAGTAATGTCTGTGATTAGCAATTTTTAGCAGGACTGCGACATTGCGGCGGACAGATCGGACACTTGACACTTTTTTGGGATCATTGACATTTATACAGCAATCAAAGCTAAAAATAGCCACTGATTACTGTATAAATGTCACTGGCAGGGAAGGGGTTAACCCTAGGGGGCGAGCAAAGGGAGGTGCTTCTGACTGTCAGGGGGACGGACTGACGGGGAGTAGAGAGAAATTGCTGTTCCTGATCACTAGAAACAGCAGAGCTCTCTCTACTTCCCTGACAGAACTGGGATCTGTCTTTTTACATTGACAGATCCTTGTTCTGGCTCTCTGAGGAGTGACCGCGCGTCACCAGTAGGCATCGCAGCTTCCAGTCATCTGCTCTGGCAGTGCGTGTGCCCCCTTGAGCTTTTAAAGTGGCTGACGTACACCTACGGCGATTTGCGCAGCCGTGGCAACCTGCCATAGTATAATGACGGCGCTTGGTCGGCAAGCCGTTAAAGTGGTTGTAACCCCACTTTTTTAGGCAATCCCCTGTCTTCCATAACGCGGTGTGCCCCAGTGTATGTTATTAAAAAAATACCATCAAATACATTTTTTTCTAGCACCGCTCACGTGACCATCCGCCTCTCTCCTCTCTTCATCTGACAGCTACAGCAGGAGGGGCCGAGTATCCCCTATTGACGTCAGTCAGAAGAATGAGAGGAGGAGAGAGGCAGCCTGTCATGAGTGCAGAGTGGCGCTAGGAAATAAGGTATAGAACGGCATTTTTTTTAATAAGGGGCACACAGCATTATGGAGGCAGGGGAATGCATGAAAATTACAGTTATTTCAGCAGATGGGGAGGGCAGGGGCAGACACTGGTATGAGCTGACAGGCAGGGAGGGAGGGGGGAGAGAAGACAGTGGAGAGCTGCAAATGACAGAGGCACGTAAACTGACAATTGCATCAAGGCACAGCAGCCATGGTAAACCGTGATTAGTTTACATAGGGAGTGCAGAACCAGGCAGGATCAGCCAGGTATTTCAGGTGATACAGGGTACCAAATTACACAGCACAAGCAATGTGCAGTTATTCATCCTTAAAAAAATTAAATAAAAGATCCTGTTTCTTTTAAAGGGTAACAAATGCTTTAACTATGCCCAGTGCTAAAACCGTTATTTTCAAACATTTACCTTATTATCCCTTTCTACGGGCATTGCTGGCTGTTGGATTCCTGTTCGAGGTGGAGTGATACAAGATTGCGGGTTGCTGACCCACCATCCCAGAGCATCAGTGTTGTGGATGGAGCCGGCGCTGAAGGAAGCAAGCAGCTGTGGATGGAGCAGGAGTCACATAAGCCAATGGTTCTATATAGCGCCGGTTCCATCCACAACACTGATGCTCTGGGACGGCTGGTTAGCAACTCACAATCTGGGCTTGCCGACCCACCATCCCAGAGCAGGTGGTTGTGGCACCCCTGATCTAACGTCTTATTAAGTTTGGACAACAGTCAGGCAGTGCAAGGGGTCTGGGTAGCTACAATGAAAATTAATGAGACCAAAACATAAGCCAGTCTGTAAAATATTACTTGCTAACCCATTGTTCCACCGATGCTTGTATATAGTTCGTTTGAATGTTAACTTGAAATTTCAGGTTCTTTGGAAGCAAGACTAGATGGGTATTCTTTTGGAATGGACGTGATTTGTACTCCATTAAATTTATTTTATTGACAGTACTTTTTAAAAAAAAACAGGTCACCAGAAAAACAAAAATCATAGGTGTCATACTACATAATCATATTGGGCCAGATCCACATACAATTGCATCGGCATAGCGTATCAGAGATACACTACGCCGCCGTACCTTACCTGGAGTATATTCGAATCCTCAGCGAGTTTGCGCCTTAAGTTACGGCGGCGTAGTGTATTTCTGGCGGCGGATTTGAAATTGGGCGGGTTGGGGGCGGGTTTCATTTAAATGAAGCGCGTCCCCTCGCCGAATGAACTGCGCATGCGTCGTCCCGAAATTTCCCGCCGTGCATTGCGCTAAATGACGCTAGGACGTCATTTTTTTAACTTAGACGTGAGTTACGTCCATCCCTATTCACGGACGACTTACACAAAAAAAAAAATCAAATTTAGACGCGGGAACGACGGCCATACTTAACATGGCAATTCTATCTATACGCCGCAAAATACCAGCTTTAACTATATGCCGGAAAAAGCCGACTACAGACGACGTTAGAAAATGCGACGGCCGCGCGTACGTTCGTGGATCGCCGTAAATCGCTAATTTGCATACCCGACGCGGAAAAACGCCACCCAGCGGACGCCAAAGTATTGCATATTAGATCCGAAGGCTTACGAAGACGTACACCTGTCGGATCTAACCCAGAAGTCGTCGTATCTTGTTTTGAGGATTCAAAACAACGATACGACGCGGGAAATTTGAAAGTACACCGGCGTATCAGTAGAAAAGCCGGCGTACTTCGTCTGTGAATCTGGCCCTGAATGTCTGATTTCTTCCTACAACCAAAAAACATACTGGTGGGATAATCGGCTTTCATGAAAATTGATCCCATTGGGCAATCGTTTGCATTATTATGGTTACGGCATTACATCATTGCAATTTCTGCTACATGTGAGGTTTCCTACAAAGCTTTACGTGTTAATGGGACATGAAGAAACACCTAAGAAACAATGGCCTTAGTCTATACAAATAAAATCAAAATGCAGGCATATAGCAAAATGTAGTTGGTTCTATTTATTTTTAAATTAATCTACAAATTTAAAGTGTTCTCTCGAAACATATTTATTTCAGATCTTATAAAATAATTAATAGAAAAATCAATAAAATCCAAAACTAAATCGTTACATTTTATGTTGTATCAGGGTCCTGGGATAGTCAAATCAGCTTCAGTTTGTTTCCACCCATTCCTCTTGGAGAAATCTTTTTATGTCACTAAGATGTCATAGCCGTTTCCTGATTTTCAGATCTCATTGGGATTGCTGTGTGTTATTGGAAAGAAACATTAAAGGGGTTGTAAAGGTTCATTTTTTATTTTCTAAATAACTTCCTTTAAGATAGTAAATTATTGGTTCACTTACCTTTTCCTTTGATTTCCCTTCCAAATGTTTTTTTTCCTTTGTCTGAATTTCTCACTTCCTGTTTCTCCTCAGTAAGCTTGCCCCCATCATCCATGGGGGTTAGTCAGCCAGAACAGCTTACTAAAGAAGAACAGGAAGTGAGAAATTCAGACAAAGAAATCAAAGAAAAAAAAACATGTACAAGGAAAATCGAAGGAAAAGGTTAGTGAACCAGCAATGCACTAGCTTAAAGGAACCTATTTAGAAAATAAAAAACAAGCCTTTAGACAACACCTTTAAATTTCCTTATAACAAGAGACGGTATCTCTCATATAAACTCAGGTGCTAAAGTAGACAGTACTTGGATTGGTAGACAAAACCAAAAGAATACCAAACTTAGGAACCTTGTATCAGTTTGCAGTCTTTGGGGTCTATGTATAAAAAAAAAATTAACGCATGCTATCCAACATTTGTTGTTGAAAACTCCGACAACAACTGTCCGATGGAGCATACAAACGGTCAGATTTTCTGACAACAGCCTGTCATCACACAATTCCCGTCGGAAAATCCAATCATGTGCACGGGCCTTAAGTGCATGATTTTTCAATAAATGAGGTCCAACTGCATGCTACCAAAACTGAAGGAAAAGAGTTGCTTCACCAGATCTAAAATATTTGCAAATCCTGTATTTCAAGCAATGGTGGATTGGCTTTTTCTGCCAGGTGCGGATTCTAAGGAGTGCCCACTCTTTACCAGTCCAAAATTTTGGCAATGGAATTAGTTGTGTGCAACTTATTGAATGTTGTCCTTGAACCCTGGGGACAGTTGTACAGAGACAGGAGGAATATGAACTGCTCATACAAAAGGTGTAGCCAAGTTGAGACCAGAAGTCCAGGCATTGACATTGTTAGTCAGGAACCTAGGGAAAGGTTAGGGCAATAGGCAGGCAGTCAATAGAGCATATCCAAGGACAGCAACAAATATTGATCAAAACACTGTGGCACACAGGAAATGGGGGTCTGTCTGGAAGGAGAGGAGACACAGCTCAAGATCTCCTTTGAAAGGTAAAAAAATAAGGAGAGAAGCGCCACTGAATGAACTGTGTTTTTAATATAACAAATGAAATAATCCATCACTTACATCATAGATAGCTATGCTGCAGAAGGGGAGCTGGCACAAGTCTGGCGAACAGTAGACCAAATGTATCCAGATGCGCAAAGGATCCGACCTGCGCGCTCCTTTATCAAGTGACACTTGATAAAGAAGCGCGCAGGTCGGATCCTTTGCGCATGCTCTGAAACGCGTTGTGGTCCCTCTCGGCCTCCGTCCAAGCTGACGTCACGTTACACCGGATGTCTCCATGCTGATAGTGTGACACCAACCACGGACATAGCCGGCTCCCTCCGGCTCTCCTCGGGTCCCAGCAGCTACATCACATCTCATCTGGATACATTTGGTCTACTGTTCGCCAGACTTGTGCCAGCTCCCCTTCTGCAGCATAGCCATCTATGATGTAAGTGCTGGATTATTTCATTTGTTATATTAAAAACACAGTTCATTCAGTGGCGCTTCTCTCCTTATTATTTTTTTGTCTTGCATATACTGAGCTGACTTCGCTCCTGGACAGCTGCCTTGACTAACTGATCATCATTGGAACTGATCGTCCACAGCTCTCTACATACTCCTATTGATTTCTTGCTGGGACTGATCTTATTACCTCCTAAAAAATGGACTCATGAACTTTCTGACTACACGTCGCCGTTGTGGTTTGTGTATTTATTTTTAATTTTAATTTTAATTTGATTATTATCATTTAACCCTTTAATGATTGTTTTAGCTGAAAACCTGAGCGCTGTACCCCCATTGCTATTTCCTTTGAAAGGTAAGTGAGATCAACCAGCTACTTACCACCATTATTGGTCTGCTTTTCAATTTCTATAAAGTGTGAAAGGTGCTAGAGTTGGAACCCCAATGCTAAGTAACCCAAAAGTCTCAAAATTATTTCACTTATCCTGCCTGCAATTATTGACAAGAAAAGGGCAAACACCCACCCATCTTAAAATGCCCAATAGATATAGTCAAAATATATCCAGAGATAAGATAAATAAATGAGTATCACAAAAATAAAACACTTACCCAATGGATGAGCGAGTTTGGGGTGAAGGAACTTGACTGGCCTGCACAGAGTCAATAGAACACCTTTGGTATGAATTTGAGTGCAGTCTGCAAGCCAGGCCTTCTCGTCTAACATCAGTGCCTGACCTCACAAATGCGCTTCTGGAAGAATGGTCAAACATCCCCATAGACACACTCCTAAACCTTGTAGACAGCCTTTCCAGAAGTGTTGAAGCTGTTATAGCTGCAAAGGGTGGGCCAACTCAATATTGAATCCTGCTGCCTAAGACTTGGATGCCATTATTGTTCATGTGCGTGTAAAGGAAGGCATCCCAACACTTTTGGTAATATAGTGTATTCTACAGTGCAGCTCAAAAGAAAAAACACTGCATTTCTGGTATGATTAAAAGACATTTTCAAAAAAAAAAAAAAAAACGTTTTTAGCTTGGGAAAAAAAAAATGAATACAGTCCCTTAAAAAACGTAAACTGCAACATATTACATTTAGTTCTTGGGTTTTGTTCTCCTTTAAAGGGGTTGTAAAGGTACGATTTTTTTTTCCTAAACAGCTTCCTTTACCTTAGTGCAGTCCTCCTTCACTTACCTCATCCTTCCATTTTGCTTTTAAATGTCCTTATTTCTTCTGAGAAATCCTCACTTCCTGTTCTTCTGTCTGTAACTCCACACAGTAATGCAAGGCTTTCTCCCTGGTGTGCAGTGTCGTGCTCGCCCCCTCCCTTGGACTACAGGAGAGTCAGGACGCTCTCTACATTGCAGATAGAGAAAGGAGCTGTGTATTAGTGGGCATCCTGACTCTCCCGTAGTCCAAGGGAGAGGGCGAGCACGACACTCCACACCAGCAGGGAGAAAGCCTTGCATTACTGTGTGGAGTTACAGACAGAAGAACAGGAAGTGAGGAATTCTCAGAAGAAATAAGGACATTTAAAAGCAAAATCGAAGGTTGAGGTAAATGAAGGAGGACTGCACTAAGGTAAAGGAAGCTATTTAGGGAATTTTTTTTTTACCCTTACAACCCCTTTAAGGTTTACATCTACTTTAGTGTGAGTGTTGTCTTAAGCCACAGCGGTGTGCAAAACCGCATTTGGCCAGAAGTGCGGGGGTGCCAGAGCTGAGATGATCGGAGCCGTTTGGAAATACTCTGTAAAACTCAGTTTCTGAGTCTTTACGAGGTTTTCCGTGTTCAACCATGCTGTACCCAAGCCTTTCTGAGTATTTCTGAAGCTCTCTGGCCACATGCGGTATTGCATGCCATGGAAGTCAATGTGGAACAAATTATTTTTGTTTCCATTGACTTCTTTGGGGAAACTCGCTTTGATATGCCAGTGCTTTGGATTACGAGCATTCTCCTGGAAGGGATTATGCTCGTAATTCAAGGTTCCACTGTAATCGCATTTAATCTTGATAACACAACAAATAAACTGAAAAGAGGATTCAAGAGTGCATCTATTAACTATCAGATAATTTTTATGCAGTACAATAAGCATTCAGGCTTGTATTGAGAATATACTATTTAATTCATAAGGAAAAAAGCATGACCCTGTAAAAAAGAGAGAGAGTGTAGATAAAAACAGCCATGTAGGCATATGCCAAATGCCCACTATGACATTTTAGAGAATGGTTAGAAAACTGCAGCAGCTGCACAGACTGTGTACACAACAAGGCTCACTGCTCATTGTTATTAAATATTTGCAAACAGGAGTCAGAGAAAAGTCATTTCAGGTGCATATAAAACCTAGCCAACCACACGGCAATGAACATGTCCTAGTTAGCACAGAGTGGCATTTTATCAGCACACAGGCAATTGGAAATTGCAGGTGCAAACACAGATTGTCTAAGATATGTTCGACATACTGTAGGCTTAATTGCTCCCCAAGCAAGCTCAGTTTCCAAGCACTTAATGGAGGCATATACATGTATTTATATTTAATGGAGATATAATCGTGTGGTATTTTACCATGCATAATATTCCTAAGAAGAATTCTGTTTGGCGGTGGAAATTTGCAATAGCAGAGAACAGATTTTAAGAAGAGCTAGTGGAAATTGACAGCAAAGGATGAAGAAAATGTAAATTCACTAAGACAGTAATAAGCGTGTTACAATGTACATGTCTTTTTTAGTAACTCGGTTCACGATAAGCCAGGAAAAGTATTGCCAGGCCTAAATTATAAATAAAGTTATATTCTGTATGGGGGGCTTCAGATAATGAAAAAAAGTAAAAAGTGCTTCCGCGCCACCACACTATAAAATATAAAAGATGGAGGTAAAAAAACAAAAATGCTGCTTAATCTGAATAAGTAAATAAATAATTATATACCTCAAGTGGATGTGATAAAAAATGATCAGCGCATAAATTAAATAGATAAATAATGGATGAATAAAAGATGCTAAAAGTGATAATTCGGGGGAGGGTTCCCGGGAGGCGTGGATAGCGGCACAGGACGCACTGACTAGACTGGACACCTCTAGGGCTGACAGAAAACGTTTTTTTTTCGAAGATGGCGTTCTATGAGGAGGGGGAGCAGACAGGCAAACTCTTAGCTAAAATAGTACAGTCACAACAGACATCCCCGTCCATTGGAGCTCTAAGGACAGAAGGAGGTAGATTGGTGAACACCCCTGATATGGTAATGAAGGAGCTGATCAGGTTTTATTCTAACCTATGCGAATCAAACAAACGCATACTGGAGAGGAGACTCGGGACTTTCTGCAAGGGATAGAGCTACCGTGTTTAACGGAGTCCCAAGCGGAGTCCCTTGAGACTCCCATCACCATTGAAGAGATGACGGAAGCGACCAACTCTTTCCCCAATACTAAGGCACCAGGTGATGATGGCATTCCGATGGAGGTATATAAACAGTATGGAGGGGTGGTGCTCCCGAAGCTGCTTCGAACGCTGAATGCAGCTAGGGAATCGCGACGGCTCCCGGAATCCATGCGACAAGCTAGCATAGTCCTACTGCTTAAACCTGGAAAGGACCCATTAGATCCTGGCTCTTATAGGCCGATATCGCTCCTTCAAAGTGATATAAAAATATTAGCAAAGGTCTTAGCAATGCGGCTAAATAAGGTAATCACGGCAATTATACACACTGATCAATCAGGTTTTATACCGGAGAGATCCACTGCCATTAATCTTAGGAGATTGTTTGTAAATATGCAGTCAACGGTGGACAATGTGGGAGATAGAGCTCTGTTGTCTTTAGATGCCCACAAGGCTTTCGACAGCATTGAATGGCAGTACTTGTGGGCTACTTTGACCAGATTTGGATTTGGGCCTGTGTTCCAGTCATGGGTGCGGCTCCTGTACGACTCCCCCGTGGCGGTTATTAGGGAGGAGGGCAGAGTGTCTTCTCCCTTCCCGCTCCATAGGGGGACCCGACAGGGGTGCCCCCTCTCACCCTTGCTGTTCGCGGTTGCCATAGAACCGTTGGCGGCTCTGGTGCGTTCCAACCCCTCAATTACGGGATTTCAGTACGGATTGACACACGAAAAAATTATGCTCTATGCGGACGATACTATGCTTCTACTGGGTGACACGTCGGGCTCGCTTCGGGAGGCGATGTCGGTGGTTCAGACATTCGGGTCCTTTTCGGGGCTATTGATTAACTGGTCTAAATCCGCGCTTATGTTCCTGGATTCGACGAACTCGCAGGATTGTACGCTGATGGAAATTCCGGTGGCGACTAAATTTAAATATTTGGGAGTGTGGGTGACCCCTCAACCGCTTGATTATGTTTCGCTTAATCTCACCCCCTTAGTAGGCAGGATCAGAGACAAAATTAAAGTGTGGTCGAAATTAAAAATGTCCCTAGTCGGTAGAGTTAATCTCACAAAAATGGTGTTTATGCCTCAGTTATTATATATGCTGCATAACACTCCCATGGTTGTCCCACTCAGGATTTTTAGAATTATTAACTCCCTATTCCGTGCATTTCTCTGGCTTAATAAGACCCCCAGGATTAAACTGGAACAATTACAAAAACCGAAGGAGGCGGGAGGGCTTGCTCTCCCAAATCCCTGGGTATACTTAGCTGCCCAATTACAACACATTGCTCGAGCCATGAGTAAGGGACGGGGTGACCCGGTGGTAGATATAGTAAATCGCACGGCGGGTATGGATAATTGGGTGACGGGTCTCGAATCTTTGCACTGCGCTAAATCGAACAAACTATTTCCCACATATGTATTAATGCAGAAGATTTGGAACAAAACCCGCCAATTGCAGAACATAGAGGGCTTTACAGGGCACAGCCCAATCTGGAACAATCGCTATTACGAGGAGTTGATGACGCTGACATGTGGGGAACGCTGGAGGAGGTATGGGGTAACATATCTTCTCCGGGGGCCGTCTGCTTTCTTTTGCGGAGCTCCAGGAGAAGTTTGGCCTTCCTCAGGCAATGCATTTTTATTATTTACAATTGAGTCATGCCGTTAGGGCCCAGGCTGGGAGCAACCCTTGGATATTATCCCCTGCCCCGATCTTCCACTTTATGAATGGGACAACTAGCTTCAGGGGTTTCATCTCGAGCTCATACGCCATGCTGCTGTCGGCATTTTTGCCAGGCATCCCCTCCAGGGTGGTGACCTCCTGGGAAAGTGATGTGGGCGTTTTCGAGGAGGAGCAGTGGGAGGAGGCATTGCTAGCTATACAGGGAGCCTCACTTAACGTAGCACAACGCCTGTCACAATTGTACATTGTTCTCCGGTTGCATTACACTCCAGCCAGATTGTACAGGATGGGCCTGGTTGCCGATGACAGCTGTCCTAGATGCGCTAGAGATCATGGAGACCTCATCCACCTGATGTGGAGGTGCCCCAAATTACATCTATATTGGGCGGGGGTTCTCAAAACTTTAAATGAAGTATTTCTGATTCAAATACCACAGACCCCCAAGGTGTGCATTTTGGGTATTATAGAAGATCTCCCACTAGAGGACAACCCGAAGAAGGCCATTGGTAGGGCCCTTTTCCAGGCTCGCAAACTTATCCTCAGACATTGGAAGGATGTAGAACCCCCAAGACTGGGGGAGTGGATAGCTCAGATGGGTTGTACTCTCCGAGCAGAGAAATATATATATCAGCACAGGAAAAGGGGGGGAAGGTTTGAGTTGCTGTGGGCTCCCTGGTTAAATTCCCCAGGGCTGGCCCCACTTGAGTTGGTACTGGACAGGCTGCTCATATAAGAGGATGGAGGTGAGGACTCACTATGGGGCCAATGACACACAGTAGAGAGGGGAGGCAGAGTGGTCCAGGGGATGGAATTCTAACACATACTGGTGCGGGTTACGGGGTGTGAGGTCCTGCCAGAACCCGTATTTCGTGGTACTACAAACTGTGGTGCCCTTTATAGGAGGAAGAGGTAGCATTCCAGAAGTTTTGTGTGGATTTTTTGTTATTTCCTTTTTTTTGTTTTATGAGAATGTGTAAGGATGGTTGAATAATGACTAACACAAAATGTATGTAACCATGTATTTTTATTGCCATATTATTCAATAAACATCCTTTTTTGAGGAAAAAAAAAAAGACTGAGTTTGAATATTCATCTTCATATGTGAATTCACCTGTCAACTCATAGTTGTGGGACTTTATTCATTCACCTATTTTTTCAAATCTTCACAGTCGTGAATTATTCATTTGCTTTATTTATGTGTTTTTAGAATGTATTATAGTGATGGATATACTTTTTTTCACAAATTGACGTATCACTCTAGCACTAACCTGTCAAAGGTTTGTTAATACATGATCTTACACATTGTTATTTATAATTAGCGCTGTACTTTTATTTTCCATGTTCTTAAAATCATTACAACTCCACAGGTGTATAGAGCGCAATTTGGATGCGGCTATTGACAATCCCTCAACATGTTTCGTGACTGGGTCACTTCTTCAGGAGGCGTGTCTAGCTCTGACATCTGGAATGATATATCATATAATAAAAACATATTCCATAGTAGCTGTCAGGATTGCGCCCGCCAACGGTGACTAACTAACCGCGACGGGCGTTACGTGACTGGGCTATATGAGGAACTAAGGGAATAAGAAGGAATTTCTACTGAGCATGCAAGACTGGCTGTGATACTTTCACAGCCCGCACTACCTTTGGCCACCACTAGAGGAAGACTCCACTCCAATTCAGCTAGCTGACCACACACAGGCAGATACAAATCTTACATACAATCTGGTGCACTGTAAGGGTTGGGAAACAGTCTAGCAATTACTACACACTTCTAGGATTCCTCCAGCTATCCTGCAAGCTTGAACCCCAGTGTTAATCACTCTTCCCACTGTCCCCACACCCACACACCAGACACACAATAAACAATAGCCTGCCACCACTCAACAGTTTGTCCGCAGACTGGTCTGCTGAGCCACCACACACACAGATCTCCGTTTGGCAGATCTGTTAGTTTACAATCTGCATGTAATCTGCCAACATACAGTGAAATTGCATACCGATTGGCACGTAACAGACTGAGCACTTAGGCACTAAAATCCAATAACCTCTCCAGAGATATGAGTCCTAGCTTAATACACAGAAGTCACTTATTAATTTTATCATTTAATATCCCGAAAGTGGGCAGCGCATACAAAGAAAAAGGAGTAACCAAAAAAGATACAAAAAATACAGAAAGACACACAATTGGCAATTTGCTATGAAAATAACAAGGGATAAAAACAGAAATGAAACGTTACCAAAGTCTATCCGTTAGTAGAAGCATACTGGAATGTAACACTCCCCAGTGTGGAACTGGCTTCGTGGAAGAACCATGTCCATATCGCAGGCTACTCTATTTATTGAGATATGGATGTGGGCTAGGCTTTAGCCCTTGGCCAATCAACCCTGGGGGGTGTTCATGTCTCAGCCCACAAGATGTTTGGTGTTCTGAAATTGGCCCAGAACGGCGCCGATTGCTGGGTCATGGATAGGATTTCCGATACCAGCACATCAGTCTGATCGCAACAGCACCAATCACTGCTTGCTTGCCGCAGTCAGGCATCAAATAACGGTTTTGTGTATTTTTCTAGGATTTTACACACGCTACAAATACAGATTGACATGTACAGTACGTGTAGCCCAACATGTGTACAATCAAAAGGAATTATTCTGATGATATAAATCAAAGTTTGCAGACCGGCCGGGGCCTTGTGAATGCCCCCTGTGGGTCCTGAAAGCCACTCTGACTAGGACTCCCTTTGAAGACTTCAGAAAGGTGGCAATCTATATTTACTCAAATGGGAACTTTTATTGGCATCTAGGTGTCAACTCTGGCCTAGAAACTGGTCCTGTCCTTTTCAAATGCTAATGAAAGAACATAAGTGGCATGACTGATAGTGGAAACTATATTTTTGATAACCCAGAATTAAACTACATCTACAATTACATTACTTCTACAGATCACGTCACATCTCGTTAAGGAAAAACTATCTTACGCTTACATGTATGTCACAGTAGCGAAGCTACAGATAATGCAGTTTATTTGAGGAGTATATTTAAAAGAGAAAAGCATGACTCACCCAGGTATATGCGGCAACTATGGGATGGCTCATATGACGTCCAGTCGGGATGGAAAAGCATCAGCCCAGCCGTCAATCTGCTATTGGCCAGGCAGGAGCTGGTTAAACCAAGAAATTACATTGTACTCTTATATATGCTATATTCTAATAATACAGGGTACAATACCTCAAGAATTTAATAAAAACTGGCTTTCTGAGGATTTTCATGGTATATATTAGTGCCTCTATGAATCATTATTGAATACTAAATTGGCTCCATTTGCAATATTATTATATAAGTATGAACTGTAATCTTCCTTTCTGATATTAGACTACAATTGCAGCTAAACTCAGTAATCACAAATGGTACGGAAATATCAAAGTATGACCAAAAAATCTTTTTTTGTATATTTGCACAGTAAAAACAAGTTACCTCCAACGGAGGTTACCCCATCTCTGACTGCTGTAGCATTTTTTTTATAACTTTTATTTTTATTTAGCCTGCACTCCCCTGTCAGCACCAAACATCTTGAGCAGAGATTTGTATTTTCAGCTGTAGTACACATATCACAGTGGTTGATGGAATGGCACCTCCTCTCAGTGTTGCCAACCACCCGTTAATTTACGGGCAGCCCGTAAATTGAAACCCATTTTCGGGTTGCACGTAAATGTCTGTTTCCGCTGCCCATAAAAAAGATGGCCGCGAGCCAACCATACAACTGCACATGCGCCGTTCCAAAGCAGGCTGGGCTCAGGAAAGCTTGAATATACTCGGCCGGGCGGCGCATGCGCAGAAAAGTAATTGGATCGCCTGGCGCCATTCTTGAATAGAAGCCAATCAACTCCTTATTGGCAGTGCCTAGTGCACTCGCCAAGGCAGAGGGGTGGAGAGAGTGACACTGACTGTGTTGGGGGAATAGCAAAAAGGGGGCAGAGGAGGATATTACTGGGGAGGTGAAGCCGTGCAAGGACAAAGGACACTGACGTGGTGGCCTGTGGAGAGGTAAAAGGGGCACAGGAGGAGGACACACTGAGGTGGTATTATGAAGGTGGACAGAGGAGAAAGCTACTGTGAGGGGGTGAGGAGGACACTACCATGTCTGCAGCCTCTGTCCACCTCCTGTACCATGTCTGCAGCTTCTGTTTAACTCCTGTGTCATGTCCGCGGCTTCTGTTCACCTCCTCTGTATCATGTCTGCAGCCTCTCTCCACCTCCTGTATCATGTCCGCAGCCTCTGTCCACCTCCTCGATCATGTCCGCAGCCTCTGTCCACCTCTTGTATCATGTCCACAGATTCTGACCATCTCTTGTCTTTTATCATGTCTGCAGTCTCTGACGGGGAGTCTGGAGAGGAGAGCGCTGCTGGGATGGTGACCATAGGAGGAGTCAAATGTATGTGGACTGTGGAGAGGATACTATAGGATAAACCAGAGCCACCAAGCTGGAGCCGTCTGATTGAGCCCTTCATGGTGCACCTGAGAGGAGGTCAGTGACAGCACCACCAGGCCAGTCTGAGGAGGGAGAATTGCTGATGTAAGCCAGAAGTGACTACAATAATGTAAGGGGGCAATGATATAAAGGTTCCCCCTATATAAGTAACCTCCTCTTACATTAGTGTATTCAATCTGCGGAAGGTGGTCTCTACTGTACATGGCGCTTGTCACTTGGCTCCTATCCCTGAGGAAGTCACGTGACCAGTGACACAATGCGTCAGGTGGAGCCTTGTGATGTCAGTTCCGGTGGTGTTTAACGGAAGTACAGTGAGGAAGCCTGTGTGTTACTACTCCCATTGCTTTTTACTGTGGTTTTTATCCTTACTTGATGTAAGCAGTTTTTTTACTAAATAAATTTACTTTTCATTTGGCAATATTGCACTATGGCTGTTCTTTGTTTCCTTTGGGCACCAATTATACAAGAAGTGCCATTCCTTGGAGCGAGCTGTTTCCTCTAGCAATTGAATTACTCAAGATGTTTTGATACCAAGTTTTGGACGTAGTTCTTTGTCTGGGAACTGGATGCCTTTACAGATCCATCAGCAGGATGCCTTATCTGATGAGCCTTGTTTGACCCTTGGGTCATTGTTGGAGGTGAGCGGCCAATTCATAAAGTTAACAGTTTGGATAGATGTTTTATCTGTTTTTTCTTCTATCAAGTTATCCCTATGAGATTTTTGACTTTATATGAACTAACTCTTACCATTGGGCTTTAGTTGGACTTTATTCACATTTATTTATTTATATGTTTGGATACGCTTCATAATCATTCTTTCAGTATATTACTTTATGGCACATTATTGAATAAGCACACCATTCCCATCTTTTTCTTTTACATTTATTACGCAGTGTTTTTTGAGTACACTACTACTGTAAGTGGTTGCAGATAATTTACGGTCACTATACATGTACTATATATATATATATATATTTTATGAGTTTATTTTCACTATATTCACTGGAGGCTGATGGCTTAAATTTGCTTAAAAATTAGAACATAGTAGCGTGCAAGTTTTTCCCTTATAACACATGGTCTCTACTGTAGTCACCCTTAGATCATGATCTGCAGCATTCCCCTTTACATAAGAGTTCCCTTTCACTGTAAAGGGGAACTCTGTGCTGGCTGGGTTTTAGTAATCTGACATTCAGGTCAATGGAGTCAATGTTTGACTTTTCAGAGTCATTTAAAGGATAAGTTCACCTTTTGGGCAAAATGTCACTTTTCATAATAAATAGAAACATTTTCTAATGCCATTCCTGACCCAGCCCTCCCAATGTTCTTTTCTCTCACGTACCTCATTCACATGATATTTAGAATCTTGTCAGTCTTGTTGCATCTTTGAATGGATTCTCACATTACATCACTTCCTGTTAGGTCATCTCCCAGAAGCCATCACTTCCTTGTTGCATCACAGAAGAGGGCGTGATAGGGTGTGTTCACCATTCTGGACCACACCTCCCTCATTACAATACCACCTTCTACCCACTTACTATACAATCTGATTGTTCAATCTCCTTTAGATCTCTCATCAACTATTTAGTACAAGGGCCTGCCTGATTTGCTACAAAGTGAAAGGGTTGTTCAGGCGTGTCCTCTATTACATTGTTCTCGTAAATCTAAAGGAAATTTTACAGAGATTGTACAATCAGATTGCAGTGTATGGCATCTTTATACAAGTACACTCAGTCACGAGGCCTCAGTCACATCTCCACCTAACAAAAACTCACTTTCCCGCATGCATTTGTTTTGTGTGTTTTGGATTGTTTTCACTCATCACACATAGGACAGCCTATTCATTCGAATAGACTGCCCTACGTGGAATAATCGCCCCAGAGAAGCTCCAGAACTATTGCACTTGGGGAGCCTTTAACATGACAACACAAACACGATGCACATTTTCAGCATTTATGAAACACATGGAAAAGCACACATTTTCTGTGCAGTTTGCCATGTGTTTGGAAACACACAGATGTGAATGGAGCCTTTCTGTTCTTCTGTAAATGCACCAATTTCACTTTCAGGCCCCATTCACACCTAGAGTTGTGGGAGTGCATGTTTTTTGGCTTGTTTTTTCCAGTGACAAACATAGGGCAGCCAGTCGATTTCAGTGGGCTGTGCTCCAACTTGCAAAGTAGCTCATAGGACAATTTTGTGGCTGCATTTGTCACCTGTTTTTTCACGTGGCAAAATGTGCGTTTTCTTCTTCTTCATTGTATCAATTCCACATCCAGTCCATGAGGGAAACCATGCCCATGCCATGTCCTTTTCTAAAAATAGTTCCCTTTTATTTCTATGCCTAAAGAGGAAGTAAACCCTCTGAAAGTTTTCCTAAAAAAACCTGCAAGAGAAAGGCATAATGAGCTAGTACTTACCTCAGATCGAAGCCCCCACAGCGACCCTCGTTCCTCTCCTTCGCTGCCGCCATGATACCCGGAGTGACTTCGGGTATCGCTGTGACTGGCTGGAGCAGCGATGACGTCACTCCTGCGCATGCATGTGGGCCCCACCAGGGAGGACACTGTCCCCTTCATTAACGGCACGCTCAGTGCGCCATTGTCTACGGTGCGCATGTGACGTAGACATCGTGTAGGTTAAGGAGATATTTTTTGCACCTACAGGTAAGCCTTAATCTAGGCTTACCTGTAGGGCCAAGTGGTCTGTAAGGGTTTACAACCACTTTAATGGGGTATCTGTGATGTATACTGACCTCAAGTAGGTGATCTCCCCTTTTGTTACCCATTACTCCCATGATTGGAATCAAAGAAGCCATATAACACCAGCCAAGGGATAGCATACTTTCCCACAACACACATAGATACTTTGTACTAGGGAAAATAGTTTCTTCGCAATAAGCCCGTGAGTGTCCTTGTTCTGTGTTGTATGAATTGGTGTAGGATATTACTTACATTATCAGGGAGGGAAGAAAAGTTATGCAAGGTGTTGTTTAAATCAGGATCAGATATGTGGAACAGTGAACAGGCAGAGTTTCCCTTATGCCGTGTACACACGGTCGGAATTTCCGACAAGAAAAGTTTGATGTGAGCTGTAGGTCGGAAATTACGACCATGTGTAGGCCCCATCGGACTTTTTCTGTCGGAATTTCCGACAGAAAAAATTTGAAAGCCGGTTCTCACATTTTCCAACGGGAAAAGTTCTTGTCGGAAATTACAATCGTTGGTATGCATTTCCGACACGCAAAAAAACACGCATGCTCGGAATAAATTTCGAAGCATGCTCGGAATCATTGAACTTAATTTGTCTAGGCTTGTTGTAGTGTTGTATGGCACCGCGTTCTTGACAGTCAGAATTTTGTGTGACCGTGTGTATGCAACACAAGTTTGAGACAAAATTCAGTTGGAAAAAAATCCACGGTTTTCTTGTCGGAATTTCCGATCGTGTGTAGGCAGCATTAGGTTTACATGTAGAAATGTTAAATATTGACCTACTGCATGTAGAAGGGTTAGTCTGTGTCTCATTCCCTAAATTAAAAACACCAGTCAGGGGAATGAATTCTACCCATTATTGGAAAAGTAACAGTGTTGTTTATATATAACCTTGATATGCTAGTTAAAACAACGGGAGGAGTTCCTTTATAAAAAGAGTGATATTTAAAGGTACAGCCATAAGAGGAATATGAAAATGTTGCATATGTAGCAAACTACATCCTAGTACAGCCCGTACTAGGATGTAGTTTGCTACATATGCAACATTTTTCATATCCTGATTTCTGGGTATAGCTATATTTAAAATTTAGGTAGCAACATTTTGTCTGTAAAAACTATCAGTTTTAACTCCTTCCTTATCTGATTGTATATCTCTCTTGTGTCTGGTATGTGTATTGTCAGTGGTGTTATTGGGTGACCCTCATATGCCTTTAAGGGCTCCCAAGTCCTCAGGATGATAAATACAGTGAGTTATGATCCATGTTGGTAAGAACACCATCAAAGTCATCAAGAACAGCAGGCCCAAGGCCTTCCCAGAAGTCTGTGGTGAAATAAGCGAGGTCATTTTGTTCAGAGACTTTTTCACCTGCTTCACTCAGTGTTCGAGGATTTGTACCACCTTCTTCACCTCCTTTATCTGTGGCTTGATTCTTAGGTGTTTGGTTCACCTTCTTCACACGAGAGGCATGGATCCAAGAATGTTGTCCCTAGGTAAGGTTTGCGGTACATGTGACTGCGATCACAGTGGTCGGGGGTCCAAATGGTACTCTTGCTTCTTAGTACGATTCAGCTGTTGGACCACCACTTCGCCTCCTACCTGGAAAGGGTGTGTAGGTTCCTGCAAAGAGAAAGGTGAGGTGCAAACAACATTTCTTTCAACTATGTCCAGAGTTTCAATGAGTTTCCCAATATAGTCTCCCTGTATTGCTTCTAGATCTCCTCTTTCTAACATAAGTGGTTGTCTGGCCCACGCGTGGTATGTAAGGTGGTTGGATACCCTAGAGTAAAAGAAGTAGCCATTTCTACTACCATAGCACAGGATACCAAAGCTCTGAGACACGCTGGCATAACCCTGTATCGGCATTTGCACTACTCTTGAAAGAAAAATACAATAGGACAGTGTTTGACCCATGTTCTTGCGCTAGGAAACCAGCCATGGTTTTACAGTTGTCCCTAGCAAATAGGTGACACTTTTTGCTGTACTCAGGTAAGCCAAGTCCAGAAGCTGTCACCATAAATGTTTTAAGGTATTGTACATGTCATCATTCCATTTTATACAATCTAGCATGTCAGTACCTGTGGTTTGTCTCAAAATGTTATCATAGTAGGAACAGTCAGGTATCCATTGGCGACAGCAACCAATCATGCCAAGGAAGGACAGCATAGCCTTCTTGGTCTGTGGGTGGGCTAGACCCACGAGAGCCGTAGCTTTCTTGTGACTGACTTTCCTTTCACCTTTTGTGAGTGTAAAACCAAGGTATTCAACAGTTTGACACCACTGAAGTTTCTTTTTGGAAACTGTATGACCCTTCTCCACCTGATCCAAGCAGAACACTTTGATTGCTTGATTGAGTCAGTTCAGTGAGGGAGTAGGACGCTTCCCGACGAGTCTGCTCTCTCCAGGAACCAGACAGATAGCCAGCTAGACACCGCAGACAGGCAGGCAGGCTCCTACAATCTTTTGCTGCATGAATCAACTTGCAGCCCATAGGACCGGCTCCTTCCTTCCCCTCGTGGGCACCTCTCTTCAGGTAAGACCCTGTCTTTCAGGGCCATCTTTCCACCCCCAGAAATCGCTAGTGACCGTCCTTTTCAGGACAGCCACTCCAGCGATCCAAATTGTGGCTGTTTACCTTCTCTTAGAGCCGCATGCACCCCAAGCAGTCACCCACAATCACCCCGGCCACCCGCCGCGCATAGCAGCGCTTTTTTCTGGCGATCTGCGGCTTTTTTCCACATCCGCGCCAGGCCAAGGCCTCAATCGCGGCCGCCGCAATTAGGAAAGACTGCGGCTTCAACCGCGGCCTAGCTGCGCGCCGCTAAAAGGAGCACCGACAGCCTGGAAATTTTTCCTAGAACTGTCAGGGATCATCCCCCTATCCCTGGAGGATCCCATCCTCCCCTGGATTAACAACCAGGTCATACCCACCAAGCCAAACAGCCCCCAAACCTGAGGCCTGTGGCCTGGTCGGCGGCCATCTTGGTACTCCTCAGCTACAGTGACACCCTTCTTCCCCCCTTCCCCCCCCATTCCTAACAGTACTTGATCCAGGGTTTCATCCGATCGCCTTTCAGGGATCAGGAAGGAATTTTTTTCCCTGCGGCAGCACATTGGCTTAGCACTGCCAGGGTTTTTTTGCCTTCCTCTGGACCAAGGCCCAAGCGAGAGGATTCAGCGAATCTTCCCTCTATTGCAACTAACCCCCCCCCCCGGTGACTGGCAACAATGGTTGAACTGCGATACTCTGCAGAAACGATTTGGGGTCTGAGACAATTCGCAACAGTATTACCAGCCGTCACCAAAAAGGCCTTAAAAATAGACCAACTTTTGAGATTCGATCGACGATCAAAAATTTCAACCATTTAACCCAGCGCAAGCACATATCATGTGCTTTGATCAACACAAGATCGGCAGTAAAACACAGATCAGAAATCCACGATTTCTTACTACAAAACGATCTAGACTGCTTCTTTATCACAGAAAGCTGGCTTTCAGACGACTGCAACACCATTCTTGGAGAATTGGTGCCAGAAAATTATCGAATTATAACGGAAAACAGAATAGGGCAAAGAGGAGGAGGCCTGGCGGTGATCCATAAGTTTCATATTGCAATCACTAAGCCGGTCCTTCAAAATCCTCTTCCATTTATGGAAACCCTTACTCTTCAACTTCAAACTAACCCCCAGGAGACTGTTCACATTCTCCTCTGCTATAGGCCACCTGGGCCAAAATCGCAGCTTCTACCATCATTAACGGAGTTCATATCCACTTATACCCTTAACAGCAAACATCTTTTGCTGCTCGGGGACTTCAATCTGTGGGCCAACTCCTCACAGGATCCCATTGCGGACGCCTGCATCGATCACCTGGAAGGATTAGGACTACAGCAACTTATATGCGGACCCACGCATGCTTCAGGTCACACACTCGACCTAATTTTCAGACAAAATCTGAAAATAAACATTTTGGGAAATGAACCTTTGCCATGGACAGACCACCATGCAATTAGTTTCATAATTTCTAAAATTCCACCAGTTATAAAAGCACCCAAGCCGGTGACAATACACTGGGCTAGATCTCAGAAGAAGCTCCATTCGGAACTCTTCAAATCTACTTTGGGAAACCGAATCAAAACTATTCATCCTCAGTTAGCAGCCTCAGATACACTGGGGCCAAATCCTCAAAAGAGATACTCCGGCGTAAGCCGTCGTATCTCTGGTTCTAACTTTGGAACTGATCCTCAGAAGCAGTTTTCCAAAGTTAGGCAGAATATCCGACATCTGTAAGGGACTTACACTGCCGGATCTTAGGATGCAGTACCGCATCCGCCACTGGGGGCATTTTGAGTCGAAATGCCTCTTCTGGTATGCAAATTAGCACTTAGGGCGATCCACAAAGCTTTTCTGCTTCGTTTTTTCGCCGTAAGTTTTAGTTTGCCAAGTGTAAAACTAGGGCTGCTTTTACATGGTCTAAAGTTAGTAACACCATGTAAAAGCACATTCAAGCGACGGCATTTGGTATGCATTCCCGAGGGAGAACTCCACGGCAATTTGTAAAATCCAAACCGGCATGGGTTCCCCCCCAGGAGCATACCAGGCCCTTAGGTCTGTTATGGGTTGTAAGGAGACCCCCCCTCCGTCGAAAAATCGACGTAGGGGGTCCCCCTACAATCTATACCAGACCCGTATCCAAAGCACGCTACCCGGCCGGTCAGGAATGGGAGTGGGGACGAGCGAGCGCCCCCCCCCTCCTGAGCCGTGCCAGGCTGCATGCCCTCAACATGGGGGGGTTGGGTGCTCTGGGGCAGGGGGGCACACTGCGGGCCCCCCCACCCCAGAGCACCCTGTCCCCATGTTGATGAGGACAGGACCTCTTCCGACAACCCTTGCCCTTGGTTGTCGGGGTATGCGGGCGGGG
Source organism: Rana temporaria (assembly GCF_905171775.1). Lineage (NCBI taxonomy): Eukaryota > Metazoa > Chordata > Amphibia > Anura > Ranidae > Rana > Rana temporaria. The sequence continues at coordinate 55,525,392 of NC_053500.1, read as the reverse complement.
GCTCATCGGAATCTGGGAGTCCCCTTTAATAAGGGGGCCCCCAGATACCGGCCCCCCACCCTAAGTGAATGGATATGGGGTACATCGTACCCCTATCCATTCACCTGGAGGCAAAAAGTAAAAGTTATTAAACACACAACACAAGGGTTTTTAAAATAATTTATTATTCTGCTCCGGAGGCCCCCCCTGTCTTCTTTATTAGCTCTAATACCAGGGGGGGCTTCTTCTTCCACTCTCCGGGGGTCTTCTTCCACTCTCCGGGGGGGGGTTTCTTCTTCCGCTCTCCGGGGGGGGGTCTTCTCTCTCCGGGGGTCTTCTTCTATCCTCGCCGCTCTCCGCTGTTGACTCGGCGAACCCCGATTCTTCTGCAGCTGTCCGGTGCCTTCTTCTTCAGCGCTGGCTGCCTGCTATCTTTGTGTGTTAGCTCAATTAGTAACAGGCAGCCAGCGCGGTCTTCTGTGACGTCAGGTTCTTCTTCTCCCCTCTTCCGATGTTGACTCGTCGCCTCTTGACACTGCAATGATGGAAGTGCGCCTTGCATCCCATTTATATAGGCATCACCGTCCCATCATGCTCCGGCAGGTACCCACGTGGTGGGTGCCTACCCACGTGCACCCACCACGTGGGTACCTACCGGAGCATGATGGGACTCCCAGATTCCGATAAGCCCCCGCCCGCATACCCCGACAAACAACGGCAAGGGTTGTCGGGAAGAGGTCCTGTCCTCATCAACATGGGGACAGGGTGCTCTGGGGTGGGGGGGCCCGCAGTGCGCCCCCCTGCCCCAGAGCACCCAACCCCCCCATGTTGAGGGCATGCGGCCTGGCACGGCTCAGGAGGGGGGGGCGCTCGCTCGTCCCCACTCCCTTCCTGACCGGCCGGGTAGCGTGCTTTGGATACGGGTCTGGTATGGATTGTAGGGGGACCCCCTACGTCGATTTTTCGGCGTGGGGGGGGTCTCCTTACAACCCATACCAGACCTAAGGGCATGGTATGCTCCTGGGGGGGGGAACCCATGCCGGTTTTTTCTTTGAAAATTGGCATGGAGTTCTCCCTCTCAGGAATGCATGCTGAGCGACGCTGTCATTTTTTTTAATAATTATTTGTTTTCCCGGCGCGTATATTTTTTTTCACCCGTCGCAACTTTAGTGTCCCGTCGCAATCCACAAAGCCCGGCGTCAATTACGTTCGCGCTATGCACGTCGGGAAAATTACGTCACACGCATGCGCAGTACGGCCGGCGCGGGAGCGCGCCTCATTTAAATTTTAAATGCCCCCCGGAGAGGAGGACCGCCTTGCGACGGAGGCACTTAAGTTACACGGCCTGAAATTTCTAGGTAAGTGCTTTGTGGATCAGGCACTTAGGTAGAAACTTTAAGTCAGTGTAACTTAACTGCTGAAAGTTAAGTTACGCCGCCTGGCTGAGGATTTGGCCCATGATGCCATAAATGCAGCTCTGCTACAGTCAGCCGACTTAGTAGCACCGAAATGCAAAGTCCGCATCCGGGAAAAAAAAGTCCGGCTGGTTCAACAACCAGCTGTCCCTACTGAAGCAAGAGCGCAGAAGGGCGGAAGCCGCCTGGAAAAGAAGCCCTTCAGAAGATCACCTCATCATCTACAAGGCAATAACAACACGATATCATAAAGAAATCTTCAAAGCCAAGAAACATCATTTTTCTATAACGATTAACAGCGCCATGAACCGCCCCCGAGAACTCTTCAAGATGGTCACCCAGACCATGAATCCGGGATGTCTTGAAGTCCCCAATTCAGACACCCAAGAGTTCTGTAATGAACTATCGGATTTCTTCATCGACAAAATCGAAAGAATCCGGGTAAGTATTATGCAAAATAATACCCCCCTCAGCCCCCCCTTCAATCAACTACAAAACACCAACAGAAACCTTCTACAATCAACTAAGTTCACTCTGGAACCCATCTCCATCGACACCACCAAAAATATCATTGGTGCGTTGCGGAACAGCACAGCACCCAATGACATCATTCCCACCAAGCTGCTGAAGGAATGTGCCGACATTCTGGCGCCTCCCATCACACAGCTTATAAATCAGTCATTTAAGGAAGGCATAGTGCCATCCCTGCTGAAAGAGGGCACAATCCAGCCCATCTTGAAAAAACCTAACCTGGATTTCAAGGACCCAACTCACCGCCGCCCCATAACAGGCCTAAATATTCTCTCCAAGATAATGGAGAAAATAGTGGTACAACAGCTGCAACAGCATCTGGATACCCACAATCTACTCGATCCATTTCAATCAGGTTTCCGTCCCGGACACGGGACAGAAACGGCCTTACTCAAAATATGGGACGATGCCCTCGAGGCCGCAGACGAGGGAGAATACTGTCTCCTGGTTCTGCTGGACCTAAGCGCAGCCTTTGACACAGTAGACCACAAAATGCTACTGATGCGACTGGCCGAGGTAGCCAGAATCGCAGAAGGTGATTTACCATGGTTTTCCTCCTTTCTTGAAAACCGATCACAAATAGTGAAACTGGGATCTTTCACGTCGGAAAAACGCACGGTGCCATGTGGAGTCCCCCAAGGATCCCCCCTGTCACCGGTGCTGTTCAACATCTATCTTCGCCCTCTCTTTGATATTATCAGTAGCCAAGAACTACTTTATCACTCTTATGCAGATGATACGCAACTGTATTTTCGCATCTGCAACAAAAAGGATCATCATCTCAGTTTAGAGAAATGTCTCTCTTCGATAGAAAACTGGATGACTAAGAGTTATCTCAAACTCAATAGTTCCAAAACAGAACTTCTTATGTTTCACGCCAGCCGAAAGAGTCAACTGGCAACAACCTGGACACCGCCGCCGATTCTGGGCCAAACCATCAGCCCTAGCTCCAAAGTCAAAAGTCTAGGAGTCATTTTTGACACCTTCATGACAATGGACGCACAAATAGGGTCAGTAGTCAGCGGATCGCACCATTTGTTGCGCCTACTACGCAGACTTATTCCATTTATCCCCAAAGAAGACGTAGCAGTCGTGGTGGGAACAATCGTAAATTCCAGACTGGACTATGCAAATGCCCTTTACCTCGGGCTCCCAAAGTACCAAATCGCTCGTCTGCAAGTCGTACAGAATACGGCCGCCAGACTGGTGACTGGGAAAAGGACATGGGAATCAATCTCACCTTCGCTGAGAACCCTTCACTGGTTGCCAGTAAAAGACAGAATTGTATTTAAAGCACTCTGCCTAACACATAAGTGCATCCATGGGAAGGCTCCACAATATCTTTGCGACAAGATAGAGCCTCACAATTCTAATCGCGTTCTGCGATCCACTGACCAAAATCTGGTCAAGGTTACTAAAACTAAATACAAGTCCAAAGGAGAAAGAAGGTTTGCTTTTCAAGGTCCGAGACTATGGAACGCTTTACCAACCAGCGTTCGGTTGGAGGAAAACCACCTGACTTTAAGAAGACGGATAAAAACTCTGCTCTTTTGATGTCATGAGACACGAAACATCAAGCGCCCAGAGGCGATTCAGTTCGCATGTGCCGCGCTATATAAGTTTTTCATTCATTCATTCATTCATTCAGTATCTGCCAACCAATATAGCAGTTTTAAACCATCCTCCTTGCATGCTACCTGGTTTGGGCTACATAATAGTAAATCATCAACATATCGGAGTAGGACAGAACCATGGCAGGGAGTCCAGGACCACAATGTGGCCTGGAGAACAACTGAGTAGACTACAGGGGAGTCCACATAACCCTGAGGCATTCTACACCATGTCATTCAGAGATTTCAAAAACAAAATGCAAAAATAGGCTGTGTATCTTCATCCACCTGGACGCTAGAAAATGCATTTGCTAAATAAATAACTGTAAAATACTCTGCATCGGATGGTATGGAAGTTAAGAGTGATGGTATATCAGGTACTATGGGTGCTATGGGCACTAGGAGATTATTTATGGCCCTAAAGTCTTGACCAAACCTATAACCGCCATCTGGCTTTTTGACTGGATTTATAGGAGTGTCGTAAGGTGAAATTGTTTCCTTTAAAATTCCTTGTTTAAGGAAATGTTCCACCATGGGAGCAATTCCGTTCTCCTTTTCTTTTGACAAAGGGTATTGTTTTTGGTAGATGGGTTCTGCCCAAGGTTTGAGGGTGGCTTTGTATGGGGTACAATAGATAAGACCCACATCCAAAGACCCATCTGACCAGGCATTTTGTAAATCTGTTGGTACTTCATTACTTAGGGCCAAAATGGGCACAAGGGGGACCTTTTATGAATAGATAGTAAGACCGCCACTAGGGGACATTACTATTTTCATACCAAATTTTCCCAAGAAACCCAAGAGATTCACTGGACAATTTGGAATGATCCTGAAACTGTGATGGATTATTACAGACCCATGTTCATCATCTACATTCAGGTGGGGAGGGGTTTTGTAGGTCTTGGCAAATATTCCATTAATTCCCATTAAAGGCTCAGCATTTGTGGTCTCACCTCTATATTAATCTTGGCTTAAACTACTTTGCGTAGCCCGGTGTCTGGGAGAAATTGGATCAGTAACCCATTTATATGTAGGGTCACCAATGGTTGATCATCAAAAGAGTGAGACACAATAGGAAATGCTGGAATACCACCTTCTGGGCAGCTTCGTTGTTGTTTAGGCTGGGTCCACTGAATAGGAAACCTAGGACCCACAGAGGGAGGTGGTTGGTTCAAGGACCTTTGTGAATTTGTTGTTGGCTCTTTGGGTCAAACACTTCATAAGGACATTGATTTTGCCAGTGATCTTCAGCTCCACAGTTGAAGCATCCGGTTCTAGCAGGAGGGGGTCCTCGGGAGAAACCCCTCCCTCGTCCTCCTCCTCTATCTCTACCTCTGCTTTGTCCTATACCCCTGCCCCACTGCCTCCCATTTCCAAAGTTATCCTGGGGTCTCATATCCTGTTGAGATGGACCTCCTTTGAATTTGGCACCTGAACTTATTTCCCTTGGTATGTCTAAACAACCTGCTGTATGCTTTTCAGTCAGTGCTTTCTCAAATCCCTCATTGATTTTGTGGGCCAATCAGAAATCATCTGCTTAACCATTAAACCATGTTGTGGTTTAAGGTTGTTAATGAAAGTTTGGATCATCAAGCTATGCATATCTGCCAGTGTGTATAATCCAGCCTGTGTGTAGAGTCCATACATCCATGAACCTTTTCCAGAATTCTAACACACTTTCTACAGATTTCTATTTACGTGCTATGGCAGTGGGAAGAGAAGTCCTGTTTTTAAATGCACTATTTAATTCTGCCTCCAATTGGTCCCACATTATGGTTCTTCCAGCTTCTGTATTTAAGCTATATTGATCTGCACGGACAACATTGTCCTGTATCATTAAAATACTGGGAACCTTTGTCCAATCAAAAGCAGAAGTATGTCAGATCACCCCATCAACAATCAACCGCATATCTTCCTGTATATAGTTTCTGCCATTACAAGCTTTTTTCAAATAACTCAGTGTAGCGGATGGTGATTGAGTGGGTTTAGGACAATGCGATTTATGTCCTCAATATCTATAACCTTTTTAAGCATGTCATAAAAGGAGCCTGCATGCTGACACCTTGTACATTTGCATCCATCCCATATACCTTTCCACTCTTTGTTCTGGTTGGGCTTAACAAAATTTACAATAGCACCTCCAATAGCTTTTGCCATTCCTATCATGTCAAGATCATCTTCCTCATCTTCCTTTTCTACTACAACAGCAGGGGGAGATTGGGTAGTTAATGTGTGGCCCCCTGTTGCTCTTTCTGAGGTGCTATCACTATCCTTAGTATCTTGTGATGCTTGTGTTTGTGGGGTGGCAGGTGCCCGTGTGGCTTGTACTGTTGGCTGTTGTGCCTGTGTGGGTGCTTGTTGTTGTGGAGGAGCCTGTTGCTGGGGTAATGGAGCAACTGCAGGGGTAGGGTTTGTGGGTCGCTGGTGTACGACATAATGACCAGCAAGAAGATCTCTCATCCTTGCTTAGACTAGGATAGATCTGACTGCTGTATGATGGTGGGAATATATGAGAGAAAGGCAAAGGTGGGGCTGTGGGATCAGGTCTCTTGACCTCAGATTCCTGCTTAGGTTTAAGGTCATACTCTTCCTTAGTTAAACAATTCTTTGCTTTCTTCTTTTCTTTTGATCCCTCTGAAACCAGTAAACTTAAGCCAATTTTCCCCTCCCTCTTTCATGTATTTCATATCCCACTTAGGGTCTCCTAAAAACCATGGCAAAGCTGTCTTAACGCTAAGACATAAACCTTTCACCATATCCATATAAAATTCATTATTATCTCCATCTCGGGAGAAGGGATCACTACTATGCATATTTTTAGTCCACCCTGCTAAGTTTGACACCCAAGGATTTATAAATTCATAATCAGTACCACAAATTCTAGCAACATAATCATTACAAGTTTCACCTGGGTTAGGGGGAGCCTCTTTACCATGCTCTTGACCCATATTACAGTGAACAAGAAACTGTCTCACCTTACAGTTCTTTTCACACAATAAATGATCTTATACTTCTATGCGATAGAAAGACAAAGCAAACAGAGGTTTGGGTCACAGTGGTGGTTTCCTCTTTAACACTTTCTTCCCAAAAGACATCTTACAGTACTGTTTTGTCTAATATTAATGAATCCTCTCTTTGGGAATCTCAGGTCTCCCAAAGACCATTCACACTTAGGTCTCCCAAAGACCTCTTACGCTTAAGGTGTAGTCAGTCTCCTTTCTATGTGAATTTTACGGGTTTAAGGCTTGATCAGAGCCGAGGCAAGAAAATAATTAGTCAAATAAGACAAAAAAATACTCACGGCGGATGAATACTTTATCCCGGACAAAGCTCCCAAATGAAAGGAATTATACACTGACAAATTCACGCTGGTTAAGTAGGCCACCACTACAACACACCGAATTCAGGGGAGAGCAAGTGAAACAGGCTTGTGTGATCATGAGTTCTCCAGCTTTAATGAAGAAGTAAATAGTTTTTATAAACAAGCATAACCAACAAAAGAGAAGGGGGCTGAATACAAAGCACACGTATTTTAGCCTTACATAGTATTTCCCTGTCATAAGCTTTAAACAGTTAGCATGCAAGCAGAAATAGCCTGTATCTTCATAAAGAGGAAGTTGGTCCAAGAAATGGCTCACCACAGCTTTAACTGCCAAAATTTTAGTTCTATGAAAACTTGGGTTAAGTTTTACTATAGTGAAAAATCGTTTTATACATTCTCTTACATTTGGTGTGCTGTTAACAATTAATTATACTTGTATTACAATTGTATCCCTAATCTTGATGGCATACATAGACATCAGATTGATTTAATTCCTGCTAACATACTGAAATAAAATAACCTTCAGTTTTGTTAGCATACACAGCATCTCCACCACAGTTTTGCTAAATATATTTTTATATATATAAGTTCAGCCATAGCAGCAATAACTATTTCAAAAGTAGGCCAGAAATTGTCAAAAGAGTGCATGAGCCAACTCAGGGTTCACTTAAAACAAAGTAGAGCTATAGCACAGAGTTCTATTTACAATTATATCCAGCACTAGTATCCTACTTTCAAAGCAACAAGAACATTTACTTTCTGCAGAGCCAGGCACTGGCCAACCTTGGCAAGGCTAATACACAAAACATTGCCCTTTTCTGTAAAAATAATTTGAAGACACCAGGTAGTGCAGATAGATTTTTTATAATGTGCTGAGGTGTACTGCAAGTTCATTCCAAATGTATTGGCTCTGTTTGACCTGATGTTTTATAATAACGTTTTTAGTATACTCTAGATATTGATATGACCGTGCCTCCTGAATCAACAACATCCTGCACCTAACTATTAAAATCTTCTCCTTTTATATAGCTACTGTAAGAGGGTTATTTCTATGGAAAAGTTTGTGAGTTTCTGAGATAGTAAACAACGCTTGAGCCTTTGGTAAGTATACTAGTAGCTATCCAGACTTCCACGTTAAAATGAAAAGTGTGGGTTTCTGGGTTTGTAAATTTACAATATTTATTGGCATATAAACACGCACAGGCGTATAATACGCACCTTCGTTTTAAGAGGGAAATTTCAGGAAAAAAAAATACATTTTAAATAAAGAACTTTGAAGCAAAATAAGGGTCAGTGCCCATAAATGCAGCCTGATCAATGCCCATCTGTAGCCTTGCCATTGCCCATCAGTGCAGCCTGATCAATGCCTATCTGCAGCCTCACAATTGCCCACCAATGCAGCTTGATCAATGCCCACTTGCAACCTCACAATTGCCATGAATGCAGCCTGATCAATGCCCATCTCACTTCAGATTACTGCTCCATCAGATTACATACAGCAAGAATCTCCTGTTTAATCTGCGGCCTCTTTAAATACAAAGTCCCCCCTCCTGCACCGGCTTCTATAATAGACAGAACACTAGTCCAATGACGGGACTTCCTATTAAAGAGGCCGCTGAGTAACAGGAGATTCTCGCTGTATGTAATTTGACAGCTCTTTTCCCACCCCCTTCCCCGTTCTCTCTGAGGCAGCCCAAATTGCAGTATCGGCATATAACACGCACATGCGATTTGCAACCGATTTAAAGGGTAAAAAAGTGAGTGTTATATGTCAATAAATACAGTAGTTATCAGATGATACATTAATGTAAAATAGTTTACTTACCTGACGGTAATTTTCCTTTCCTGACGTAAAAAAGCATGACAGCATATATGCATGGGTACAGGCTCCACCCTCAGCCCAATCACACCAGTTATACTATAAATTAATCACCTCCCACAAGGCGGCATTCTCATAACTATACTCAATATGAAGCCCTGGGAGGGATTTATGCTGTCATGCTTAAGTATACAATTTTCTTTTTTCCTGACACAAGCATGACAGTATATGCACATGGGATGTGGCACACCAAACACAAGGGAGGGTAATGCGGAGGTTTTTATTTAATATTTAGATTTGCAAATCTACTGTAGTTAGGGCTGCAGAATACACTTTCTAATGAGCCAAAAACCATGCTGAACATGGACCAAGTTGCTGCTTTGCAAATTAGTTCTGGGGATACTCCTCTGAACTCTGCTCAAGAGGCCGCCATACCCCTGGTAGAGAGGGGCCCTTATATTAATAGGTGGCGCTAACTTTTTTGCTAGATAAGCCCTCCAAATAACTTTAGCCCGCCATGACGCTAATGTCCTGGTAGACGCAGTAAGCCCCTTATAATACCACCAGGAATGATGAATAGATTGTCTGCCTTCCTGAAGGGGGATGTCATTTCAATTTACACTTATTGGATGTGAATGACATCCAGATCAGGTGGCAACGAGGTTGTCTGACTCTGGAACTTTGGGAGGACGATGCCCTGGCTACGATGGAATGGTTTATTTACTTTTGGATGATGTTGTGAAGGTGTCCTTAGGACTACTCTGTTCGGAAAGTGAAAGCAATATGAAGGCTTACAGCCTAAAAATTGGATGTCCGACACCCTCCATCTTGATATAATGAATGTAATAAAAGCTGCTATAAGTGTCACTGTCCACACCAAGGGTGACTGATCTATGAGAAAAGGTGGATAGATGTCAGGGCACCAATCCGTCACGGACACATTCCTCTCAGTTTCACGACAGACCAGCTCTGTTGCGTGTGCCGCTGATGCGCGCGCGCATGCGCGGTACATCCGGACGTCGTGTGCACGGGCGCGCTCACAAGCTCGCTCCACCTCGGGCCAATCAGAGGCCTGAGCGGCCTATTTAAACCTGCCCCTTCCTCCCTGCAAATTGCTGGTTCGTAACAGCTTTTGGATTTACCTTGCTGCTAAAACTTTACTTTGGATATCTTGTTACCTGACCCTTGGCCTGCTTTTGGATTGTCGCTTTCTGTAAACCTTTTGACCCCGGCTTGAACTTGGACTACCTGATCTCTTTAATCCCTGACCTTCGGCTTTGGACTTTGTATATTCTGTTTGCTTCAGCCCCCTGACTCCGGCTTGTTCCTGGTTCTATCTTCAGCCTTGTTTCCTGTGTGCACCTGCTATTTGGACTGTTTCCTGTGCTATCCTAAACAGTCTCCAGTGAGCCTCTGCTATCCTGTTCCCGGTCTACCTTGGATCTCCTTCTGCCACTGGTCCCGGTGCCTCCTGGTGCGTCCTTCCCCCTGTCTCAAATCCAGGGGGCGGATCGCATCGAGTCGCAAAGGTGAGCCGCCCTTGGCATCTTGGCCTCGGTAAGTTATTTCCTGACAATAGAACAGCATGCCTAGCATGATCTGAAAAGTCCCAGGGTGGGACGAAGGATCTCTCCTGAGGATGAATTCTAGTGCACACTATTAGGAACTGGTGTGCCAGATGATGTGTAGCCCACCTCACTCCAGACAGTGAGGACAAGGTCTATACTGGCACCTTGAGTGTGTTTCTACGTAGGCCCATTAAATAAAAAATTGCGCTGCACTGATACAAATTCCTATATAATCTCAAAACATATAAGCAGCATCTTCATGGGTTAATAATAAAGAACTGGATCAAAAAGTGTCTTTTATATAATCAAATATAAAATATGACTCTTTCCTAATAAATACACTTGTGTAGATAGAATTTTCAGTTCTTCTTGGTGACCAAACTCCAATGACCACCAATCACACCTGCTCCACCACAAGTCTTCATCTTCTTACTGTGACCCACATCACATAGGTCTTAAGCACTTAAGGACACTTCCAGTGGTCTTAAATCAGCCAGGTCTCGTCATCTCCTCCCCTATGGTGTCTCCACCAAATTAGGTGTCTGCTCCTTTAAGGGGTCAAGGGGTCTGCTATATACACTCAAATGAAGATGAGGAACGCACTGCCATAGTGTAGTATTCAAAATTAAAAGTAAATATTTATTAAGAATACACTTGTATAAATAAAAGGTTAAAACAGCTAATCTCACAGTAAATGGATAGGGCTCAAGGAAAATGGTGGCACCTTGACTTCTGATCACGGTGCATTATGACATCACCTGGCTCAGATTTTCTCAGTGGATCCCCTTGACAAGAAGTGTTTGTAGTTTGTGTTGTCTGGGTTTGCCATTGGGTCAAGCACTGGCTGTCCCCACCGACTGCATATTCAACGATAAACTGATTTGTTAAATGACCACTCGTTGTTGTCTAAGGTCTTGCGGATCAGGGCATCTACCAATAAATTCTGAGGTGCTGGAAGAAGATGCTGGTAAGCCAGATTTTGCTGAGCCCAAGTCATTATGGGTGCTACTTCTACCATCAACACTCTGCTTTGGTTACACACATATGCGACTGCAGTTTTGTTGTCCATGTGACATTTGATTCTGGTTCCTTGGATCTGTGTCCAAAATGCCTTCAAGGCCTGCAAGGCTGCCCTTAACTCCAGCACATTGGAGACTTGGGACTAAACACTCTACCATTTGCAATGGGCTAGGAGGCCATTGAGGTGAGCATCCCATGATAGATCCAAACTCAACTGGTGACAATTGAAAAGATTTGCTGGCCTCCGCAGGGATCCCCATATTACTGGAGTCAGCTTGACTCTCTGATGCAAGGAACAGTTCAAATCCCAGCACCCTGAGACATTGGGAGGCTGTCAGGTAAGATAGAGATGTCACCTTCTTAAAAACGAGAGATCAGAGACGTTGCTTTCTCTATTGGGAGCGCCACTGTATTCCTGTGGGTGTGCAGAAAAGCCACTAGAAACACCATCATCTGCATAGGGACAGGTATTTTCCCAAGTGATGATCCACCTGAATTGTATAAGGATTTGAAACAGAATATCCTGATGGTTGGAAAATATTTGTGGATTCTAAACTATAAACAAGATATCGTCCAGCTATTGGCCTTGTTTGCATAGAATGACAATAATTGGGAGCAGAAAAACACCCTGGGTGATGTGGACAGGCAAAAGGACCAGCCAGTGCACTAATAAATGGACTGCAAAGTTAAGATTTTTTGCGGTAATGACAATGTATCAGGACATGCAAGTATGTGTCCTTCAAATCCAGGGACAGCATCCAGTCTCCTATCAAATTGTGTGATTGATTGTAAAGACTCCATCTGAAGACTCCTATTTTTTTTTTCTTTACTAACAATGGAGAAGAATAGAATCCTCAATGCCTTTCTTGGAAAGGAACTGGCACTACAGCTTTCTTCTGGATAAGCATTTAAATATATGCTTGTGCCAGCTGGAACTTTTGCCAACACTAAAGAATTTTTTGTGGGTAAAAAATGGGCCTGTGGAAGCAGGGAGGAAAATTCCCGGTAATATTATTATTATTATTATACAGGATTTATATAGCGCCAACAGTTTGCGCAGCGCTTTACATCAGGGAAGACAGTACAGTCACAATACAATCAATACAGGAGGGATCAGAGGGCCCTGCTCGTTAGAGCTTACAATCTAGATATATGATAAACCTCCCTGAAAAAGGAGTCTTCAATATGCTCTACCCACATTTGCACAAAATTGCACAACCTAGCACCCACTGTGCAGACCTGGGCCGCTCATAAAAGCTTCTGATGTTGATCAGGGCAGATTTTGGCTTGGACAGTTGCATAAAAGGTGTTTGGGTGACTTCAGCCTGCTGCCTGCTTGCATTTTGTCCACTTGCTGACAGCAGAGTATGGGTCTTGCATCCTGCTGGATCATACCTGACTTGGATATTTCAAAATTAAATTTATTGTTGAACAAGACTGCTCCATCAAATGGGATTTTGCACCAATTTGGACAAGGTATCTGCCACCAAAGGTTTGAACCATAAGGCCCTTCTTGCCGTAACTGAAAAAAGCATCGTCCTGGCTGAACAACAGACGGTATCAATGGCAGTTTTGCCCCCTAAATGGCTGCCTGATTTCACCAAGGCCCGAGGAAACCTCTGCCCCAGCCAGCAAATCTGTTTCCACCTTCTTCAACCAAACATATAGCCTAGGCCACAGATGTAAGGACCAATTTTTGCTTGCAGGTGTAACCCATGGATGTGTAAATCTCCCTTAAATCCGTGTTCAACTTCCTGTCGAGGGGATCCATGAATGACATTGCATCATCCATGGGTAAAGTGATGTGCCTGGCCAACCTGATGACCGCCGCATCTACTAGGTGGATGCTTCCAGGCAACGGATCTCCTCTTCCGTAAATGGATACATTTTGGCAAACCTGTTAGCCAGGGTTGACTTCCTATTTACCCTTTTCACCCATTAAATATGAGATCCATGACCTCCTCTATAAAAGGAAATGAGAGCACCGATTTTCTCCTCTGAGGGCAATACTTCCTGACTTTGGGTGGCTATTCCACCTCTTCCTCCCATTCAAGAGCCTTAAAGAGGGGCAGGATTAAAACAAAGTCAAAGCCCACTTTTAAATCAAGGGGGACCCAGACCCGAGACTAATGCTGAAGATGGCTCCCTGGGAGAGCTTTTCTGAGCCAAGGGTAGACTTGAAACCGAGGAGACCTCCTCCTGTAAAGACTCTCTAACAGCTAATAGTCTGTATAAACAATGAGGCACTGGTCACAGCTTTGGTGGTCCTTATGCCATGGGGACTCCACCACATGCCAACCCTTAAGGTGAAGAATATGTTTGAAGGGGAAAGGGGAAGGGGAAAGAGCAAGTAGTGTCACTAATGTAATAGGTATCTTCAAATAAAAGGTACCTTGGGGGGGTCAACCGACAAGTGGCGGTACTGTTACTGCAACCTTTTTAAGCATATAAGTAAAATAATGAAATGGATAAGCTGGGGGATAGGGTGCAGTCTAAGAAAAGGCTGTAGAGTTTAGATAAGAGGGTTACTATTAGTAGCAGAAAATGACCAAGAAACTTAATTGGAAATATATCAAAAAAGAAGTTTATTTAGCACAATACCGTGCAATATAAAAAGATGATCAGATATAAGATCCAATTAGTTTTAGAAGTTCCTTTACACATATAACAAGACTGACCAGACTCACTTAGACTACAGATAACGGCGCCCGTCTACGCGCGCTGAAAGTTCACACATCAGTGACGTGCATCATAAGGGTATGGCAATTTATATGTCCCGGTAGTAAATCGTAGGGACTATATGCTGGATGACCATATGTGGGAAACCTAAAGTCTCACCACGCTGGTAACGCTGTGTTATCAAATTGATGCATTATCTGGTGGGTGAACCTTGAACTAGGGAGATGGGGAAGGGAGGAGGTGTGGAGTGTACCGTGTGTAGTCAAAAAACCCCAAAATAATGTAAAAAGATTGCAAAATGAATAATTTAAATAGTAATCATTATAAATTTAATGGAAGTCCATAAATGATGTTAATCCAAGATAATGGAATTAGTACTGGATGACTGTTGAAGATTCTGACTATATAGTATCTTGCGAATCAAAACTAATGATGATACTTTGTTAGTATAGTTAGTTCAAAGTGTGTAAATAATGTCGATGTTGATTGATCAAACAATAAAATCTCATATAAATATTGCTCTGCGTATCCGTTGAAATCAATAAATTTGAATTTACGAAGCACTGATCAGTTGTTAGTAGTATGCAATGCACTTTGTGGTTAGTTCTGATTTTTATAGAGAATCACTTGTAGTTTCATTCCAGATAGTTCCATGATATATCTAGTAGGGTTTAGTAACAACAGTAAACCAAGCACCATAAGGAACTGCTTGTCATAGCATATGTTATGGTTCCAGAACAATTAAACCGATTGCTTTGCATTCCCATTTATTACCTTGACCTGAATACAATAAGGTCTTTGATCTTCCAATCTTGTATAAATAAAATTACCGACCTGTATTTGTTGTTCATCTGATTGGTAACAGCATCTATGGCAATGCGGTAGCAAGTTTACCAGTAATGTTCAGTTGGTCCGTATGGTCACTAAGGACCTTGATGTGCTGGTTGCGGTAGTTCCTCAAGTTGGTTTTTCACTAAACGTAGTTAGAGAGGCTGCACGATGCACGCTGGGTGGCGTGTGTGCTATAGTGCTGACCTGCTGACAGCCTGTCTGTCGCAGGGCGCCTCCTCGGCTTGTATGTTGTTTTTCAGAGAGCCGGTCGTTCGTTCTCCCTTCAGCCGGCTGAACGCCGGAGTGGACGTAGCGGGCGTCGGGTTGGGACGTCGACGCGTTTCGCCGTGCTTAGTGGCGTAGCTTCTTCCTGGACGTACTGCACAATTAGTCGGTGAATGTTTTATATCGTTGCCTAGCAATCTTGGTTGATGTTAATCAGGGATAATGATCGCTTTTTAATTTTTTTTTTTTAATAAACATTTTTATTGAAGATTTTCAGCAATACAGCAAAATCCATGACATAAATACATTGTTCATGTCTCAAATCACGTCTTAATAGGGTCTTATAATAATAATTACTTATAAAGGTACATGTATATATATGTATATCACATGAAACAGGTCAAAGAAACAACATATATGCATGGATCATAGTCCAAGAACCAGTATCAGGATGTAAGCCGTAAGTCCCCCGCTAACCGAGGAGTTCGAAACCTCATTAGTTCCCATTCTTTGTATGTGAAAGAGGCTCCCCTCTGCCCTACCCACCCCTAATCGGGGACAATCTGTGGGCGGCGCAGAGAGGAGAGTGGTGAAGGTCGAGGTAGGATAGATTTAACTTAGCCCTTTCCCATCCTACCCCTTGAGAAGAGCCAGGTCGGACACAGTGTCCAGAGGGGGGGTGTACATCCCTGTGCGGGGAAGAGGGGGGGGGTTGAGGTAGATGGGAAGTACACAGGGGTGGAGGAGTGTCTGATTGTTAGATCGATGGGTAAATCTGATCTCAGATGTTATGCTAGGATTTTCTTGGGCACTAAAAAGTACTTATGTAGGGGGATTTCTATATAGAGTCCAACAAGACCAAGTTTGTCTGTATTTCTCGTGTGTATCCTTAGATTGGTGGATAAGGCGCTCCATTTCTTCTACCCTATCAACACGTGTATGCCATTCTTCAATTGTTGGAATAGTTTTAGACTTCCAGTATATGGGGATACATTGGGTGGCTGCATTTATTAAGTGAGGAATTAATGATCTTCGGTATTGTACTCTTGGTATAGGGGTGTGATGTAGCAGGAATTGCGCTGGGGCCAGGTTTATTGGTATAGTTGTAATTTGTATGATGCGTTCATGTACAACCTTCCAAAACTGGACTAATAGAGGGCATTCCCACCAAATGTGAAGAAATGAGCCTTCCGCCCCATCACACCTCCAGCAAGAAGGGGAAACTGCCGGAAAGATTTTGTGAAGCTTTTCTGGTGTTCGGTACCACCTGGTGCAGAGTTTATATCGATTTTCTTGTGCGGAGACATTAACAGTTCCTTTATGTGTGTGTTCCCATATAGTGTTCCAATCTTCGTCAGAAAGGGACATGGAGAGATCCTTGTCCCAGGCTGAGCGAATGTTTGAGGAAGGGGACGATTTTGGGGTTAGTAATGAGTGTAGTATAGAAATCAGATGTCGCTTTGGTTCTCCCGCAGTGCATATTTGTTCTAAGGGTGAGAGATCTCTGCACCATTTCGAATGAGATTGAGTGGGACCCAAAAAATGTTTAAGTTGGAGGTATTTAAAAACAGACATGTTCACCTGAGGGAAAGCTTTTGTTAATTCTGGGTAGGTTAATAGGTCTCCATTGTGGAAGAATTGATGCGCTCTAATGGCTTGAGAGATGGTGCCCGTCACAGGATGTTTGTAGGTTATATTTGGAATGAAATCGGGATTGTGTGATAGGGGTGTCAACGGTCCCGGGGAGGGATTTATTTTCAGGGTTCGACATGTCGTCTTGAAATTCTGAAGTGTAGGTCCTATTAAAGGGTGGTTAAGGCAATCAGAAGGGATCGAGCGCTGATCTATCCATGGCAAATGGGTAATCGGGAAGGAGAGGAATGCATTTTCCAAGGCAATCCAGTCCTTGTTTCCAGTGTGGAGATGCCAATCTACGAGTCTAGTGAGTAAGCAAGATTTGTGGTATAGGGCAAGATCGGGTATACCCAGGCCCCCCTTGTGCTTTGGTTGAGACAGTTTATCCCAGCTCAGTCTGGGTGCTTGGCCAGCCCAAAGAAATGTTCTACAGAGCCTTTTGAATGTTGAAAAGAAGGCCTGTGGGATCATGATTGGAACCGCTTGGAGAAGATATAAGATTCTTGGAAGGATATTCATCTTAAGGATTGCTGATCTACCAAACCACGAAAATCTACCATTGTTCCAGTCCGCTAGATCAGTTTTAATGGTTGAGAGAAGTGGTAGAAAATTTAGCGAGAATAGCTTACCGAGATCTTTGGGGATTTTAATGCCTAAGTATGTGAAGTAATCAGACTCCCATTTGAATGGAAAGTTTTGTTTACATAGATCCACTACTGGGGTTGGAAGAGAAATATTAAGAGCTATCGATTTGTCAAAATTAATTTGTAAATTGGCTAAAATGTTAAACAGTTTAAAGTCCTTCAAAAGATTGGGGATTGTAGTTATTGGATCCGAAAGGAATAGCAGGACATCATCAGCGTAAGCCGCTGTCTTGTATTGCTTTCCCCGGATCTCAATACCCTTGATCGCATCGTTCGCCCTAAGTTTTCTAAGAAAGGGTTCCATCGAAAGGATGAAGATAAGGGGAGATAAGGGACAACCCTGACGGGTTCCATTGGCGATGGAGAAGGCGTCCGATAGGTGGCCATTTACCCTAACCCGGGCCGTGGGACCAGAGTACAGCAGTTGGATCATCTGGGTGAGACGCGGTGGTAATCCCATTTTAGTCAGGACCGCCTGCAAAAAATCCCAGGCCACTCTATCGAACGCCTTCTCAGCATCCAAAGACAGAAAAAAAACACTATTTTTTGTGGAGGATAACCAGTGATGAATGTTGAGAGCTTTTATAGTATTGTCCCTGGCCTCTCTGCCAGGAACAAAGCCGACTTGATCAGTTGTGATAAGATTGGGGATCAGTGGGAGAATACGGTTGGAGAGTATTTTGGCATACAATTTGATATCGACATTTAGTAGTGTAATCGGTCTATAATTGGTGACAAGCGTGGCATCTTTGCCAGATTTGGGGATCAGGGAAATATGGGCCTCTAACAAGTCTTTTGTGTGTGAAGGGGAGTCCGGAAGGGTGTTAAAGGTGGAGAGAAAGTGGGGGGATAATGCGTCAGAGAATGTCTTGTAATAACTTAGTGGCAGACCGTCTGGGCCGGGACTTTTCCCCGGTTTAAGTTGGCTTATTGCTAATAAGACTTCTTCCACAGTGATTGGGGCCCCTAGGTCGGCGATTTCGTCAGGGGCGGTATATGTTGGGCAATATTCCGATAGGAATTCCTCTATCAAGGTCTTTCTATCAGGCGCTGTTTCTTGTTGACGGGATTTTTGTAGATTATATAACCCAGAATAATATCTGACAAATTGATCTGCTATTCCATTGTTAGTAACTATGGACTCCCCGGAGATGGCCGTGATATTGTTAATGGTATGGGATGCCTTTTTTTTTGTAAAGCAGCTGCTAAAAGTTTACCCGACTTATTCCCATATTCATAGAAAAGTTTACTTGTCAGTGTATGTTTACGGGGGAGTCTTTTCTTGATTTCGCCAAGGAGTTCTTCACGGGCTTTAACTAGCTCATCGTGTGTTTGGGTAGCTAATGTTCGTTTGTGTGTTAGTTCCAGGGCCTTAATTTTCCCTGATAGCTCTAAAATGCGCGCTTTCCGTGCCTTGGCTCTCTTTGCCATAATTGAGATAAAATGTCCTCGGACCACACATTTATGGGCGGCCCAGACCAAGGGAGCAGACGTGTCTTCAGTTATGTTTTCCGCGAAATAATTGGAAAGGACCTTAGATATATCAGAGGTGTGATTATTGTCTAGCAAGATAGAGTCATCCAGTCTCCAAATGGACGATCTGGGACGACTCGTAGGGATCGATAGTAAAATAGTGATCGGGTGGTGATCTGACAATAGCATTGGGTCGATAGTGGCGTTTACTAGGGCGGTAAGATCGTTTTGTGAGAGGAAAAAGTGGTCTATCCGTGAGTATTTTTTATGCAGTGGTGAGAAGTATGTGAAATCCTTCACGTTTGGATGGAGTGTTCTCCAAGTGTCGTGAAGGGATAAAGTAGAGAGGGCGGACTTAATGGCTTTCAGAGCACTGAATTTTAGACAGGTAGAGCCATTGGATGTGTCAAGGTCTGGTTGTAGGGGGACATTGAAATCCCCGCCTAAAATGAGGGTACCTCTTTGGAAGGATGTAAGTTGATAAAGGGTCGAACGGAAAAAGGGAACTTGTTTTGTGTTGGGGGCATAAATATTCGCTATTGTGTACATCACATTGTGTATGGTACCCCGCAGGAATATGTATCGTCCCTGAGGGTCCCTCTGAGTATCTAGGATTTCAAAAGGACAGTGTCGAGAAATTAATACCGACACTCCCTTGGATTTTGCCTCATTATTGGGGGGCGTGAAACACTAGTGGGAAGTTTCTATCAGTTAATTTGGGTATTGTATCTGCACGAAAATGTGTCTCTTGGAGGAAGGCTATGTGTACTTTTTCTTTTTGTAGTAGAAAGAGTAGACAAGACCGTTTTTCGGGAGTATTCAATCCCCTGATATTCAGGGAATATATTTTAATGCGACTCAGAGGTCCCGCTTTCTGTGCAGGGGGTAAGGGAGGTGATACCGGGATCATGTCTGCAGCGCACTAAATCTGATGGGAAAAGGAGAGGAACTGTGTTAGGCAAGGGGCAGGATGGGAAGTATACCGCCCTCAGGTGCGGTCAACAATGGCAAGTGCAATGTTGGTAGAGCGGGCCGGGCGACCCGTAAGTTTTAGATACCGATTAAGTGGTGAAGAGTAATTCACTCACTTACTATTTACAAGGAACAATCGGAAAATTACAGTGGGTGCGAGACCCCCGGGACCCCACCACAATCCCAAGAGCACCCACACACCCCTGTTGCGGGGTTAGCCAAGCCAGCCAAGGGAAGAGAAAAACAATTACTGAAGTTTTACCTATGAGTTTCTAGCAAGATTTTTAAACAAATAAATAAATGTAACCAGTATTAGCCAAGCCACCTCAGAGTGGATTCAGACTGAGAGAAGACAGGGAGCTTATTAAAGATGTACTAGGTACCAATTTTGTTAGTGACCTAAGGCAGATCACAGTCAGTAGTTAATTTTGGATCGAAAGGGGTTTCTCAGTGTGAATCTCACATTCTGATCAATGCAAAGAAAGAAAACTTTTTCTTATCCCATAAGGAAGTGTAATCAAGAGAACCTGTTTAACAGTTAGAAAATACTATATAGTCGCTAATAACATTGAAAGTGAACCATTTCAAGACTACAACTTAACCGAGTCTGTTCTGCAGTCTCCCATCCGGGAGAAATGCCAGTGGTGCGGATATGCTGCCGAACACACCCGGTCAAAACTGTTTACCTGTTACCGTCGATACTCCAGGGTCTCGGGGAAGCAGTGACGAGATAGAAGGGAGGAGAGGGGCCCGAGAAACCCTGGGTCTCTGTTAACACAGGTATGAGAGCCTAACTGTGATTGGTTTTGGGTTTGAAGTAGAATACTAAAGTCACACTACCCCAGTGTAGTGAAGGACAAAATGACTCAAACAATGGAGGACGAGATGGCAGTCCAATGTTCTTTGGTTGAAATACATCTTAAGTGACCCTAAAGCAAGATCTGTGGTCAAGAATTTTCCACTGTCGACCCCAGAGGGAAGATTATGCAGTTAGGCCCCGATCGCTTTTTAATTTGATTACGCTAGTTAGCACAATGCGATGCACCAGTGTGAAGGAACTTGTGGTTTTCAATGGAACAAGCCGTGGTATAGTTTTGTACTACTTTATTAGAATTATAGGTGCCCTGTGTATGGCCCTTAGTGTCGGCTACAGTCAAAGCCGGCAGTATCAACCTTAGGTAATAGTTTTTCCAGTAAGAAATTGTGCCTTAGGTATCATGCCAAGGCTGAAATTTAAAGATATAATATCTTAACTCATTATTTTTGTTTTAACTTGAATAAAATAAGACATAACAAAAATAAAAGGCCAAAGTAGAGAAATGAATTAGCATGTTAATTATGAAGTATGGACAAGGAATATTGTGTAGCTGGAAATAAGTATCATGTAAGTGTGTTGATATCAAGAGATACAATAGGAAATAGACAACAAAAACAGTGAACATAAAGTGAGGTACAGTAATGCAGTTGTTTATGCAGTGTTTCTAAGGGGAATATGATATTTGTTAGTGGATGTCCCCTGGATCGTTAAGTAACCAGGTAATTTGAGGACTATTTGGGTTTCACAAGAAAGAATTGGAGATTAAGTTACATTAATTTGGCCGTACTGTTTTGAAAGGTAGGCTACCATGCAATGAATGGTCTATGAATTCAAAAAAACCTGCAAATTTAGTTCGGTGTTTAAGCCGGCCGGCATGAGCGATTTTAAGCGATATATCCAGAATTTTTCTTTTTGTAACAGTATTTTATCAAAGTCACCACGTCGGCTCAATAGCTTTAAGTCGTAGATGCCTTTTACCGTTAGTCCTCGTGAATCTCGGTTATGAAATTGGGCGAAATGTTTCGACAGGGGCTTTTCTGGGATTTTGTCTTTCTCATTTATTTCCCTCAGATGCTCGCCGATTCGTACCTTCAGAGGACGTTTCGTTTTCCCAATGTAAATTTTATTACAAGGGCATGTGATCATGTAGATCACACGTTCTGTAAGGCAATTAATTAGATCCTTGATCTCAAAGGATTTTTCTCCCGTGGAGTCCTTAAATCTAGACGTGCGTTCGACATATGGACAGATGTGGCACTTGGTGCAGGGGAACATGCCATGGGAGTGGGGATAATTTGTGAGCCATGTGGGATCAGGGACCCGTATGTATTCTGATCTAATCAGTCTATCACCGATGTTACGTGCTCTACGTGCCACAAGCTTTGGTGTATCACTCACTATGGTTGCCAATGGCGGGGCATTAGTTAAGATGCCCCAATGTTTTTCGAGGACAGTTCTAACTTCGCCCCACTGTGATCCGAAGGTAGTAATGATCCGTAGGGGTTCAGTGGGTTTTTGAGGTATTTTGTCAGTTAGGTCACTTTTGGTTGTTAGTAGTTCGTTACGCTCCCTGCTCGCTGCTTTTTTGCGGGCATTTTTTATTTGTCTATGTGAGTACCCACGTTCTCTGAATCGATTGTAAAGGTCCTGGCTTTCGCGGCGGTAATCACTTGGTTTAGAGCAATTGCGCTTGATGCACAGAAATTGCCCTATAGGAATGCCATTTTTGAGCGAAGCAGGATGGTGGCTTGTGGCATGGAGCAGTGTGTTCGCGGCTGTGTCCTTGCGGTAGGTACTGGTATTAATTCGTCCTTCCTCTAATCTGATTTTCAAATCGAGGAAGGACAATTCATGTGTGTGCGAGATATTTGTCAAACGTATATTGCGTTGATTGTCATTCAAATCGCACATGAAAAGTTGAAGTTGCTCAGTAGTGCCTCCCCACAGCATAAGCACGTCATCGATGTACCGCCACCAGGTAAGTACGTGGCGGTGGTACATCGATGTCGTGTAGACATCCTCTGCCTCCCAACGTCCCAACCCTTAAGGTGGGCTTTTGAATAAGTTGTCACCATTTTGGGGCTTGACCCAGGATCATGATGACAAGGATGAGGCACTTCTTTACTACTCGAGGGGCAATGCTGGCCCTTGGGACTGGAAAGATTTAAAATCCATTAGACCCAATATGCACTCTTTAACCTCCTGGGCGGTGTTCCCGAGTCTGACTCGGGGTGAGATTTTTGGGCAAGGATCGGTAACCCCGAGTCAGATTCGGGCTCGCCTCGCTGGATGTACAGGGAGTTTTACTTACCTTGTCCCTGGATCCAGCTATGCCACCGCGCTGTGTGAGCGAGCAGGACCTCGCTCGATTCACACAGTGCCTCCGTGTGACGCCGATCTCCGTTCCCTGCGACGTTACGACGTACGGGGACGGAGAACGGCGCCAAATTCAAAAAAGTAAACAAACACATTACATACAGTATACTGTAATCTTATAGATTACAGTACTGTATGTAAAAAAAACACACCCCCCTTGTCCCTAGTGGTCTGTCCAGTGCCCTGCATGTCATTTTATATAATAAAAACGTTTCTTTCTCCCTGCAAACTGTAGATTGTCCATAGCAACCAAAAGTGTCCCTTTATGTCAAAAATAGTTTTAGATCAGCTAAAAAACAGCGATAATAACTTATAATCACTTGCAGAATTGTGCGATAGCGATTTGTGGGGAAATTCGTCATAAAAAAAAAAAAATAATGACAGCAACAATTCTGCAACTGAGCAAATTTCAGTGATTTTGATTTGATTACATTATTGAATAATTTTTATTATAATTATATTATTATTTGTTATAATTATTTATAATTATTTATTATATTATAATTTATAATTTTGTTTTTAAAAAAATGTCATACCCGGGATTGCCTATTAGAAGCTTGTTTGGTCAGATTTAAGTGAGTTATTTCTAAAAATGACAGACCTACAATATAAAACGCCAAATTTCCTTGCAAATAATGGTACCGCTTTCAGCATGTTTTTTCTGAAAGAATCATACCGCCAGGGAGGTTAAGTCAGAAACATACCTACCTGCCCTCCCTCACCTTAGTAAATATGGCTGGTCTCTAGGAAAACTCATGGTTGTTGACCTGGATAGGCTGTGGATGGAGTGACAGAGCTCAGAGCTCAGTACCTGACCCCAAGCATACAGACAATAAAAGAGCAGCGCCTAACTGGAGAAGAAAAAAAAATACAGGGCACTGTGCAGGGAAATGTGCTGTGAAAAATAGAATGTTGTGAGCAACAAATATCAGCAATACAGCAGCAACATGGCCTAATGCCGCGTACACACCATCACTTTATGTGATGAAAAAAAATGACGTTTTTAAAAACGTCACTTTAATTGACCGTGTGTGGGGGAAAACGTCGTTTTATGTCTTCTAAAAAACGACCAAAAAAAATTGAAGCATGCTTCAATTTTATGTGTCGTTTTTCAAAACGTCAACTTTTACTTCACAGAAATTGACCGTGTGTAGCAAAAACGTAGTTTAAAACGAAGTTTTTTCATCCGCGCATGCCCAGAAGCTACTTATGAAGTGAGCTTCAATGGAAAAACGTGGTGGAACGTAACCTCGCTTTGCTAGAACATTGTGAGAAAAACGATGGTGTGTAGGCAACTTCGTCTTTGAAAATTGAAGTTTCAAAAACGTCGTTTTTTACTTCACAGAAAATGTCGTTTTTTTTCATCACATAAAGTGATGGTGTGTATGCGGCATTAGGGACACCAATTACCTAACACCCGATATGCAACACTTGCTCCGTGTTTGTGTGCATTGGGCCTGAAAATCATAGCCTTTAAATAGCCTGCAAAAGTGCAGTGGTTGGGCCACCCAGTTCTTGCCGAGCAACCAACTGCTACAAGATCTCTGCTATGAGTGTCCAGGCATACCCCCTGTCGGCCACCAAGCCAATCCTGTGTCTCTAACACAATCCTGCCAGACTGGAAGTGCTCCCAGGGGCCATCTTGGAAAGCCATGACAGGTGTCGACTGACACCAGAGACCAGTAATCTTGCGACCCCATGAACTCAGATGGGGAGGTCCCTCATATTGTAGATTTACAGTCTGATTTACAGGGAACTTCACCACAGAACAGGCTGTACCTGTGCGGATGGCCAAATGAATTCGGCAAGGTGAGGGTAAAATATTTTTTTCTTAACAATAGCATAACTGGCTAAGCAGTGAGAAAAAAAAACAGGAGAATGCCAACTTGTGGGAGGCGATTAATTTATACTATAATATCCTGTGATTGCTCGGGGGGTGGAGTCTGTACCCATGCGTATATGCTGTCATGCTTTTACCCGGAAAATGAAGTTAACACAGTGGGTTTTTATTAGGGCTGTGCAAATTAACTTTTAATTAATCGATTAATCTTTAATTCTTTTGATTGATTAAAATCTTTTTGATCGATTAAAATTCTTTTGATTGGTACTCACCTCTCTGCCGGCTTCTGGGCCTTCAGGGAGTTCCGTTGGAGATCCAGTAATGTCACGGACACCGGCAGGGCCTGCCGTGTCCATCTGAAGGGCTCCTTTGCTGTGCCTTCATATCTGCATGGCGGCGGGACCTTACTATCTGCCACACGCAAGGGCTGTTACACTTCCCTCTATCAACCTGGGATTCTACAACCATCAACTGGGAGTTGCGATAGTTCCCTTCATGGGACATCTACATGCCGACGGACTGATGTTAACCTCTCCTCATCTGGATTCAGCAGTGGTATCATTGTACACATTTTTATACCAGTACCATACTTAGCTACATGTTTTTATGACTGCTTTTGGTACCGTTTGGTATTACTCGCACCATTTTTACAGTTTATGTAGCTACATTGATTTTATCTCTAGTGCAATATTTATTTTGTTACCTACTTGAAGACTATAACAGTTTTAATGCTATTCCCATCGAGGGCTGCCTTTGTGTGTTTTTTGTATCCTGCTATCCATTTTTCCAGTTGTTGGTAGCTGCACTGGGAATCAGCCTGAGATCAGCTAAAAGTAGTTGGATCTGTATGTGCGTTATAATTAATTAGTCGATTAATCGATAAAAAAAACAAAAAACGATTAATCGAAGAGAAAAATGTTGATCAGTAACAGCCCTAGTTTTTATTTGTTTTTTACTTAGCGTATTGCTAATTTTCCTACCTGCAGGTAAAACTCTGCATAAAAACCCCATGGTAAAATTTCAATAAATGATGATTATCGTGTGCCTTGATGCCTTTTTTTATACCAAATTATACTGCAGATTGATTTGCACTCTCTGCTTGATCAGAATATACAATATGGGCCAAATCCACAAAGAAATTGCGGATCTTAGTTTTAGGCAGAAAAGTTACACTGGCGCAATTTTAGTATTTTAGGTAGCGATCCACAGAGCACTTACCTCTAAAATTGCGCCAGTGTAGCTGATCTCCTTGCATCTTAAGCGATCCCTAATTAAAATGGGCGATTCCCATTTAAATTAGGGCGCGCTCCCGCGCCGGACGGACTGCGCATGCGTGTGACGTCATTTTTCCCGACGTGCATCGCGCATGCGTAGTTTACGTCGGGCTTTGTGGATAGCGACGGGTTCGTAAAGTTGCGCCGGGAAAAAAAAAAGTTACGCGACGGGAAAAAAAAATCAAATTTAAAAAAAAAAAACGCGGCGATCGAAAAAAAGGTATGGTTTTGCATGGTCTACTAAAGTTAGTCCATATAAAACCAACCTTAGTTTTGCGCAAGCAAATTCGTAACTTACGCAAATCACACAATGCCTAAAGCTTTGTGGATCTCCGTAATTACTAATTTGCATACGCAAGGAGGGATTTCGACTCGAAATGCCCCCAGCGGCGGATGCGGTACTGCATCCTAAGATTCAACAGCGTAACTAAATTACGGATGTCTGATCTTCTGCCTAACTTGGGAAAAATCCTTTTGAGGATCGCTCCCAAAGTTAGGCACAGAGATACGCAGGCGGAACAGCAGTTCCGCCTGCGTATCTCTTTTGTGGATTTGGCCCTATGTTTCCAAATACACATGCTGTGTGATTTAGCCTGGCATTCAGCTATAGCTTTGGAATATAATATATTATTACAAAGATAAAGCACTAGATATTGATTTTTATGGCATTAATTTATTTAAAATTAACTACAGGCAAATATATAGAGAAATATAGCTTGCATATGTATCTAAAAATCACAGAATATTTTTTTGTCTTAGCTGGTCTTATCAAATGAAATCTTTTTACAGAGTTTGCAGAAAACTGAATTCATTCATGCAGTCAGAACAGAATTTGTAGATATACTGTAGAAGAATATGTCTTGGCATTTCATCTGTATAACAGATGCATTTTATAAAGTGCAGTGTAAATATTGTATAACTTCTAACTTACATGTGCTTCCAATTCCAGGCAATACCCCCATTACTACTTTTTGCACACGTAAGAAAGGCCTTAACGGTGGGAGCAGCAAGGGTTATTTTAGGGCCCATTTTTCTTTGTGCAAAGCATCACACTATAATGTTCATTGTGTAAAGGCAGCCTAACCATTTGAATGGGCTGCCTAATGCACAAGGTGCATGCAACATTTTTATTAAAGCAGCACACCGCAATGTATAGCAGTATATTACAATGCACTTCGATAGGGTTGCCACCTGTCCAGGATTTACCCGGACAGTTCGGGTTTTAGATCCTGTGTCCGGGTTTCAGTCCACCTAAAACCCAGACACATTAGTGGCAGTCCTGGAGCACCAGTCCTCCTATCTTCCTTTCTCCTCCCGTTTCTATTGCTTCTAATTATATTGGTGGGGGGGGGGGGCTTTAACTGGCATACAGACTGGCCTGGGGGGATTATACTGGAGGACAGACTGACCTTGTTTGGTTTTACTATGCTTCTTAAAGGAGTTGTAAAGAAAAACATTGTTTTCACCTTAATGCATCTATGCATTAAGGTGAAAAAACATCTGATGATGATGGCCCCCCTAACCCCCGTTTTACTTACCTGACCCCTCGAAAGTCCCGTGCCCGGTCCCGAGATCCTCTTCGCCGCTCAGCCTGGCCGCTGATTGACTAGAGCGGATGGATTGAGAGCAGCGCAGCCATTGGCTGGCGCTGCTGTCAATCACATCCAGTGACGCCGCGCCGTGGGCTACGGCCGCTCGCTGTATCACGGGAGCGCAGCCGCAAGGACTCACCACCAATGCGATCTCTCTCGCATGACTGTGGTGAGTTCTTGCGGGGAGGACCAGAGACAGCCGCCGAGGGACCCCAGAAGACCGGGTTCGGGGCCACTATGTGCAAAACGAACTGCACAGTGGAGGTAAGTATAACATGTTTGTTATTTTAAAGAACATTTTTTTTCCTATAGTAACCCTTTAAGCTTCTCCCACTTTACCATAATTTGGCCACACCCACTGTTCATCGCGGGATGCTACATGCGCTGAAATACAAATTTTCTTGGGACACCCAAAGGTTCCTTAGGTCTTTTACAATCCTATAGTGTAAACTACAAAAAAAATTGTTATGCACAGCTAAAGTGTTCGGGTTTGGCTTGATGAAAAGGTGGCAACCCTACACTTCGATTCACTGCAATGCAAATGCATTGGGGCAACACTTGAAATAAATGGTACCACAGGGCAACAACATGCATAACATGTTGTGGGTAGCATTACCACATGTTTTGGTAGTTACCTGTGACTTTATGAAAGCTGTAAATAACATTAACTTGTTAAAGATTATTGGAGATTTTAGTGAGGTCTTTGACTTTAACCCATGCCGCAACCACGAGCTTGGTATTGATTTTTTTAAGCTGACTTCACTTTTACAACGTGCACTCGACAGTCTGCCCTCTTCACCTCCCACAACTGTTAGTCCTCTTGTGATTGGAATTAAATGAAAAAGTGTAATATATAGAATTCTCTCCATTACATTTTCTTTTTCATGGGATGCCATCATCTGCTAGGTTTTATAAGAGAAGCGTTACTCCCCATTTGCTAAATGCAGCCAAAACCTAGATTTTGGAAACAGTCTGGATGTCCCATTATTAGGCCGCTTTCGCACTGGGGCGTCAGGAGCAGCAATCAGTGTTGTGTAACAGGTAGCCCAGCCCCAACCCCTTCCCTGCCAGTGTCATTTACACAGTAAACAGTGCATTTTTATAGCACTGATCGCTGTACCTCATGTGCATTAGCATTATCCAGTAGTGGCACCAGTGGTCAGTGTAAATGCTCCAACTATATTAAAGGCTAGGTTTAACCAGAGGAACACACTACAGTCGTATTTAGAGTGTAGTACAATTTGCTCCCAATAAACTGTCTCCCACCATCAGAGCCTCCTCCATGTGTCAGCAGGCGGCGTTCATGCGTGTTTGAGCTTTGGGTGCACAACCTAATGCAATAGGCTGCGCACACCTATGTCGCTGTATAAATGACAATGGTCGCAAAATAGCGTCAAAAGTAAGTAAAACATTTAAAATAATTTAAAAAAATGTCATAAAACCATCCCCTTTTTTGTAGACGCTATAACTTTTGCGCGAACCAATCAATGTATGCTTATTGCGATTAGATTTATTTTACCAAAAATATGTAGAAGAATACATATTGGCCTAAAATGAGGAGGACATTTTTTTTTTTTTTCAATATTTAAGATGAATTGTGGTGACATTAAGAATGAATGGCACCATTTTGTACCAATTCACATTACTGCAGTTTTTCTATTGTATAGTACACCAGGGGTAGGCAGACAAGAATCTGGACATTCTGATTGATAAAATGTCCACAGGGGTTAGAGTAGAAAGACATTTCACATCTGGATTCAAGTCTGTGATTGTGGATCTGAGTTTGACATTTTCCTGGTTTCATGCTTGCAACTGTAACAAATGAAGCCATACAGATTATAGCACACCAGCGACCCTTTAGGTCATTCAATATGCTGCAGAACATAAATATCTCTGCGTCCACTATGAATAAAGGATTCTCTCCAACATGAATACAAGTGCTCAAAGGACCTAATAGTGTGTCATTGTAACTGATCACTAGACTTCAGGTTTACAATTGATAGTGCCATATGGAAACATGGTAGATACTGAAACAAAAAATCATACTTATTTAATTGATATGTAATTTGCACTAGGAAAAAATACCACATTTTAATCTGAAGCAATATGTATGAAATGAGGGGTAGAACTAGCAGTTTCAGGGACCCATTACTGGAATTAAACCCCTCTCATTCCACTGTTACCCAGCTGCCTCTGCAGCAGAATATTCCTACTTGTATGCAGCTCATTGCTCCCTTCCTGCTATTGGTGGACAGTGCAGAGAGGAAGAAGTGTCTCCAACACAGCCATTTTAAGGGAGACCCATGCCCAGAGAGGAGGAGGGAAGGGAGCTTGTTTTGTAGTAAGAACAGCAGAATGCCCCATCGAGGCAAGCAGGAGGGACTTTGTTACTGTGGGCTATACTGGGTTGCAGGAGAGAAAGACGGAAACTCCCATTGTGCCCATGAGTGCTGTACTGTATTGAGAGATGCTTTTGGGGTCTGTGGTCAAAGACTGTGCTACTGATTGCTGTAAGTACAGGGCTGCAGGGCTGAGCCCACCAGAGACAGTGCTATTGTTCCTATGCTGCAGTTCTATGCCCACTAGAGACTGCTGCTTTTCCTGTGCTGCAATGCTATGCCCACTAGAGTCTCTGCTGTTGCAGGCTTGAGCCCGCCAGAGACTGCTACTGTTCCTGTGCTGCAGTGCTGAGCCCACCAGAGACTGTTCTGCTGTTCCTGTGCTGCAGTGCTGAACCAACCAGAGACTGTTGTATACATGTTTTTGATGGCTCTCTTTCTCCAAGCTGAGGCCTGGGGAGGTGCTATGGACTGAGCTCTGCCATTAGACCATAGCCTGTGTGGGGCTTAACATGAAATTTAGAGCTTAGGCATTAAATGGTCCTAGAGATGTCCTCCCTGTTTATGGAGAAAGTTGTACCAGGGAGGTGACCCAGGAAGGACTCTGGTTTCTTAAAAGTGTCTGGTGACTCACTTGGAAGAGAATGCACTGAGCTTAGTAAATGGAGAGAGCAAAGTCTGGGAACCAGCCAAGTTACTGCCTAAAGGATTTCGAGTCAGCCTAAAGGTTCTAGCACTGTGAAGCTTTATATGGATCTGGAGAGTCTGTAGTTGATCTACTTGGTATCTGGGACCCCTAGCCCTCAACTCCTTGACTGTTACGCAATAAATCTTAAAAAGGTAAAAGCAATTGTTGCTTTCTCAATCCCTTAATATAGCCATGAACTAAGCTCTGCGGTGAAATGCTGGCCCAGCCCCTGCCTCTGAAGGTGCCACCATGCCTCTGGGGTGTCAGGGCGGTGCTGCAACAGTATTCTTGCATTTGAGTTTTGTATGTTATACTGTTTGCGGTCTGTTCTCTTTTATTCCCCTCTTGGGCTTTTACCTTACAATAAAACACATTTTAAGCCAGAGATATTTTGGTGAGTTTGGGTGTAGCCAGGATGGGTCATCACTAGGAGGACCAGAAGGATCTATTTAACCATCAGCTCCTCCATGGATAGTGCTAGACCAGTCCAAATCAACACAGTGTGAAGGGAGAATCCTACAAAGTTTTGCGATTCTGGGAAGGCAGTACTATATATTTTGACCCCATGCACAGTAAAGTGCTTTAATCTCAGTGTGTGCAGGACTTACCATACATAGTAGGAAACATTTATTACAACTCATAGGCCCGAATTCACATACAGCGGAGCATATTTATGCCGCCGTAGCGTATCTCCTTTACGCTACGCCGACGCAGCGCAGAGAGGCAAGCATGGAATTCAGCAAGCCAATGCTCCCAACTTTGCACCAGCGTGGCGTATATTTCGTAGACGTAAGCCAGCGTAGGTGGAAGTGGGTGTGACCCCATGTAAATGATGGTTCAAGCATGGTGCAGTGTTTTACGCCTGGCGTATCATGAACGGCGCATGCGCCGTGACGCGGATGTATGGTCAGCACCCCTATGCGCATGCTCACAACTACGCCAGCGCAACTTCCTTAGATACGCCGGCCCACCGGCTTACGCCGAGCGCATAAATACGCCCAGCCATACGCCCGTCCGGCGCAAAAGTACACCAGCTTTCTTGTCTTCCCCCTGGAGCAGAGTACTTTGCAGAGCCATGTCTGATGCTGAGACTGACAGAGAGAGGAGGAAGAAAAATTTCTCATCTGAAGAGAGGGCGATCCTGACCTCTGCAATAGCGCAGTATGATGTGTACCTCCATGGCGCACAGAGTGCCAGGACCAGCAAGGCCAGGAAGAATGAGATCTACCAGAAGATCACCCTGGAGATCAATGCTCTTGGGCATGAGACACGGACCTCCAAAGACATTAAAAAAAAATGATGAGACGGCGGGTCAGGGAGAAGCTGGCCAAGGTGAGGAGACACCTCAGGGGCACGGGAGGCGGGCCAGCTTCTTCTCTGAAGTTGACAACTGAGGAGGAGGTGATCGCCAGCTGTCTGGAGCAGGAGCAGGGCCTGGAGGGCTTTGACTCCAGTGACCAGGACTTGAGGAGAGGTAAGTGTGTTTTATCCCCCATTGGGTGTGGAGCATGTGAGGGGGTGCAAGGGAACATGTGACAAGTGTGTGGGTCCACCATGTGAATGTTTTGTGTCATCCACAGATGTGCTGGAGGGAGCTGGGCCATCTGCTGCCGGTGTCCGACCCACGCCATCCCCGGAACATCCTTAGCCTCAGCTTGACCCCCTGGGAAGCCATGATCCATCGGTGGAGGGGAGTGCCCACACCTCTGCTCTAGAGGTAGTTGTGGAGGAGCCGGTGGATCTTGATTTTGAGGAATGCCTCTATCTTGAGGAGGCTTCTTTTTTCCCCAGACCCTCAGAGACCTCCCCGCCCATCAGGGGAACCCCCCTTCCGGGCTACCCCGTCCGGACGGACACAAGCCTCTCCATCCCCCAGAAAGGCCTTGAGAAAGACCAGGGGTGTAGCTGTATCCCTCCAAGAAGGGCTGGAGAAGGAGCAGGCAAGGCAGACACGCCAAATGGGTGAACTAGCCTGTGACCTGCACCGTGTGGCTGACAGCCTGGCCTCCTCAGCAAAGACCCAGACTGAATGCACAGTGGCTGTGCAGGGCACCGCAGCCGCTATGAAGCAGTGCCTCACCCAGCAGGCTGAGCATACCAGCTCAATCTCAGACTGCCTGAATTATGTGAGGGCAAACTGCTCTGCCATGGTCACATGCATGGGTGACCAAGCCCAGACCCTTGAGGCCATGCGTCACCACATGGTGGCAGGGGTTCCCTCACCATCTGGGGACCATGGCTCAGATGTGCAGGCCAGCCTGGAGCGTCATACCATGGCGATTGGGGAGCTGCAGGCCACAGCACCAGACCTCGTGGCGGAGGTGAAGAGCCTGGGAGTGGCCGTACAGGCCAACACTGCTGCCATCAAGGCGGAGGGTAGGCAGAACAGGCGCCTCCAGCACCA